>NC_080076.1:29817669-31017669 GCF_949987535.1 Balaenoptera acutorostrata | reverse complement strand
CAAACCTCAGTCATGTTGCCAGTCCACAGGTTTCTGCCATCAAACCTCAGTCAAGTTCCCAGGCCACAGCTTTCCAGAATCAAACCTCAGTCCTATTCCCAGGACACATGGTTCCAGAATCAAACCTCAGTCATATCGCAGGCCACAGGGTTCCACAATCAAACCACAGTATGTTCCCTGGATAAAGGTGTCCAGAATCAAACCTCAGTCATCTTCCCAGGGAACAGGGTTCCAGAAACAAAGCTCCGTCATGTTGCCAGGCCACAGGTTTCCACCATCAAACCTCAGAGAGGTTCCCAGGCCACAGGGTTCCAGAATCAAACCGTTCGCATGTTCCCAGGCCACAGGGTTCCAGAATCCACTGCTGTCACCTTCCCAGGCCACAGGGTTCCAGAATCAATTCTCAGTTATGTTCCCAGGCTACAGGGTTCCAGAATCAAACCTCAGTCATGTTCCCAGGCCACAAGGTTCCAGAACCAAGCCTCAGTCAGGTTCCCAGGGCACAGTATTCCACAATCTAAACAGATGTCATATTCCCAGGCCACAGGTTTCCAGAATCACACCTCAGTCATGTTCCCAGACCACAGGGATCCAGAATCAAACCTCAGTCATGTTGCCAGGCCAGAGGGTACCACCATCAAACCTCAGTCATATTCCCAGACCACAGGTTTCCAGAATCAAACCGATTTCATCTTCCCAGGCAACAGGGTACCAGAATCCAAACCGATGTCATGGTCCCAGGCCACAGGATTCCACAATCTAACATCAGTCATGTTCCCAGGCCAATGGTTTCCAGAATCAAACCTCAGTCATATTCCCAGGCCACCTGGTTCTAGAATCAAACCTCAGTCATGTTCCCAGCACACAGGGTTCCAGAATCAAACCTCAGTCATGTTCCCTGGACACAGGTTTCAAAAATAAAACCCCAGTCAGGTTCTCAGGCCACAGGCTTCCAGAATCAAGCCTCACTCATATTCCCAGGCCACAGGGTTCCACAATTAAACCTCAGTCATATTCCCAGGCCAGAGGGTTCCACAATCAAACCTCAGTCCTGTTGCCAGGCCACGGTTCCACCATCAAGCCTCAGTCATGTTCCCAGGCCAGAGTGTTCCACAATCAAACCTAAGTCATCTTGCCAGGCCACAGGATTCCATCATCAAACCTCAGTCCTGTTGCCAGGCCACAGGGTTCCACCATCAAGCCTCAGTCATGTTCCCAAGCCTGAGGGTTCCAAAATCAAACCTCTGTCATGTTGCCAGGCCACAGGGTTCAACCAACAAACCTCAGTTATGTTCCCAGGGAACAGGGTTCCAGAATCAAACCAATGTCATGTTCCCAGGCCACGGGGTTCCCGTATCAGGCCTCAGTCATGTTTCCAGGACATAGGGTTCTACAATCAAACCTCAGTCATGTTGCCAGTCCACAGGTTTCTGCCATCAAACCTCAGTCAAGTTCCCAGGCCACAGCTTTCCAGAATCAAACCTCAGTCCTATTCCCAGGACACATGGTTCCAGAATCAAACCTCAGTCATGTTCGCAGGCCACAGGGTTCCACAATCAAACCACAGTATGTTCCCTGGACAAAGGTGTCCAGAATCAAACCTCAGTCATCTTCCCAGGGAACAGTGTTCAAGAAACAAAGCTCAGTCATGTGGCCAGGCCACAGGTTTCCACCATCAAACCTCAGACAGTTTGCCAGGCCACAGGGTTCCAGAATCAAACCATTCTCATGTTCCCAGGCCACAGGGTTCCAGAATCCACTGATGTCATCTTCCCAGGCCACAGGGTTCCAGAATCAATCCTCAGTTATGTTCCCAGGCTACAGGGTTCCAGAATCACACCTCAGTCATGTTCCCAGGCCACAGGGATCCAGAATCAAACCTCAGTCATGTTGCCAGGCCAGAGGGTACCACCATCAAACCTCAGTCATATTCCTGGACCACAGGTTTCCAGATTCAAACCGATTTCATCTTCCCAGGCAACAGGGAACCAGAATCCAAACCGATGTCATGTTCCCAGGCTACAGGATTCCACAATCTAACATCAGTCATGTTCCCAGACCGGAGGTTTCCACAATCAAACCTAAGTCATCTTGCCAGGCCACGGATCCAGCATCAAGCCTCAGTCATGTTCCCAAGCCAGAGTGTTCCACAATCAAACCTAAGTCATCTTGCCAGGCCACAGGATTCCACCATCAAACCTCAGTCTTGTTGCCAGGCCACAGGGTTCAACCATCAAACCTCAGTCATGTTCTCAGGAAACAGAGTTCCAAAATCAAAACAATGTCATGTTCCCAGGCCACGGGGTTCCAGTATCAGGCCTCAGTCATATTCCCAGTACACAGGGTTCCACCATCAAACCTCAGTCAGGTTGCCAGTACACAGATTTCTGCGATCAAACCACATTCAAGTTCCCAGGCCACAGGCTTCCAGAATCAAGCCTCAGTCATGTTGCCAGGCCACAGGGTTCCTCCATCAAACCTCAATCATGTTCCCAGGACACAGGATCCAGAATCAAACCAATGTCCAGTTCCCAGGCCATGGGTTTCCAGTACCAGGCCTCAGTCATGTTCCCAAGACACATGGTTCCAGAATCAAACCTCAGTCATGTTCGCAGGCCACAGGGTTCCACAATCAAACCACAGTATGTTCCCTGGACAAAGGTGTCCAGAATCAAACCTCAGTCATCTTCCCAGGGAACAGGGTTCCAGAAACAAAGCTCCGTCATGTGGCCAGGCCACAGGTTTCCACCATCAAACCTCAGACAGGTTGCCAGGCCACAGGGTTCCAGAATCAAACCGTTCTCATGTTCCCAGGCCACAGGGTTACAGAATCCACTGATGTCATCTTCCCAGGCCACAGGGTTCCAGAATCCACCGATGTCATGTTCCCAGGCGCAGGGTTCCAGAATCAATCTTCATTCATGTTCCCAGGCCACAGGGATCCAGAATCAAACCTCAGTCATGTTGCCAGGCCAGAGGGTACCACCTTCAAACCTCAGTCATATTCACAGACCACAGGTTTCCAGAATCAAACCGATTTCATGTTCCCAGGCAACAGGGTACCAGAATCCAAACCGATGTCATGTTCCCAGGCCACAGGATTCCACAATCTAACATCAGTCATGTTCCCAGGCCAATGGTTTCCAGAATCAAACCTCAGTCATATTCCCAGGCCACATGGTTCCAGAATCAAACCGATTTCATGTTCCCAGGCAACAGGGTACCAGAATCCAAACCTCAGTCATGTTCCTTGGACACAGGTTTCAAAAATAAAACCCCAGTCAGGTTCCCAGGCCACAGGCTTCCAGAATCAAGCCTCAGTCATATTCCCAGGCCACAGGGTTCCACAATCAAACTCAGTCCTGTTGCCAGGCCACGGTTCCACCATCAAACCCCAGTCATGTTCCCAGGCCAGAGTGTTCCACAATCAAACCTAAGTCAACTTGCCAGGCCACAGGATTCAATCATCAAACCTCAGTCCTGTTGCCAGGCCACAGGGTTCCACGATCAAGCCTCAGTCATGTTCCCAAGCCTGAGGGTTCCACAATCAAACCTTTGTCATGTTGCCAGGCCACAGGGATCAACCATCAAACCTCAGTCATGTGCCCAGGAAACAGGGTTCCAGAATCAAACCAATGTCATGTTCCCAGGCCACGGGGTTCCAGTATCAGGCCTCAGTCATGTTCCCAGTGCACAGGATTCCACCATCAAACCTCAGTCATGTTGCCAGTCCACAGGTTTCTGCGATCAAACCACATTCAAGTTCCCAGGCCACAGGCTTCCACAATCAAGCCTCAGTCATGTTGCCAGGCCACAGGGTACCACCATCAAACCTCAATCATGTTCCCAGGTCAAAGGATCCAGAATCAAACCATTGTCAAGTTCCCCTGTCATGGGTCTCCTGTACCAGGCCTCAGTCATTTTTCCAGGGCACAGGGTTCGACAATCAAACCTCCGTCATGTTGCCAGTCCACAGGTTTCTGCGATCAAACCTCAGTCAAGTTCCCAGGCCACAGATTTCCAGAATCAAACCTCAGTCCTATTCCCAGGACACATGGTTCCAGAATCAAACCTCAGTCATGTTCGCAGGACACAGGGTTCCAGAATCAAACCTCAGTCATGTTGCCAGGCCAGAGGGTACCACCATCAAACCTCACTCAAATTCCCAGACCACAGGTTTCCAGAATCAAACCGATTTCATGTTCCCAGGCAACAGGGTACCAGAATCCAAACCGATGTCATGTTCCCAGGCCACAGGATTCCACAATCTAACATCAGTCATGTTCTCAGGCCAATGGTTTCCAGAATCAAACCTCAGTCATATTCCCAGGCCACATGGTTCCAGAATCAAACCTCAGTCATGTTCCCAGGACACAGGGTTCCAGAATCAAACCTCAGTCATGTTCCATGAACACAGGTTTCAAAAATGAAACCCCAGTCAGGTTCCCAGGCCACAGGCTTCCAGAATCAAGCCTCACTCATATTCCCAGGCCACAGAGTTCCACAATTAAACCTCAGTCATATTCCCAGGCCGGAGGGTTCCACAATCAAACCTCAGTCCTGTTGCCAGGCCACGGTTCCACTATCAAGCCTCAGTCATGTTCCCAGGCCAGAGTGTTCCACAATTAAACCTAAATCATCTTGCCAGGCCACAGGGTTCAACCATCAAACCTCAGTCATGTTCCCAGGAAACAGGGTTCCAGAATCAAACCAATGTCATGTTCCCAGGCCACGGGGTTCCAGTATCAGGCCTCAGTCATATTCCCAGTACACAGGGTTCCACCATCAAACCTCAGTCATGTTGCCAGTCCACAGGTTTCTGCGATCAAACCATATTCAAGTTCCCAGGCCACAGGCTTCCAGAATCAAGCTTCAGTCATGTTGCCAGGCCACAGGGTACCACCCTCAAACCTCACTCATGTTCCCAGGCCACAGGGTTCCTCCATCAAACCTCAATCATGTTCCCAGGACACAGGATCCAGAATCAAACCAATGTCCAGTTCCCAAGCCATGGGTTTCCAGTACCATGCCTCAGTCATGTTTCCAGGGCACAGGGTTCTACAATCAAACCTCAGTCATGCTCGCAGGCCACAGGGTTCCACAATTAAACCACAGTATGTTCCCTGGAGAAAGGTGTTCAGAATCAAACCTCAGTCATCTTCCCAGGCCACAGGTTTCCAGAATCACACCTCAGTCATGTTCCCAGGCCACAGGGATCCAGAATCAAACCTCAGTCATGTTGCCAGGCCAGAGGGTACCACCATCAAACCTCAGTCATATTCCCAGACCACAGGTTTCCAGAATCAAACCGATTTCATCTGCCCAGGCAACAGGGTACCAGAATCCAAACCGATGTCATGTTCCCAGGCCACAGGATTCCACAATCTAACATCAGTCATGTTCCCAGACCAATGGTTTCCAGAATCAAACCTCAGTCATATTCCCAGGCCACATGGTTCCAGAATCAAACCTCAGTCATGTTCCCAGGACACAGGGTTCCAGAATCAAACCTCAGTCATGTTCCGTGGACACAGGTTTCAAAAATAAAACCCCAATCAGGTTCCCAGGCCACAGGCTTCCAGAATAAAGCCTCCCTCATATTCCCAGGCCACAGGGTTCCACAATCAAACCTCAGTCCTGTTGCCAGGCCACGGTTCCACCATCAAACCTCAGTCATGTTCCCAGGCCAGAGTGTTCCACAATCAAACCTAAGTCATCTTGCCAGGCCACAGGATTCCATCATCAAACCTCAGTCCTGTTGCCAGGCCACAGGGTTCCACCATCAAGCCTCAGTCATGTTCCCAAGCCTGAGGGTTCCAAAATCAAACCTCTGTCATGTTGCCAGGCCACAGGGTTCAACCAACAAACCTCAGTTATGTTCCCAGGGAACAGGGTTCTAGAATCAAACCAATGTCATGTTCCCAGGCCACGGGGTTCCAGTATCAGGCCTCAGTCATGTTCCCAGTGCACAGGGTTCCACCATCAAACCTCAGTCATGTTGCCAGTGCACAGGTTTCTGCGATCAGACCACATTCAAGTTCCCAGGCCACAGGCTTCCAGAATCAAGCCTCAGTCATGTTGCCAGGCCACAGGGTACCACCCTCAAACCTCACTCATGTTCCCAGGCCACAGGGTTCCTCCATCAAACCTCAATCATGTTCCCAGGCCACAGGGTTCCAGAATCCACTGATGTCATCTTCCCAGGCCACAGGGTTCCAGAATCAATCCTCAGTTATGTTCCCAGGCTACAGGTTTCCAGAATCAAACCTCAGTCATGTTCCCAGTCCACAGGGTTCCAGAACCAAGCCTCAGTCAGGTTCCCAGGGCACAGTATTCCACAATCTAAACAGATGTCATGTTCCCAGGCCACAGGTTTCCAGAATCACACCTCAGTCATATTCCCAGGCCACAGGGATCCAGAATCAAACCTCAGTCATGTTGCCAGGCCAGAGGGTACCACCATCAAACCTCAGTCATATTCCCAGACCACAGGTTTCCAGAATCAAACCGATTTCATTTTCCCAGGCCACACGGTACCAGAATCCACACCGACGTCATGTTCCCAGGCCACAGGTTTCCACAATCTAACATCAGTCATGTTTCCAGGCCAATGGTTTCCAGAATCAACCCTCAGTCATATTCCCAGGCCACAGGGTTCCAGAATCAAACCTGAGTCATGTTCCCTGGACACAGGTTTCAAAAATAAAACCCCAGTCAGGTTCCCAGGCCACAGGCTTCCAGAATCAATCCTCACTCATATTCCCAGGCCACAGGGTTCCACAATTAAACCTCAGTCATATTCCCAGGCCAGAGGGTTCCACAATCAAACCTAGGTCATCTTGCCAGGCCAAAGGATTCCACCATCAAACCTCAGTCCTGTTGCCAGGACACAAGGATCAACCATCAAACCTCAGGCATGTTCCCAGGAAACAGGGTTCCAGAATCAAACCAATGTCATGTTCCCAGGCCACGGTGTTCCAGTATCAGGCCTCAGTCATGTTCCCAGTGCACAGGGTTCCACCATCAAACCTCAGTCATGTTGCCAGTCCACAGGTTTCTGCGATCAAACCACTTTCAAGTTCCCAGGCCACAGGCTTCCAGAATCAAGCCTCAGTCATGTTGCCAGGCCACAGGGTACCACCCTCAAACCTCACTCATGTTCCCAGGCCACAGGGTTCCTCCATCAAACCTCAATCATGTTCCCAGGACACAGGATCCAGAATTAAACCAATGTCAAGTTCCCAGGCCATGGGTTTCCAGTACCAGGCCTCAGTCATGTTTCCAGGGCACAGGGTTCTACAATCAAACCTCAGTCATGTTGCCAGTCCACAGGTTTCTGCCATCAAACCTCAGTCAAGTTCCCAGGCCACAGCTTTCCAGAATCAAACCTCAGTCCTATTCCCAGGACACATGGTTCCAGAATCAAACCTCAGTCATATCGCAGGCCACAGGGTTCCACAATCAAACCACAGTATGTTCCCTGGATAAAGGTGTCCAGAATCAAACCTCAGTCATCTTCCCAGGGAACAGGGTTCCAGAAACAAAGCTCCGTCATGTTGCCAGGCCACAGGTTTCCACCATCAAACCTCAGAAAGGTTCCCAGGCCACAGGGTTCCAGAATCAAACCGTTCGCATGTTCCCAGGCCACAGGGTTCCAGAATCCACTGCTGTCACCTTCCCAGGCCACAGGGTTCCAGAATCAATTCTCAGTTATGTTCCCAGGCTACAGGGTTCCAGAATCAAACCTCAGTCATGTTCCCAGGCCACAAGGTTCCAGAACCAAGCCTCAGTCAGGTTCCCAGGGCACAGTATTCCACAATCTAAACAGATGTCATATTCCCAGGCCACAGGTTTCCAGAATCACACCTCAGTCATGTTCCCAGACCACAGGGATCCAGAATCAAACCTCAGTCATGTTGCCAGGCCAGAGGGTACCACCATCAAACCTCAGTCATATTCCCAGACCACAGGTTTCCAGAATCAAACCGATTTCATCTTCCCAGGCAACAGGGTACCAGAATCCAAACCGATGTCATGGTCCCAGGCCAGAGGGTTCCACAATCAAACCTCAGTCTTGTTGCCAGGCCACAGGGTTCAACCATCAAACCTCAGTCATGTTCTCAGGAAACAGAGTTCCAAAATCAAAACAATGTCATGTTCCCAGGCCACGGGGTTCCAGTATCAGGCCTCAGTCATATTCCCAGTACACAGGGTTCCACCATCAAACCTCAGTCAGGTTGCCAGTACACAGATTTCTGCGATCAAACCACATTCAAGTTCCCAGGCCACAGGCTTCCAGAATCAAGCCTCAGTCATGTTGCCAGGCCACAGGGTTCCTCCATCAAACCTCAATCATGTTCCCAGGACACAGGATCCAGAATCAAACCAATGTCCAGTTCCCAGGCCATGGGTTTCCAGTACCAGGCCTCAGTCATGTTCCCAAGACACATGGTTCCAGAATCAAACCTCAGTCATGTTCGCAGGCCACAGGGTTCCACAATCAAACCACAGTATGTTCCCTGGACAAAGGTGTCCAGAATCAAACCTCAGTCATCTTCCCAGGGAACAGGGTTGCAGAAACAAAGCTCCGTCATGTGGCCAGGCCACAGGTTTCCACCATCAAACCTCAGACAGGTTGCCAGGCCACAGGGTTCCAGAATCAAACCGTTCTCATGTTCCCAGGCCACAGGGTTACAGAATCCACTGATGTCATCTTCCCAGGCCACAGGGTTCCAGAATCCACCGATGTCATGTTCCCAGGCCACAGGGTTCCAGAATCAATTCTCAGTTATGTTCCCAGGCTACAGGGTTCCAGAATCAAACCTCAGTCATGTTCCCAGGCCACAAGGTTCCAGAACCAAGCCTCAGTCAGGTTCCCAGGGCACAGTATTCCACAATCTAAACAGATGTCATATTCCCAGGCCACAGGTTTCCAGAATCACACCTCAGTCATGTTCCCAGACCACAGGGATCCAGAATCAAACCTCAGTCATGTTGCCAGGCCAGAGGGTACCACCATCAAACCTCAGTCATATTCCCAGACCACAGGTTTCCAGAATCAAACCGATTTCATCTTCCCAGGCAACAGGGTACCAGAATCCAAACCGATGTCATGGTCCCAGGCCAGAGGGTTCCACAATCAAACCTCAGTCTTGTTGCCAGGCCACAGGGTTCAACCATCAAACCTCAGTCATGTTCTCAGGAAACAGAGTTCCAAAATCAAAACAATGTCATGTTCCCAGGCCACGGGGTTCCAGTATCAGGCCTCAGTCATATTCCCAGTACACAGGGTTCCACCATCAAACCTCAGTCAGGTTGCCAGTACACAGATTTCTGCGATCAAACCACATTCAAGTTCCCAGGCCACAGGCTTCCAGAATCAAGCCTCAGTCATGTTGCCAGGCCACAGGGTTCCTCCATCAAACCTCAATCATGTTCCCAGGACACAGGATCCAGAATCAAACCAATGTCCAGTTCCCAGGCCATGGGTTTCCAGTACCAGGCCTCAGTCATGTTCCCAAGACACATGGTTCCAGAATCAAACCTCAGTCATGTTCGCAGGCCACAGGGTTCCACAATCAAACCACAGTATGTTCCCTGGACAAAGGTGTCCAGAATCAAACCTCAGTCATCTTCCCAGGGAACAGGGTTGCAGAAACAAAGCTCCGTCATGTGGCCAGGCCACAGGTTTCCACCATCAAACCTCAGACAGGTTGCCAGGCCACAGGGTTCCAGAATCAAACCGTTCTCATGTTCCCAGGCCACAGGGTTACAGAATCCACTGATGTCATCTTCCCAGGACACAGGGTTCCAGAATCAATTCTCAGTTATGTTCCCAGGCTACAGGGTTCCAGAATCAAACCTCAGTCATGTTCCCAGGCCACAAGGTTCCAGAACCAAGCCTCAGTCAGGTTCCCAGGGCACAGTATTCCACAATCTAAACAGATGTCATATTCCCAGGCCACAGGTTTCCAGAATCACACCTCAGTCATGTTCCAAGACCACAGGGATCCAGAATCAAACCTCAGTCATGTTGCCAGGCCAGAGGGTACCACCATCAAACCTCAGTCATATTCCCAGACCACAGGTTTCCAGAATCAAACCGATTTCATCTTCCCAGGCAACAGGGTACCAGAATCCAAACCGATGTCATGGTCCCAGGCCAGAGGGTTCCACAATCAAACCTCAGTCTTGTTGCCAGGCCACAGGGTTCAACCATCAAACCTCAGTCATGTTCTCAGGAAACAGAGTTCCAAAATCAAAACAATGTCATGTTCCCAGGCCACGGGGTTCCAGTATCAGGCCTCAGTCATATTCCCAGTACACAGGGTTCCACCATCAAACCTCAGTCAGGTTGCCAGTACACAGATTTCTGCGATCAAACCACATTCAAGTTCCCAGGCCACAGGCTTCCAGAATCAAGCCTCAGTCATGTTGCCAGGCCACAGGGTTACAGAATCCACTGATGTCATCTTCCCAGGCCACAGGGTTCCAGAATCAATTCTCAGTTATGTTCCCAGGCTACAGGGTTCCAGAATCAAACCTCAGTCATGTTCCCAGGCCACAAGGTTCCAGAAACAAGCCTCAGTCAGGTTCCCAGGGCACAGTATTCCACAATCTAAACAGATGTCATATTCCCAGGCCACAGGTTTCCAGAATCACACCTCAGTCATGTTCCAAGACCACAGGGATCCAGAATCAAACCTCAGTCATGTTGCCAGGCCAGAGGGTACCACCATCAAACCTCAGTCATATTCCCAGACCACAGGTTTCCAGAATCAAACCGATTTCATCTTCCCAGGCAACAGGGTACCAGAATCCAAACCGATGTCATGGTCCCAGGCCAGAGGGTTCCACAATCAAACCTCAGTCTTGTTGCCAGGCCACAGGGTTCAACCATCAAACCTCAGTCATGTTCTCAGGAAACAGAGTTCCAAAATCAAAACAATGTCATGTTCCCAGGCCACGGGGTTCCAGTATCAGGCCTCAGTCATATTCCCAGTACACAGGGTTCCACCATCAAACCTCAGTCAGGTTGCCAGTACACAGATTTCTGCGATCAAACCACATTCAAGTTCCCAGGCCACAGGCTTCCAGAATCAAGCCTCAGTCATGTTCCCAGGCCACAGGGTTACAGAATCCACTGATGTCATCTTCCCAGGCCACAGGGTTCCAGAATCAATTCTCAGTTATGTTCCCAGGCTACAGGGTTCCAGAATCAAACCTCAGTCATGTTCCCAGGCCACAAGGTTCCAGAACCAAGCCTCAGTCAGGTTCCCAGGGCACAGTATTCCACAATCTAAACAGATGTCATATTCCCAGGCCACAGGTTTCCAGAATCACACCTCAGTCATGTTCCAAGACCACAGGGATCCAGAATCAAACCTCAGTCATGTTGCCAGGCCAGAGGGTACCACCATCAAACCTCAGTCATATTCCCAGACCACAGGTTTCCAGAATCAAACCGATTTCATCTTCCCAGGCAACAGGGTACCAGAATCCAAACCGATGTCATGGTCCCAGGCCACAGGATTCCACAATCTAACATCAGTCATGTTCCCAGGCCAATGGTTTCCAGAATCAAACCTCAGTCATATTCCCAGGCCACCTGGTTCTAGAATCAAACCTCAGTCATGTTCCCAGCACACAGGGTTCCAGAATCAAACCTCAGTCATGTTCCCTGGACACAGGTTTCAAAAATAAAACCCCAGTCAGGTTCTCAGGCCACAGGCTTCCAGAATCAAGCCTCACTCATATTCCCAGGCCACAGGGTTCCACAATTAAACCTCAGTCATATTCCCAGGCCAGAGGGTTCCACAATCAAACCTCAGTCCTGTTGCCAGGCCACGGTTCCACCATCAAGCCTCAGTCATGTTCCCAGGCCAGAGTGTTCCACAATCAAACCTAAGTCATCTTGCCAGGCCACAGGATTCCATCATCAAACCTCAGTCCTGTTGCCAGGCCACAGGGTTCCACCATCAAGCCTCAGTCATGTTCCCAAGCCTGAGGGTTCCAAAATCAAACCTCTGTCATGTTGCCAGGCCACAGGGTTCAACCAACAAACCTCAGTTATGTTCCCAGGGAACAGGGTTCCAGAATCAAACCAATGTCATGTTCCCAGGCCACGGGGTTCCCGTATCAGGCCTCAGTCATGTTTCCAGGACATAGGGTTCTACAATCAAACCTCAGTCATGTTGCCAGTCCACAGGTTTCTGCCATCAAACCTCAGTCAAGTTCCCAGGCCACAGCTTTCCAGAATCAAACCTCAGTCCTATTCCCAGGACACATGGTTCCAGAATCAAACCTCAGTCATGTTCGCAGGCCACAGGGTTCCACAATCAAACCACAGTATGTTCCCTGGACAAAGGTGTCCAGAATCAAACCTCAGTCATCTTCCCAGGGAACAGTGTTCAAGAAACAAAGCTCAGTCATGTGGCCAGGCCACAGGTTTCCACCATCAAACCTCAGACAGTTTGCCAGGCCACAGGGTTCCAGAATCAAACCATTCTCATGTTCCCAGGCCACAGGGTTCCAGAATCCACTGATGTCATCTTCCCAGGCCACAGGGTTCCAGAATCAATCCTCAGTTATGTTCCCAGGCTACAGGGTTCCAGAATCACACCTCAGTCATGTTCCCAGGCCACAGGGATCCAGAATCAAACCTCAGTCATGTTGCCAGGCCAGAGGGTACCACCATCAAACCTCAGTCATATTCCTGGACCACAGGTTTCCAGATTCAAACCGATTTCATCTTCCCAGGCAACAGGGAACCAGAATCCAAACCGATGTCATGTTCCCAGGCTACAGGATTCCACAATCTAACATCAGTCATGTTCCCAGACCGGAGGTTTCCACAATCAAACCTAAGTCATCTTGCCAGGCCACGGATCCAGCATCAAGCCTCAGTCATGTTCCCAAGCCAGAGTGTTCCACAATCAAACCTAAGTCATCTTGCCAGGCCACAGGATTCCACCATCAAACCTCAGTCTTGTTGCCAGGCCACAGGGTTCAACCATCAAACCTCAGTCATGTTCTCAGGAAACAGAGTTCCAAAATCAAAACAATGTCATGTTCCCAGGCCACGGGGTTCCAGTATCAGGCCTCAGTCATATTCCCAGTACACAGGGTTCCACCATCAAACCTCAGTCAGGTTGCCAGTACACAGATTTCTGCGATCAAACCACATTCAAGTTCCCAGGCCACAGGCTTCCAGAATCAAGCCTCAGTCATGTTGCCAGGCCACAGGGTTCCTCCATCAAACCTCAATCATGTTCCCAGGACACAGGATCCAGAATCAAACCAATGTCCAGTTCCCAGGCCATGGGTTTCCAGTACCAGGCCTCAGTCATGTTCCCAAGACACATGGTTCCAGAATCAAACCTCAGTCATGTTCGCAGGCCACAGGGTTCCACAATCAAACCACAGTATGTTCCCTGGACAAAGGTGTCCAGAATCAAACCTCAGTCATCTTCCCAGGGAACAGGGTTCCAGAAACAAAGCTCCGTCATGTGGCCAGGCCACAGGTTTCCACCATCAAACCTCAGACAGGTTGCCAGGCCACAGGGTTCCAGAATCAAACCGTTCGCATGTTCCCAGGCCACAGGGTTCCAGAATCCACTGATGTCATCTTCCCAGGCCACAGGGTTCCAGAATCAATTCTCAGTTATGTTCCCAGGCCACAGGGTTCCAGAATCAAACCTCAGTCATGTTCCTAGTCCACAGGGTTCTAGAACCAAGCCTCAGTCAGGTTCCCAGGGCACAGTATTCCACAATCTAAACAGATATCAAGTTCCCAGGCCACAGGCTTCCAGAATCACACCTCAGTCATGTTCCCAGGCCACAGGGATCCAGAATCAAACCTCAGTCATGTTGCCAGGCCAGAGGGTACCACCATCAAACCTCAGTCATATTCCCAGACCACAGGTTTCCAGAATCAAACCGATTTCATCTGCCCAGGCAACAGGGTACCAGAATCCAAACCGATGTCATGTTCCCAGGCCACAGGATTCCACAATCTAACATCAGTCATGTTCCCAGGCCAATGGTTTCCAGAATCAAACCTCAGTCATATTCCCAGGCCACCTGGTTCCAGAATCAAACCTCAGTCATGTTCCCAGGACACAGGGTTCCAGAATCAAACCTCAGTCATGTTCCCTGGACACAGGTTTCAAAAATAAAACCCCAGGGGCTTCCCTGGTGGCGCAGTGGTTGAGAATCCGCCTGCCAATGCAGGGGACACGGGTTCGAGCCCTGGTCTGGGAGGATCCCACATGCCACGGAGCGAATAGGCCCGTGAGCCACAATTACTGAGCCTGCGCATCTGGAGCCTGTGCTCCGCAACAAGAGAGGCCGCGATGGTGAGAGGCCCGTGCACCGCGATGAAGAGTGGCCCCCGCTTGCCACAGCTAGAGAAAGCCCTCACACAGAAACGAACACCCAACACAGCCATAAATAAATAAATAAATAAATAAATAAATATTAAAAAAAAATAAATAAATAAAACCCCAGTCAGGTTCCCAGGCCACAGGCTTCCAGAATTAAGCCTCACTCATATTCCCAGGCCACAGGGTTCCACAATTAAACCTCAGTCATATTCCCAGGCCAGAGGGTTCCACAATCAAACCTCAGTCCTGTTGCCAGGCCACGGTTCCACCATCAAGCCTCAGTCATGTTCCCAGGCCAGAGTGTTCCACAATCAAACCTAAGTCATCTTGCCAGGCCACAGGATTCCATCATCAAACCTCAGTCCTGTTGCCAGGCCACAGGGTTCCACCATCAAGCCTCAGTCATGTTCCCAAGCCTGAGGGTTCCAAAATCAAACCTCTGTCATGTTGCCAGGCCACAGGGTTCAACCAACAAACCTCAGTTATGTTCCCAGGGAACAGGGTTCCAAAATCAAACCAATGTCATGTTCCCAGGCCACGGGGTTCCAGTATCAGGCCTCAGTCATATTCCCAGTACACAGGGTTCCACCATCAAACCTCAGTCAGGTTGCCAGTCCACAGGTTTCTGCGATCAAACCACATTCAAGTTCCCAGGCCACAGGCTTCCAGAATCAAGCCTCAGTCATGTTGCCAGGCCACAGGGTACCACCCTCAAACCTCACTCATGTCCCCAGGCCACAGGATTCCTCCATCAAAGCTCAGTCATGTTCCCAGAACACAGGATCCAGAATCAAACCAATTTCCAGTTCCCAGGCCATGGGTTTCCAGTACCAGGCCTCAGTCATGTTCCCAGGACACATGGTTCCAGAATCAAACCTCAGTCATGTTCGCAGGCCACAGGGTTCCACAATCAAACCACAGTATGTTCCCTGGACAAAGGTGTCCAGAATCAAACCTCAGTCATCTTCCCAGGGAACAGGGTTCCAGAAACAAACCTCAGTCATGTGGCCAGGCCACAGGTTTCCACCATCAATCCTCAGGCAGGTTCCCAGGCCACAGGCTTCCAGAATAAAGCCTCACTCATATTCCCAGGCCACAGGGTTCCACAATCAAACCTCAGTCCTGTTGCCAGGCCACGGTTCCACCATCAAACCTCAGTCATGTTCCCAGGCCAGAGTGTTCCACAATCAAACCTAAGTCATCTTGCCAGGCCACAGGATTCCATCATCAAACCTCAGTCCTGTTGCCAGGCCACAGGGTTCCACCATCAAGCCTCAGTCATGTTCCCAAGCCTGAGGGTTCCAAAATCAAACCTCTGTCATGTTGCCAGGCCACACGGTTCAACCAACAAACCTCAGTTATGTTCCCAGGGAACAGGGTTCCAGAATCAAACCAATGTCATGTTCCCAGGCCACGGGGTTCCCGTATCAGGCCTCAGTCATGTTCCCAGTGCACAGGGTTCCACCATCAAACCTCAGTCATGTTGCCAGTCCACAGGTTTCTACGTTCAGTCCACATTCAATTTCCCAGGCCAGGGGCTTCCAGAATCAAGCCTCAGTCATGTTGCCAGGCCACAGGGTACCACCCTCAAACCTCACTCATGTTCCCAGGCCACAGGGTTCCTCCATCAAACCTCAATCATGTGCCCAGGACACAGGATCCAGAATCAAACCAATGTCAAGTTCCCAGGCCATGGGTTTCCAGTACCAGGCCTCAGTCATGTTTCCAGGACATAGGGTTCTACAATCAAACCTCAGTCATGTTGCCAGTCCACAGGTTTCTGCCATCAAACCTCAGTCAAGTTCCCAGGCCACAGCTTTCCAGAATCAAACCTCAGTCCTATTCCCAGGACACATGGTTCCAGAATCAAACCTCAGTCATGTTCGCAGGCCACAGGGTTACACAATCAAACCACAGTATGTTCCCTGGACAAAGGTGTCCAGAATCAAACCTCAGTCATCTTCCCAGGGAACAGTGTTCCAGAAACAAAGCTCAGTCATGTGGCCAGGCCACAGGTTTCCACCATCAAACCTCAGACAGTTTGCCAGGCCACAGGGTTCCAGAATCAAACCATTCTCATGTTCCCAGGCCACAGGGTTCCAGAATCCACTGATGTCATCTTCCCAGGTCACAGGGTTCCAGAATCAATTCTCAGTTATGTTCCCAGGCCACAGGGTTCCAGAATCAAACCTCAGTCATGTTCCTAGTCCACAGGGTTCTAGAACCAAGCCTCAGTCAGGTTCCCAGGGCACAGTATTCCACAATCTAAACATATATCATGTTCCCAGGCCACAGGTTTCCAGGATCACACCTCAGTCATGTTCCCAGGCCACAGGGATCCAGATTCAAACCTCAGTCATGTAGCCAGGCCAGAGGGTACCACCATCAAACCTCAGTCATATTCCCAGACCACAGGTTTCCAGAATCAAACCGATTTCATCTGCCCAGGCAACAGGGTACCAGAATCCAAACCGATGTCATGTTCCCAGGCCACAGGATTCCACAATCTAACATCAGTCATGTTCCCAGGCCAATGGTTTCCAGAATCAAACCTCAGTCATATTCCCAGGCCACCTGGTTCCAGAATCAAACCTCAGTCATGTTCCCAGGACACAGGGTTCCAGAATCAAACCTCAGTCATGTTCCCTGGACACAGGTTTCAAAAATAAAACCCCAGGGGCTTCCCTGGTGGCGCAGTGGTTGAGAATCCGCCTGCCAATGCAGGGGACACGGGTTCGAGCCCTGGTCTGGGAGGATCCCACATGCCACGGAGCGAATAGGCCCGTGAGCCACAATTACTGAGCCTGCGCATCTGAAGCCTGTGCTCCGCAACAAGAGAGGCCACGATGGTGAGAGGCCCGTGCACCGTGATGAAGAGTGGCCCCCGCTTGCCACAGCTAGAGAAAGCCCTCACACAGAAACGAAGACCCAACACAGCCATAAATAAATAAATAAATAAATAAATAAATATTAAAAAATAAATAAATAAATAAAACCCCAGTCAGGTTCCCAGGCCACAGGCTTCCAGAATTAAGCCTCACTCATATTCCCAGGCCACAGGGTTCCACAATTAAACCTCAGTCATATTCCCAGGGCAGAGGGTTCCACAATCAAACCTCAGTCCTGTTGCCAGGCCACGGTTCCACCATCAAGCCTCAGTCATGTTCCCAGGCCAGAGTGTTCCACAATCAAACCTAAGTCATCTTGCCAGGCCACAGGATTCCATCATCAAACCTCAGTCCTGTTGCCAGGCCACAGGGTTCCACCATCAAGCCTCAGTCATGTTCCCAAGCCTGAGGGTTCCAAAATCAAACCTCTGTCATGTTGCCAGGACACAGGGTTCAACCAACAAACCTCAGTTATGTTCCCAGGGAACAGGGTTCCAAAATCAAACCAATGTCATGTTCCCAGGCCACGGGGTTCCAGTATCAGGCCTCAGTCATATTCCCAGTCCACAGGGTTCCACCATCAAACCTCAGTCATGTTGCCAGTCCACAGGTTTCTGCGATCAAACCACATTCAAATTCCCAGGCCACAGGCTTCCAGAATCAAGCCTCAGTCATGTTGCCAGGCCACAGGGTACCACCCTCAAACCTCACTCATGTACCCAGGCCACAGGATTCCTCCATGAAACCTCAGTCATGTTCCCAGAACACAGGATCCAGAATCAAACCAATGTCCAGTTCCCAGGCCATGGGTTTCCAGTACCAGGGCTCAGTCATGTTCCCAGGACACATGGTTCCAGAATCAAACCTCAGTCATGTTCGCAGGCCACAGGTTTCCACAATCAAACCACAGTATGTTCCCTGGACAAAGGTGTCCAGAATCAAACCTCAGTCATCTTCCCAGGGAACAGGGTTGCAGAAACACACCTCAGTCATGTGGCCAGGCCACAGGTTTCCACCATCAATCCTCAGGCATGTTGCCAGGCCACAGAGTTCCAGAATCAAACCGTTCTCATGTTCCCAGGCCACAGGGTTCCAGAATCCACTGATGTCATCTTCTCAGGCCACAGGGTTCCAGAATCCACTGATGTCATCTTCCCAGGCCACAGGGTTCCAGAATCAATCCTCAGTTATGTTCCCAGGCTACAGGGTTCCAGAATCAAACCTCAGTCATGTTCCCAGTCCACAGGGTTCCAGAACCAAGCCTCAGTCAGGTTCCCAGGGCACAGTATTCCACAGTCTAAACAGATGTCATGTTCCCAGGTGACAGGTTTCCAGAATCACACCTCAGTCATGTTCCCAGACCACAGGGATCCAGAATCAAACCTCAGTCATGTTGCCAGGCCACAGGGTACCACCATCAAACCTCAGTCATATTCCCAGACCACAGGTTTCCAGAATCAAACCGATTTCATGTTCCCAGGCAACAGGGTACCAGAATCCAAACCGATGTCATGTTCCCAGGCCACAGGATTCCACAATCTAACATCAGTCATGTTCCCAGGCCAATGGTTTCCAAAATCAACCCTCAGTCATATTCCCAGGCCACATGGTTCCAGAATCAAACCTCAGTCATGTTCCCAGGACACAGGGTTCCAGAATCAAACCTCAGTCATGTTTCCTGGACACAGGTTTCAAAAATAAAACCCCAGTCAGGTGTCCAGGCCACAGGCTTTCAGAATCAAGCCTCACTCATATTCCCAGGCCACAGGGTTCCACAATTAAACCGCAGTCATATTCCCAGGCCAGAGGGTTTCACAATCAAACCTCAGTCCTGTTGCCAGGCCACGGTTCCACCATCAAGCCTCAGTCATGTTCCCAGGCCAGAGTGTTCCACAATCAAAGCTAAGTCATCTTGCCAGGCCACAGGATTCCATCATCAAACCTCAGTCCTGTTGCCAGGCCACAGGGTTCCACCATCAAGCCTCAGTCATGTTCCCAAGCCTGAGGGTTCCAAAATCAAAAATCTGTCATGTTGCCAGGCCACAGGGTTCAACCAACAAACCTCAGTTATGTTCCCAGGGAACAGGGTTCCAGAATCAAACCAATGTCATGTTCCCAGGCCACGGGGTTCCAGTATCAGGCCTCAGTCATGTTCCCAGTGCACAGGGTTCCACCATCAAACCTCAGTCATATTGCCAGTCCACAGCTTTCTGCGATCAAACCACATTCAAGTTCCCAGGCCACAGGCTTCCAGAATCAAGCCTCAGTCATGTTGCCAGGCCACAGGGTACCACCCTCAAACCTCACTCATGTTCCCAGGCCACAGGGTTCCTGCATCAAACCTCAATCATGTGCCCAGGACACAGGATCCAGAATCAAACCAATGTCAAGTTCCCAGGCCATGGGTTTCCAGTACCAGGCCTCAGTCATGTTTCCAGGGCACAGGGTTCTACAATCAAACCTCAGTCATGTTGCCAGTCCACAGGTTTCTGCCATCAAACCTCAGTCAAGTTCCCAGGCCACAGCTTTCCAGAATCAAACCTCAGTCCTATTCCCAGGACACATGGTTCCAGAATCAAACCTCAGTCATGTTCGCAGGCCACAGGGTTCCACAATCAAACCACAGTATGTTCCCTGGACAAAGGTGTCCAGAATCAAACCTCAGTCATCTTCCCAGGGAACAGGGTTCCAGAAACAAAGCTCAGTCATGTGGCCAGGCCACAGGTTTCCACCATCAAACCTGAGACAGGTTGCCAGGCCACAGGGTTCCAGAATCAAACCGTTCTCATGTTCCCAGGCCACAGGGTTCCAGAATCCACTGATGTCATCTTCCCAGGCCACAGGGTTCCAGAATCAATCCTCAGTTATATTCCCAGGCTACAGGGTTCCAGAATCACACCTCAGTCATGTTCCCAGGCCACAGGGATCCAGAATCAAACCTCAGTCATGTTGCCAGGCCAGAGGGTACCACCATCAAACCTCAGTCATATTCCTAGACCACAGGTTTCCAGAATCAAACCGATTTCATCTTCCCAGGCAACAGGGAACCAGAATACAAACCGATGTCATGTTCCCAGGCTACAGGATTCCACAATCTAACATCAGTCATGTTCCCAGACCGGAGGGTTCCACAATCAAACCTAAGGCATCTTGCCAGGCCACGGTTCCACCATCAAGCCTCAGTCATGTTCCCAGGCCAGAGTGTTCCACAATCAAACCTAAGTCATCTTGCCAGGCCACAGGATTCCACCATCTAACCTCAGTCTTGTTGCCAGGCCACAGGGTTCAACCATCAAACCTCAGTCATGTTCTCAGGAAACAGGGTTCCAAAATCAAACCAATGTCATGTTCCCAGGCCACGGGGTTCCAGTATCAGGCCTCAGTCATATTGCCAGTACACAGGGTTCCACCATCAAACCTCAGTCATGTTGCCAGTCCACAGGTTTCTGCCATCAAATCACATTCAAGTTCCCAGGCCACAGGCTTCCAGAATCAAGCCTCAGTCATGTTGCCAGGCCACAGGGTACCACCCTCAAACCTCACTCATGTTCCCAGGCCACAGGGTTCCTCCATCAAACCTCAATCATGTGCCCAGGACACAGGATCCAGAATTAATCCAATGTCAAGTTCCCAGGCCATGGGTTTCTAGTTCCAGGCCTCAGTCATGTTTCCAGGGCACAGGGTTCTACAGTCAAACCTCAGTCATGTTGCCAGTCCACAGGTTTCTGCCATCAAACCTCAGTCAAGTTACCAGGCCACAACTTTCCAGAATCAAACCTCAGTCCTATTCCCAGGACACATGTTTCCAGAATCAAACCTCAGTCATGTTCGCAGGCCACAGGGTTCCACAATCAAACCACAGTATGTTCCCTGGATAAAGGTGTCCAGAATCAAACCTCAGTCATCTTCCCAGGGAACAGGGTTCCAGAAACAAAGCTCCGTCATGTTGCCAGGCCACAGGTTTCCACCATCAAACCTCAGACAGGTTGCCAGGCCAAAGGGTTCCAGAATCAAACCGTTCTCATGTTCCCAGGCCACAGGGTTCCAGAATCCACTGATGTCATCTTCCCAGGCCACAGGGTTCCAGAATCAATCCTCAGTTATGTTCCCAGGCGACAGGGTTCCAGAATCAAACCTCAGTCATGTTCCCAGTCCACAGGGATCCAGAATCAAACCTCAGTCATGTTGCCAGGCCAGAGGGTACCACCATCAAACCTCAGTCATATTCCCAGACCACAGGTTTCCAGATTCAAACCGATTTCATCTTCCCAGGCCACACGGTACCAGAATCCAAACCGATGTCATGTTCCCAGGCCACAGGATTCCACAATCTAACATCAGTCGTGTTCCCAGACCGGAGGGTTCCACAATCAAACCTAAGTCATCTTACCAGGCCACGGTTCCACCATCAAGCCTCAGTCATGTTCCCAGGCCAGAGTGTTCCACAATCAAACCTAAGTCATCTTGCCAGGCCACAGGATTCCACCATCAAACCTCATTCTTGTTGCCAGGCCACAGGGTTCAACCATCAAACCTCAGTCATGTTCTCAGGAAACAGGGTTCCAAAATCAAACCAATGTCATCTTCCCAGGCCACGGGGTTCCACCATCAAACCTCAGTCATGTTGCCAGTCCACAGGTTTCTGCGATCAAACCACATTCAAGTTCCCAGGACACATGGTTCCAGAATCAAACCTCAGTCATGTTCGCAGGCCACAGGGTTCCACAATCAAACCACAGTATGTTCCCTGGACAAAGGTGTCCAGAATCAAACCTCAGGCATCTTCCCAGGGAACAGGGTTCCAGAAACAAACCTCAGTCATGTGGCCAGGCCACAGGTTTCCACCATCAAACCTCAGACAGGTTGCCAGGCCACAGGGTTCCAGAATCAAACCGTTCTCATGTTCCCAGGCCACAGGGTTCCAGAATCCACTGATGTCATCTTCTCAGGCCACAGGGTTCCAGAATCCACTGATGTCATCTTCCCAGGCCACAGGGTTCCAGAATCAATCTTCAGTCATGTTCCCAGGACACAGGGTTCCAGAATCAAACCTCAGTCATGTTTCCTGGACACAGGTTTCAAAAATAAAACCCCAGTCAGGTGTCCAGGCCACAGGCTTCCAGAATCAAGCCTCACTCATATTCCCAGGCCACAGGGTTCCACAATTAAACCGCAGTCATATTCCCACGCCAGAGGTTTCCACAATCAAACCTCAGTCCTGTTGCCAGGCCTCGGTTCCACCATCAAGCCTCAGTCATGTTCCCAGGCCAGAGTGTTCCACAATCAAACCTAAGTCATCTTGCCAGGCCACAGGATTCCACCATCAAACCTCAGTCCTGTTGCCAGGCCACAGGATTCCACCATCAAACCTCAGTCCTGTTGCCAGGCCACAGGGTTCAACCATCAAACCTCAGTCATGTTCCCAGGAAACAGGCTTCCAGAATCAAACCAATGTCATGTTCCCAGGCCACGGGGTTCCAGTATCAGGCCTCAGTCATGTTCCCAGTGCACAGGGTTCCACCATCAAACCTCAGTCATGTTGCCAGTCCACAGGTTTCTGCGATCAAACCACATTCAAGTTCCCAGGCCACAGGCTTCCACAATCAAGCCTCAGTCATGTTGCCAGGCCACAGGGTACCACCCTCAAACCTCACTCATGTTCCCAGGCCACAGGGTTCCTCCATCAAACCTCAATCATGTGCCCAGGACACAGGATCCAGAATCAAACCAATGTCAAGTTCCCAGGCCATGGGTTTCCAGTACCAGGCCTCAGTCATGTTTCCAGGGCACAGGGTTCTACAATCAAACCTCAGTCATTTTGCCAGTCCACAGGTTTCTGCAATCAAACCTCAGTCAAGTTCCCAGGCCACAGCTTTCCAGAATCAAACCTCAGTCCTATTCCCAGGACACATGGTTCCAGAATCAAACCTCAGTCATGTTCGCAGGCCACAGGGTTCCACAATCAAACCACAGTATGTTCCCTGGACAAAGGTGTTCAGAAACAAACCTACGTCATCTTCCCAGGGAACAGGGTTCCAGAAACAAACCTCAGTCATGTTGCCAGGCCACAGGTTTCCACCATCAAACCTCAGACAGATTGTCAGGCCACAGGGTTCCAGAATCAAACCGTTCTCATGTTCCCAGGCCACAGGGTTCCAGAATCCACTGATGTCATCTTCCCAGGCCACAGGGTTCCAGAATCAATCCTCAGTTATGTTCCCAGGCGACAGGGTTCCAGAATCAAACCTCAGTCATGTTCCCAGTCCACAGGGTTCCAGAACCAAGCCTCAGTCAGGTTCCCAGGGCACAGTATTCCACAATCTAAACAGATGTCATGTTCCCAGGCCACAGGTTTCCAGAATCACACCTCAGTCATGTTCCCAGGCCACAGGGATCCAGAATCAAACCTCAGTCATGTTGCCAGGCCAGAGGGTACCACCATCAAACCTCAGTCATATTCCCAGACCACAGGTTTCCAGATTCAAACCGATTTCATCTTCCCAGGCCACAGGGTACCAGAATCCAAACCGATGTCATGTTCCCAGGCCACAGGATTCCACAATCTAACATCAGTCATGTTCCCAGGCCAATGGTTTCCAGAATCAAACCTCAGTCATATTCCCAGGCCACATGGTTCCAGAATCAAACCGATTTAATGTTCCCAGGCAACAGGGTACCAGAATCCAAACCGATGTCATGTTCCCAGGCCACAGGATTCCACAATCTAACATCCGTCATGTTCCCAGGCCAATGGTTTCCAGAATCAACCCTCAGTCATATTCCCAGGCCACATGGTTCCAGAATCAAACATCAGTCATGTTCCTAGGACACAGGGTTCCAGAATCAAACCTCAGTCATGTTCCCTGGACACAGGTTTCAAAAATGAAACCCCAGTCGGGTTCCCAGGCCACAGGCTTCCAGAATCAATCCTCACTCATATTCCCAGGCCACAGGGTTCCACAATTAAACCGCAGTCATATTCCCAGGCCAGAGGGTTCCACAATCAAACGTCAGTCCTGTTGCCAGGCCACAGTTCCACCATCAAGCCTCAGTCATGTTCCCAGGCCAGAGTGTTCCACAATCAAACCTAAGTCATCTTGCCAGGCCACAGGATTCCATCATCAAACCTCACTCCTGTTGCCAGGACACAGGGATCAACCATCAAACCTCAGGCATGTTCCCAGGAAACAGGGTTCCAGAATCAAACCAATGTCATGTTCCCAGGCCACGGGGTTACTGTATCAGGCCTCAGTCATATTCCCAGTGCACAGGGTTCCACCATCAAACCTCAGTCATGTTACCAGTCCACAGGTTTCTGCAATCAAACCACTTTCAAGTTCCCAGGCCACAGGCTTCCAGAATCAAGCCTCAGTCATGTTACCAGGCCACAGGGTACCACCCTCAAACCTCACTCATGTTCCCAGGCCACAGGGTTCCTCCATCAAACCTCAATCATGTTCCCAGGACACAGGATCCAGAATTAAACAAATGTCAAGTTCCCAGGCCATGGGTTTCCAGTACCAGGACTCAGTCATGTTTCCAGGGCACAGGGTTCTACAATCAAACCTCAGTCATGTTGCCAGTCCACAGGTTTCTGCCATCAAACCTCAGTCAAGTTCCCAGGCCACAGCTTTCCAGAATCAAACC
This sequence comes from Balaenoptera acutorostrata, assembly GCF_949987535.1. Classification (NCBI taxonomy): domain Eukaryota; kingdom Metazoa; phylum Chordata; class Mammalia; order Artiodactyla; family Balaenopteridae; genus Balaenoptera; species Balaenoptera acutorostrata. Next base: position 30,992,750 of record NC_080076.1, on the reverse strand, counting down.
TCAGTCCTATTCCCAGGACACATGGTTCCAGAATCAAACCTCAGTCATGTTCGCAGGCCACAGGGTTCCACAATCAAACCACAGTATGTTCCCTGGATAAAGGTGTCCAGAATCAAACCTCAGTCATCTTCCCAGGGAACAGGGTTCCAGAAACAAAGCTCCGTCATGTTGCCAGGCCACAGGTTTCCACCATCAAACCTCAGAGAGGTTCCCAGGCCACAGGGTTCCAGAATCAAACCGTTCGCATGTTCCCAGGCCACAGGGTTCCAGAATCCACTGATGTCATCTTTCCAGGCCACAGGGTTCCAGAATCAATCCTCAGTTATGTTCCCAGGCTACAGGGTTCCAGAATCAAACCTCAGTCATGTTCCCAGTCCACAGGGTTCTAAAACCAAGCCTCAGTCAGGTTCCCAGGGCACAGTATTCCACAATCCAAACAGATATCATGTTCCCAGGCCACAGGCTTCCAGAATCAAGCCTCACTCATATTGCCAGGCCACAGGGTTCCACCATCAAGCCTCATTCATATTCCCAGGCCAGAGTGTTCCACAATCAAAGCTAAGTCATCTTGCCAGGCCACAGGATTCCATCATCAAACCTCAGTCCTGTTGCCAGGCCACAGGGTTCCACCATCAAGCCTCAGTCATGTTCCCAAGCCTGAGGGTTCCAAAATCAAAAATCTGTCATGTTGCCAGGCCACAGGGTTCAACCAACAAACCTCAGTTATGTTCCCAGGAAACAGGGTTCCAGAATCAAACCAATGTCATGTTCCCAGGCCACGGGGTTCCAGTATCAGGCCTCAGTCATGTTCCCAGTGCACAGGGTTCCACCATCATACCTCAGTCATGTTGCCAGTCCACGGGTTTCTGCGATCAAACCACATTCAAGTTCCCAGGCCACAGGCTTCCAGAATCAAGCCTCAGTCATGTTGCCAGGCCACAGGGTACCACCCTCAAACCTCACTCATGTTCCCAGGCCACAGGGTTCCTCCATCAAACCTCAATCATGTGCCCAGGACACAGGATCCAGAATCAAACCAATGTCAAGTTCCCAGGGCATGGGTTTCCAGTACCAGGCCTCAGTCATGTTTCCAGGGCACAGGGTTCTACAATCAAACCTCAGTCATGTTGCCAGTCCACAGGTTTCTTCCATCAAACCTCAGTCAAGTTCCCAGGCCACAGCTTTCCAGAATCAAACCTCAGTCCTATTCCCAGGACACATGGTTCCAGAATCAAACCTCAGTCATGTTCGCAGGCCACAGGGTTCCACAATCAAACCACAGTATGTTCCCTGGACAAAGGTGTCCAGAATCAAACCTCAGTCATCTTCCCAGGGAACAGGGTTCCAGAAACAAAGCTCAATCATGTGGCCAGGCCACAGGTTTCCACCATCAAACCTCAGACAGGTTGCCAGGCCACAGGGTTCCAAAATCAAACCGTTCTCATGTTCCCAGGCCACAGGGTTCCAGAATCCACTGATGTCATCTTCCCAGGCCACAGGGTTCCAGAATCAATACTCAGTTATATTCCCAGGCTACAGGGTTCCAGAATCACACCTCAGTCATGTTCCCAGGCCACAGGGATCCAGAATCAAACCTCAGTCATGTTGCCAGGCCAGAGGGTACCACCATCAAACCTCAGTCATATTCCTAGACCACAGGTTTCCAGAATCAAACCGATTTCATCTTCCCAGGCAACAGGGAACCAGAATACAAACCGATATCATGTTCCCAGGCTACAGGATTCCACAATCTAACATCAGTCATGTTCGCAGACCGGAGGGTTCCACAATCAAACCTAAGGCATCTTGCCAGGCCACGGTTCCACCATCAAGCCTCAGTCATGTTCCCAGGCCAGAGGGTTCCACAATCAAACCTAAGTCATCTTGCCAGGCCACAGGATTCCACCATCTAAACTCAGTCTTGTTGCCAGGCCACAGGGTTCAACCATCAAACCTCAGTCATGTTCTCAGGAAACAGGGTTCCAAAATCAAACCAATGTCATATTCCCAGGCCACGGGGTTCCAGTATCAGGCCTCAGTCATATTCCCAGTACACAGGGTTCCTCCATCAAACCTCAATCATGTGCCCAGGACACAGGATCCAGAATCAAACCAATGTCAAGTTCCCAGGCCATGGGTTTCCAGTACCAGGCCTCAGTCATGTTTCCAGGGCACAGGGTTCTACAATTAAACCTCAGTCATTTTGCCAGTCCACAGGTTTCTGCAATCAAACCTCAGTCAAGTTCCCAGGCCACAGCTTTCCAGAATCAAACCTCAGTCCTATTCCCAGGACACATGGTTCCAGAATCAAACCTCAGTCATGTTCGCAGGCCACAGTGTTCCACAATCAAACCACAGTATGTTCCCTGGACAAAGGTGTTCAGAAACAAACCTACGTCATCTTCCCAGGGAACAGGGTTCCAGAAACAAACCTCAGTCATGTTGCCAGGCCACAGGTTTCCACCATCAAACCTCAGACAGATTGTCAGGCCACAGGGTTCCAGAATCAAACCGTTCTCATGTCCCCAGGCCACAGGGTTCCAGAATCCACTGATGTCATCTTCCCAGGCCACAGGGTTCCAGAATCAATCCTCAGTTATGTTCCCAGGCGACAGGGTTCCAGAATCAAACCTCAGTCATGTTCCCAGTCCACAGGGTTCCAGAACCAAGCCTCAGTCAGGTTCCCAGGGCACAGTATTCCACAATCTAAACAGATGTCATGTTCCCAGGCCACAGGTTTCCAGAATCACACCTCAGTCATGTTCCCAGGCCACAGGGATCCAGAATCAAACCTCAGTCATGTTGCCAGGCCAGAGGGTACCACCATCAAACCTCAGTCATATTCCCAGACCACAGGTTTCCAGATTCAAACCGATTTCATCTTCCCAGGCCACAGGGTACCAGAATCCAAACCGATGTCATGTTCCCAGGCCACAGGATTCCACAATCTAACATCAGTCATGTTCCCAGGCCAATGGTTTCCAGAATCAAACCTCAGTCATATTCCCAGGCCACATGGTTCCAGAATCAAACCGATTTAATGTTCCCAGGCAACAGGGTACCAGAATCCAAACCGATGTCATGTTCCCAGGCCACAGGATTCCACAATCTAACATCCGTCATGTTCCCAGGCCAATGGTTTCCAGAATCAACCCTCAGTCATATTCCCAGGCCACATGGTTCCAGAATCAAACATCAGTCATGTTCCTAGGACACAGGGTTCCAGAATCAAACCTCAGTCATTTTCCCTGGACACAGGTTTCAAAAATAAAACCCCAGTCAGGTTCCCAGGCCACAGGCTTCCAGAATCAATCCTCACTCATATTCCCAGGCCACAGGGTTCCACAATTAAACCGCAGTCATATTCCCAGGCCAGAGGGTTCCACAATCAAACGTCAGTCCTGTTGCCAGGCCACGGTTCCACCATCAAGCCTCAGTCATGTTCCCAGGCCAGAGTGTTCCACAATCAAACCTAAGTCATCTTGCCAGGCCACAGGATTCCATCATCAAACCTCACTCCTGTTGCCAGGACACAGGGATCAACCATCAAACCTCAGGCATGTTCCAAGGAAACAGGGTTCCAGAATCAAACCAATGTCATGTTCCCAGGCCACGGGGTTCCAGTATCAGGCCTCAGTCATATTCCCAGTACACAGGGTTCCACCATCAAACCTCAGTCATGTTGCCAGTCCACATGTTTCTGCGATCAAATCACATTCAAGTTCCCAGGCCACAGGCTTCCAGAATCAAGCCTCAGTCATGTTGCCAGGCCACAGGGTACCACCCTCAAACCTCACTCATGTTCCCAGGCCACAGGGTTCCTCCATCAAACCTCAATCATGTGCCCAGGACACAGGATCCAGAATTAAACCAATGTCAAGTTCCCAGGCCATGGGTTTCTAGTACCAGGCCTCAGTCATGTTTCCAGGGCACAGGGTTCTACAGTCAAACCTCAGTCATGTTGCCAGTCAACAGGTTTCTGCCATCAAATCTCAGTCAAGTTCCCAGGCCACAGCTTTCCAGAATCAAACCTCAGTCCTATTCCCAGGACACATGGTTCCAGAATCAAACCTCAGTCATGTTCGCAGGCCACAGGGTTCCACAATCAAACCACAGTATGTTCCCTGGATAAAGGTGTCCAGAATCAAACCTCAGTCATCTTCCCAGGGAACAGGGTTCCAGAAACAAAGCTCCGTCATGTTGCCAGGCCACAGGTTTCCACCATCAAACCTCAGACAGGTTGCCAGGCCAAAGGGTTCCAGAATCAAACCGTTCTCATGTTCCCAGGCCACAGGGTTCCAGAATCCACTGATGTCATCTTCCCAGGCCACAGGGTTCCAGAATCAATTCTCAGTTATGTTTCCAGGCTACAGGGTTCCAGAATCAAACCTCAGTCATGTTCCCAGTCCACAGGGGTCTAGAACTAAGCCTCAGTCAGGTTCCCAGGGCACAGTATTCCACAATCTAAACAGATATCATGTTCCCAGGCCACAGGTTTCCAGAATCACACCTCAGTCATGTTCCCAGGCCACAGGGATCCAGAATCAAACCTCAGTCATGTTCCCAGGACACAGGGTTCCAGAATCAAACCTCAGTCATGTTCCCTGGACACAGGTTTCAAAAATAAAACCCCAGTCAGGTTCCCAGGCCACAGGCTTCCAGAATCAAGCCTCACTCATATTCCCAGGCCACAGGGTTCCACAATTAAACCTCAGTCATATTCCCAGGCCAGAGGGTTCCACAATCAAACCTCAGTCCTGTTGCCAGGCCACGGTTCCACCATCAAGCCTCAGTCATGTTCCCAGGCCAGTGTGTTCCACAAGCAAACCTAAGTCATCTTGCCAGGCCAAAGGATTCCACCATCAAACCTCAGTCCTGTTGCCAGGACAGAGGTATCAACCATCAAACCTCAGGCATGTGCCCAGGAAACAGGGTTCCAGAATCAAACCAATGTCATGTTCCCAGGCCACGGGGTTCCAGTATCAGGCCTCAGTCATGTTCCCAGTGCACAGGGTTCCACCATCAAACCTCAGTCATGTTGCCAGTCCACAGCTTTCTGCGATCAAACCACATTCAAGTTCCCAGGCCACAGGCTTCCACAATCAAGCCTCAGTCATGTTGCCAGGCCACAGGGTACCACCCTCAAACCTCACTCATGTTCCCAGGCCACAGGGTTCCTCCATCAAACCTCAATCATGTACCCAGGACACAGGATCCAGAATCAAACCAATGTCAAGTTCCCAGGCCATGGGTTTCCAGTACCAGGCCTCAGTCATGTTTCCAGGGCACAGGGTTCTACAATCAAACCTCAGTCATTTTGCCAGTCCACAGGTTTCTGCAATCAAACCTCAGTCAAGTTCCCAGGCCACAGCTTTCCAGAATCAAACCTCAGTCCTATTCCCAGGACACATGGTTCCAGAATCAAACCTCAGTCATGTTCGCAGGCCACAGTGTTCCACAATCAAACCACAGTATGTTCCCTGGACAAAGGTGTTCAGAAACAAACCTACGTCATCTTCCCAGGGAACAGGGTTCCAGAAACAAACCTCAGTCATGTTGCCAGGCCACAGGTTTCCACCATCAAACCTCAGACAGATTGTCAGGCCACAGGGTTCCAGAATCAAACCGTTCTCATGTTCCCAGGCCACAGGGTTCCAGAATCCACTGATGTCATCTTCCCAGGCCACAGGGTTCCAGAATCAATCCTCAGTTATGTTCCCAGGCGACAGGGTTCCAGAATCAAACCTCAGTCATGTTCCCAGTCCACAGGGTTCCAGAACCAAGCCTCAGTCAGGTTCCCAGGGCACAGTATTCCACAATCTAAACAGATGTCATGTTCCCAGGCCACAGGTTTCCAGAATCACACCTCAGTCATGTTCCCAGGCCACAGGGATCCAGAATCAAACCTCAGTCATGTTGCCAGGCCAGAGGGTACCACCATCAAACCTCAGTCATATTCCCAGACCACAGGTTTCCAGATTCAAACCGATTTCATCTTCCCAGGCCACAGGGTACCAGAATCCAAACCGATGTCATGTTCCCAGGCCACAGGATTCCACAATCTAACATCAGTCATGTTCCCAGGCCAATGGTTTCCAGAATCAAACCTCAGTCATATTCCCAGGCCACATGGTTCCAGAATCAAACCGATTTAATGTTCCCAGGCAACAGGGTACCAGAATCCAAACTGATGTCATGTTCCCAGGCCACAGGATTCCACAATCTAACATCCGTCATGTTCCCAGGCCAATGGTTTCCAGAATCAACCCTCAGTCATATTCCCAGGCCACATGGTTCCAGAATCAAACATCAGTCATGTTCCTAGGACACAGGGTTCCAGAATCAAACCTCAGTCATGTTCCCTGGACACAGGTTTCAAAAATAAAACCCCAGTCAGGTTCCCAGGCCACAGGCTTCCAGAATCAATCCTCACTCATATTCCCAGGCCACAGGGTTCCACAATTAAACCGCAGTCATATTCCCAGGCCAGAGGGTTCCACAATCAAACGTCAGTCCTGTTGCCAGGCCACGGTTCCACCATCAAGCCTCAGTCATGTTCCCAGGCCAGAGTGTTCCACAATCAAACCTAAGTCATCTTGCCAGGCCACAGGATTCCATCATCAAACCTCACTCCTGTTGCCAGGACACAGGGATCAACCATCAAACCTCAGGCATGTTCCCAGGAAACAGGGTTCCAGAATCAAACCAATGTCATGTTCCCAGGCCACGGGGTTCCAGTATCAGGCCTCAGTCATATTCCCAGTACACAGGGTTCCACCATCAAACCTCAGTCATGTTGCCAGTCCACATGTTTCTGCGATCAAATCACATTCAAGTTCCCAGGCCACAGGCTTCCAGAATCAAGCCTCAGTCATGTTGCCAGGCCACAGGGTACCACCCTCAAACCTCACTCATGTTCCCAGGCCACAGGGTTCCTCCATCAAACCTCAATCATGTTCCCAGGACACAGGATCCAGAATTAAACCAATGTCAAGTTCCCAGGCCATGGGTTTCCAGTACCAGGACTCAGTCATGTTTCCAGGGCACAGGGTTCTACAATCAAACCTCAGTCATGTTGCCAGTCCACAGGTTTCTGCCATCAAACCTCAGTCAAGTTCCCAGGCCACAGCTTTCCAGAATCAAACCTCAGTCCTATTCCCAGGACACATGGTTCCAGAATCAAACCTCAGTCATGTTCCCAGGCCACAGGGTTCCACAATCAAACCACACTATGTTCCCTGGAGAAAGGTGTCCAGAATCAAACCTCAGTCATCTTCCCAGGGAACAGGGTTCCAGAAACAAAGCTCCGTAATGTTGCCAGGCCACAGGTTTCCACCATCAAACCTCAGACCGGTTGCCAGGCCACAGGGTTCCAGAATCAAACCGTTCGCATGTTCCCAGGCCACAGGGTTCCAGAATCCACTGATGTCATCTTTCCAGGCCACAGGGTTCCAGAATCAATCCTCAGTTATGTTCCCAGGCTACAGGGTTCCAGAATCAAACCTCAGTCATGTTCCCAGTCCACAGGGTTCTAAAACCAAGCCTCAGTCAGGTTCCCAGGGCACAGTATTCCACAATCCAAACAGATATCATGTTCCCAGGCCACAGGCTTCCAGAATCAAGCCTCACTCATATTCCCAGGCCACAGGGTTCCACAATTAAACCTCAGTCATATTCCCAGGCCAGAGGGTTCCACAATCAAACCTCAGTCCTGTTGCCAGGGCACGGTTCCACCATCAAGCCTCAGTCATATTCCCAGGCCAGAGTGTTCCACAATCAAAGCTAAGTCATCTTGCCAGGCCACAGGATTCCATCATCAAACCTCAGTCCTGTTGCCAGGCCACAGGGTTCCACCATCAAGCCTCAGTCATGTTCCCAAGCCTGAGGGTTCCAAAATCAAAAATCTGTCATGTTGCCAGGCCACAGGGTTCAACCAACAAACCTCAGTTATGTTCCCAGGAAACAGGGTTCCAGAATCAAACCAATGTCATGTTCCCAGGCCACGGGGTTCCAGTATCAGGCCTCAGTCATGTTCCCAGTGCACAGGGTTCCACCATCATACCTCAGTCATGTTGCCAGTCCACGGGTTTCTGCGATCAAACCACATTCAAATTCCCAGGCCACAGGCTTCCAGAATCAAGCCTCAGTCATGTTGCCAGGCCACAGGGTTCCTCCATCAAACCTCAATCATGTTCCCAGGCCACAGGGTTCCTCCATCAAACCTCAATCATGTGCCCAGGACACAGGATCCAGAATCAAACCAATGTCAAGTTCCCAGGCCATGGGTTTCCAGTACCAGGCCTCAGTCATGTTTCCAGGGCACAGGGTTCTACAATCAAACCTCAGTCATGTTGCCAGTCCACAGGTTTCTTCCATCAAACCTCAGTCAAGTTCCCAGGCCACAGCTTTCCAGAATCAAACCTCAGTCCTATTCCCAGGACACATGGTTCCAGAATCAAACCTCAGTCATGTTCGCAGGCCACAGGGTTCCACAATCAAACCACAGTATGTTCCCTGGACAAAGGTGTTCAGAATCAAACCTCAGTCATCTTCCCAGGGAACAGGGTTCCAGAAACAAAGCTCAGTCATGTGGCCAGGCCACAGGTTTCCACCATCAAACCTCAGACAGGTTGCCAGGCCACAGGGTTCCAGAATCAAACCGTTCTCATGTTCCCAGGCCACAGGGTTCCAGAATCCACTGATGTCATCTTCCCAGGCCACAGGGTTCCAGAATCAATCCTCAGTTATATTCCCAGGCTACAGGGTTCCAGAATCACACCTCAGTCATGTTCCCAGGCCACAGGGATCCAGAATCAAACCTCAGTCATGTTGCCAGGCCAGAGGGTACCACCATCAAACCTCAGTCATATTCCTAGACCACAGGTTTCCAGAATCAAACCGATTTCATCTTCCCAGGCAACAGGGAACCAGAATACAAACCGATATCATGTTCCCAGGCTACAGGATTCCACAATCTAACATCAGTCATGTTCCCAGACCGGAGGGTTCCACAATCAAACCTAAGGCATCTTGCCAGGCCACGGTTCCACCATCAAGCCTCAGTCATGTTCCCAGGCCAGAGGGTTCCACAATCAAACCTAAGTCATCTTGCCAGGCCACAGGATTCCACCATCTAAACTCAGTCTTGTTGCCAGGCCACAGGGTTCAACCATCAAACCTCAGTCATGTTCTCAGGAAACAGGGTTCCAAAATCAAACCAATGTCATGTTCCCAGGCCACGGGGTTCCAGTATCAGGCCTCAGTCATATTCCCAGTACACAGGGTTCCACCATCAAACCTCAGTCATGTTGCCAGTCCACATGTTTCTGCGATCAAATCACATTCAAGTTCCCAGGCCACAGGCTTCCAGAATCAAGCCTCAGTCATGTTGCCAGGCCACAGGGTACCACCCTCAAACCTCACTCATGTTCCCAGGCCACAGGGTTCCTCCATCAAACCTCAATCATGTGCCCAGGACACAGGATCCAGAATTAAACCAATGTCAAGTTCCCAGGCCATGGGTTTCTAGTACCAGGCCTCAGTCATGTTTCCAGGGCACAGGGTTCTACAGTCAAACCTCAGTCATGTTGCCAGTCAACAGGTTTCTGCCATCAAACCTCAGTCAAGTTCCCAGGCCACAGCTTTCCAGAATCAAACCTCAGTCCTATTCCCAGGACACATGGTTCCAGAATCAAACCTCAGTCATGTTCGCAGGCCACAGGGTTCCACAATCAAACCACAGTATGTTCCCTGGATAAAGGTGTCCAGAATCAAACCTCAGTCATCTTCCCAGGGAACAGGGTTCCAGAAACAAAGCTCCGTCATGTTGCCAGGCCACAGGTTTCCACCATCAAACCTCAGACAGGTTGCCAGGCCAAAGGGTTCCAGAATCAAACCGTTCTCATGTTCCCAGGCCACAGGGTTCCAGAATCCACTGATGTCATCTTCCCAGGCCACAGGGTTCCAGAATCAATTCTCAGTTATGTTTCCAGGCTACAGGGTTCCAGAATCAAACCTCAGTCATGTTCCCAGTCCACAGGGTTCTAGAACTAAGCCTCAGTCAGGTTCCCAGGGCACAGTATTCCACAATCTAAACAGATATCATGTTCCCAGGCCACAGGTTTCCAGAATCACACCTCAGTCATGTTCCCAGGCCACAGGGATCCAGAATCAAACCTCAGTCATGTTCCCAGGACACAGGGTTCCAGAATCAAACCTCAGTCATGTTCCCTGGACACAGGTTTCAAAAATAAAACCCCAGTCAGGTTCCCAGGCCACAGGCTTCCAGAATCAAGCCTCACTCATATTCCCAGGCCACAGGGTTCCACAATTAAACCTCAGTCATATTCCCAGGCCAGAGGGTTCCACAATCAAACCTCAGTCCTGTTGCCAGGCCACGGTTCCACCATCAAGCCTCAGTCATGTTCCCAGGCCAGTGTGTTCCACAAGCAAACCTAAGTCATCTTGCCAGGCCAAAGGATTCCACCATCAAACCTCAGTCCTGTTGCCAGGACAGAGGTATCAACCATCAAACCTCAGGCATGTTCCCAGGAAACAGGGTTCCAGAATCAAACCAATGTCATGTTCCCAGGCCACGGGGTTCCAGTATCAGGCCTCAGTCATGTTCCCAGTGCACAGGGTTCCACCATCAAACCTCAGTCATGTTGCCAGTCCACAGGTTTCTGCGATCAAACCACTTTCAAGTTCCCAGGCCACAGGCTTCCAGAATCAAGCCTCAGTCATGTTGCCAGGCCACAGGGTACCACCCTCAAACCTCACTCATGTTCCCAGGCCACAGGGTTCCTCCATCAAACCTCAATCATGTTCCCAGGACACAGGATCCTGAATCAAACCAATGTCAAGTTCCCAGGCCATGGGTTTCCAGTACCAGGCCTCAGTCATGTTTCCAGGGCACAGGGTTCTACAATCAAACCTCAGTCATGTTGCCAGTCCACAGGTTTCTGCCATCAAACCTCAGTCAAGTTCCCAGGCCACAGCTTTCCAGAATCAAACCTCAGTCCTATTCCCAGGACACATGGTTCCAGAATCAAACCTCAGTCATGTTCGCAGGCCACAGGGTTCCACAATCAAACCACAGTATGTTCCCTGGATAAAGGTGTCCAGAATCAAACCTCAGTCATCTTCCCAGGGAACAGAGTTCCAGAAACAAAGCTCCGTCATGTTGCCAGGCCACAGGTTTCCACCATCAAACCTCAGACAGGTTGCCAGGCCACAGGGTTCCAGAATCAAACCGTTCTCATGTTCCCAGGCCACAGGTTTCCAGAATCCACTGATGTCATCTTCCCAGGCCACAGGTTTCCAGAATCACACCTCAGTCATGTTCCCAGGCCACAGGGATCCAGAATCAAACCTCAGTCATGTTGCCAGGCCAGAGGGTACCACCATCAAACCTCATTCATATTCCTAGACCACAGGTTTCCAGAAGCAAACCGATTTCATCTTCCCAGGCAACAGGGAACCAGAATCCAAACCGGTGTCATGTTCCCAGGCTACAGGATTCCACAATCTAACATCAGTCATGTTCCCAGACCGGAGGGTTCCACAATCAAACCTAAGTCATCTTGCCAGGCCACGGTTCCACCATCAAGCCTCAGTCATGTTCCCAGGCCAGAGTGTTCCACAATCAAACCTAAGTCATCTTGCCAGGCCACAGGATTCCACCATCAAACCTCAGTCTTGTTGCCAGGCCACAGGGTTCAACCATCAAACCTCAGTCATGTTCTCAGGAAACAGGGTTCCAAAATCAAACCAATGTCATCTTCCCAGGCCACGGGGTTCCACCATCAAACCTCAGTCATGTTGCCAGTCCACAGGTTTCTGCGATCAAACCACATTCAAGTTCCCAGGCCACAGGCTTCCAGAATCAAGCCTCAGTCATGTTGCCAGGCCACAGGGTACCACCCTCAAACCTCACTCATGTTCCCAGGAAACAGGGTTCCTCCATCAAACCTCAATCATGTGCCCAGGACACAGGATCCAGAATCAAACCAATGTCAAGTTCCCAGGCCATGGGTTTCCAGTACCAGGCCTCAGTCATGTTTCCAGAGCACAGCTTTCCAGAATCAAACCTCAGTCCTATTCCCAGGAAACATGGTTCCAGTATCAAACCTCAGTCATGTTCGCAGGCCACAGGGTTCCACAATCAAACCACAGTATGTTCCCTGGATAAAGGTGTTCAGAATCAAACCTCAGTCATCTTCCCAGGGAACAGGGTTCCAGAAACAAAGCTCCGTCATGTTGCCAGGCCACAGGTTTCCACCATCAAAACTCAGACAGGTTGCCAGGCCACAGGGTTCCAGAATCAAACCGTTCGCATGTTCCCAGGCCACAGGGTTCCAGAATCCACTGATGTCATCTTTCCAGGCCACAGGGTTCCAGAATCAATCCTCAGTTATGTTCCCAGGCTACAGGGTTCCAGAATCAAACCTCAGTCATGTTCCCAGTCCACAGGGTTCTAAAACCAATCCTCAGTCAGGTTCCCAGGGCACAGTATTCCACAATCTAAACAGATATCATGTTCCCAGGCCACAGGCTTCCAGAATCAAGCCTCACTCATATTCCCAGGCCACAGGGTTCCACAATTAAACCTCAGTCATATTCCCAGGCCAGAGGGTTCCACAATCAAACCTCAGTCCTGTTGCCAGGCCACGGTTCCACCATCAAGCCTCAGTCATATTCCCAGGCCAGAGTGTTCCACAATCAAAGCTAAGTCATCTTGCCAGGCCACAGGATTCCATCATCAAACCTCAGTCCTGTTGCCAGGCCACAGGGTTCCACCATCAAGCCTCAGTCATGTTCCCAAGCCTGAGGGTTCCAAAATCAAAAATCTGTCATGTTGCCAGGCCACAGGGTTCAACCAACAAACCTCAGTTATGTTCCCAGGGAAAAGGGTTCCAGAATCAAACCAATGTCATGTTCCCAGGCCACGGGGTTCCAGTATCAGGCCTCAGTCATGTTCCCAGTGCACAGGGTTCCACCATCAAACCTCAGTCATGTTGCCAGTCCACGGGTTTCTGCGATCAAACCACATTCAAGTTCCCAGGCCACAGGCTTCCAGAATCAAGCCTCAGTCATGTTGCCAGGCCACAGGGTACCACCCTCAAACCTCACTCATGTTCCCAGGCCACAGGGTTCCTCCATCAAACCTCAATCATGTGCCCAGGACACAGGATCCAGAATCAAACCAATGTCAAGTTCCCAGGCCATGGGTTTCCAGTACCAGGCCTCAGTCATGTTTCCAGGGCACAGGGTTCTACAATCAAACCTCAGTCATGTTGCCAGTCCACAGGTTTCTTCCATCAAACCTCAGTCAAGTTCCCAGGCCACAGCTTTCCAGAATCAAACCTCAGTCCTATTCCCAGGACACATGGTTCCAGAATCAAACCTCAGTCATGTTCGCAGGCCACAGGGTTCCACAATCAAACCACAGTATGTTCCCTGGACAAAGGTGTCCAGAATCAAACCTCAGTCATCTTCCCAGGGAACAGGGTTCCAGAAACAAAGCTCAGTCATGTGGCCAGGCCACAGGTTTCCACCATCAAACCTCAGACAGGTTGCCAGGCCACAGGGTTCCAGAATCAAACCGTTCTCATGTTCCCAGGCCACAGGGTTCCAGAATCCACTGATGTCATCTTCCCAGGCCACAGGGTTCCAGAATCAATCCTCAGTTATATTCCCAGGCTACAGGGTTCCAGAATCACACCTCAGTCATGTTCCCAGGCCACAGGGATCCAGAATCAAACCTCAGTCATGTTGCCAGGCCAGAGGGTACCACCATCAAACCTCAGTCATATTCCTAGACCACAGGTTTCCAGAATCAAACCGATTTCATCTTCCCAGGCAACAGGGAACCAGAATACAAACCGATGTCATGTTCCCAGGCTACAGGATTCCACAATCTAACATCAGTCATGTTCCCAGACCGGAGGGTTCCACAATCAAACCTAAGGCATCTTGCCAGGCCACGGTTCCACCATCAAGCCTCAGTCATGTTCCCAGGCCAGAGGGTTCCACAATCAAACCTAAGTCATCTTGCCAGGCCACAGGATTCCACCATCTAAACTCAGTCTTGTTGCCAGGCCACAGGGTTCAACCATCAAACCTCAGTCATGTTCTCAGGAAACAGGGTTCCAAAATCAAACCAATGTCATGTTCCCAGGCCACGGGGTTCCAGTATCAGGCCTCAGTCATATTCCCAGTACACAGGGTTCCACCATCAAACCTCAGTCATGTTGCCAGTCCACATGTTTCTGCGATCAAATCACATTCAAGTTCCCAGGCCACAGGCTTCCAGAATCAAGCCTCAGTCATGTTGCCAGGCCACAGGGTACCACCCTCAAACCTCACTCATGTTCCCAGGCCACAGGGTTCCTCCATCAAACCTCAATCATGTGCCCAGGACACAGGATCCAGAATTAAACCAATGTCAAGTTCCCAGGCCATGGGTTTCTAGTACCAGGCCTCAGTCATGTTTCCAGGGCACAGGGTTCTACAGTCAAACCTCAGTCATGTTGCCAGTCAACAGGTTTCTGCCATCAAACCTCAGTCAAGTTCCCAGGCCACAGCTTTCCAGAATCAAACCTCAGTCCTATTCCCAGGACACATGGTTCCAGAATCAAACCTCAGTCATGTTCGCAGGCCACAGGGTTCCACAATCAAACCACAGTATGTTCCCTGGATAAAGGTGTCCAGAATCAAACCTCAGTCATCTTCCCAGGGAACAGGGTTCCAGAAACAAAGCTCCGTCATGTTGCCAGGCCACAGGTTTCCACCATCAAACCTCAGACAGGTTGCCAGGCCAAAGGGTTCCAGAATCAAACCGTTCTCATGTTCCCAGGCCACAGGGTTCCAGAATCCACTGATGTCATCTTCCCAGGCCACAGGGTTCCAGAATCAATTCTCAGTTATGTTTCCAGGCTACAGGGTTCCAGAATCAAACCTCAGTCATGTTCCCAGTCCACAGGGTTCTAGAACTAAGCCTCAGTCAGGTTCCCAGGGCACAGTATTCCACAATCTAAACAGATATCATGTTCCCAGGCCACAGGTTTCCAGAATCACACCTCAGTCATGTTCCCAGGCCACAGGGATCCAGAATCAAACCTCAGTCATGTTCCCAGGACACAGGGTTCCAGAATCAAACCTCAGTCATGTTCCCTGGACACAGGTTTCAAAAATAAAACCCCAGTCAGGTTCCCAGGCCACAGGCTTCCAGAATCAAGCCTCACTCATATTCCCAGGCCACAGGGTTCCACAATTAAACCTCAGTCATATTCCCAGGCCAGAGGGTTCCACAATCAAACCTCAGTCCTGTTGCCAGGCCACGGTTCCACCATCAAGCCTCAGTCATGTTCCCAGGCCAGTGTGTTCCACAAGCAAACCTAAGTCATCTTGCCAGGCCAAAGGATTCCACCATCAAACCTCAGTCCTGTTGCCAGGACAGAGGTATCAACCATCAAACCTCAGGCATGTTCCCAGGAAACAGGGTTCCAGAATCAAACCAATGTCATGTTCCCAGGCCACGGGGTTCCAGTATCAGGCCTCAGTCATGTTCCCAGTGCACAGGGTTCCACCATCAAACCTCAGTCATGTTGCCAGTCCACAGGTTTCTGCGATCAAACCACTTTCAAGTTCCCAGGCCACAGGCTTCCAGAATCAAGCCTCAGTCATGTTGCCAGGCCACAGGGTACCACCCTCAAACCTCACTCATGTTCCCAGGCCACAGGGTTCCTCCATCAAACCTCAATCATGTTCCCAGGACACAGGATCCTGAATCAAACCAATGTCAAGTTCCCAGGCCATGGGTTTCCAGTACCAGGCCTCAGTCATGTTTCCAGGGCACAGGGTTCTACAATCAAACCTCAGTCATGTTGCCAGTCCACAGGTTTCTGCCATCAAACCTCAGTCAAGTTCCCAGGCCACAGCTTTCCAGAATCAAACCTCAGTCCTATTCCCAGGACACATGGTTCCAGAATCAAACCTCAGTCATGTTCGCAGGCCACAGGGTTCCACAATCAAACCACAGTATGTTCCCTGGATAAAGGTGTCCAGAATCAAACCTCAGTCATCTTCCCAGGGAACAGAGTTCCAGAAACAAAGCTCCGTCATGTTGCCAGGCCACAGGTTTCCACCATCAAACCTCAGACAGGTTGCCAGGCCACAGGGTTCCAGAATCAAACCGTTCTCATGTTCCCAGGCCACAGGTTTCCAGAATCCACTGATGTCATCTTCCCAGGCCACAGGTTTCCAGAATCACACCTCAGTCATGTTCCCAGGCCACAGGGATCCAGAATCAAACCTCAGTCATGTTGCCAGGCCAGAGGGTACCACCATCAAACCTCATTCATATTCCTAGACCACAGGTTTCCAGAAGCAAACCGATTTCATCTTCCCAGGCAACAGGGAACCAGAATCCAAACCGGTGTCATGTTCCCAGGCTACAGGATTCCACAATCTAACATCAGTCATGTTCCCAGACCGGAGGGTTCCACAATCAAACCTAAGTCATCTTGCCAGGCCACGGTTCCACCATCAAGCCTCAGTCATGTTCCCAGGCCAGAGTGTTCCACAATCAAACCTAAGTCATCTTGCCAGGCCACAGGATTCCACCATCAAACCTCAGTCTTGTTGCCAGGCCACAGGGTTCAACCATCAAACCTCAGTCATGTTCTCAGGAAACAGGGTTCCAAAATCAAACCAATGTCATCTTCCCAGGCCACGGGGTTCCACCATCAAACCTCAGTCATGTTGCCAGTCCACAGGTTTCTGCGATCAAACCACATTCAAGTTCCCAGGCCACAGGCTTCCAGAATCAAGCCTCAGTCATGTTGCCAGGCCACAGGGTACCACCCTCAAACCTCACTCATGTTCCCAGGAAACAGGGTTCCTCCATCAAACCTCAATCATGTGCCCAGGACACAGGATCCAGAATCAAACCAATGTCAAGTTCCCAGGCCATGGGTTTCCAGTACCAGGCCTCAGTCATGTTTCCAGAGCACAGCTTTCCAGAATCAAACCTCAGTCCTATTCCCAGGAAACATGGTTCCAGTATCAAACCTCAGTCATGTTCGCAGGCCACAGGGTTCCACAATCAAACCACAGTATGTTCCCTGGATAAAGGTGTTCAGAATCAAACCTCAGTCATCTTCCCAGGGAACAGGGTTCCAGAAACAAAGCTCCGTCATGTTGCCAGGCCACAGGTTTCCACCATCAAAACTCAGATAGGTTGCCAGGCCACAGGGTTCCAGAATCAAACCGTTCGCATGTTCCCAGGCCACAGGGTTCCAGAATCCACTGATGTCATCTTTCCAGGCCACAGGGTTCCAGAATCAATCCTCAGTTATGTTCCCAGGCTACAGGGTTCCAGAATCAAACCTCAGTCATGTTCCCAGTCCACAGGGTTCTAAAACCAATCCTCAGTCAGGTTCCCAGGGCACAGTATTCCACAATCTAAACAGATATCATGTTCCCAGGCCACAGGCTTCCAGAATCAAGCCTCACTCATATTCCCAGGCCACAGGGTTCCACAATTAAACCTCAGTCATATTCCCAGGCCAGAGGGTTCCACAATCAAACCTCAGTCCTGTTGCCAGGCCACGGTTCCACCATCAAGCCTCAGTCATATTCCCAGGCCAGAGTGTTCCACAATCAAAGCTAAGTCATCTTGCCAGGCCACAGGATTCCATCATCAAACCTCAGTCCTGTTGCCAGGCCACAGGGTTCCACCATCAAGCCTCAGTCATGTTCCCAAGCCTGAGGGTTCCAAAATCAAAAATCTGTCATGTTGCCAGGCCACAGGGTTCAACCAACAAACCTCAGTTATGTTCCCAGGGAAAAGGGTTCCAGAATCAAACCAATGTCATGTTCCCAGGCCACGGGGTTCCAGTATCAGGCCTCAGTCATGTTCCCAGTGCACAGGGTTCCACCATCAAACCTCAGTCATGTTGCCAGTCCACGGGTTTCTGCGATCAAACCACATTCAAGTTCCCAGGCCACAGGCTTCCAGAATCAAGCCTCAGTCATGTTGCCAGGCCACAGGGTACCACCCTCAAACCTCACTCATGTTCCCAGGCCACAGGGTTCCTCCATCAAACCTCAATCATGTGCCCAGGACACAGGATCCAGAATCAAACCAATGTCAAGTTCCCAGGCCATGGGTTTCCAGTACCAGGCCTCAGTCATGTTTCCAGGGCACAGGGTTCTACAATCAAACCTCAGTCATGTTGCCAGTCCACAGGTTTCTTCCATCAAACCTCAGTCAAGTTCCCAGGCCACAGCTTTCCAGAATCAAACCTCAGTCCTATTCCCAGGACACATGGTTCCAGAATCAAACCTCAGTCATGTTCGCAGGCCACAGGGTTCCACAATCAAACCACAGTATGTTCCCTGGACAAAGGTGTCCAGAATCAAACCTCAGTCATCTTCCCAGGGAACAGGGTTCCAGAAACAAAGCTCAGTCATGTGGCCAGGCCACAGGTTTCCACCATCAAACCTCAGACAGGTTGCCAGGCCACAGGGTTCCAGAATCAAACCGTTCTCATGTTCCCAGGCCACAGGGTTCCAGAATCCACTGATGTCATCTTCCCAGGCCACAGGGTTCCAGAATCAATCCTCAGTTATATTCCCAGGCTACAGGGTTCCAGAATCACACCTCAGTCATGTTCCCAGGCCACAGGGATCCAGAATCAAACCTCAGTCATGTTGCCAGGCCAGAGGGTACCACCATCAAACCTCAGTCATATTCCTAGACCACAGGTTTCCAGAATCAAACCGATTTCATCTTCCCAGGCAACAGGGAACCAGAATACAAACCGATGTCATGTTCCCAGGCTACAGGATTCCACAATCTAACATCAGTCATGTTCCCAGACCGGAGGGTTCCACAATCAAACCTAAGGCATCTTGCCAGGCCACGGTTCCACCATCAAGCCTCAGTCATGTTCCCAGGCCAGAGGGTTCCACAATCAAACCTAAGTCATCTTGCCAGGCCACAGGATTCCACCATCTAAACTCAGTCTTGTTGCCAGGCCACAGGGTTCAACCATCAAACCTCAGTCATGTTCTCAGGAAACAGGGTTCCAAAATCAAACCAATGTCATGTTCCCAGGCCACGGGGTTCCAGTATCAGGCCTCAGTCATATTCCCAGTACACAGGGTTCCACCATCAAACCTCAGTCATGTTGCCAGTCCACATGTTTCTGCGATCAAATCACATTCAAGTTCCCAGGCCACAGGCTTCCAGAATCAAGCCTCAGTCATGTTGCCAGGCCACAGGGTACCACCCTCAAACCTCACTCATGTTCCCAGGCCACAGGGTTCCTCCATCAAACCTCAATCATGTGCCCAGGACACAGGATCCAGAATTAAACCAATGTCAAGTTCCCAGGCCATGGGTTTCTAGTACCAGGCCTCAGTCATGTTTCCAGGGCACAGGGTTCTACAGTCAAACCTCAGTCATGTTGCCAGTCAACAGGTTTCTGCCATCAAACCTCAGTCAAGTTCCCAGGCCACAGCTTTCCAGAATCAAACCTCAGTCCTATTCCCAGGACACATGGTTCCAGAATCAAACCTCAGTCATGTTCGCAGGCCACAGGGTTCCACAATCAAACCACAGTATGTTCCCTGGATAAAGGTGTCCAGAATCAAACCTCAGTCATCTTCCCAGGGAACAGGGTTCCAGAAACAAAGCTCCGTCATGTTGCCAGGCCACAGGTTTCCACCATCAAACCTCAGACAGGTTGCCAGGCCAAAGGGTTCCAGAATCAAACCGTTCTCATGTTCCCAGGCCACAGGGTTCCAGAATCCACTGATGTCATCTTCCCAGGCCACAGGGTTCCAGAATCAATTCTCAGTTATGTTTCCAGGCTACAGGGTTCCAGAATCAAACCTCAGTCATGTTCCCAGTCCACAGGGTTCTAGAACTAAGCCTCAGTCAGGTTCCCAGGGCACAGTATTCCACAATCTAAACAGATATCATGTTCCCAGGCCACAGGTTTCCAGAATCACACCTCAGTCATGTTCCCAGGCCACAGGGATCCAGAATCAAACCTCAGTCATGTTCCCAGGACACAGGGTTCCAGAATCAAACCTCAGTCATGTTCCCTGGACACAGGTTTCAAAAATAAAACCCCAGTCAGGTTCCCAGGCCACAGGCTTCCAGAATCAAGCCTCACTCATATTCCCAGGCCACAGGGTTCCACAATTAAACCTCAGTCATATTCCCAGGCCAGAGGGTTCCACAATCAAACCTCAGTCCTGTTGCCAGGCCACGGTTCCACCATCAAGCCTCAGTCATGTTCCCAGGCCAGTGTGTTCCACAAGCAAACCTAAGTCATCTTGCCAGGCCAAAGGATTCCACCATCAAACCTCAGTCCTGTTGCCAGGACAGAGGTATCAACCATCAAACCTCAGGCATGTTCCCAGGAAACAGGGTTCCAGAATCAAACCAATGTCATGTTCCCAGGCCACGGGGTTCCAGTATCAGGCCTCAGTCATGTTCCCAGTGCACAGGGTTCCACCATCAAACCTCAGTCATGTTGCCAGTCCACAGGTTTCTGCGATCAAACCACTTTCAAGTTCCCAGGCCACAGGCTTCCAGAATCAAGCCTCAGTCATGTTGCCAGGCCACAGGGTACCACCCTCAAACCTCACTCATGTTCCCAGGCCACAGGGTTCCTCCATCAAACCTCAATCATGTTCCCAGGACACAGGATCCTGAATCAAACCAATGTCAAGTTCCCAGGCCATGGGTTTCCAGTACCAGGACTCAGTCATGTTTCCAGGGCACAGGGTTCTACAATCAAACCTCAGTCATGTTGCCAGTCCACAGGTTTCTGCCATCAAACCTCAGTCAAGTTCCCAGGCCACAGCTTTCCAGAATCAAACCTCAGTCCTATTCCCAGGACACATGGTTCCAGAATCAAACCTCAGTCATGTTCGCAGGCCACAGGGTTCCACAATCAAACCACAGTATGTTCCCTGGATAAAGGTGTCCAGAATCAAACCTCAGTCATCTTCCCAGGGAACAGAGTTCCAGAAACAAAGCTCCGTCATGTTGCCAGGCCACAGGTTTCCACCATCAAACCTCAGACAGGTTGCCAGGCCACAGGGTTCCAGAATCAAACCGTTCTCATGTTCCCAGGCCACAGGTTTCCAGAATCCACTGATGTCACCTTCCCAGGCCACAGGTTTCCAGAATCACACCTCAGTCATGTTCCCAGGCCACAGGGATCCAGAATCAAACCTCAGTCATGTTGCCAGGCCAGAGGGTACCACCATCAAACCTCATTCATATTCCTAGACCACAGGTTTCCAGAATCAAACCGATTTCATCTTCCCAGGCAACAGGGAACCAGAATCCAAACCGGTGTCATGTTCCCAGGCTACAGGATTCCACAATCTAACATCAGTCATGTTCCCAGACCGGAGGGTTCCACAATCAAACCTAAGTCATCTTGCCAGGCCACGGTTCCACCATCAAGCCTCAGTCATGTTCCCAGGCCAGAGTGTTCCACAATCAAACCTAAGTCATCTTGCCAGGCCACAGGATTCCACCATCAAACCTCAGTCTTGTTGCCAGGCCACAGGGTTCAACCATCAAACCTCAGTCATGTTCTCAGGAAACAGGGTTCCAAAATCAAACCAATGTCATCTTCCCAGGCCACGGGGTTCCACCATCAAACCTCAGTCATGTTGCCAGTCCACAGGTTTCTGCGATCAAACCACATTCAAGTTCCCAGGCCACAGGCTTCCAGAATCAAGCCTCAGTCATGTTGCCAGGCCACAGGGTACCACCCTCAAAGCTCACTCATGTTCCCAGGAAACAGGGTTCCTCCATCAAACCTCAATCATGTGCCCAGGACACAGGATCCAGAATCAAACCAATGTCAAGTTCCCAGGCCATGGGTTTCCAGTACCAGGCCTCAGTCATGTTTCCAGGGCACAGCTTTCCAGAATCAAACCTCAGTCCTATTCCCAGGAAACATGGTTCCAGTATCAAACCTCAGTCATGTTCGCAGGCCACAGGGTTCCACAATCAAACCACAGTATGTTCCCTGGATAAAGGTGTCCAGAATCAAACCTCAGTCATCTTCCCAGGGAACAGGGTTCCAGAAACAAAGCTCCGTCATGTTGCCAGGCCACAGGTTTCCACCATCAAAACTCAGACAGGTTGCCAGGCCACAGGGTTCCAGAATCAAACCGTTCTCATGTTCCCAGGCCACAGGGTTCCAGAATCCACTGATGTCATCTTCCCAGGCCACAGGGTTCCAGAATCAATCCTCAGTTCTGTTCCCAGGCGACAGGGTTCCAGAATCAAACCTCAGTCATGTTCCCAGTCCACAGGGTTCTAGAACCAAGCCTCAGTCAGGTTCCCAGGGCACAGTATTCCACAATCTAAACAGATATCATGTTCCCAGGCCACAGGTTTCCAGAATCACACCTCAGTCATGTTCCCAGGCCACAGGGATCCAGAATCAAACCTCAGTCATGTTCCCAGGACACAGGGTTCCATAATCAAACCTCAGTCATGTTCCCTGGAAACAGGTTTCAAAAATAAAACCCCAGTCAGGTTCCCAGGCCACAGGCTTCCAGAATCAAGCCTCACTCATATTCCCAGGCCACAGGGTTCCACAATTAAACCTCAGTCATATTCCCAGGCCAGAGGGTTCCACAATCAAACCTCAGTCCTGTTGCCAGGCCACGGTTCCACCATCAAGCCTCAGTCATGTTCCCAGGTCAGAGTGTTCCACAATCAAACCTAAGTCATCTTGCCAGGCCAAAGGATTCCATCATCAAACCTCACTCCTGTTGCCAGGACACAGGGTTCCACCATCAAACCTCAGTCATGTTACCAGTCCACAGGTTTCTGCAATCAAACCACTTTCAAGTTCCCAGGCCACAGGCTTCCAGAATCAAGCCTCAGTCATGTTGCCAGGCCACAGGGTACCACCCTCAAACCTCACTCATGTTCCCAGGCCACAGGGTTCCTCCATCAAACCTCAATCATGTGCCCAGGACACAGGATCCAGAATCAAACCAATGTCAAGTTCCCAGGCCATGGGTTTCCAGTACCAGGCCTCAGTCATGTTTCCAGGGCACAGGGTTCTACAATCAAACCTCAGTCATGTTGCCAGGCCACAGGTTTCTTCCATCAAACCTCAGTCAAGTTCCCAGGCCACAGCTTTCCAGAATCAAACCTCAGTCCTATTCCCAGGACACATGGTTCCAGAATCAAACCTCAGTCATGTTCGCAGGCCACAGGGTTCCACAATCAAACCACAGTATGTTCCCTGGACAAAGGTGTCCAGAATCAAACCTCAGTCATCTTCCCAGGGAACAGGGTTCCAGAAACAAAGCTCAGTCATGTGGCCAGGCCACAGGTTTCCACCATCAAACCTCAGACAGGTTGCCAGGCCACAGGGTTCCAGAATCAAACCGTTCTCATGTTCCCAGGCCACAGGGTTCCAGAATCCACTGATGTCATCTTCCCAGGCCACAGGGTTCCAGAATCAATCCTCAGTTATATTCCCAGGCTACAGGGTTCCAGAATCACACCTCAGTCATGTTCCCAGGCCACAGGGATCCAGAATCAAACCTCAGTCATGTTGCCAGGCCAGAGGGTACCACCATCAAACCTCAGTCATATTCCTAGACCACAGGTTTCCAGAATCAAACCGATTTCATCTTCCCAGGCAACAGGGAACCAGAATCCAAACCGATGTCATGTTCCCAGGCTACAGGATTCCACAATCTAACATCAGTCATGTTCCCAGACCGGAGGGTTCCACAATCAAACCTAAGGCATCTTGCCAGGCCACGGTTCCACCATCAAGCCTCAGTCATGTTCCCAGGCCAGAGGGTTCCACAATCAAACCTAAGTCATCTTGCCAGGCCACAGGATTCCACCATCTAAACTCAGTCTTGTTGCCAGGCCACAGGGTTCAACCATCAAACCTCAGTCATGTTCTCAGGAAACAGGGTTCCAAAATCAAACCAATGTCATGTTCCCAGGCCACGGGGTTCCAGTATCAGGCCTCAGTCATATTCCCAGTACACAGGGTTCCACCATCAAACCTCAGTCATGTTGCCAGTCCACATGTTTCTGCGATCAAATCACATTCAAGTTCCCAGGCCACAGGCTTCCAGAATCAAGCCTCAGTCATGTTGCCAGGCCACAGGGTACCACCCTCAAACCTCACTCATGTTCCCAGGCCACAGGGTTCCTCCATCAAACCTCAATCATGTGCCCAGGACACAGGATCCAGAATTAAACCAATGTCAAGTTCCCAGGCCATGGGTTTCTAGTACCAGGCCTCAGTCATGTTTCCAGGGCACAGGGTTCTACAGTCAAACCTCAGTCATGTTGCCAGTCAACAGGTTTCTGCCATCAAACCTCAGTCAAGTTCCCAGGCCACAGCTTTCCAGAATCAAACCTCAGTCCTATTCCCAGGACACATGGTTCCAGAATCAAACCTCAGTCATGTTCGCAGGCCACAGGGTTCCACAATCAAACCACAGTATGTTCCCTGGATAAAGGTGTCCAGAATCAAACCTCAGTCATCTTCCCAGGGAACAGGGTTCCAGAAACAAAGCTCCGTCATGTTGCCAGGCCACAGGTTTCCACCATCAAACCTCAGACAGGTTGCCAGGCCAAAGGGTTCCAGAATCAAACCGTTCTCATGTTCCCAGGCCACAGGGTTCCAGAATCCACTGATGTCATCTTCCCAGGCCACAGGGTTCCAGAATCAATTCTCAGTTATGTTTCCAGGCTACAGGGTTCCAGAATCAAACCTCAGTCATGTTCCCAGTCCACAGGGTTCTAGAACTAAGCCTCAGTCAGGTTCCCAGGGCACAGTATTCCACAATCTAAACAGATATCATGTTCCCAGGCCACAGGTTTCCAGAATCACACCTCAGTCATGTTCCCAGGCCACAGGGATCCAGAATCAAACCTCAGTCATGTTCCCAGGACACAGGGTTCCAGAATCAAACCTCAGTCATGTTCCCTGGACACAGGTTTCAAAAATAAAACCCCAGTCAGGTTGCCAGGCCACAGGCTTCCAGAATCAAGCCTCACTCATATTCCCAGGCCACAGGGTTCCACAATTAAACCTCAGTCATATTCCCAGGCCAGAGGGTTCCACAATCAAACCTCAGTCCTGTTGCCAGGCCACGGTTCCACCATCAAGCCTCAGTCATGTTCCCAGGCCAGTGTGTTCCACAAGCAAACCTAAGTCATCTTGCCAGGCCAAAGGATTCCACCATCAAACCTCAGTCCTGTTGCCAGGACAGAGGTATCAACCATCAAACCTCAGGCATGTTCCCAGGAAACAGGGTTCCAGAATCAAACCAATGTCATGTTCCCAGGCCACGGGGTTCCAGTATCAGGCCTCAGTCATGTTCCCAGTGCACAGGGTTCCACCATCAAACCTCAGTCATGTTGCCAGTCCACAGGTTTCTGCGATCAAACCACTTTCAAGTTCCCAGGCCACAGGCTTCCAGAATCAAGCCTCAGTCATGTTGCCAGGCCACAGGGTACCACCCTCAAACCTCACTCATGTTCCCAGGCCACAGGGTTCCTCCATCAAACCTCAATCATGTTCCCAGGACACAGGATCCTGAATCAAACCAATGTCAAGTTCCCAGGCCGTGGGTTTCCAGTACCAGGCCTCAGTCATGTTTCCAGGGCACAGGGTTCTACAATCAAACCTCAGTCATGTTGCCAGTCCACAGGTTTCTGCCGTCAAACCTCAGTCAAGTTCCCAGGCCACAGCTTTCCAGAATCAAACCTCAGTCCTATTCCCAGGACACATGGTTCCAGAATCAAACCTCAGTCATGTTCGCAGGCCACAGGGTTCCACAATCAAACCACAGTATGTTCCCTGGATAAAGGTGTCCAGAATCAAACCTCAGTCATCTTCCCAGGGAACAGAGTTCCAGAAACAAAGCTCCGTCATGTTGCCAGGCCACAGGTTTCCACCATCAAACCTCAGACAGGTTGCCAGGCCACAGGGTTCCAGAATCAAACCGTTCTCATGTTCCCAGGCCACAGGTTTCCAGAATCCACTGATGTCATCTTCCCAGGCCACAGGTTTCCAGAATCACACCTCAGTCATGTTCCCAGGCCACAGGGATCCAGAATCAAACCTCAGTCATGTTGCCAGGCCAGAGGGTACCACCATCAAACCTCATTCATATTCCTAGACCACAGGTTTCCAGAATCAAACCGATTTCATCTTCCCAGGCAACAGGGAACCAGAATCCAAACCGGTGTCATGTTCCCAGGCTACAGGATTCCACAATCTAACATCAGTCATGTTCCCAGACCGGAGGGTTCCACAATCAAACCTAAGTCATCTTGCCAGGCCACGGTTCCACCATCAAGCCTCAGTCATGTTCCCAGGCCAGAGTGTTCCACAATCAAACCTAAGTCATCTTGCCAGGCCACAGGATTCCACCATCAAACCTCAGTCTTGTTGCCAGGCCACAGGGTTCAACCATCAAACCTCAGTCATGTTCTCAGGAAACAGGGTTCCAAAATCAAACCAATGTCATCTTCCCAGGCCACGGGGTTCCACCATCAAACCTCAGTCATGTTGCCAGTCCACAGGTTTCTGCGATCAAACCACATTCAAGTTCCCAGGCCACAGGCTTCCAGAATCAAGCCTCAGTCATGTTGCCAGGCCACAGGGTACCACCCTCAAACCTCACTCATGTTCCCAGGAAACAGGGTTCCTCCATCAAACCTCAATCATGTGCCCAGGACACAGGATCCAGAATCAAACCAATGTCAAGTTCCCAGGCCATGGGTTTCCAGTACCAGGCCTCAGTCATGTTTCCAGGGCACAGCTTTCCAGAATCAAACCTCAGTCCTATTCCCAGGAAACATGGTTCCAGTATCAAACCTCAGTCATGTTCGCAGGCCACAGGGTTCCACAATCAAACCACAGTATGTTCCCTGGATAAAGGTGTCCAGAATCAAACCTCAGTCATCTTCCCAGGGAACAGGGTTCCAGAAACAAAGCTCCGTCATGTTGCCAGGCCACAGGTTTCCACCATCAAAACTCAGACAGGTTGCCAGGCCACAGGGTTCCAGAATCAAACCGTTCTCATGTTCCCAGGCCACAGGGTTCCAGAATCCACTGATGTCATCTTTCCAGGCCACAGGGTTCCAGAATCAATCCTCAGTTATGTTCCCAGGCTACAGGGTTCCAGAATCAAACCTCATTCATGTTCCCAGTCCACAGGGTTCTAGAACCAAGCCTCAGTCAGGTTCCCAGGGCACAGTATTCCACAATCTAAACAGATATCATGTTCCCAGGCCACAGGTTTCCAGAATCACACCTCAGTCATGTTCCCAGGCCACAGGGATCCAGAATCAAACCTCAGTCATGTTCCCAGGACACAGGGTTCCAGAATCAAACCTCAGTCATGTTCCCTGGAAACAGGTTTCAAAAATAAAACCCCAGTCAGGTTCCCAGGCCACAGGCTTCCAGAATCAAGCCTCACTCATATTCCCAGGCCACAGGGTTCCACAATTAAACCTCAGTCATATTCCCAGGCCAGAGGGTTCCACAATCAAACCTCAGTCCTGTTGCCAGGCCACGGTTCCACCATCAAGCCTCAGTCATGTTCCCAGGTCAGAGTGTTCCACAATCAAACCTAAGTCATCTTGCCAGGCCAAAGGATTCCATCATCAAACCTCACTCCTGTTGCCAGGACACAGGGTTCCACCATCAAACCTCAGTCATGTTACCAGTCCACAGGTTTCTGCAATCAAACCACTTTCAAGTTCCCAGGCCACAGGCTTCCAGAATCAAGCCTCAGTCATGTTGCCAGGCCACAGGGTACCACCCTCAAACCTCACTCATGTTCCCAGGCCACAGGGTTCCTCCATCAAACCTCAATCATGTGCCCAGGACACAGGATCCAGAATCAAACCAATGTCAAGTTCCCAGGCCATGGGTTTCCAGTACCAGGCCTCAGTCATGTTTCCAGGGCACAGGGTTCTACAATCAAACCTCAGTCATGTTGCCAGTCCACAGGTTTCTTCCATCAAACCTCAGTCAAGTTCCCAGGCCACAGCTTTCCAGAATCAAACCTCAGTCCTATTCCCAGGACACATGGTTCCAGAATCAAACCTCAGTCATGTTCGCAGGCCACAGGGTTCCACAATCAAACCACAGTATGTTCCCTGGACAAAGGTGTCCAGAATCAAACCTCAGTCATCTTCCCAGGGAACAGGGTTCCAGAAACAAAGCTCAGTCATGTGGCCAGGCCACAGGTTTCCACCATCAAACCTCAGACAGGTTGCCAGGCCACAGGGTTCCAGAATCAAACCGTTCTCATGTTCCCAGGCCACAGGGTTCCAGAATCCACTGATGTCATCTTCCCAGGCCACAGGGTTCCAGAATCAATCCTCAGTTATATTCCCAGGCTACAGGGTTCCAGAATCACACCTCAGTCATGTTCCCAGGCCACAGGGATCCAGAATCAAACCTCAGTCATGTTGCCAGGCCAGAGGGTACCACCATCAAACCTCAGTCATATTCCTAGACCACAGGTTTCCAGAATCAAACCGATTTCATCTTCCCAGGCAACAGGGAACCAGAATCCAAACCGATGTCATGTTCCCAGGCTACAGGATTCCACAATCTAACATCAGTCATGTTCCCAGACCGGAGGGTTCCACAATCAAACCTAAGGCATCTTGCCAGGCCACGGTTCCACCATCAAGCCTCAGTCATGTTCCCAGGCCAGAGGGTTCCACAATCAAACCTAAGTCATCTTGCCAGGCCACAGGATTCCACCATCTAAACTCAGTCTTGTTGCCAGGCCACAGGGTTCAACCATCAAACCTCAGTCATGTTCTCAGGAAACAGGGTTCCAAAATCAAACCAATGTCATGTTCCCAGGCCACGGGGTTCCAGTATCAGGCCTCAGTCATATTCCCAGTACACAGGGTTCCACCATCAAACCTCAGTCATGTTGCCAGTCCACATGTTTCTGCGATCAAATCACATTCAAGTTCCCAGGCCACAGGCTTCCAGAATCAAGCCTCAGTCATGTTGCCAGGCCACAGGGTACCACCCTCAAACCTCACTCATGTTCCCAGGCCACAGGGTTCCTCCATCAAACCTCAATCATGTGCCCAGGACACAGGATCCAGAATTAAACCAATGTCAAGTTCCCAGGCCATGGGTTTCTAGTACCAGGCCTCAGTCATGTTTCCAGGGCACAGGGTTCTACAGTCAAACCTCAGTCATGTTGCCAGTCAACAGGTTTCTGCCATCAAACCTCAGTCAAGTTCCCAGGCCACAGCTTTCCAGAATCAAACCTCAGTCCTATTCCCAGGACACATGGTTCCAGAATCAAACCTCAGTCATGTTCGCAGGCCACAGGGTTCCACAATCAAACCACAGTATGTTCCCTGGATAAAGGTGTCCAGAATCAAACCTCAGTCATCTTCCCAGGGAACAGGGTTCCAGAAACAAAGCTCCGTCATGTTGCCAGGCCACAGGTTTCCACCATCAAACCTCAGACAGGTTGCCAGGCCAAAGGGTTCCAGAATCAAACCGTTCTCATGTTCCCAGGCCACAGGGTTCCAGAATCCACTGATGTCATCTTCCCAGGCCACAGGGTTCCAGAATCAATTCTCAGTTATGTTTCCAGGCTACAGGGTTCCAGAATCAAACCTCAGTCATGTTCCCAGTCCACAGGGTTCTAGAACTAAGCCTCAGTCAGGTTCCCAGGGCACAGTATTCCACAATCTAAACAGATATCATGTTCCCAGGCCACAGGTTTCCAGAATCACACCTCAGTCATGTTCCCAGGCCACAGGGATCCAGAATCAAACCTCAGTCATGTTCCCAGGACACAGGGTTCCAGAATCAAACCTCAGTCATGTTCCCTGGACACAGGTTTCAAAAATAAAACCCCAGTCAGGTTGCCAGGCCACAGGCTTCCAGAATCAAGCCTCACTCATATTCCCAGGCCACAGGGTTCCACAATTAAACCTCAGTCATATTCCCAGGCCAGAGGGTTCCACAATCAAACCTCAGTCCTGTTGCCAGGCCACGGTTCCACCATCAAGCCTCAGTCATGTTCCCAGGCCAGTGTGTTCCACAAGCAAACCTAAGTCATCTTGCCAGGCCAAAGGATTCCACCATCAAACCTCAGTCCTGTTGCCAGGACAGAGGTATCAACCATCAAACCTCAGGCATGTTCCCAGGAAACAGGGTTCCAGAATCAAACCAATGTCATGTTCCCAGGCCACGGGGTTCCAGTATCAGGCCTCAGTCATGTTCCCAGTGCACAGGGTTCCACCATCAAACCTCAGTCATGTTGCCAGTCCACAGGTTTCTGCGATCAAACCACTTTCAAGTTCCCAGGCCACAGGCTTCCAGAATCAAGCCTCAGTCATGTTGCCAGGCCACAGGGTACCACCCTCAAACCTCACTCATGTTCCCAGGCCACAGGGTTCCTCCATCAAACCTCAATCATGTTCCCAGGACACAGGATCCTGAATCAAACCAATGTCAAGTTCCCAGGCCGTGGGTTTCCAGTACCAGGCCTCAGTCATGTTTCCAGGGCACAGGGTTCTACAATCAAACCTCAGTCATGTTGCCAGTCCACAGGTTTCTGCCGTCAAACCTCAGTCAAGTTCCCAGGCCACAGCTTTCCAGAATCAAACCTCAGTCCTATTCCCAGGACACATGGTTCCAGAATCAAACCTCAGTCATGTTCGCAGGCCACAGGGTTCCACAATCAAACCACAGTATGTTCCCTGGATAAAGGTGTCCAGAATCAAACCTCAGTCATCTTCCCAGGGAACAGAGTTCCAGAAACAAAGCTCCGTCATGTTGCCAGGCCACAGGTTTCCACCATCAAACCTCAGACAGGTTGCCAGGCCACAGGGTTCCAGAATCAAACCGTTCTCATGTTCCCAGGCCACAGGTTTCCAGAATCCACTGATGTCATCTTCCCAGGCCACAGGTTTCCAGAATCACACCTCAGTCATGTTCCCAGGCCACAGGGATCCAGAATCAAACCTCAGTCATGTTGCCAGGCCAGAGGGTACCACCATCAAACCTCATTCATATTCCTAGACCACAGGTTTCCAGAATCAAACCGATTTCATCTTCCCAGGCAACAGGGAACCAGAATCCAAACCGGTGTCATGTTCCCAGGCTACAGGATTCCACAATCTAACATCAGTCATGTTCCCAGACCGGAGGGTTCCACAATCAAACCTAAGTCATCTTGCCAGGCCACGGTTCCACCATCAAGCCTCAGTCATGTTCCCAGGCCAGAGTGTTCCACAATCAAACCTAAGTCATCTTGCCAGGCCACAGGATTCCACCATCAAACCTCAGTCTTGTTGCCAGGCCACAGGGTTCAACCATCAAACCTCAGTCATGTTCTCAGGAAACAGGGTTCCAAAATCAAACCAATGTCATCTTCCCAGGCCACGGGGTTCCACCATCAAACCTCAGTCATGTTGCCAGTCCACAGGTTTCTGCGATCAAACCACATTCAAGTTCCCAGGCCACAGGCTTCCAGAATCAAGCCTCAGTCATGTTGCCAGGCCACAGGGTACCACCCTCAAACCTCACTCATGTTCCCAGGAAACAGGGTTCCTCCATCAAACCTCAATCATGTGCCCAGGACACAGGATCCAGAATCAAACCAATGTCAAGTTCCCAGGCCATGGGTTTCCAGTACCAGGCCTCAGTCATGTTTCCAGGGCACAGCTTTCCAGAATCAAACCTCAGTCCTATTCCCAGGAAACATGGTTCCAGTATCAAACCTCAGTCATGTTCGCAGGCCACAGGGTTCCACAATCAAACCACAGTATGTTCCCTGGATAAAGGTGTCCAGAATCAAACCTCAGTCATCTTCCCAGGGAACAGGGTTCCAGAAACAAAGCTCCGTCATGTTGCCAGGCCACAGGTTTCCACCATCAAAACTCAGACAGGTTGCCAGGCCACAGGGTTCCAGAATCAAACCGTTCTCATGTTCCCAGGCCACAGGGTTCCAGAATCCACTGATGTCATCTTTCCAGGCCACAGGGTTCCAGAATCAATCCTCAGTTATGTTCCCAGGCTACAGGGTTCCAGAATCAAACCTCATTCATGTTCCCAGTCCACAGGGTTCTAGAACCAAGCCTCAGTCAGGTTCCCAGGGCACAGTATTCCACAATCTAAACAGATATCATGTTCCCAGGCCACAGGTTTCCAGAATCACACCTCAGTCATGTTCCCAGGCCACAGGGATCCAGAATCAAACCTCAGTCATGTTCCCAGGACACAGGGTTCCATAATCAAACCTCAGTCATGTTCCCTGGAAACAGGTTTCAAAAATAAAACCCCAGTCAGGTTCCCAGGCCACAGGCTTCCAGAATCAAGCCTCACTCATATTCCCAGGCCACAGGGTTCCACAATTAAACCTCAGTCATATTCCCAGGCCAGAGGGTTCCACAATCAAACCTCAGTCCTGTTGCCAGGCCACGGTTCCACCATCAAGCCTCAGTCATGTTCCCAGGTCAGAGTGTTCCACAATCAAACCTAAGTCATCTTGCCAGGCCAAAGGATTCCATCATCAAACCTCACTCCTGTTGCCAGGACACAGGGTTCCACCATCAAACCTCAGTCATGTTACCAGTCCACAGGTTTCTGCAATCAAACCACTTTCAAGTTCCCAGGCCACAGGCTTCCAGAATCAAGCCTCAGTCATGTTGCCAGGCCACAGGGTACCACCCTCAAACCTCACTCATGTTCCCAGGCCACAGGGTTCCTCCATCAAACCTCAATCATGTGCCCAGGACACAGGATCCAGAATCAAACCAATGTCAAGTTCCCAGGCCATGGGTTTCCAGTACCAGGCCTCAGTCATGTTTCCAGGGCACAGGGTTCTACAATCAAACCTCAGTCATGTTGCCAGTCCACAGGTTTCTTCCATCAAACCTCAGTCAAGTTCCCAGGCCACAGCTTTCCAGAATCAAACCTCAGTCCTATTCCCAGGACACATGGTTCCAGAATCAAACCTCAGTCATGTTCGCAGGCCACAGGGTTCCACAATCAAACCACAGTATGTTCCCTGGACAAAGGTGTCCAGAATCAAACCTCAGTCATCTTCCCAGGGAACAGGGTTCCAGAAACAAAGCTCAGTCATGTGGCCAGGCCACAGGTTTCCACCATCAAACCTCAGACAGGTTGCCAGGCCACAGGGTTCCAGAATCAAACCGTTCTCATGTTCCCAGGCCACAGGGTTCCAGAATCCACTGATGTCATCTTCCCAGGCCACAGGGTTCCAGAATCAATCCTCAGTTATATTCCCAGGCTACAGGGTTCCAGAATCACACCTCAGTCATGTTCCCAGGCCACAGGGATCCAGAATCAAACCTCAGTCATGTTGCCAGGCCAGAGGGTACCACCATCAAACCTCAGTCATATTCCTAGACCACAGGTTTCCAGAATCAAACCGATTTCATCTTCCCAGGCAACAGGGAACCAGAATACAAACCGATGTCATGTTCCCCGGCTATAGGATTCCACAAGCTAACATCAGTCATGTTCCCAGACCGGAGGGTTCCACAATCAAACCTAAGGCATCTTGCCAGGCCACGGTTCCACCATCAAGCCTCAGTCATGTTCCCAGGCCAGAGGGTTCCACAATCAAACCTAAGTCATCTTGCCAGGCCACAGGATTCCACCATCTAAACTCAGTCTTGTTGCCAGGCCACAGGGTTCAACCATCAAACCTCAGTCATGTTCTCAGGAAACAGGGTTCCAAAATCAAACCAATGTCATGTTCCCAGGCCACGGGGTTCCAGTATCAGGCCTCAGTCATATTCCCAGTACACAGGGTTCCACCATCAAACCTCAGTCATGTTGCCAGTCCACATGTTTCTGCGATCAAATCACATTCAAGTTCCCAGGCCACAGGCTTCCAGAATCAAGCCTCAGTCATGTTGCCAGGCCACAGGGTACCACCCTCAAACCTCACTCATGTTCCCAGGCCACAGGGTTCCTCCATCAAACCTCAATCATGTGCCCAGGACACAGGATCCAGAATTAAACCAATGTCAAGTTCCCAGGCCATGGGTTTCTAGTACCAGGCCTCAGTCATGTTTCCAGGGCACAGGGTTCTACAGTCAAACCTCAGTCATGTTGCCAGTCCACAGGTTTCTGCCATCAAACCTCAGTCAAGTTCCCAGGCCACAGCTTTCCAGAATCAAACCTCAGTCCTATTCCCAGGACACATGGTTCCAGAATCAAACCTCAGTCATGTTCGCAGGCCACAGGGTTCCACAATCAAACCACAGTATGTTCCCTGGATAAAGGTGTCCAGAATCAAACCTCAGTCATCTTCCCAGGGAACAGGGTTCCAGAAACAAAGCTCCGTCATGTTGCCAGGCCACAGGTTTCCACCATCAAACCTCAGACAGGTTGCCAGGCCAAAGGGTTCCAGAATCAAACCGTTCTCATGTTCCCAGGCCACAGGGTTCCAGAATCCACTGATGTCATCTTCCCAGGCCACAGGGTTCCAGAATCAATTCTCAGTTATGTTTCCAGGCTACAGGGTTCCAGAATCAAACCTCAGTCATGTTCCCAGTCCACAGGGTTCTAGAACTAAGCCTCAGTCAGGTTCCCAGGGCACAGTATTCCACAATCTAAACAGATATCATGTTCCCAGGCCACAGGTTTCCAGAATCACACCTCAGTCATGTTCCCAGGCCACAGGGATCCAGAATCAAACCTCAGTCATGTTCCCAGGACACAGGGTTCCAGAATCAAACCTCAGTCATGTTCCCTGGACACAGGTTTCAAAAATAAAACCCCAGTCAGGTTGCCAGGCCACAGGCTTCCAGAATCAAGCCTCACTCATATTCCCAGGCCACAGGGTTCCACAATTAAACCTCAGTCATATTCCCAGGCCAGAGGGTTCCACAATCAAACCTCAGTCCTGTTGCCAGGCCACGGTTCCACCATCAAGCCTCAGTCATGTTCCCAGGCCAGTGTGTTCCACAAGCAAACCTAAGTCATCTTGCCAGGCCAAAGGATTCCACCATCAAACCTCAGTCCTGTTGCCAGGACAGAGGTATCAACCATCAAACCTCAGGCACGTTCCCAGGAAACAGGGTTCCAGAATCAAACCAATGTCATGTTCCCAGGCCACGGGGTTCCAGTATCAGGCCTCAGTCATGTTCCCAGTGCACAGGGTTCCACCATCAAACCTCAGTCATGTTGCCAGTCCACAGGTTTCTGCGATCAAACCACTTTCAAGTTCCCAGGCCACAGGCTTCCAGAATCAAGCCTCAGTCATGTTGCCAGGCCACAGGGTACCACCCTCAAACCTCACTCATGTTCCCAGGCCACAGGGTTCCTCCATCAAACCTCAATCATGTTCCCAGGACACAGGATCCTGAATCAAACCAATGTCAAGTTCCCAGGCCATGGGTTTCCAGTACCAGGCCTCAGTCATGTTTCCAGGGCACAGGGTTCTACAATCAAACCTCAGTCATGTTGCCAGTCCACAGGTTTCTGCCATCAAACCTCAGTCAAGTTCCCAGGCCACAGCTTTCCAGAATCAAACCTCAGTCCTATTCCCAGGACACATGGTTCCAGAATCAAACCTCAGTCATGTTCGCAGGCCACAGGGTTCCACAATCAAACCACAGTATGTTCCCTGGATAAAGGTGTCCAGAATCAAACCTCAGTCATCTTCCCAGGGAACAGAGTTCCAGAAACAAAGCTCCGTCATGTTGCCAGGCCACAGGTTTCCACCATCAAACCTCAGACAGGTTGCCAGGCCACAGGGTTCCAGAATCAAACCGTTCTCATGTTCCCAGGCCACAGGTTTCCAGAATCCACTGATGTCATCTTCCCAGGCCACAGGTTTCCAGAATCACACCTCAGTCATGTTCCCAGGCCACAGGGATCCAGAATCAAACCTCAGTCATGTTGCCAGGCCAGAGGGTACCACCATCAAACCTCATTCATATTCCTAGACCACAGGTTTCCAGAATCAAACCGATTTCATCTTCCCAGGCAACAGGGAACCAGAATCCAAACCGGTGTCATGTTCCCAGGCTACAGGATTCCACAATCTAACATCAGTCATGTTCCCAGACCGGAGGGTTCCACAATCAAACCTAAGTCATCTTGCCAGGCCACGGTTCCACCATCAAGCCTCAGTCATGTTCCCAGGCCAGAGTGTTCCACAATCAAACCTAAGTCATCTTGCCAGGCCACAGGATTCCACCATCAAACCTCAGTCTTGTTGCCAGGCCACAGGGTTCAACCATCAAACCTCAGTCATGTTCTCAGGAAACAGGGTTCCAAAATCAAACCAATGTCATCTTCCCAGGCCACGGGGTTCCACCATCAAACCTCAGTCATGTTGCCAGTCCACAGGTTTCTGCGATCAAACCACATTCAAGTTCCCAGGCCACAGGCTTCCAGAATCAAGCCTCAGTCATGTTGCCAGGCCACAGGGTACCACCCTCAAACCTCACTCATGTTCCCAGGAAACAGGGTTCCTCCATCAAACCTCAATCATGTGCCCAGGACACAGGATCCAGAATCAAACCAATGTCAAGTTCCCAGGCCATGGGTTTCCAGTACCAGGCCTCAGTCATGTTTCCAGGGCACAGCTTTCCAGAATCAAACCTCAGTCCTATTCCCAGGAAACATGGTTCCAGTATCAAACCTCAGTCATGTTCGCAGGCCACAGGGTTCCACAATCAAACCACAGTATGTTCCCTGGATAAAGGTGTCCAGAATCAAACCTCAGTCATCTTCCCAGGGAACAGGGTTCCAGAAACAAAGCTCCGTCATGTTGCCAGGCCACAGGTTTCCACCATCAAAACTCAGACAGGTTGCCAGGCCACAGGGTTCCAGAATCAAACCGTTCTCATGTTCCCAGGCCACAGGGTTCCAGAATCCACTGATGTCATCTTTCCAGGCCACAGGGTTCCAGAATCAATCCTCAGTTATGTTCCCAGGCTACAGGGTTCCAGAATCAAACCTCATTCATGTTCCCAGTCCACAGGGTTCTAGAACCAAGCCTCAGTCAGGTTCCCAGGGCACAGTATTCCACAATCTAAACAGATATCATGTTCCCAGGCCACAGGTTTCCAGAATCACACCTCAGTCATGTTCCCAGGCCACAGGGATCCAGAATCAAACCTCAGTCATGTTCCCAGGACACAGGGTTCCAGAATCAAACCTCAGTCATGTTCCCTGGAAACAGGTTTCAAAAATAAAACCCCAGTCAGGTTCCCAGGCCACAGGCTTCCAGAATCAAGCCTCACTCATATTCCCAGGCCACAGGGTTCCACAATTAAACCTCAGTCATATTCCCAGGCCAGAGGGTTCCACAATCAAACCTCAGTCCTGTTGCCAGGCCACGGTTCCACCATCAAGCCTCAGTCATGTTCCCAGGTCAGAGTGTTCCACAATCAAACCTAAGTCATCTTGCCAGGCCAAAGGATTCCATCATCAAACCTCACTCCTGTTGCCAGGACACAGGTTTCCACCATCAAACCTCAGTCATGTTACCAGTCCACAGGTTTCTGCAATCAAACCACTTTCAAGTTCCCAGGCCACAGGCTTCCAGAATCAAGCCTCAGTCATGTTGCCAGGCCACAGGGTACCACCCTCAAACCTCACTCATGTTCCCAGGCCACAGGGTTCCTCCATCAAACCTCAATCATGTGCCCAGGACACAGGATCCAGAATCAAACCAATGTCAAGTTCCCAGGCCATGGGTTTCCAGTACCAGGCCTCAGTCATGTTTCCAGGGCACAGGGTTCTACAATCAAACCTCAGTCATGTTGCCAGTCCACAGGTTTCTTCCATCAAACCTCAGTCAAGTTCCCAGGCCACAGCTTTCCAGAATCAAACCTCAGTCCTATTCCCAGGACACATGGTTCCAGAATCAAACCTCAGTCATGTTCGCAGGCCACAGGGTTCCACAATCAAACCACAGTATGTTCCCTGGACAAAGGTGTCCAGAATCAAACCTCAGTCATCTTCCCAGGGAACAGGGTTCCAGAAACAAAGCTCAGTCATGTGGCCAGGCCACAGGTTTCCACCATCAAACCTCAGACAGGTTGCCAGGCCACAATGTTCCAGAATCAAACCGTTCTCATGTTCCCAGGCCACAGGGTTCCAGAATCCACTGATGTCATCTTCCCAGGCCACAGGGTTCCAGAATCAATCCTCAGTTATATTCCCAGGCTACAGGGTTCCAGAATCACACCTCAGTCATGTTCCCAGGCCACAGGGATCCAGAATCAAACCTCAGTCATGTTGCCAGGCCAGAGGGTACCACCATCAAACCTCAGTCATATTCCTAGACCACAGGTTTCCAGAATCAAACCGATTTCATCTTCCCAGGCAACAGGGAACCAGAATACAAACCGATGTCATGTTCCCAGGCTACAGGATTCCACAATCTAACATCAGTCATGTTCCCAGACCGGAGGGTTCCACAATCAAACCTAAGGCATCTTGCCAGGCCACGGTTCCACCATCAAGCCTCAGTCATGTTCCCAGGCCAGAGTGTTCCACAATCAAACCTAAGTCATCTTGCCAGGCCACAGGATTCCACCATCAAACCTCAGTCTTGTTGCCAGGCCACAGGGTTCAACCATCAAACCTCAGTCATGTTCTCAGGAAACAGGGTTCCAAAATCAAACCAATGTCATCTTCCCAGGCCACGGGGTTCCACCATCAAACCTCAGTCATGTTGCCAGTCCACAGGTTTCTGCGATCAAACCACATTCAAGTTCCCAGGCCACAGGCTTCCAGAATCAAGCCTCAGTCATGTTCCCAGGCCAGAGTGTTCCACAATCAAACCTAAGTCATCTTGCCAGGCCAAAGGATTCAACCATCAAACCTCAGTCCTGTTGCCAGGACAGAGGTATCAACCATCAAACCTCAGGCATGTTCCCAGGAAACAGGGTTCCAGAATCAAACCAATGTCATGTTCCCAGGCCACGGGGTTCCAGTATCAGGCCTCAGTCATGTTCCCAGTGCACAGGGTTCCACCATCAAACCTCAGTCATGTTGCCAGTCCACAGGTTTCTGCGATCAAACCACTTTCAAGTTCCCAGGCCACAGGCTTCCAGAATCAAGCCTCAGTCATGTTGCCAGGCCACAGGGTACCACCCTCAAACCTCACTCATGTTCCCAGGCCACAGGGTTCCTCCATCAAACCTCAATCATGTGCCCAGGACACAGGATCCTGAATCAAACCAATGTCAAGTTCCCAGGCCGTGGGTTTCCAGTACCAGGCCTCAGTCATGTTTCCAGGGCACAGGGTTCTACAGTCAAACCTCAGTCATGTTGCCAGTCCACAGGTTTCTGCCATCAAACCTCAGTCAAGTTCCCAGGCCACAGCTTTCCAGAATCAAACCTCAGTCCTATTCCCAGGACACATGGTTCCAGAATCAAACCTCAGTCATGTTCGCAGGCCACAGGGTTCCACAATCAAACCACAGTATGTTCCCTGGATAAAGGTGTCCAGAATCAAACCTCAGTCATCTTCCCAGGGAACAGGGTTCCAGAAACAAAGCTCCGTCATGTTGCCAGGCCACAGGTTTCCACCATCAAACCTCAGACAGGTTGCCAGGCCAAAGGGTTCCAGAATCAAACCGTTCTCATGTTCCCAGGCCACAGGGTTCCAGAATCCACTGATGTCATCTTCCCAGGCCACAGGGTTCCAGAATCAATTCTCAGTTATGTTTCCAGGCTACAGGGTTCCAGAATCAAACCTCAGTCATGTTCCCAGTCCACAGGGTTCTAGAACTAAGCCTCAGTCAGGTTCCCAGGGCACAGTATTCCACAATCTAAACAGATATCATGTTCCCAGGCCACAGGTTTCCAGAATCACACCTCAGTCATGTTCCCAGGCCACAGGGATCCAGAATCAAACCTCAGTCATGTTCCCAGGACACAGGGTTCCAGAATCAAACCTCAGTCATGTTCCCTGGACACAGGTTTCAAAAATAAAACCCCAGTCAGGTTGCCAGGCCACAGGCTTCCAGAATCAAGCCTCACTCATATTCCCAGGCCACAGGGTTCCACAATTAAACCTCAGTCATATTCCCAGGCCAGAGGGTTCCACAATCAAACCTCAGTCCTGTTGCCAGGCCACGGTTCCACCATCAAGCCTCAGTCATGTTCCCAGGTCAGAGTGTTCCACAATCAAACCTAAGTCATCTTGCCAGGCCAAAGGATTCCATCATCAAACCTCACTCCTGTTGCCAGGACACAGGGTTCCACCATCAAACCTCAGTCATGTTACCAGTCCACAGGTTTCTGCAATCAAACCACTTTCAAGTTCCCAGGCCACAGGCTTCCAGAATCAAGCCTCAGTCATGTTGCCAGGCCACAGGGTACCACCCTCAAACCTCACTCATGTTCCCAGGCCACAGGGTTCCTCCATCAAACCTCAATCATGTGCCCAGGACACAGGATCCAGAATCAAACCAATGTCAAGTTCCCAGGCCATGGGTTTCCAGTACCAGGCCTCAGTCATGTTTCCAGGGCACAGGGTTCTACAATCAAACCTCAGTCATGTTGCCAGTCCACAGGTTTCTTCCATCAAACCTCAGTCAAGTTCCCAGGCCACAGCTTTCCAGAATCAAACCTCAGTCCTATTCCCAGGACACATGGTTCCAGAATCAAACCTCAGTCATGTTCGCAGGCCACAGGGTTCCACAATCAAACCACAGTATGTTCCCTGGACAAAGGTGTCCAGAATCAAACCTCAGTCATCTTCCCAGGGAACAGGGTTCCAGAAACAAAGCTCAGTCATGTGGCCAGGCCACAGGTTTCCACCATCAAACCTCAGACAGGTTGCCAGGCCACAGGGTTCCAGAATCAAACCGTTCTCATGTTCCCAGGCCACAGGGTTCCAGAATCCACTGATGTCATCTTCCCAGGCCACAGGGTTCCAGAATCAATCCTCAGTTATATTCCCAGGCTACAGGGTTCCAGAATCACACCTCAGTCATGTTCCCAGGCCACAGGGATCCAGAATCAAACCTCAGTCATGTTGCCAGGCCAGAGGGTACCACCATCAAACCTCAGTCATATTCCTAGACCACAGGTTTCCAGAATCAAACCGATTTCATCTTCCCAGGCAACAGGGAACC
This sequence comes from Balaenoptera acutorostrata, assembly GCF_949987535.1. Taxonomy (NCBI): domain Eukaryota; kingdom Metazoa; phylum Chordata; class Mammalia; order Artiodactyla; family Balaenopteridae; genus Balaenoptera; species Balaenoptera acutorostrata. Next base: position 30,951,565 of record NC_080076.1, on the reverse strand, counting down.
AGAATACAAACCGATGTCATGTTCCCAGGCTACAGGATTCCACAATCTAACATCAGTCATGTTCCCAGACCGGAGGGTTCCACAATCAAACCTAAGGCATCTTGCCAGGCCACGGTTCCACCATCAAGCCTCAGTCATGTTCCCAGGCCAGAGGGTTCCACAATCAAACCTAAGTCATCTTGCCAGGCCACAGGATTCCACCATCTAAACTCAGTCTTGTTGCCAGGCCACAGGGTTCAACCATCAAACCTCAGTCATGTTCTCAGGAAACAGGGTTCCAAAATCAAACCAATGTCATGTTCCCAGGCCACGGGGTTCCAGTATCAGGCCTCAGTCATATTCCCAGTACACAGGGTTCCACCATCAAACCTCAGTCATGTTGCCAGTCCACATGTTTCTGCGATCAAATCACATTCAAGTTCCCAGGCCACAGGCTTCCAGAATCAAGCCTCAGTCATGTTGCCAGGCCACAGGGTACCACCCTCAAACCTCACTCATGTTCCCAGGCCACAGGGTTCCTCCATCAAACCTCAATCATGTGCCCAGGACACAGGATCCAGAATTAAACCAATGTCAAGTTCCCAGGCCATGGGTTTCTAGTACCAGGCCTCAGTCATGTTTCCAGGGCACAGGGTTCTACAGTCAAACCTCAGTCATGTTGCCAGTCAACAGGTTTCTGCCATCAAACCTCAGTCAAGTTCCCAGGCCACAGCTTTCCAGAATCAAACCTCAGTCCTATTCCCAGGACACATGGTTCCAGAATCAAACCTCAGTCATGTTCGCAGGCCACAGGGTTCCACAATCAAACCACAGTATGTTCCCTGGATAAAGGTGTCCAGAATCAAACCTCAGTCATCTTCCCAGGGAACAGGGTTCCAGAAACAAAGCTCCGTCATGTTGCCAGGCCACAGGTTTCCACCATCAAACCTCAGACAGGTTGCCAGGCCAAAGGGTTCCAGAATCAAACCGTTCTCATGTTCCCAGGCCACAGGGTTCCAGAATCCACTGATGTCATCTTCCCAGGCCACAGGGTTCCAGAATCAATTCTCAGTTATGTTTCCAGGCTACAGGGTTCCAGAATCAAACCTCAGTCATGTTCCCAGTCCACAGGGTTCTAGAACTAAGCCTCAGTCAGGTTCCCAGGGCACAGTATTCCACAATCTAAACAGATATCATGTTCCCAGGCCACAGGTTTCCAGAATCACACCTCAGTCATGTTCCCAGGCCACAGGGATCCAGAATCAAACCTCAGTCATGTTCCCAGGACACAGGGTTCCAGAATCAAACCTCAGTCATGTTCCCTGGACACAGGTTTCAAAAATAAAACCCCAGTCAGGTTGCCAGGCCACAGGCTTCCAGAATCAAGCCTCACTCATATTCCCAGGCCACAGGGTTCCACAATTAAACCTCAGTCATATTCCCAGGCCAGAGGGTTCCACAATCAAACCTCAGTCCTGTTGCCAGGCCACGGTTCCACCATCAAGCCTCAGTCATGTTCCCAGGCCAGTGTGTTCCACAAGCAAACCTAAGTCATCTTGCCAGGCCAAAGGATTCCACCATCAAACCTCAGTCCTGTTGCCAGGACAGAGGTATCAACCATCAAACCTCAGGCATGTTCCCAGGAAACAGGGTTCCAGAATCAAACCAATGTCATGTTCCCAGGCCACGGGGTTCCAGTATCAGGCCTCAGTCATGTTCCCAGTGCACAGGGTTCCACCATCAAACCTCAGTCATGTTGCCAGTCCACAGGTTTCTGCGATCAAACCACTTTCAAGTTCCCAGGCCACAGGCTTCCAGAATCAAGCCTCAGTCATGTTGCCAGGCCACAGGGTACCACCCTCAAACCTCACTCATGTTCCCAGGCCACAGGGTTCCTCCATCAAACCTCAATCATGTTCCCAGGACACAGGATCCTGAATCAAACCAATGTCAAGTTCCCAGGCCATGGGTTTCCAGTACCAGGCCTCAGTCATGTTTCCAGGGCACAGGGTTCTACAATCAAACCTCAGTCATGTTGCCAGTCCACAGGTTTCTGCCATCAAACCTCAGTCATGTTCCCAGTCCACAGGGTTCTAGAACTAAGCCTCAGTCAGGTTCCCAGGGCACAGTATTCCACAATCTAAACAGATATCATGTTCCCAGGCCACAGGTTTCCAGAATCACACCTCAGTCATGTTCCCAGGCCACAGGGATCCAGAATCAAACCTCAGTCATGTTCCCAGGACACAGGGTTCCAGAATCAAACCTCAGTCATGTTCCCTGGACACAGGTTTCAAAAATAAAACCCCAGTCAGGTTGCCAGGCCACAGGCTTCCAGAATCAAGCCTCACTCATATTCCCAGGCCACAGGGTTCCACAATTAAACCTCAGTCATATTCCCAGGCCAGAGGGTTCCACAATCAAACCTCAGTCCTGTTGCCAGGCCACGGTTCCACCATCAAGCCTCAGTCATGTTCCCAGGCCAGTGTGTTCCACAAGCAAACCTAAGTCATCTTGCCAGGCCAAAGGATTCCACCATCAAACCTCAGTCCTGTTGCCAGGACAGAGGTATCAACCATCAAACCTCAGGCATGTTCCCAGGAAACAGGGTTCCAGAATCAAACCAATGTCATGTTCCCAGGCCACGGGGTTCCAGTATCAGGCCTCAGTCATGTTCCCAGTGCACAGGGTTCCACCATCAAACCTCAGTCATGTTGCCAGTCCACAGGTTTCTGCGATCAAACCACTTTCAAGTTCCCAGGCCACAGGCTTCCAGAATCAAGCCTCAGTCATGTTGCCAGGCCACAGGGTACCACCCTCAAACCTCACTCATGTTCCCAGGCCACAGGGTTCCTCCATCAAACCTCAATCATGTTCCCAGGACACAGGATCCTGAATCAAACCAATGTCAAGTTCCCAGGCCATGGGTTTCCAGTACCAGGCCTCAGTCATGTTTCCAGGGCACAGGGTTCTACAATCAAACCTCAGTCATGTTGCCAGTCCACAGGTTTCTGCCATCAAACCTCAGTCATGTTCCCAGTCCACAGGGTTCTAGAACTAAGCCTCAGTCAGGTTCCCAGGGCACAGTATTCCACAATCTAAACAGATATCATGTTCCCAGGCCACAGGTTTCCAGAATCACACCTCAGTCATGTTCCCAGGCCACAGGGATCCAGAATCAAACCTCAGTCATGTTCCCAGGACACAGGGTTCCAGAATCAAACCTCAGTCATGTTCCCTGGACACAGGTTTCAAAAATAAAACCCCAGTCAGGTTGCCAGGCCACAGGCTTCCAGAATCAAGCCTCACTCATATTCCCAGGCCACAGGGTTCCACAATTAAACCTCAGTCATATTCCCAGGCCAGAGGGTTCCACAATCAAACCTCAGTCCTGTTGCCAGGCCACGGTTCCACCATCAAGCCTCAGTCATGTTCCCAGGCCAGTGTGTTCCACAAGCAAACCTAAGTCATCTTGCCAGGCCAAAGGATTCCACCATCAAACCTCAGTCCTGTTGCCAGGACAGAGGTATCAACCATCAAACCTCAGGCATGTTCCCAGGAAACAGGGTTCCAGAATCAAACCAATGTCATGTTCCCAGGCCACGGGGTTCCAGTATCAGGCCTCAGTCATGTTCCCAGTGCACAGGGTTCCACCATCAAACCTCAGTCATGTTGCCAGTCCACAGGTTTCTGCGATCAAACCACTTTCAAGTTCCCAGGCCACAGGCTTCCAGAATCAAGCCTCAGTCATGTTGCCAGGCCACAGGGTACCACCCTCAAACCTCACTCATGTTCCCAGGCCACAGGGTTCCTCCATCAAACCTCAATCATGTTCCCAGGACACAGGATCCTGAATCAAACCAATGTCAAGTTCCCAGGCCATGGGTTTCCAGTACCAGGCCTCAGTCATGTTTCCAGGGCACAGGGTTCTACAATCAAACCTCAGTCATGTTGCCAGTCCACAGGTTTCTGCCATCAAACCTCAGTCAAGTTCCCAGGCCACAGCTTTCCAGAATCAAACCTCAGTCCTATTCCCAGGACACATGGTTCCAGAATCAAACCTCAGTCATGTTCGCAGGCCACAGGGTTCCACAATCAAACCACAGTATGTTCCCTGGATAAAGGTGTCCAGAATCAAACCTCAGTCATCTTCCCAGGGAACAGAGTTCCAGAAACAAAGCTCCGTCATGTTGCCAGGCCACAGGTTTCCACCATCAAACCTCAGACAGGTTGCCAGGCCACAGGGTTCCAGAATCAAACCGTTCTCATGTTCCCAGGCCACAGGTTTCCAGAATCCACTGATGTCATCTTCCCAGGCCACAGGTTTCCAGAATCACACCTCAGTCATGTTCCCAGGCCACAGGGATCCAGAATCAAACCTCAGTCATGTTGCCAGGCCAGAGGGTACCACCATCAAACCTCATGCATATTCCTAGACCACAGGTTTCCAGAATCAAACCGATTTCATCTTCCCAGGCAACAGGGAACCAGAATCCAAACCGGTGTCATGTTCCCAGGCTACAGGATTCCACAATCTAACATCAGTCATGTTCCCAGACCGGAGGGTTCCACAATCAAACCTAAGTCATCTTGCCAGGCCACGGTTCCACCATCAAGCCTCAGTCATGTTCCCAGGCCAGAGTGTTCCACAATCAAACCTAAGTCATCTTGCCAGGCCACAGGATTCCACCATCAAACCTCAGTCTTGTTGCCAGGCCACAGGGTTCAACCATCAAACCTCAGTCATGTTCTCAGGAAACAGGGTTCCAAAATCAAACCAATGTCATCTTCCCAGGCCACGGGGTTCCACCATCAAACCTCAGTCATGTTGCCAGTCCACAGGTTTCTGCGATCAAACCACATTCAAGTTCCCAGGCCACAGGCTTCCAGAATCAAGCCTCAGTCATGTTGCCAGGCCACAGGGTACCACCCTCAAACCTCACTCATGTTCCCAGGAAACAGGGTTCCTCCATCAAACCTCAATCATGTGCCCAGGACACAGGATCCAGAATCAAACCAATGTCAAGTTCCCAGGCCATGGGTTTCCAGTACCAGGCCTCAGTCATGTTTCCAGGGCACAGCTTTCCAGAATCAAACCTCAGTCCTATTCCCAGGAAACATGGTTCCAGTATCAAACCTCAGTCATGTTCGCAGGCCACAGGGTTCCACAATCAAACCACAGTATGTTCCCTGGATAAAGGTGTCCAGAATCAAACCTCAGTCATCTTCCCAGGGAACAGGGTTCCAGAAACAAAGCTCCGTCATGTTGCCAGGCCACAGGTTTCCACCATCAAAACTCAGACAGGTTGCCAGGCCACAGGGTTCCAGAATCAAACCGTTCTCATGTTCCCAGGCCACAGGGTTCCAGAATCCACTTATGTCATCTTCCCAGGCCACAGGGTTCCAGAATCAATCCTCAGTTATGTTCCCAGGCTACAGGGTTCCAGAATCAAACCTCATTCATGTTCCCAGTCCACAGGGTTCTAGAACCAAGCCTCAGTCAGGTTCCCAGGGCACAGTATTCCACAATCTAAACAGATATCATGTTCCCAGGCCACAGGTTTCCAGAATCACACCTCAGTCATGTTCCCAGGCCACAGGGATCCAGAATCAAACCTCAGTCATGTTCCCAGGACACAGGGTTCCATAATCAAACCTCAGTCATGTTCCCTGGAAACAGGTTTCAAAAATAAAACCCCAGTCAGGTTCCCAGGCCACAGGCTTCCAGAATCAAGCCTCACTCATATTCCCAGGCCACAGGGTTCCACAATTAAACCTCAGTCATATTCCCAGGCCAGAGGGTTCCACAATCAAACCTCAGTCCTGTTGCCAGGCCACGGTTCCACCATCAAGCCTCAGTCATGTTCCCAGGTCAGAGTGTTCCACAATCAAACCTAAGTCATCTTGCCAGGCCAAAGGATTCCATCATCAAACCTCACTCCTGTTGCCAGGACACAGGGTTCCACCATCAAACCTCAGTCATGTTACCAGTCCACAGGTTTCTGCAATCAAACCACTTTCAAGTTCCCAGGCCACAGGCTTCCAGAATCAAGCCTCAGTCATGTTGCCAGGCCACAGGGTACCACCCTCAAACCTCACTCATGTTCCCAGGCCACAGGGTTCCTCCATCAAACCTCAATCATGTGCCCAGGACACAGGATCCAGAATCAAACCAATGTCAAGTTCCCAGGCCATGGGTTTCCAGTACCAGGCCTCAGTCATGTTTCCAGGGCACAGGGTTCTACAATCAAACCTCAGTCATGTTGCCAGTCCACAGGTTTCTTCCATCAAACCTCAGTCAAGTTCCCAGGCCACAGCTTTCCAGAATCAAACCTCAGTCCTATTCCCAGGACACATGGTTCCAGAATCAAACCTCAGTCATGTTCGCAGGCCACAGGGTTCCACAATCAAACCACAGTATGTTCCCTGGACAAAGGTGTCCAGAATCAAACCTCAGTCATCTTCCCAGGGAACAGGGTTCCAGAAACAAAGCTCAGTCATGTGGCCAGGCCACAGGTTTCCACCATCAAACCTCAGACAGGTTGCCAGGCCACAGGGTTCCAGAATCAAACCGTTCTCATGTTCCCAGGCCACAGGGTTCCAGAATCCACTGATGTCATCTTCCCAGGCCACAGGGTTCCAGAATCAATCCTCAGTTATATTCCCAGGCTACAGGGTTCCAGAATCACACCTCAGTCATGTTCCCAGGCCACAGGGATCCAGAATCAAACCTCAGTCATGTTGCCAGGCCAGAGGGTACCACCATCAAACCTCAGTCATATTCCTAGACCACAGGTTTCCAGAATCAAACCGATTTCATCTTCCCAGGCAACAGGGAACCAGAATACAAACCGATGTCATGTTCCCAGGCTACAGGATTCCACAATCTAACATCAGTCATGTTCCCAGACCGGAGGGTTCCACAATCAAACCTAAGGCATCTTGCCAGGCCACGGTTCCACCATCAAGCCTCAGTCATGTTCCCAGGCCAGAGGGTTCCACAATCAAACCTAAGTCATCTTGCCAGGCCACAGGATTCCACCATCTAAACTCAGTCTTGTTGCCAGGCCACAGGGTTCAACCATCAAACCTCAGTCATGTTCTCAGGAAACAGGGTTCCAAAATCAAACCAATGTCATGTTCCCAGGCCACGGGGTTCCAGTATCAGGCCTCAGTCATATTCCCAGTACACAGGGTTCCACCATCAAACCTCAGTCATGTTGCCAGTCCACATGTTTCTGCGATCAAATCACATTCAAGTTCCCAGGCCACAGGCTTCCAGAATCAAGCCTCAGTCATGTTGCCAGGCCACAGGGTACCACCCTCAAACCTCACTCATGTTCCCAGGCCACAGGGTTCCTCCATCAAACCTCAATCATGTGCCCAGGACACAGGATCCAGAATTAAACCAATGTCAAGTTCCCAGGCCATGGGTTTCTAGTACCAGGCCTCAGTCATGTTTCCAGGGCACAGGGTTCTACAGTCAAACCTCAGTCATGTTGCCAGTCAACAGGTTTCTGCCATCAAACCTCAGTCAAGTTCCCAGGCCACAGCTTTCCAGAATCAAACCTCAGTCCTATTCCCAGGACACATGGTTCCAGAATCAAACCTCAGTCATGTTCGCAGGCCACAGGGTTCCACAATCAAACCACAGTATGTTCCCTGGATAAAGGTGTCCAGAATCAAACCTCAGTCATCTTCCCAGGGAACAGGGTTCCAGAAACAAAGCTCCGTCATGTTGCCAGGCCACAGGTTTCCACCATCAAACCTCAGACAGGTTGCCAGGCCAAAGGGTTCCAGAATCAAACCGTTCTCATGTTCCCAGGCCACAGGGTTCCAGAATCCACTGATGTCATCTTCCCAGGCCACAGGGTTCCAGAATCAATTCTCAGTTATGTTTCCAGGCTACAGGGTTCCAGAATCAAACCTCAGTCATGTTCCCAGTCCACAGGGTTCTAGAACTAAGCCTCAGTCAGGTTCCCAGGGCACAGTATTCCACAATCTAAACAGATATCATGTTCCCAGGCCACAGGTTTCCAGAATCACACCTCAGTCATGTTCCCAGGCCACAGGGATCCAGAATCAAACCTCAGTCATGTTCCCAGGACACAGGGTTCCAGAATCAAACCTCAGTCATGTTCCCTGGACACAGGTTTCAAAAATAAAACCCCAGTCAGGTTGCCAGGCCACAGGCTTCCAGAATCAAGCCTCACTCATATTCCCAGGCCACAGGGTTCCACAATTAAACCTCAGTCATATTCCCAGGCCAGAGGGTTCCACAATCAAACCTCAGTCCTGTTGCCAGGCCACGGTTCCACCATCAAGCCTCAGTCATGTTCCCAGGCCAGTGTGTTCCACAAGCAAACCTAAGTCATCTTGCCAGGCCAAAGGATTCCACCATCAAACCTCAGTCCTGTTGCCAGGACAGAGGTATCAACCATCAAACCTCAGGCATGTTCCCAGGAAACAGGGTTCCAGAATCAAACCAATGTCATGTTCCCAGGCCACGGGGTTCCAGTATCAGGCCTCAGTCATGTTCCCAGTGCACAGGGTTCCACCATCAAACCTCAGTCATGTTGCCAGTCCACAGGTTTCTGCGATCAAACCACTTTCAAGTTCCCAGGCCACAGGCTTCCAGAATCAAGCCTCAGTCATGTTGCCAGGCCACAGGGTACCACCCTCAAACCTCACTCATGTTCCCAGGCCACAGGGTTCCTCCATCAAACCTCAATCATGTTCCCAGGACACAGGATCCTGAATCAAACCAATGTCAAGTTCCCAGGCCATGGGTTTCCAGTACCAGGCCTCAGTCATGTTTCCAGGGCACAGGGTTCTACAATCAAACCTCAGTCATGTTGCCAGTCCACAGGTTTCTGCCATCAAACCTCAGTCAAGTTCCCAGGCCACAGCTTTCCAGAATCAAACCTCAGTCCTATTCCCAGGACACATGGTTCCAGAATCAAACCTCAGTCATGTTCGCAGGCCACAGGGTTCCACAATCAAACCACAGTATGTTCCCTGGATAAAGGTGTCCAGAATCAAACCTCAGTCATCTTCCCAGGGAACAGAGTTCCAGAAACAAAGCTCCGTCATGTTGCCAGGCCACAGGTTTCCACCATCAAACCTCAGACAGGTTGCCAGGCCACAGGGTTCCAGAATCAAACCGTTCTCATGTTCCCAGGCCACAGGTTTCCAGAATCCACTGATGTCATCTTCCCAGGCCACAGGTTTCCAGAATCACACCTCAGTCATGTTCCCAGGCCACAGGGATCCAGAATCAAACCTCAGTCATGTTGCCAGGCCAGAGGGTACCACCATCAAACCTCATTCATATTCCTAGACCACAGGTTTCCAGAAGCAAACCGATTTCATCTTCCCAGGCAACAGGGAACCAGAATCCAAACCGGTGTCATGTTCCCAGGCTACAGGATTCCACAATCTAACATCAGTCATGTTCCCAGACCGGAGGGTTCCACAATCAAACCTAAGTCATCTTGCCAGGCCACGGTTCCACCATCAAGCCTCAGTCATGTTCCCAGGCCAGAGTGTTCCACAATCAAACCTAAGTCATCTTGCCAGGCCACAGGATTCCACCATCAAACCTCAGTCTTGTTGCCAGGCCACAGGGTTCAACCATCAAACCTCAGTCATGTTCTCAGGAAACAGGGTTCCAAAATCAAACCAATGTCATCTTCCCAGGCCACGGGGTTCCACCATCAAACCTCAGTCATGTTGCCAGTCCACAGGTTTCTGCGATCAAACCACATTCAAGTTCCCAGGCCACAGGCTTCCAGAATCAAGCCTCAGTCATGTTGCCAGGCCACAGGGTACCACCCTCAAACCTCACTCATGTTCCCAGGAAACAGGGTTCCTCCATCAAACCTCAATCATGTGCCCAGGACACAGGATCCAGAATCAAACCAATGTCAAGTTCCCAGGCCATGGGTTTCCAGTACCAGGCCTCAGTCATGTTTCCAGGGCACAGCTTTCCAGAATCAAACCTCAGTCCTATTCCCAGGAAACATGGTTCCAGTATCAAACCTCAGTCATGTTCGCAGGCCACAGGGTTCCACAATCAAACCACAGTATGTTCCCTGGATAAAGGTGTCCAGAATCAAACCTCAGTCATCTTCCCAGGGAACAGGGTTCCAGAAACAAAGCTCCGTCATGTTGCCAGGCCACAGGTTTCCACCATCAAAACTCAGACAGGTTGCCAGGCCACAGGGTTCCAGAATCAAACCGTTCTCATGTTCCCAGGCCACAGGGTTCCAGAATCCACTGATGTCATCTTCCCAGGCCACAGGGTTCCAGAATCAATCCTCAGTTATGTTCCCAGGCTACAGGGTTCCAGAATCAAACCTCATTCATGTTCCCAGTCCACAGGGTTCTAGAACCAAGCCTCAGTCAGGTTCCCAGGGCACAGTATTCCACAATCTAAACAGATATCATGTTCCCAGGCCACAGGTTTCCAGAATCACACCTCAGTCATGTTCCCAGGCCACAGGGATCCAGAATCAAACCTCAGTCATGTTCCCAGGACACAGGGTTCCATAATCAAACCTCAGTCATGTTCCCTGGAAACAGGTTTCAAAAATAAAACCCCAGTCAGGTTCCCAGGCCACAGGCTTCCAGAATCAAGCCTCACTCATATTCCCAGGCCACAGGGTTCCACAATTAAACCTCAGTCATATTCCCAGGCCAGAGGGTTCCACAATCAAACCTCAGTCCTGTTGCCAGGCCACGGTTCCACCATCAAGCCTCAGTCATGTTCCCAGGTCAGAGTGTTCCACAATCAAACCTAAGTCATCTTGCCAGGCCAAAGGATTCCATCATCAAACCTCACTCCTGTTGCCAGGACACAGGGTTCCACCATCAAACCTCAGTCATGTTACCAGTCCACAGGTTTCTGCAATCAAACCACTTTCAAGTTCCCAGGCCACAGGCTTCCAGAATCAAGCCTCAGTCATGTTGCCAGGCCACAGGGTACCACCCTCAAACCTCACTCATGTTCCCAGGCCACAGGGTTCCTCCATCAAACCTCAATCATGTGCCCAGGACACAGGATCCAGAATCAAACCAATGTCAAGTTCCCAGGCCATGGGTTTCCAGTACCAGGCCTCAGTCATGTTTCCAGGGCACAGGGTTCTACAATCAAACCTCAGTCATGTTGCCAGTCCACAGGTTTCTTCCATCAAACCTCAGTCAAGTTCCCAGGCCACAGCTTTCCAGAATCAAACCTCAGTCCTATTCCCAGGACACATGGTTCCAGAATCAAACCTCAGTCATGTTCGCAGGCCACAGGGTTCCACAATCAAACCACAGTATGTTCCCTGGACAAAGGTGTCCAGAATCAAACCTCAGTCATCTTCCCAGGGAACAGGGTTCCAGAAACAAAGCTCAGTCATGTGGCCAGGCCACAGGTTTCCACCATCAAACCTCAGACAGGTTGCCAGGCCACAGGGTTCCAGAATCAAACCGTTCTCATGTTCCCAGGCCACAGGGTTCCAGAATCCACTGATGTCATCTTCCCAGGCCACAGGGTTCCAGAATCAATCCTCAGTTATATTCCCAGGCTACAGGGTTCCAGAATCACACCTCAGTCATGTTCCCAGGCCACAGGGATCCAGAATCAAACCTCAGTCATGTTGCCAGGCCAGAGGGTACCACCATCAAACCTCAGTCATATTCCTAGACCACAGGTTTCCAGAATCAAACCGATTTCATCTTCCCAGGCAACAGGGAACCAGAATACAAACCGATGTCATGTTCCCAGGCTACAGGATTCCACAATCTAACATCAGTCATGTTCCCAGACCGGAGGGTTCCACAATCAAACCTAAGGCATCTTGCCAGGCCACGGTTCCACCATCAAGCCTCAGTCATGTTCCCAGGCCAGAGGGTTCCACAATCAAACCTAAGTCATCTTGCCAGGCCACAGGATTCCACCATCTAAACTCAGTCTTGTTGCCAGGCCACAGGGTTCAACCATCAAACCTCAGTCATGTTCTCAGGAAACAGGGTTCCAAAATCAAACCAATGTCATGTTCCCAGGCCACGGGGTTCCAGTATCAGGCCTCAGTCATATTCCCAGTACACAGGGTTCCACCATCAAACCTCAGTCATGTTGCCAGTCCACATGTTTCTGCGATCAAATCACATTCAAGTTCCCAGGCCACAGGCTTCCAGAATCAAGCCTCAGTCATGTTGCCAGGCCACAGGGTACCACCCTCAAACCTCACTCATGTTCCCAGGCCACAGGGTTCCTCCATCAAACCTCAATCATGTGCCCAGGACACAGGATCCAGAATTAAACCAATGTCAAGTTCCCAGGCCATGGGTTTCTAGTACCAGGCCTCAGTCATGTTTCCAGGGCACAGGGTTCTACAGTCAAACCTCAGTCATGTTGCCAGTCAACAGGTTTCTGCCATCAAACCTCAGTCAAGTTCCCAGGCCACAGCTTTCCAGAATCAAACCTCAGTCCTATTCCCAGGACACATGGTTCCAGAATCAAACCTCAGTCATGTTCGCAGGCCACAGGGTTCCACAATCAAACCACAGTATGTTCCCTGGATAAAGGTGTCCAGAATCAAACCTCAGTCATCTTCCCAGGGAACAGGGTTCCAGAAACAAAGCTCCGTCATGTTGCCAGGCCACAGGTTTCCACCATCAAACCTCAGACAGGTTGCCAGGCCAAAGGGTTCCAGAATCAAACCGTTCTCATGTTCCCAGGCCACAGGGTTCCAGAATCCACTGATGTCATCTTCCCAGGCCACAGGGTTCCAGAATCAATTCTCAGTTATGTTTCCAGGCTACAGGGTTCCAGAATCAAACCTCAGTCATGTTCCCAGTCCACAGGGTTCTAGAACTAAGCCTCAGTCAGGTTCCCAGGGCACAGTATTCCACAATCTAAACAGATATCATGTTCCCAGGCCACAGGTTTCCAGAATCACACCTCAGTCATGTTCCCAGGCCACAGGGATCCAGAATCAAACCTCAGTCATGTTCCCAGGACACAGGGTTCCAGAATCAAACCTCAGTCATGTTCCCTGGACACAGGTTTCAAAAATAAAACCCCAGTCAGGTTGCCAGGCCACAGGCTTCCAGAATCAAGCCTCACTCATATTCCCAGGCCACAGGGTTCCACAATTAAACCTCAGTCATATTCCCAGGCCAGAGGGTTCCACAATCAAACCTCAGTCCTGTTGCCAGGCCACGGTTCCACCATCAAGCCTCAGTCATGTTCCCAGGCCAGTGTGTTCCACAAGCAAACCTAAGTCATCTTGCCAGGCCAAAGGATTCCACCATCAAACCTCAGTCCTGTTGCCAGGACAGAGGTATCAACCATCAAACCTCAGGCATGTTCCCAGGAAACAGGGTTCCAGAATCAAACCAATGTCATGTTCCCAGGCCACGGGGTTCCAGTATCAGGCCTCAGTCATGTTCCCAGTGCACAGGGTTCCACCATCAAACCTCAGTCATGTTGCCAGTCCACAGGTTTCTGCGATCAAACCACTTTCAAGTTCCCAGGCCACAGGCTTCCAGAATCAAGCCTCAGTCATGTTGCCAGGCCACAGGGTACCACCCTCAAACCTCACTCATGTTCCCAGGCCACAGGGTTCCTCCATCAAACCTCAATCATGTTCCCAGGACACAGGATCCTGAATCAAACCAATGTCAAGTTCCCAGGCCATGGGTTTCCAGTACCAGGCCTCAGTCATGTTTCCAGGGCACAGGGTTCTACAATCAAACCTCAGTCATGTTGCCAGTCCACAGGTTTCTGCCATCAAACCTCAGTCAAGTTCCCAGGCCACAGCTTTCCAGAATCAAACCTCAGTCCTATTCCCAGGACACATGGTTCCAGAATCAAACCTCAGTCATGTTCGCAGGCCACAGGGTTCCACAATCAAACCACAGTATGTTCCCTGGATAAAGGTGTCCAGAATCAAACCTCAGTCATCTTCCCAGGGAACAGAGTTCCAGAAACAAAGCTCCGTCATGTTGCCAGGCCACAGGTTTCCACCATCAAACCTCAGACAGGTTGCCAGGCCACAGGGTTCCAGAATCAAACCGTTCTCATGTTCCCAGGCCACAGGTTTCCAGAATCCACTGATGTCATCTTCCCAGGCCACAGGTTTCCAGAATCACACCTCAGTCATGTTCCCAGGCCACAGGGATCCAGAATCAAACCTCAGTCATGTTGCCAGGCCAGAGGGTACCACCATCAAACCTCATTCATATTCCTAGACCACAGGTTTCCAGAAGCAAACCGATTTCATCTTCCCAGGCAACAGGGAACCAGAATCCAAACCGGTGTCATGTTCCCAGGCTACAGGATTCCACAATCTAACATCAGTCATGTTCCCAGACCGGAGGGTTCCACAATCAAACCTAAGTCATCTTGCCAGGCCACGGTTCCACCATCAAGCCTCAGTCATGTTCCCAGGCCAGAGTGTTCCACAATCAAACCTAAGTCATCTTGCCAGGCCACAGGATTCCACCATCAAACCTCAGTCTTGTTGCCAGGCCACAGGGTTCAACCATCAAACCTCAGTCATGTTCTCAGGAAACAGGGTTCCAAAATCAAACCAATGTCATCTTCCCAGGCCACGGGGTTCCACCATCAAACCTCAGTCATGTTGCCAGTCCACAGGTTTCTGCGATCAAACCACATTCAAGTTCCCAGGCCACAGGCTTCCAGAATCAAGCCTCAGTCATGTTGCCAGGCACAGGGTACCACCCTCAAACCTCACTCATGTTCCCAGGAAACAGGGTTCCTCCATCAAACCTCAATCATGTGCCCAGGACACAGGATCCAGAATCAAACCAATGTCAAGTTCCCAGGCCATGGGTTTCCAGTACCAGGCCTCAGTCATGTTTCCAGGGCACAGCTTTCCAGAATCAAACCTCAGTCCTATTCCCAGAAACATGGTTCCAGTATCAAACCTCAGTCATGTTCGCAGGCCACAGGGTTCCACAATCAAACCACAGTATGTTCCCTGGATAAAGGTGTCCAGAATCAAACCTCAGTCATCTTCCCAGGGAACAGGGTTCCAGAAACAAAGCTCCGTCATGTTGCCAGGCCACAGGTTTCCACCATCAAAACTCAGACAGGTTGCCAGGCCACAGGGTTCCAGAATCAAACCGTTCTCATGTTCCCAGGCCACAGGGTTCCAGAATCCACTGATGTCATCTTCCCAGGCCACAGGGTTCCAGAATCAATCCTCAGTTATGTTCCCAGGCTACAGGGTTCCAGAATCAAACCTCATTCATGTTCCCAGTCCACAGGGTTCTAGAACCAAGCCTCAGTCAGGTTCCCAGGGCACAGTATTCCACAATCTAAACAGATATCATGTTCCCAGGCCACAGGTTTCCAGAATCACACCTCAGTCATGTTCCCAGGCCACAGGGATCCAGAATCAAACCTCAGTCATGTTCCCAGGACACAGGGTTCCATAATCAAACCTCAGTCATGTTCCCTGGAAACAGGTTTCAAAAATAAAACCCCAGTCAGGTTCCCAGGCCACAGGCTTCCAGAATCAAGCCTCACTCATATTCCCAGGCCACAGGGTTCCACAATTAAACCTCAGTCATATTCCCAGGCCAGAGGGTTCCACAATCAAACCTCAGTCCTGTTGCCAGGCCACGGTTCCACCATCAAGCCTCAGTCATGTTCCCAGGTCAGAGTGTTCCACAATCAAACCTAAGTCATCTTGCCAGGCCAAAGGATTCCATCATCAAACCTCACTCCTGTTGCCAGGACACAGGGTTCCACCATCAAACCTCAGTCATGTTACCAGTCCACAGGTTTCTGCAATCAAACCACTTTCAAGTTCCCAGGCCACAGGCTTCCAGAATCAAGCCTCAGTCATGTTGCCAGGCCACAGGGTACCACCCTCAAACCTCACTCATGTTCCCAGGCCACAGGGTTCCTCCATCAAACCTCAATCATGTGCCCAGGACACAGGATCCAGAATCAAACCAATGTCAAGTTCCCAGGCCATGGGTTTCCAGTACCAGGCCTCAGTCATGTTTCCAGGGCACAGGGTTCTACAATCAAACCTCAGTCATGTTGCCAGTCCACAGGTTTCTTCCATCAAACCTCAGTCAAGTTCCCAGGCCACAGCTTTCCAGAATCAAACCTCAGTCCTATTCCCAGGACACATGGTTCCAGAATCAAACCTCAGTCATGTTCGCAGGCCACAGGGTTCCACAATCAAACCACAGTATGTTCCCTGGACAAAGGTGTCCAGAATCAAACCTCAGTCATCTTCCCAGGGAACAGGGTTCCAGAAACAAAGCTCAGTCATGTGGCCAGGCCACAGGTTTCCACCATCAAACCTCAGACAGGTTGCCAGGCCACAGGGTTCCAGAATCAAACCGTTCTCATGTTCCCAGGCCACAGGGTTCCAGAATCCACTGATGTCATCTTCCCAGGCCACAGGGTTCCAGAATCAATCCTCAGTTATATTCCCAGGCTACAGGGTTCCAGAATCACACCTCAGTCATGTTCCCAGGCCACAGGGATCCAGAATCAAACCTCAGTCATGTTGCCAGGCCAGAGGGTACCACCATCAAACCTCAGTCATATTCCTAGACCCACAGGTTTCCAGAATCAAACCGATTTCATCTTCCCAGGCAACAGGGAACCAGAATACAAACCGATGTCATGTTCCCAGGCTACAGGATTCCACAATCTAACATCAGTCATGTTCCCAGACCGGAGGGTTCCACAATCAAACCTAAGGCATCTTGCCAGGCCACGGTTCCACCATCAAGCCTCAGTCATGTTCCCAGGCCAGAGGGTTCCACAATCAAACCTAAGTCATCTTGCCAGGCCACAGGATTCCACCATCTAAAACTCAGTCTTGTTGCCAGGCCACAGGGTTCAACCATCAAACCTCAGTCATGTTCCCAGGGAACAGGGTTCCAGAATCAAACCAATGTCATGTTCCCAGGCCACGGGGTTCCAGTATCAGGCCTCAGTCATGTTCCCAGTGCACAGGGTTCCACCATCAAACCTCAGTCATGTTGCCAGTCCACAGGTTTCTGCGATCAAACCACTTTCAAGTTCCCAGGCCACAGGCTTCCAGAATCAAGCCTCAGTCATGTTGCCAGGCCACAGGGTACCACCCTCAAACCTCACTCATGTTCCCAGGCCACAGGGTTCCTCCATCAAACCTCAATCATGTTCCCAGGACACAGGATCCTGAATCAAACCAATGTCAAGTTCCCAGGCCATGGGTTTCCAGTACCAGGCCTCAGTCATGTTTCCAGGGCACAGGGTTCTACAATCAAACCTCAGTCATGTTGCCAGTCCACAGGTTTCTGCCATCAAACCTCAGTCAAGTTCCCAGGCCACAGCTTTCCAGAATCAAACCTCAGTCCTATTCCCAGGACACATGGTTCCAGAATCAAACCTCAGTCATGTTCGCAGGCCACAGGGTTCCACAATCAAACCACAGTATGTTCCCTGGATAAAGGTGTCCAGAATCAAACCTCAGTCATCTTCCCAGGGAACAGAGTTCCAGAAACAAAGCTCCGTCATGTTGCCAGGCCACAGGTTTCCACCATCAAACCTCAGACAGGTTGCCAGGCCACAGGGTTCCAGAATCAAACCGTTCTCATGTTCCCAGGCCACAGGTTTCCAGAATCCACTGATGTCATCTTCCCAGGCCACAGGTTTCCAGAATCACACCTCAGTCATGTTCCCAGGCCACAGGGATCCAGAATCAAACCTCAGTCATGTTGCCAGGCCAGAGGGTACCACCATCAAACCTCATTCATATTCCTAGACCACAGGTTTCCAGAAGCAAACCGATTTCATCTTCCCAGGCAACAGGGAACCAGAATCCAAACCGGTGTCATGTTCCCAGGCTACAGGATTCCACAATCTAACATCAGTCATGTTCCCAGACCGGAGGGTTCCACAATCAAACCTAAGTCATCTTGCCAGGCCACGGTTCCACCATCAAGCCTCAGTCATGTTCCCAGGCCAGAGTGTTCCACAATCAAACCTAAGTCATCTTGCCAGGCCACAGGATTCCACCATCAAACCTCAGTCTTGTTGCCAGGCCACAGGGTTCAACCATCAAACCTCAGTCATGTTCTCAGGAAACAGGGTTCCAAAATCAAACCAATGTCATCTTCCCAGGCCACGGGGTTCCACCATCAAACCTCAGTCATGTTGCCAGTCCACAGGTTTCTGCGATCAAACCACATTCAAGTTCCCAGGCCACAGGCTTCCAGAATCAAGCCTCAGTCATGTTGCCAGGCCACAGGGTACCACCCTCAAACCTCACTCATGTTCCCAGGAAACAGGGTTCCTCCATCAAACCTCAATCATGTGCCCAGGACACAGGATCCAGAATCAAACCAATGTCAAGTTCCCAGGCCATGGGTTTCCAGTACCAGGCCTCAGTCATGTTTCCAGGGCACAGCTTTCCAGAATCAAACCTCAGTCCTATTCCCAGGAAACATGGTTCCAGTATCAAACCTCAGTCATGTTCGCAGGCCACAGGGTTCCACAATCAAACCACAGTATGTTCCCTGGATAAAGGTGTCCAGAATCAAACCTCAGTCATCTTCCCAGGGAACAGGGTTCCAGAAACAAAGCTCCGTCATGTTGCCAGGCCACAGGTTTCCACCATCAAAACTCAGACAGGTTGCCAGGCCACAGGGTTCCAGAATCAAACCGTTCTCATGTTCCCAGGCCACAGGGTTCCAGAATCCACTGATGTCATCTTCCCAGGCCACAGGGTTCCAGAATCAATCCTCAGTTATGTTCCCAGGCTACAGGGTTCCAGAATCAAACCTCATTCATGTTCCCAGTCCACAGGGTTCTAGAACCAAGCCTCAGTCAGGTTCCCAGGGCACAGTATTCCACAATCTAAACAGATATCATGTTCCCAGGCCACAGGTTTCCAGAATCACACCTCAGTCATGTTCCCAGGCCACAGGGATCCAGAATCAAACCTCAGTCATGTTCCCAGGACACAGGGTTCCAGAATCAAACCTCAGTCATGTTCCCTGGACACAGGTTTCAAAAATAAAACCCCAGTCAGGTTCCCAGGCCACAGGCTTCCAGAATCAAGCCTCACTCATATTCCCAGGCCACAGGGTTCCACAATTAAACCTCAGTCATATTCCCAGGCCAGAGGGTTCCACAATCAAACCTCAGTCCTGTTGCCAGGCCACGGTTCCACCATCAAGCCTCAGTCATGTTCCCAGGTCAGAGTGTTCCACAATCAAACCTAAGTCATCTTGCCAGGCCAAAGGATTCCATCATCAAACCTCACTCCTGTTGCCAGGACACAGGGTTCCACCATCAAACCTCAGTCATGTTACCAGTCCACAGGTTTCTGCAATCAAACCACTTTCAAGTTCCCAGGCCACAGGCTTCCAGAATCAAGCCTCAGTCATGTTACCAGGCCACAGGGTACCACCCTCAAACCTCACTCATGTTCCCAGGCCACAGGGTTCCTCCATCAAACCTCAATCATGTTCCCAGGACACAGGATCCAGAATCAAACCAATGTCAAGTTCCCAGGCCATGGGTTTCCAGTACCAGGCCTCAGTCATGTTTCCAGGGCACAGGGTTCTACAATCAAACCTCAGTCATGTTGCCAGTCCACAGGTTTCTTCCATCAAACCTCAGTCAAGTTCCCAGGCCACAGCTTTCCAGAATCAAACCTCAGTCCTATTCCCAGGACACATGGTTCCAGAATCAAACCTCAGTCATGTTCGCAGGCCACAGGGTTCCACAATCAAACCACAGTATGTTCCCTGGACAAAGGTGTCCAGAATCAAACCTCAGTCATCTTCCCAGGGAACAGGGTTCCAGAAACAAAGCTCAGTCATGTGGCCAGGCCACAGGTTTCCACCATCAAACCTCAGACAGGTTGCCAGGCCACAGGGTTCCAGAATCAAACCGTTCTCATGTTCCCAGGCCACAGGGTTCCAGAATCCACTGATGTCATCTTCCCAGGCCACAGGGTTCCAGAATCAATCCTCAGTTATATTCCCAGGCTACAGGGTTCCAGAATCACACCTCAGTCATGTTCCCAGGCCACAGGGATCCAGAATCAAACCTCAGTCATGTTGCCAGGCCAGAGGGTACCACCATCAAACCTCAGTCATATTCCTAGACCAAAGGTTTCCAGAATCAAACCGATTTCATCTTCCCAGGCAACAGGGAACCAGAATCCAAACCGATATCATGTTCCCAGGCTACAGGATTCCACAATCTAACATCAGTCATGTTCCCAGACCGGAGGGTTCCACAATCAAACCTAAGGCATCTTGCCAGGCCACGGTTCCACCATCAAGCCTCAGTCATGTTCCCAGGCCAGAGGGTTCCACAATCAAACCTAAGTCATCTTGCCAGGCCACAGGATTCCACCATCTAAACTCAGTCTTGTTGCCAGGCCACAGGGTTCAACCATCAAACCTCAGTCATGTTCCCAGGGAACAGGGTTCCAGAATCAAACCAATGTCATGTTCCCAGGCCACGGGGTTCCAGTATCAGGCCTCAGTCATGTTCCCAGTGCACAGGGTTCCACCATCAAACCTCAGTCATGTTGCCAGTCCACGGGTTTCTGCGATCAAACCACATTCAAGTTCCCAGGCCACAGGCTTCCAGAATCAAGCCTCAGTCATGTTGCCAGGCCACAGGGTACCACCCTCAAACCTCACTCATGTTCCCAGGCCACAGGGTTCCTCCATCAAACCTCAATCATGTGCCCAGGACACAGGATCCAGAATCAAACCAATGTCAAGTTCCCAGGCCATGGGTTTCCAGTACCAGGCCTCAGTCATGTTTCCAGGGCACAGGGTTCTACAATCAAACCTCAGTCATGTTGCCAGTCCACAGGTTTCTTCCATCAAACCTCAGTCAAGTTCCCAGGCCACAGCTTTCCAGAATCAAACCTCAGTCCTATTCCTAGGACACATGGTTCCAGAATCAAACCTCAGTCATGTTCGCAGGCCACAGGGTTCCACAATCAAACCACAGTATGTTCCCTGGACAAAGGTGTCCAGAATCAAACCTCAGTCATCTTCCCAGGGAACAGGGTTCCAGAAACAAAGCTCAGTCATGTGGCCAGGCCACAGGTTTCCACCATCAAACCTCAGACCGGTTGCCAGGCCACAGGGTTCCAGAATCAAACCGTTCGCATGTTCCCAGGCCACAGGGTTCCAGAATCCACTGATGTCATCTTTCCAGGCCACAGGGTTCCAGAATCAATCCTCAGTTATGTTCCCAGGCTACAGGGTTCCAGAATCAAACCTCAGTCATGTTCCCAGTCCACAGGGTTTTAAAACCAAGCCTCAGTCAGGTTCCCAGGGCACAGTATTCCACAATCTAAACAGATATCATGTTCCCAGGCCACAGGCTTCCAGAATCAAGCCTCACTCATATTCCCAGGCCACAGGGTTCCACAATTAAACCTCAGTCATATTCCCAGGCCAGAGGGTTCCACAATCAAACCTCAGTCCTGTTGCCAGGGCACGGTTCCACCATCAAGCCTCAGTCATATTCCCAGGCCAGAGTGTTCCACAATCAAAGCTAAGTCATCTTGCCAGGCCACAGGATTCCATCATCAAACCTCAGTCCTGTTGCCAGGCCACAGGGTTCCACCATCAAGCCTCAGTCATGTTCCCAAGCCTGAGGGTTCCAAAATCAAAAATCTGTCATGTTGCCAGGCCACAGGGTTCAACCAACAAACCTCAGTTATGTTCCCAGGGAACAGGGTTCCAGAATCAAACCAATGTCATGTTCCCAGGCCACGGGGTTCCAGTATCAGGCCTCAGTCATGTTCCCAGTGCACAGGGTTCCACCATCAAACCTCAGTCATGTTGCCAGTCCACGGGTTTCTGCGATCAAACCACATTCAAGTTCCCAGGCCACAGGCTTCCAGAATCAAGCCTCAGTCATGTTGCCAGGCCACAGGGTACCACCCTCAAACCTCACTCATGTTCCCAGGCCACAGGGTTCCTCCATCAAACCTCAATCATGTGCCCAGGACACAGGATCCAGAATCAAACCAATGTCAAGTTCCCAGGCCATGGGTTTCCAGTACCAGGCCTCAGTCATGTTTCCAGGGCACAGGGTTCTACAATCAAACCTCAGTCATGTTGCCAGTCCACAGGTTTCTTCCATCAAACCTCAGTCAAGTTCCCAGGCCACAGCTTTCCAGAATCAAACCTCAGTCCTATTCCCAGGACACATGGTTCCAGAATCAAACCTCAGTCATGTTCGCAGGCCACAGGGTTCCACAATCAAACCACAGTATGTTCCCTGGACAAAGGTGTCCAGAATCAAACCTCAGTCATCTTCCCAGGGAACAGGGTTCCAGAAACAAAGCTCAGTCATGTGGCCAGGCCACAGGTTTCCACCATCAAACCTCAGACAGGTTGCCAGGCCACAGGGTTCCAGAATCAAACCGTTCTCATGTTCCCAGGCCACAGGGTTCCAGAATCCACTGATGTCATCTTCCCAGGCCACAGGGTTCCAGAATCAATCCTCAGTTATATTCCCAGGCTACAGGGTTCCAGAATCACACCTCAGTCATGTTCCCAGGCCACAGGGATCCAGAATCAAACCTCAGTCATGTTGCCAGGCCAGAGGGTACCACCATCAAACCTCAGTCATATTCCTAGACCACAGGTTTCCAGAATCAAACCGATTTCATCTTCCCAGGCAACAGGGAACCAGAATACAAACCGATGTCATGTTCCCAGGTTACAGGATTCCACAATCTAACATCAGTCATGTTCCCAGACCGGAGGGTTCCACAATCAAACCTAAGGCATCCTGCCAGGCCACGGTTCCACCATCAAGCCTCAGTCATGTTCCCAGGCCAGAGGGTTCCACAATCAAACCTAAGTCATCTTGCCAGGCCACAGGATTCCACCATCTAAACTCAGTCTTGTTGCCAGGCCACAGGGTTCAACCATCAAACCTCAGTCATGTTCTCAGGAAACAGGGTTCCAAAATCAAACCAATGTCATGTTCCCAGGCCACGGGGTTCCAGTATCAGGCCTCAGTCATATTCCCAGTACACAGGGTTCCACCATCAAACCTCAGTCATGTTGCCAGTCCACATGTTTCTGCGATCAAATCACATTCAAGTTCACAGGCCACAGGCTTCCAGAATCAAGCCTCAGTCATGTTGCCAGGCCACAGGGTACCACCCTCAAACCTCACTCATGTTCCCAGGCCACAGGGTTCCTCCATCAAACCTCAATCATGTGCCCAGGACACAGGATCCAGAATTAAACCAATGTCAAGTTCCCAGGCCATGGGTTTCTAGTACCAGGCCTCAGTCATGTTTCCAGGGCACAGGGTTCTACAGTCAAACCTCAGTCATGTTGCCAGTCAACAGGTTTCTGCCATCAAACCTCAGTCAAGTTCCCAGGCCACAGCTTTCCAGAATCAAACCTCAGTCCTATTCCCAGGACACATGGTTCCAGAATCAAACCTCAGTCATGTTCGCAGGCCACAGGGTTCCACAATCAAACCACAGTATGTTCCCTGGATAAAGGTGTCCAGAATCAAACCTCAGTCATCTTCCCAGGGAACAGGGTTCCAGAAACAAAGCTCCGTCATGTTGCCAGGCCACAGGTTTCCACCATCAAACCTCAGACAGGTTGCCAGGCCAAAGGGTTCCAGAATCAAACCGTTCTCATGTTCCCAGGCCACAGGGTTCCAGAATCCACTGATGTCATCTTCCCAGGCCACAGGGTTCCAGAATCAATTCTCAGTTATGTTTCCAGGCTACAGGGTTCCAGAATCAAACCTCAGTCATGTTCCCAGTCCACAGGGTTCTAGAACTAAGCCTCAGTCAGGTTCCCAGGGCACAGTATTCCACAATCTAAACAGATATCATGTTCCCAGGCCACAGGTTTCCAGAATCACACCTCAGTCATGTTCCCAGGCCACAGGGATCCAGAATCAAACCTCAGTCATGTTCCCAGGACACAGGGTTCCAGAATCAAACCTCAGTCATGTTCCCTGGACACAGGTTTCAAAAATAAAACCCCAGTCAGGTTGCCAGGCCACAGGCTTCCAGAATCAAGCCTCACTCATATTCCCAGGCCACAGGGTTCCACAATTAAACCTCAGTCATATTCCCAGGCCAGAGGGTTCCACAATCAAACCTCAGTCCTGTTGCCAGGCCACGGTTCCACCATCAAGCCTCAGTCATGTTCCCAGGCCAGTGTGTTCCACAAGCAAACCTAAGTCATCTTGCCAGGCCAAAGGATTCCACCATCAAACCTCAGTCCTGTTGCCAGGACAGAGGTATCAACCATCAAACCTCAGGCATGTTCCCAGGAAACAGGGTTCCAGAATCAAACCAATGTCATGTTCCCAGGCCACGGGGTTCCAGTATCAGGCCTCAGTCATGTTCCCAGTGCACAGGGTTCCACCATCAAACCTCAGTCATGTTGCCAGTCCACAGGTTTCTGCGATCAAACCACTTTCAAGTTCCCAGGCCACAGGCTTCCAGAATCAAGCCTCAGTCATGTTGCCAGGCCACAGGGTACCACCCTCAAACCTCACTCATGTTCCCAGGCCACAGGGTTCCTCCATCAAACCTCAATCATGTTCCAAGGACACAGGATCCTGAATCAAACCAATGTCAAGTTCCCAGGCCATGGGTTTCCAGTACCAGGCCTCAGTCATGTTTCCAGGGCACAGGGTTCTACAATCAAACCTCAGTCATGTTGCCAGTCCACAGGTTTCTGCCATCAAACCTCAGTCAAGTTCCCAGGCCACAGCTTTCCAGAATCAAACCTCAGTCCTATTCCCAGGACACATGGTTCCAGAATCAAACCTCAGTCATGTTCGCAGGCCACAGGGTTCCACAATCAAACCACAGTATGTTCCCTGGATAAAGGTGTCCAGAATCAAACCTCAGTCATCTTCCCAGGGAACAGAGTTCCAGAAACAAAGCTCCGTCATGTTGCCAGGCCACAGGTTTCCACCATCAAACCTCAGACAGGTTGCCAGGCCACAGGGTTCCAGAATCAAACCGTTCTCATGTTCCCAGGCCACAGGTTTCCAGAATCCACTGATGTCATCTTCCCAGGCCACAGGTTTCCAGAATCACACCTCAGTCATGTTCCCAGGCCACAGGGATCCAGAATCAAACCTCAGTCATGTTGCCAGGCCAGAGGGTACCACCATCAAACCTCATTCATATTCCTAGACCACAGGTTTCCAGAATCAAACCGATTTCATCTTCCCAGGCAACAGGGAACCAGAATCCAAACCGGTGTCATGTTCCCAGGCTACAGGATTCCACAATCTAACATCAGTCATGTTCCCAGACCGGAGGGTTCCACAATCAAACCTAAGTCATCTTGCCAGGCCACGGTTCCACCATCAAGCCTCAGTCATGTTCCCAGGCCAGAGTGTTCCACAATCAAACCTAAGTCATCTTGCCAGGCCACAGGATTCCACCATCAAACCTCAGTCTTGTTGCCTGGCCACAGGGTTCAACCATCAAACCTCAGTCATGTTCTCAGGAAACAGGGTTCCAAAATCAAACCAATGTCATCTTCCCAGGCCACGGGGTTCCACCATCAAACCTCAGTCATGTTGCCAGTCCACAGGTTTCTGCGATCAAACCACATTCAAGTTCCCAGGCCACAGGCTTCCAGAATCAAGCCTCAGTCATGTTGCCAGGCCACAGGGTACCACCCTCAAACCTCACTCATGTTCCCAGGAAACAGGGTTCCTCCATCAAACCTCAATCATGTGCCCAGGACACAGGATCCAGAATCAAACCAATGTCAAGTTCCCAGGCCATGGGTTTCCAGTACCAGGCCTCAGTCATGTTTCCAGGGCACAGCTTTCCAGAATCAAACCTCAGTCCTATTCCCAGGAAACATGGTTCCAGTATCAAACCTCAGTCATGTTCGCAGGCCACAGGGTTCCACAATCAAACCACAGTATGTTCCCTGGATAAAGGTGTCCAGAATCAAACCTCAGTCATCTTCCCAGGGAACAGGGTTCCAGAAACAAAGCTCCGTCATATTGCCAGGCCACAGGTTTCCACCATCAAAACTCAGACAGGTTGCCAGGCCACAGGGTTCCAGAATCAAACCGTTCTCATGTTCCCAGGCCACAGGGTTCCAGAATCCACTGATGTCATCTTCCCAGGCCACAGGGTTCCAGAATCAATCCTCAGTTATGTTCCCAGGCTACAGGTTTCCAGAATCAAACCTCATTCATGTTCCCAGTCCACAGGGTTCTAGAACCAAGCCTCAGTCAGGTTCCCAGGGCACAGTATTCCACAATCTAAACAGATATCATGTTCCCAGGCCACAGGTTTCCAGAATCACACCTCAGTCATGTTCCCAGGCCACAGGGATCCAGAATCAAACCTCAGTCATGTTCCCAGGACACAGGGTTCCAGAATCAAACCTCAGTCATGTTCCCTGGAAACAGGTTTCAAAAATAAAACCCCAGTCAGGTTCCCAGGCCACAGGCTTCCAGAATCAAGCCTCACTCATATTCCCAGGCCACAGGGTTCCACAATTAAACCTCAGTCATATTCCCAGGCCAGAGGGTTCCACAATCAAACCTCAGTCCTGTTGCCAGGCCACGGTTCCACCATCAAGCCTCAGTCATGTTCCCAGGTCAGAGTGTTCCACAATCAAACCTAAGTCATCTTGCCAGGCCAAAGGATTCCATCATCAAACCTCACTCCTGTTGCCAGGACACAGGGTTCCACCATCAAACCTCAGTCATGTTACCAGTCCACAGGTTTCTGCAATCAAACCACTTTCAAGTTCCCAGGCCACAGGCTTCCAGAATCAAGCCTCAGTCATGTTACCAGGCCACAGGGTACCACCCTCAAACCTCACTCATGTTCCCAGGCCACAGGGTTCCTCCATCAAACCTCAATCATGTGCCCAGGACACAGGATCCAGAATCAAACCAATGTCAAGTTCCCAGGCCATGGGTTTCCAGTACCAGGCCTCAGTCATGTTTCCAGGGCACAGGGTTCTACAATCAAACCTCAGTCATGTTGCCAGTCCACAGGTTTCTTCCATCAAACCTCAGTCAAGTTCCCAGGCCACAGCTTTCCAGAATCAAACCTCAGTCCTATTCCCAGGACACATGGTTCCAGAATCAAACCTCAGTCATGTTCGCAGGCCACAGGGTTCCACAATCAAACCACAGTATGTTCCCTGGACAAAGGTGTCCAGAATCAAACCTCAGTCATCTTCCCAGGGAACAGGGTTCCAGAAACAAAGCTCAGTCATGTGGCCAGGCCACAGGTTTCCACCATCAAACCTCAGACAGGTTGCCAGGCCACAGGGTTCCAGAATCAAACCGTTCTCATGTTCCCAGGCCACAGGGTTCCAGAATCCACTGATGTCATCTTCCCAGGCCACAGGGTTCCAGAATCAATCCTCAGTTATATTCCCAGGCTACAGGGTTCCAGAATCACACCTCAGTCATGTTCCCAGGCCACAGGGATCCAGAATCAAACCTCAGTCATGTTGCCAGGCCAGAGGGTACCACCATCAAACCTCAGTCATATTCCTAGACCACAGGTTTCCAGAATCAAACCGATTTCATCTTCCCAGGCAACAGGGAACCAGAATCCAAACCGGTGTCATGTTCCCAGGCTACAGGATTCCACAATCTAACATCAGTCATGTTCCCAGACCGGAGGGTTCCACAATCAAACCTAAGGCATCTTGCCAGGCCACGGTTCCACCATCAAGCCTCAGTCATGTTCCCAGGCCAGAGGGTTCCACAATCAAACCTAAGTCATCTTGCCAGGCCACAGGATTCCACCATCTAAACTCAGTCTTGTTGCCAGGCCACAGGGTTCAACCATCAAACCTCAGTCATGTTCTCAGGAAACAGGGTTCCAAAATCAAACCAATGTCATGTTCCCAGGCCACGGGGTTCCAGTATCAGGCCTCAGTCATATTCCCAGTACACAGGGTTCCACCATCAAACCTCAGTCATGTTGCCAGTCCACATGTTTCTGCGATCAAATCACATTCAAGTTCCCAGGCCACAGGCTTCCAGAATCAAGCCTCAGTCATGTTGCCAGGCCACAGGGTACCACCCTCAAACCTCACTCATGTTCCCAGGCCACAGGGTTCCTCCATCAAACCTCAATCATGTGCCCAGGACACAGGATCCAGAATTAAACCAATGTCAAGTTCCCAGGCCATGGGTTTCTAGTAC
This sequence comes from Balaenoptera acutorostrata, assembly GCF_949987535.1. Taxonomy (NCBI): domain Eukaryota; kingdom Metazoa; phylum Chordata; class Mammalia; order Artiodactyla; family Balaenopteridae; genus Balaenoptera; species Balaenoptera acutorostrata. The sequence goes on along the minus strand of NC_080076.1, from coordinate 30,923,370 downwards.
CAGGCCTCAGTCATGTTTCCAGGGCACAGGGTTCTACAGTCAAACCTCAGTCATGTTGCCAGTCAACAGGTTTCTGCCATCAAACCTCAGTCAAGTTCCCAGGCCACAGCTTTCCAGAATCAAACCTCAGTCCTATTCCCAGGACACATGGTTCCAGAATCAAACCTCAGTCATGTTCGCAGGCCACAGGGTTCCACAATCAAACCACAGTATGTTCCCTGGATAAAGGTGTCCAGAATCAAACCTCAGTCATCTTCCCAGGGAACAGGGTTCCAGAAACAAAGCTCCGTCATGTTGCCAGGCCACAGGTTTCCACCATCAAACCTCAGACAGGTTGCCAGGCCAAAGGGTTCCAGAATCAAACCGTTCTCATGTTCCCAGGCCACAGGGTTCCAGAATCCACTGATGTCATCTTCCCAGGCCACAGGGTTCCAGAATCAATTCTCAGTTATGTTTCCAGGCTACAGGGTTCCAGAATCAAACCTCAGTCATGTTCCCAGTCCACAGGGTTCTAGAACTAAGCCTCAGTCAGGTTCCCAGGGCACAGTATTCCACAATCTAAACAGATATCATGTTCCCAGGCCACAGGTTTCCAGAATCACACCTCAGTCATGTTCCCAGGCCACAGGGATCCAGAATCAAACCTCAGTCATGTTCCCAGGACACAGGGTTCCAGAATCAAACCTCAGTCATGTTCCCTGGACACAGGTTTCAAAAATAAAACCCCAGTCAGGTTCCCAGGCCACAGGCTTCCAGAATCAAGCCTCACTCATATTCCCAGGCCACAGGGTTCCACAATTAAACCTCAGTCATATTCCCAGGCCAGAGGGTTCCACAATCAAACCTCAGTCCTGTTGCCAGGCCACGGTTCCACCATCAAGCCTCAGTCATGTTCCCAGGCCAGTGTGTTCCACAAGCAAACCTAAGTCATCTTGCCAGGCCAAAGGATTCCACCATCAAACCTCAGTCCTGTTGCCAGGACAGAGGTATCAACCATCAAACCTCAGGCATGTTCCCAGGAAACAGGGTTCCAGAATCAAACCAATGTCATGTTCCCAGGCCACGGGGTTCCAGTATCAGGCCTCAGTCATGTTCCCAGTGCACAGGGTTCCACCATCAAACCTCAGTCATGTTGCCAGTCCACAGGTTTCTGCGATCAAACCACTTTCAAGTTCCCAGGCCACAGGCTTCCAGAATCAAGCCTCAGTCATGTTGCCAGGCCACAGGGTACCACCCTCAAACCTCACTCATGTTCCCAGGCCACAGGGTTCCTCCATCAAACCTCAATCATGTTCCCAGGACACAGGATCCTGAATCAAACCAATGTCAAGTTCCCAGGCCATGGGTTTCCAGTACCAGGACTCAGTCATGTTTCCAGGGCACAGGGTTCTACAATCAAACCTCAGTCATGTTGCCAGTCCACAGGTTTCTGCCATCAAACCTCAGTCAAGTTCCCAGGCCACAGCTTTCCAGAATCAAACCTCAGTCCTATTCCCAGGACACATGGTTCCAGAATCAAACCTCAGTCATGTTCGCAGGCCACAGGGTTACACAATCAAACCACAGTATGTTCCCTGGACAAAGGTGTCCAGAATCAAACCTCAGTCATCTTCCCAGGGAACAGAGTTCCAGAAACAAAGCTCCGTCATGTTGCCAGGCCACAGGTTTCCACCATCAAACCTCAGACAGGTTGCCAGGCCACAGGGTTCCAGAATCAAACCGTTCTCATGTTCCCAGGCCACAGGGTTCCAGAATCCACTGATGTCATCTTCCCAGGCCACAGGTTTCCAGAATCACACCTCAGTCATGTTCCCAGGCCACAGGGATCCAGAATCAAACCTCAGTCATGTTGCCAGGCCAGAGGGTACCACCATCAAACCTCATTCATATTCCTAGACCACAGGTTTCCAGAAGCAAACCGATTTCATCTTCCCAGGCAACAGGGAACCAGAATCCAAACCGGTGTCATGTTCCCAGGCTACAGGATTCCAAAATCTAACATCAGTCATGTTCCCAGACCGGAGGGTTCCACAATCAAACCTAAGTCATCTTGCCAGGCCACGGTTCCACCATCAAGCCTCAGTCATGTTCCCAGGCCAGAGTGTTCCACAATCAAACCTAAGTCATCTTGCCAGGCCACAGGATTCCACCATCAAACCTCAGTCTTGTTGCCAGGCCACAGGGTTCAACCATCAAACCTCAGTCATGTGCCCAGGACACAGGATCCAGAATCAAACCAATGTCAAGTTCCCAGGCCATGGGTTTCCAGTACCAGGCCTCAGTCATGTTTCCAGGGCACAGCTTTCCAGAATCAAACCTCAGTCCTATTCCCAGGAAACATGGTTCCAGTATCAAACCTCAGTCATGTTCGCAGGCCACAGGGTTCCACAATCAAACCACAGTATGTTCCCTGGAGAAAGGTGTCCAGAATCAAACCTCAGTCATCTTCCCAGGGAACAGGGTTCCAGAAACAAAGCTCCGTCATGTTGCCAGGCCACAGGTTTCCACCATCAAAACTCAGACAGGTTGCCAGGCCATAGGGTTCCAGAATCAAACCGTTCGCATGTTCCCAGGCCACAGGGTTCCAGAATCCACTGATGTCATCTTTCCAGGCCACAGGGTTCCAGAATCAATCCTCAGTTATGTTCCCAGGCTACAGGGTTCCAGAATCAAACCTCATTCATGTTCCCAGTCCACAGGGTTCTAAAACCAAGCCTCAGTCAGGTTCCCAGGGCACAGTATTCCACAATCTAAACAGATATCATGTTCCCAGGCCACAGGCTTCCAGAATCAAGCCTCACTCATATTCCCAGGCCACAGGGTTCCACAATTAAACCTCAGTCATATTCCCAGGCCAGAGGGTTCCACAATCAAACCTCAGTCCTGTTGCCAGGCCACGGTTCCACCATCAAGCCTCAGTCATATTCCCAGTCCAGAGTGTTCCACAATCAAAGCTAAGTCATCTTGCCAGGCCACAGGATTCCATCATCAAACCTCAGTCCTGTTGCCAGGCCACAGGGTTCCACCATCAAGCCTCAGTCATGTTCCCAAGCCTGAGGGTTCCAAAATCAAAAATCTGTCATGTTGCCAGGCCACAGGGTTCAACCAACAAACCTCAGTTATGTTCCCAGGGAACAGGGTTCCAGAATCAAACCAATGTCATGTTCCCAGGCCACGGGGTTCCAGTATCAGGCCTCAGTCATGTTCCCAGTGCACAGGGTTCCACCATCAAACCTCAGTCATGTTGCCAGTCCACGGGTTTCTGCGATCAAACCACATTCAAGTTCCCAGGCCACAGGCTTCCAGAATCAAGCCTCAGTCATGTTGCCAGGCCACAGGGTACCACCCTCAAACCTCACTCATGTTCCCAGGCCACAGGGTTCCTCCATCAAACCTCAATCATGTGCCCAGGACACAGGATCCAGAATCAAACCAATGTCAAGTTCCCAGGCCATGGGTTTCCAGTACCAGGCCTCAGTCATGTTTCCAGGGCACAGGGTTCTACAATCAAACCTCAGTCATGTTGCCAGTCCACAGGTTTCTTCCATCAAACCTCAGTCAAGTTCCCAGGCCACAGCTTTCCAGAATCAAACCTCAGTCCTATTCCCAGGACACATGGTTCCAGAATCAAACCTCAGTCATGTTCGCAGGCCACAGGGTTCCACAATCAAACCACAGTATGTTCCCTGGACAAAGGTGTCCAGAATCAAACCTCAGTCATCTTCCCAGGGAACAGGGTTCCAGAAACAAAGCTCAGTCATGTGGCCAGGCCACAGGTTTCCACCATCAAACCTCAGACAGGTTGCCAGGCCACAGGGTTCCAGAATCAAACCGTTCTCATGTTCCCAGGCCACAGGGTTCCAGAATCCACTGATGTCATCTTCCCAGGCCACAGGGTTCCAGAATCAATCCTCAGTTATATTCCCAGGCCACAGGGTTCCAGAATCACACCTCAGTCATGTTCCCAGGCCACAGGGATCCAGAATCAAACCTCAGTCATGTTGCCAGGCCAGAGGGTACCACCATCAAACCTCAGTCATATTCCTAGACCACAGGTTTCCAGAATCAAACCGATTTCATCTTCCCAGGCAACAGGGAACCAGAATACAAACCGATGTCATGTTCCCAGGCTACAGGATTCCACAATCTAACATCAGTCATGTTCCCAGACCGGAGGGTTCCACAATCAAACCTAAGGCATCTTGCCAGGCCACGGTTCCACCATCAAGCCTCAGTCATGTTCCCAGGCCAGAGGGTTCCACAATCAAACCTAAGTCATCTTGCCAGGCCACAGGATTCCACCATCTAAACTCAGTCTTGTTGCCAGGGCACAGGGTTCAACCATCAAACCTCAGTCATGTTCTCAGGAAACAGGGTTCCAAAATCAAACCAATGTCATGTTCCCAGGCCACGGGGTTCCAGTATCAGGCCTCAGTCATATTCCCAGTACACAGGGTTCCACCATCAAACCTCAGTCATGTTGCCAGTCCACATGTTTCTGCGATCAAATCACATTCAAGTTCCCAGGCCACAGGCTTCCAGAATCAAGCCTCAGTCATGTTGCCAGGCCACAGGGTACCACCCTCAAACCTCACTCATGTTCCCAGGCCACAGGGTTCCTCCATCAAACCTCAATCATGTGCCCAGGACACAGGATCCAGAATTAAACCAATGTCAAGTTCCCAGGCCATGGGTTTCTAGTACCAGGCCTCAGTCATGTTTCCAGGGCACAGGGTTCTACAGTCAAACCTCAGTCATGTTGCCAGTCCACAGGTTTCTGCCGTCAAACCTCAGTCAAGTTCCCAGGCCACAGCTTTCCAGAATCAAACCTCAGTCCTATTCCCAGGACACATGGTTCCAGAATCAAACCTCAGTCATGTTCGCAGGCCACAGGGTTCCACAATCAAACCACAGTATGTTCCCTGGATAAAGGTGTCCAGAATCAAACCTCAGTCATCTTCCCAGGGAACAGAGTTCCAGAAACAAAGCTCCGTCATGTTGCCAGGCCACAGGTTTCCACCATCAAACCTCAGACAGGTTGCCAGGCCACAGGGTTCCAGAATCAAACCGTTCTCATGTTCCCAGGCCACAGGTTTCCAGAATCCACTGATGTCATCTTCCCAGGCCACAGGTTTCCAGAATCACACCTCAGTCATGTTCCCAGGCCACAGGGATCCAGAATCAAACCTCAGTCATGTTGCCAGGCCAGACGGTACCACCATCAAACCTCATTCATATTCCTAGACCACAGGTTTCCAGAATCAAACCGATTTCATCTTCCCAGGCAACAGGGAACCAGAATCCAAACCGGTGTCATGTTCCCAGGCTACAGGATTCCACAATCTAACATCAGTCATGTTCCCAGACCGGAGGGTTCCACAATCAAACCTAAGTCATCTTGCCAGGCCACGGTTCCACCATCAAGCCTCAGTCATGTTCCCAGGCCAGAGTGTTCCACAATCAAACCTAAGTCATCTTGCCAGGCCACAGGATTCCACCATCAAACCTCAGTCTTGTTGCCAGGCCACAGGGTTCAACCATCAAACCTCAGTCATGTTCTCAGGAAACAGGGTTCCAAAATCAAACCAATGTCATCTTCCCAGGCCACGGGGTTCCACCATCAAACCTCAGTCATGTTGCCAGTCCACAGGTTTCTGCGATCAAACCACATTCAAGTTCCCAGGCCACAGGCTTCCAGAATCAAGCCTCAGTCATGTTGCCAGGCCACAGGGTACCACCCTCAAACCTCACTCATGTTCCCAGGAAACAGGGTTCCTCCATCAAACCTCAATCATGTGCCCAGGACACAGGATCCAGAATCAAACCAATGTCAAGTTCCCAGGCCATGGGTTTCCAGTACCAGGCCTCAGTCATGTTTCCAGGGCACAGCTTTCCAGAATCAAACCTCAGTCCTATTCCCAGGAAACATGGTTCCAGTATCAAACCTCAGTCATGTTCGCAGGCCACAGGGTTCCACAATCAAACCACAGTATGTTCCCTGGATAAAGGTGTCCAGAATCAAACCTCAGTCATCTTCCCAGGGAACAGGGTTCCAGAAACAAAGCTCCGTCATGTTGCCAGGCCACAGGTTTCCACCATCAAAACTCAGACAGGTTGCCAGGCCACAGGGTTCCAGAATCAAACCGTTCTCATGTTCCCAGGCCACAGGGTTCCAGAATCCACTGATGTCATCTTCCCAGGCCACAGGGTTCCAGAATCAATCCTCAGTTATGTTCCCAGGCTACAGGGTTCCAGAATCAAACCTCATTCATGTTCCCAGTCCACAGGGTTCTAGAACCAAGCCTCAGTCAGGTTCCCAGGGCACAGTATTCCACAATCTAAACAGATATCATGTTCCCAGGCCACAGGTTTCCAGAATCACACCTCAGTCATGTTCCCAGGCCACAGGGATCCAGAATCAAACCTCAGTCATGTTCCCAGGACACAGGGTTCCATAATCAAACCTCAGTCATGTTCCCTGGAAACAGGTTTCAAAAATAAAACCCCAGTCAGGTTCCCAGGCCACAGGCTTCCAGAATCAAGCCTCACTCATATTCCCAGGCCACAGGGTTCCACAATTAAACCTCAGTCATATTCCCAGGCCAGAGGGTTCCACAATCAAACCTCAGTCCTGTTGCCAGGCCACGGTTCCACCATCAAGCCTCAGTCATGTTCCCAGGTCAGAGTGTTCCACAATCAAACCTAAGTCATCTTGCCAGGCCAAAGGATTCCATCATCAAACCTCACTCCTGTTGCCAGGACACAGGGTTCCACCATCAAACCTCAGTCATGTTACCAGTCCACAGGTTTCTGCAATCAAACCACTTTCAAGTTCCCAGGCCACAGGCTTCCAGAATCAAGCCTCAGTCATGTTACCAGGCCACAGGGTACCACCCTCAAACCTCACTCATGTTCCCAGGCCACAGGGTTCCTCCATCAAACCTCAATCATGTTCCCAGGACACAGGATCCAGAATTAAACCAATGTCAAGTTCCCAGGCCATGGGTTTCCAGTACCAGGACTCAGTCAGGTTCCCAGGGCACAGTATTCCACAATCTAAACAGATATCATGTTCCCAGGCCACAGGCTTCCAGAATCAAGCCTCACTCATATTCCCAGGCCACAGAGTTCCACAATTAAACCTCAGTCATATTCCCAGGCCAGAGGGTTCCACAATCAAACCTCAGTCCTGTTGCCAGGCCACGGTTCCACCATCAAGCCTCAGTCATATTCCCAGGCCAGAGTGTTCCACAATCAAAGCTAAGTCATCTTGCCAGGCCACAGGATTCCATCATCAAACCTCAGTCCTGTTGCCAGGCCACAGGGTTCCACCATCAAGCCTCAGTCATGTTCCCAAGCCTGAGGGTTCCAAAATCAAAAATCTGTCATGTTGCCAGGCCACAGGGTTCAACCAACAAACCTCAGTTATGTTCCCAGGGAACAGGGTTCCAGAATCAAACCAATGTCATGTTCCCAGGCCACGGGGTTCCAGTATCAGGCCTCAGTCATGTTCCCAGTGCACAGGGTTCCACCATCAAACCTCAGTCATGTTGCCAGTCCACGGGTTTCTGCGATCAAACCACATTCAAGTTCCCAGGCCACAGGCTTCCAGAATCAAGCCTCAGTCATGTTGCCAGGCCACAGGGTACCACCCTCAAACCTCACTCATGTTCCCAGGCCACAGGGTTCCTCCATCAAACCTCAATCATGTGCCCAGGACACAGGATCCAGAATCAAACCAATGTCAAGTTCCCAGGCCATGGGTTTCCAGTACCAGGCCTCAGTCATGTTTCCAGGGCACAGGGTTCTACAATCAAACCTCAGTCATCTTCCCAGGGAACAGGGTTCCAGAAACAAAGCTCAGTCATGTGGCCAGGCCACAGGTTTCCACCATCAAACCTCAGACAGGTTGCCAGGCCACAGGGTTCCAGAATCAAACCGTTCTCATGTTCCCAGGCCACAGGGTTCCAGAATCCACTGATGTCATCTTCCCAGGCCACAGGTTTCCAGAATCACACCTCAGTCATGTTCCCAGGCCACAGGGATCCAGAATCAAACCTCAGTCATGTTGCCAGGCCAGAGGGTACCACCATCAAACCTCATTCATATTCCTAGACCACAGGTTTCCAGAAGCAAACCGATTTCATCTTCCCAGGCAACAGGGAACCAGAATCCAAACCGGTGTCATGTTCCCAGGCTACAGGATTCCACAATCTAACATCAGTCATGTTCCCAGACCGGAGGGTTCCACAATCAAACCTAAGTCATCTTGCCAGGCCACGGTTCCACCATCAAGCCTCAGTCATGTTCCCAGGCCAGAGTGTTCCACAATCAAACCTAAGTCATCTTGCCAGGCCACAGGATTCCACCATCAAACCTCAGTCTTGTTGCCAGGCCACAGGGTTCAACCATCAAACCTCAGTCATGTTCTCAGGAAACAGGGTTCCAAAATCAAACCAATGTCATCTTCCCAGGCCACGGGGTTCCACCATGAAACCTCAGTCATGTTGCCAGTCCACAGGGTACCACCCTCAAACCTCACTCATGTTCCCAGGAAACAGGGTTCCTCCATCAAACCTCAATCATGTGCCCAGGACACAGGATCCAGAATCAAACCAATGTCAAGTTCCCAGGCCATGGGTTTCCAGTACCAGGCCTCAGTCATGTTTCCAGGGCACAGCTTTCCAGAATCAAACCTCAGTCCTATTCCCAGGAAACATGGTTCCAGTATCAAACCTCAGTCATGTTCGCAGGCCACAGGGTTCCACAATCAAACCACAGTATGTTCCCTGGAGAAAGGTGTCCAGAATCAAACCTCAGTCATCTTCCCAGGGAACAGGGTTCCAGAAACAAAGCTCCGTCATGTTGCCAGGCCACAGGTTTCCACCATCAAAACTCAGACAGGTTGCCAGGCCATAGGGTTCCAGAATCAAACCGTTCGCATGTTCCCAGGCCACAGGGTTCCAGAATCCACTGATGTCATCTTTCCAGGCCACAGGGTTCCAGAATCAATCCTCAGTTATGTTCCCAGGCTACAGGGTTCCAGAATCAAACCTCATTCATGTTCCCAGTCCACAGGGTTCTAAAACCAAGCCTCAGTCAGGTTCCCAGGGCACAGTATTCCACAATCTAAACAGATATCATGTTCCCAGGCCACAGGCTTCCAGAATCAAGCCTCACTCATATTCCCAGGCCACAGGGTTCCACAATTAAACCTCAGTCATATTCCCAGGCCAGAGGGTTCCACAATCAAACCTCAGTCCTGTTGCCAGGCCACGGTTCCACCATCAAGCCTCAGTCATATTCCCAGTCCAGAGTGTTCCACAATCAAAGCTAAGTCATCTTGCCAGGCCACAGGATTCCATCATCAAACCTCAGTCCTGTTGCCAGGCCACAGGGTTCCACCATCAAGCCTCAGTCATGTTCCCAAGCCTGAGGGTTCCAAAATCAAAAATCTGTCATGTTGCCAGGCCACAGGGTTCAACCAACAAACCTCAGTTATGTTCCCAGGGAACAGGGTTCCAGAATCAAACCAATGTCATGTTCCCAGGCCACGGGGTTCCAGTATCAGGCCTCAGTCATGTTCCCAGTGCACAGGGTTCCACCATCAAACCTCAGTCATGTTGCCAGTCCACGGGTTTCTGCGATCAAACCACATTCAAGTTCCCAGGCCACAGGCTTCCAGAATCAAGCCTCAGTCATGTTGCCAGGCCACAGGGTACCACCCTCAAACCTCACTCATGTTCCCAGGCCACAGGGTTCCTCCATCAAACCTCAATCATGTGCCCAGGACACAGGATCCAGAATCAAACCAATGTCAAGTTCCCAGGCCATGGGTTTCCAGTACCAGGCCTCAGTCATGTTTCCAGGGCACAGGGTTCTACAATCAAACCTCAGTCATGTTGCCAGTCCACAGGTTTCTTCCATCAAACCTCAGTCAAGTTCCCAGGCCACAGCTTTCCAGAATCAAACCTCAGTCCTATTCCCAGGACACATGGTTCCAGAATCAAACCTCAGTCATGTTCGCAGGCCACAGGGTTCCACAATCAAACCACAGTATGTTCCCTGGACAAAGGTGTCCAGAATCAAACCTCAGTCATCTTCCCAGGGAACAGGGTTCCAGAAACAAAGCTCAGTCATGTGGCCAGGCCACAGGTTTCCACCATCAAACCTCAGACAGGTTGCCAGGCCACAGGGTTCCAGAATCAAACCGTTCTCATGTTCCCAGGCCACAGGGTTCCAGAATCCACTGATGTCATCTTCCCAGGCCACAGGGTTCCAGAATCAATCCTCAGTTATATTCCCAGGCCACAGGGTTCCAGAATCACACCTCAGTCATGTTCCCAGGCCACAGGGATCCAGAATCAAACCTCAGTCATGTTGCCAGGCCAGAGGGTACCACCATCAAACCTCAGTCATATTCCTAGACCACAGGTTTCCGGAATCAAACCGATTTCATCTTCCCAGGCAACAGGGAACCAGAATACAAACCGATGTCATGTTCCCAGGCTACAGGATTCCACAATCTAACATCAGTCATGTTCCCAGACCGGAGGGTTCCACAATCAAACCTAAGGCATCTTGCCAGGCCACGGTTCCACCATCAAGCCTCAGTCATGTTCCCAGGCCAGAGGGTTCCACAATCAAACCTAAGTCATCTTGCCAGGCCACAGGATTCCACCATCTAAACTCAGTCTTGTTGCCAGGGCACAGGGTTCAACCATCAAACCTCAGTCATGTTCTCAGGAAACAGGGTTCCAAAATCAAACCAATGTCATGTTCCCAGGCCACGGGGTTCCAGTATCAGGCCTCAGTCATATTCCCAGTACACAGGGTTCCACCATCAAACCTCAGTCATGTTGCCAGTCCACATGTTTCTGCGATCAAATCACATTCAAGTTCCCAGGCCACAGGCTTCCAGAATCAAGCCTCAGTCATGTTGCCAGGCCACAGGGTACCACCCTCAAACCTCACTCATGTTCCCAGGCCACAGGGTTCCTCCATCAAACCTCAATCATGTGCCCAGGACACAGGATCCAGAATTAAACCAATGTCAAGTTCCCAGGCCATGGGTTTCTAGTACCAGGCCTCAGTCATGTTTCCAGGGCACAGGGTTCTACAGTCAAACCTCAGTCATGTTGCCAGTCCACAGGTTTCTGCCGTCAAACCTCAGTCAAGTTCCCAGGCCACAGCTTTCCAGAATCAAACCTCAGTCCTATTCCCAGGACACATGGTTCCAGAATCAAACCTCAGTCATGTTCGCAGGCCACAGGGTTCCACAATCAAACCACAGTATGTTCCCTGGATAAAGGTGTCCAGAATCAAACCTCAGTCATCTTCCCAGGGAACAGAGTTCCAGAATCAAACCTCAGTCATCTTCCCAGGGAACAGAGTTCCAGAAACAAAGCTCCGTCATGTTGCCAGGCCACAGGGTTCCAGAATCAAACCGTTCTCATGTTCCCAGGCCACAGGTTTCCAGAATCCACTGATGTCATCTTCCCAGGCCACAGGTTTCCAGAATCACACCTCAGTCATGTTCCCAGGCCACAGGGATCCAGAATCAAACCTCAGTCATGTTGCCAGGCCAGAGGGTACCACCATCAAACCTCATTCATATTCCTAGACCACAGGTTTCCAGAATCAAACCGATTTCATCTTCCCAGGCAACAGGGAACCAGAATCCAAACCGGTGTCATGTTCCCAGGCTACAGGATTCCACAATCTAACATCAGTCATGTTCCCAGACCGGAGGGTTCCACAATCAAACCTAAGTCATCTTGCCAGGCCACGGTTCCACCATCAAGCCTCAGTCATGTTCCCAGGCCAGAGTGTTCCACAATCAAACCTAAGTCATCTTGCCAGGCCACAGGATTCCACCATCAAACCTCAGTCTTGTTGCCAGGCCACAGGGTTCAACCATCAAACCTCAGTCATGTTCTCAGGAAACAGGGTTCCAAAATCAAACCAATGTCATCTTCCCAGGCCACGGGGTTCCACCATCAAACCTCAGTCATGTTGCCAGTCCACAGGTTTCTGCGATCAAACCACATTCAAGTTCCCAGGCCACAGGCTTCCAGAATCAAGCCTCAGTCATGTTGCCAGGCCACAGGGTACCACCCTCAAACCTCACTCATGTTCCCAGGAAACAGGGTTCCTCCATCAAACCTCAATCATGTGCCCAGGACACAGGATCCAGAATCAAACCAATGTCAAGTTCCCAGGCCATGGGTTTCCAGTACCAGGCCTCAGTCATGTTTCCAGGGCACAGCTTTCCAGAATCAAACCTCAGTCCTATTCCCAGGAAACATGGTTCCAGTATCAAACCTCAGTCATGTTCGCAGGCCACAGGGTTCCACAATCAAACCACAGTATGTTCCCTGGATAAAGGTGTCCAGAATCAAACCTCAGTCATCTTCCCAGGGAACAGGGTTCCAGAAACAAAGCTCCGTCATGTTGCCAGGCCACAGGTTTCCACCATCAAAACTCAGACAGGTTGCCAGGCCACAGGGTTCCAGAATCAAACCGTTCTCATGTTCCCAGGCCACAGGGTTCCAGAATCCACTGATGTCATCTTCCCAGGCCACAGGGTTCCAGAATCAATCCTCAGTTATGTTCCCAGGCTACAGGGTTCCAGAATCAAACCTCATTCATGTTCCCAGTCCACAGGGTTCTAGAACCAAGCCTCAGTCAGGTTCCCAGGGCACAGTATTCCACAATCTAAACAGATATCATGTTCCCAGGCCACAGGTTTCCAGAATCACACCTCAGTCATGTTCCCAGGCCACAGGGATCCAGAATCAAACCTCAGTCATGTTCCCAGGACACAGGGTTCCATAATCAAACCTCAGTCATGTTCCCTGGAAACAGGTTTCAAAAATAAAACCCCAGTCAGGTTCCCAGGCCACAGGCTTCCAGAATCAAGCCTCACTCATATTCCCAGGCCACAGGGTTCCACAATTAAACCTCAGTCATATTCCCAGGCCAGAGGGTTCCACAATCAAACCTCAGTCCTGTTGCCAGGCCACGGTTCCACCATCAAGCCTCAGTCATGTTCCCAGGTCAGAGTGTTCCACAATCAAACCTAAGTCATCTTGCCAGGCCAAAGGATTCCATCATCAAACCTCACTCCTGTTGCCAGGACACAGGGTTCCACCATCAAACCTCAGTCATGTTACCAGTCCACAGGTTTCTGCAATCAAACCACTTTCAAGTTCCCAGGCCACAGGCTTCCAGAATCAAGCCTCAGTCATGTTACCAGGCCACAGGGTACCACCCTCAAACCTCACTCATGTTCCCAGGCCACAGGGTTCCTCCATCAAACCTCAATCATGTTCCCAGGACACAGGATCCAGAATTAAACCAATGTCAAGTTCCCAGGCCATGGGTTTCCAGTACCAGGACTCAGTCAGGTTCCCAGGGCACAGTATTCCACAATCTAAACAGATATCATGTTCCCAGGCCACAGGCTTCCAGAATCAAGCCTCACTCATATTCCCAGGCCACAGAGTTCCACAATTAAACCTCAGTCATATTCCCAGGCCAGAGGGTTCCACAATCAAACCTCAGTCCTGTTGCCAGGCCACGGTTCCACCATCAAGCCTCAGTCATATTCCCAGGCCAGAGTGTTCCACAATCAAAGCTAAGTCATCTTGCCAGGCCACAGGATTCCATCATCAAACCTCAGTCCTGTTGCCAGGCCACAGGGTTCCACCATCAAGCCTCAGTCATGTTCCCAAGCCTGAGTGTTCCAAAATCAAAAATCTGTCATGTTGCCAGGCCACAGGGTTCAACCAACAAACCTCAGTTATGTTCCCAGGGAACAGGGTTCCAGAATCAAACCAATGTCATGTTCCCAGGCCACGGGGTTCCAGTATCAGGCCTCAGTCATGTTCCCAGTGCACAGGGTTCCACCATCAAACCTCAGTCATGTTGCCAGTCCACGGGTTTCTGCGATCAAACCACATTCAAGTTCCCAGGCCACAGGCTTCCAGAATCAAGCCTCAGTCATGTTGCCAGGCCACAGGGTACCACCCTCAAACCTCACTCATGTTCCCAGGCCACAGGGTTCCTCCATCAAACCTCAATCATGTGCCCAGGACACAGGATCCAGAATCAAACCAATGTCAAGTTCCCAGGCCATGGGTTTCCAGTACCAGGCCTCAGTCATGTTTCCAGGGCACAGGGTTCTACAATCAAACCTCAGTCATGTTGCCAGTCCACAGGTTTCTGCCATCAAACCTCAGTCAAGTTCCCAGGCCACAGCTTTCCAGAATCAAACCTCAGTCCTATTCCCAGGACACATGGTTCCAGAATCAAACCTCAGTCATGTTCGCAGGCCACAGGGTTCCACAATCAAACCACAGTATGTTCCCTGGAGAAAGGTGTCCAGAATCAAACCTCAGTCATCTTCCCAGGGAACAGGGTTCCAGAAACAAAGCTCAGTCATGTGGCCAGGCCACAGGTTTCCACCATCAAACCTCAGACCGGTTGCCAGGCCACAGGGTTCCAGAATCAAACCGTTCTCATGTTCCCAGGCCACAGGGTTCCAGAATCCACTGATGTCATCTTTCCAGGCCACAGGGTTCCAGAATCAATCCTCAGTTATGTTCCCAGGCTACAGGGTTCCAGAATCAAACCTCAGTCATGTTCCCAGTCCACAGGGTTCTAAAACCAAGCCTCAGTCAGGTTCCCAGGGCACAATATTCCACAATCTAAAAAGATATCATGTTCCCAGGCCACAGGCTTCCAGAATCAAGCCTCACTCATATTCCCAGGCCACAGGGTTCCACAATTAAACCTCAGTCATATTCCCAGGCCAGAGGGTTCCACAATCAAACCTCAGTCCTGTTGCCAGGGCACGGTTCCACCATCAAGCCTCAGTCATATTCCCAGGCCAGAGTGTTCCACAATCAAAGCTAAGTCATCTTGCCAGGCCACAGGATTCCATCATCAAACCTCAGACCGGTTGCCAGGCCACAGGGTTCCAGAATCAAACCGTTCTCATGTTCCCAGGCCACAGGGTTCCAGAATCCACTGATGTCATCTTCCCAGGCCACAGGGTTCCAGAATCAATCCTCAGTTATATTCCCAGGCTACAGGGTTCCAGAATCACACCTCAGTCATGTTCCCAGGCCACAGGGATCCAGAATCAAACCTCAGTCATGTTGCCAGGCCAGAGGGTACCACCATCAAACCTCATTCATATTCCTAGACCACAGGTTTCCAGAAGCAAACCGATTTCATCTTCCCAGGCAACAGGGAACCAGAATCCAAACCGGTGTCATGTTCCCAGGCTACAGGATTCCACAATCTAACATCAGTCATGTTCCCAGACCGGAGGGTTCCACAATCAAACCTAAGGCATCTTGCCAGGCCACGGTTCCACCATCAAGCCTCAGTCATGTTCCCAGGCCAGAGGGTTCCACAATCAAACCTAAGTCATCTTGCCAGGCCACAGGATTCCACCATCTAAACTCAGTCTTGTTGCCAGGGCACAGGGTTCAACCATCAAACCTCAGTCATGTTCTCAGGAAACAGGGTTCCAAAATCAAACCAATGTCATGTTCCCAGGCCACGGGGTTCCAGTATCAGGCCTCAGTCATATTCCCAGTACACAGGGTTCCACCATCAAACCTCAGTCATGTTGCCAGTCCACATGTTTCTGCGATCAAATCACATTCAAGTTCCCAGGCCACAGGCTTCCAGAATCAAGCCTCAGTCATGTTGCCAGGCCACAGGGTACCACCCTCAAACCTCACTCATGTTCCCAGGCCACAGGGTTCCTCCATCAAACCTCAATCATGTGCCCAGGACACAGGATCCAGAATTAAACCAATGTCAAGTTCCCAGGCCATGGGTTTCTAGTACCAGGCCTCAGTCATGTTTCCAGGGCACAGGGTTCTACAGTCAAACCTCAGTCATGTTGCCAGTCCACAGGTTTCTGCCGTCAAACCTCAGTCAAGTTCCCAGGCCACAGCTTTCCAGAATCAAACCTCAGTCCTATTCCCAGGACACATGGTTCCAGAATCAAACCTCAGTCATGTTCGCAGGCCACAGGGTTCCACAATCAAACCACAGTATGTTCCCTGGATAAAGGTGTCCAGAATCAAACCTCAGTCATCTTCCCAGGGAACAGAGTTCCAGAATCAAACCTCAGTCATCTTCCCAGGGAACAGAGTTCCAGAAACAAAGCTCCGTCATGTTGCCAGGCCACAGGGTTCCAGAATCAAACCGTTCTCATGTTCCCAGGCCACAGGTTTCCAGAATCCACTGATGTCATCTTCCCAGGCCACAGGTTTCCAGAATCACACCTCAGTCATGTTCCCAGGCCACAGGGATCCAGAATCAAACCTCAGTCATGTTGCCAGGCCAGAGGGTACCACCATCAAACCTCATTCATATTCCTAGACCACAGGTTTCCAGAATCAAACCGATTTCATCTTCCCAGGCAACAGGGAACCAGAATCCAAACCGGTGTCATGTTCCCAGGCTACAGGATTCCACAATCTAACATCAGTCATGTTCCCAGACCGGAGGGTTCCACAATCAAACCTAAGTCATCTTGCCAGGCCACGGTACCACCATCAAGCCTCAGTCATGTTCCCAGGCCAGAGTGTTCCACAATCAAACCTAAGTCATCTTGCCAGGCCACAGGATTCCACCATCAAACCTCAGTCTTGTTGCCAGGCCACAGGGTTCAACCATCAAACCTCAGTCATGTTCTCAGGAAACAGGGTTCCAAAATCAAACCAATGTCATCTTCCCAGGCCACGGGGTTCCACCATCAAACCTCAGTCATGTTGCCAGTCCACAGGTTTCTGCGATCAAACCACATTCAAGTTCCCAGGCCACAGGCTTCCAGAATCAAGCCTCAGTCATGTTGCCAGGCCACAGGGTACCACCCTCAAACCTCACTCATGTTCCCAGGAAACAGGGTTCCTCCATCAAACCTCAATCATGTGCCCAGGACACAGGATCCAGAATCAAACCAATGTCAAGTTCCCAGGCCATGGGTTTCCAGTACCAGGCCTCAGTCATGTTTCCAGGGCACAGGGTTCTACAATCAAACCTCAGTCATGTTGCCAGTCCACAGGTTTCTGCCATCAAACCTCAGTCAAGTTCCCAGGCCACAGCTTTCCAGAATCAAACCTCAGTCCTATTCCCAGGACACATGGTTCCAGAATCAAACCTCAGTCATGTTCGCAGGCCACAGGGTTCCACAATCAAACCACAGTATGTTCCCTGGAGAAAGGTGTCCAGAATCAAACCTCAGTCATCTTCCCAGGGAACAGGGTTCCAGAAACAAAGCTCAGTCATGTGGCCAGGCCACAGGTTTCCACCATCAAACCTCAGACCGGTTGCCAGGCCACAGGGTTCCAGAATCAAACCGTTCTCATGTTCCCAGGCCACAGGGTTCCAGAATCCACTGATGTCATCTTTCCAGGCCACAGGGTTCCAGAATCAATCCTCAGTTATGTTCCCAGGCTACAGGGTTCCAGAATCAAACCTCATTCATGTTCCCAGTCCACAGGGTTCTAGAACCAAGCCTCAGTCAGGTTCCCAGGGCACAGTATTCCACAATCTAAACAGATATCATGTTCCCAGGCCACAGGTTTCCAGAATCACACCTCAGTCATGTTCCCAGGCCACAGGGATCCAGAATCAAACCTCAGTCATGTTCCCAGGACACAGGGTTCCATAATCAAACCTCAGTCATGTTCCCTGGAAACAGGTTTCAAAAATAAAACCCCAGTCAGGTTCCCAGGCCACAGGCTTCCAGAATCAAGCCTCACTCATATTCCCAGGCCACAGGGTTCCACAATTAAACCTCAGTCATATTCCCAGGCCAGAGGGTTCCACAATCAAACCTCAGTCCTGTTGCCAGGCCACGGTTCCACCATCAAGCCTCAGTCATGTTCCCAGGTCAGAGTGTTCCACAATCAAACCTAAGTCATCTTGCCAGGCCAAAGGATTCCATCATCAAACCTCACTCCTGTTGCCAGGACACAGGGTTCCACCATCAAACCTCAGTCATGTTACCAGTCCACAGGTTTCTGCAATCAAACCACTTTCAAGTTCCCAGGCCACAGGCTTCCAGAATCAAGCCTCAGTCATGTTACCAGGCCACAGGGTACCACCCTCAAACCTCACTCATGTTCCCAGGCCACAGGGTTCCTCCATCAAACCTCAATCATGTTCCCAGGACACAGGATCCAGAATTAAACCAATGTCAAGTTCCCAGGCCATGGGTTTCCAGTACCAGGACTCAGTCAGGTTCCCAGGGCACAGTATTCCACAATCTAAACAGATATCATGTTCCCAGGCCACAGGCTTCCAGAATCAAGCCTCACTCATATTCCCAGGCCACAGAGTTCCACAATTAAACCTCAGTCATATTCCCAGGCCAGAGGGTTCCACAATCAAACCTCAGTCCTGTTGCCAGGCCACGGTTCCACCATCAAGCCTCAGTCATATTCCCAGGCCAGAGTGTTCCACAATCAAAGCTAAGTCATCTTGCCAGGCCACAGGATTCCATCATCAAACCTCAGTCCTGTTGCCAGGCCACAGGGTTCCACCATCAAGCCTCAGTCATGTTCCCAAGCCTGAGTGTTCCAAAATCAAAAATCTGTCATGTTGCCAGGCCACAGGGTTCAACCAACAAACCTCAGTTATGTTCCCAGGGAACAGGGTTCCAGAATCAAACCAATGTCATGTTCCCAGGCCACGGGGTTCCAGTATCAGGCCTCAGTCATGTTCCCAGTGCACAGGGTTCCACCATCAAACCTCAGTCATGTTGCCAGTCCACGGGTTTCTGCGATCAAACCACATTCAAGTTCCCAGGCCACAGGCTTCCAGAATCAAGCCTCAGTCATGTTGCCAGGCCACAGGGTACCACCCTCAAACCTCACTCATGTTCCCAGGCCACAGGGTTCCTCCATCAAACCTCAATCATGTGCCCAGGACACAGGATCCAGAATCAAACCAATGTCAAGTTCCCAGGCCATGGGTTTCCAGTACCAGGCCTCAGTCATGTTTCCAGGGCACAGGGTTCTACAATCAAACCTCAGTCATGTTGCCAGTCCACAGGTTTCTGCCATCAAACCTCAGTCAAGTTCCCAGGCCACAGCTTTCCAGAATCAAACCTCAGTCCTATTCCCAGGACACATGGTTCCAGAATCAAACCTCAGTCATGTTCGCAGGCCACAGGGTTCCACAATCAAACCACAGTATGTTCCCTGGAGAAAGGTGTCCAGAATCAAACCTCAGTCATCTTCCCAGGGAACAGGGTTCCAGAAACAAAGCTCAGTCATGTGGCCAGGCCACAGGTTTCCACCATCAAACCTCAGACCGGTTGCCAGGCCACAGGGTTCCAGAATCAAACCGTTCTCATGTTCCCAGGCCACAGGGTTCCAGAATCCACTGATGTCATCTTTCCAGGCCACAGGGTTCCAGAATCAATCCTCAGTTATGTTCCCAGGCTACAGGGTTCCAGAATCAAACCTCAGTCATGTTCCCAGTCCACAGGGTTCTAAAACCAAGCCTCAGTCAGGTTCCCAGGGCACAGTATTCCACAATCTAAAAAGATATCATGTTCCCAGGCCACAGGCTTCCAGAATCAAGCCTCACTCATATTCCCAGGCCACAGGGTTCCACAATTAAACCTCAGTCATATTCCCAGGCCAGAGGGTTCCACAATCAAACCTCAGTCCTGTTGCCAGGGCACGGTTCCACCATCAAGCCTCAGTCATATTCCCAGGCCAGAGTGTTCCACAATCAAAGCTAAGTCATCTTGCCAGGCCACAGGATTCCATCATCAAACCTCAGTCCTGTTGCCAGGCCACAGGGTTCCACCATCAAGCCTCAGTCATGTTCCCAAGCCTGAGGGTTCCAAAATCAAAAATCTGTCATGTTGCCAGGCCACAGGGTTCAACCAACAAAGCTCAGTTATGTTCCCAGGGAACAGGGTTCCAGAATCAAACCAATGTCATGTTCCCAGGCCACGGGGTTCCAGTATCAGGCCTCAGTCATGTTCCCAGTGCACAGGGTTCCACCATCAAACCTCAGTCATGTTGCCAGTCCACGGGTTTCTGCGATCAAACCACATTCAAGTTCCCAGGCCACAGGCTTCCAGAATCAAGCCTCAGTCATGTTGCCAGGCCACAGGGTACCACCCTCAAACCTCACTCATGTTCCCAGGCCACAGGGTTTCTCCATCAAACCTCAATCATGTGCCCAGGACACAGGATCCAGAATCAAACCAATGTCAAGTTCCCAGGCCATGGGTTTCCAGTACCAGGCCTCAGTCATGTTTCCAGGGCACAGGGTTCTACAATCAAACCTCAGTCATGTTGCCAGTCCACAGGTTTCTGCCATCAAACCTCAGTCAAGTTCCCAGGCCACAGCTTTCCAGAATCAAACCTCAGTCCTATTCCCAGGACACATGGTTCCAGAATCAAACCTCAGTCATGTTCGCAGGCCACAGGGTTCCACAATCAAACCACAGTATGTTCCCTGGATAAAGGTGTCCAGAATCAAACCTCAGTCATCTTCCCAGGGAACAGGGTTCCAGAAACAAAGCTCCGTCATGTTGCCAGGCCACAGGTTTCCACCATCAAACCTCAGACAGGTTGCCAGGCCAAAGGGTTCCAGAATCAAACCGTTCTCATGTTCCCAGGCCACAGGGTTCCAGAATCCACTGATGTCATCTTCCCAGGCCACAGGGTTCCAGAATCAATTCTCAGTTATGTTTCCAGGCTACAGGGTTCCAGAATCAAACCTCAGTCATGTTCCCAGTCCACAGGGTTCTAGAACTAAGCCTCAGTCAGGTTCCCAGGGCACAGTATTCCACAATCTAAACAGATATCATGTTCCCAGGCCACAGGTTTCCAGAATCACACCTCAGTCATGTTCCCAGGCCACAGGGATCCAGAATCAAACCTCAGTCATGTTCCCAGGACACAGGGTTCCAGAATCAAACCTCAGTCATGTTCCCTGGACACAGGTTTCAAAAATAAAACCCCAGTCAGGTTGCCAGGCCACAGGCTTCCAGAATCAAGCCTCACTCATATTCCCAGGCCACAGGGTTCCACAATTAAACCTCAGTCATATTCCCAGGCCAGAGGGTTCCACAATCAAACCTCAGTCCTGTTGCCAGGCCACGGTTCCACCATCAAGCCTCAGTCATGTTCCCAGGCCAGTGTGTTCCACAAGCAAACCTAAGTCATCTTGCCAGGCCAAAGGATTCCACCATCAAACCTCAGTCCTGTTGCCAGGACAGAGGTATCAACCATCAAACCTCAGGCATGTTCCCAGGAAACAGGGTTCCAGAATCAAACCAATGTCATGTTCCCAGGCCACGGGGTTCCAGTATCAGGCCTCAGTCATGTTCCCAGTGCACAGGGTTCCACCATCAAACCTCAGTCATGTTGCCAGTCCACAGGTTTCTGCGATCAAACCACTTTCAAGTTCCCAGGCCACAGGCTTCCAGAATCAAGCCTCAGTCATGTTGCCAGGCCACAGGGTACCACCCTCAAACCTCACTCATGTTCCCAGGCCACAGGGTTCCTCCATCAAACCTCAATCATGTTCCCAGGACACAGGATCCTGAATCAAACCAATGTCAAGTTCCCAGGCCATGGGTTTCCAGTACCAGGCCTCAGTCATGTTTCCAGGGCACAGGGTTCTACAATCAAACCTCAGTCATGTTGCCAGTCCACAGGTTTCTGCCATCAAACCTCAGTCAAGTTCCCAGGCCACAGCTTTCCAGAATCAAACCTCAGTCCTATTCCCAGGACACATGGTTCCAGAATCAAACCTCAGTCATGTTCGCAGGCCACAGGGTTCCACAATCAAACCACAGTATGTTCCCTGGATAAAGGTGTCCAGAATCAAACCTCAGTCATCTTCCCAGGGAACAGAGTTCCAGAAACAAAGCTCCGTCATGTTGCCAGGCCACAGGTTTCCACCATCAAACCTCAGACAGGTTGCCAGGCCACAGGGTTCCAGAATCAAACCGTTCTCATGTTCCCAGGCCACAGGTTTCCAGAATCCACTGATGTCATCTTCCCAGGCCACAGGTTTCCAGAATCACACCTCAGTCATGTTCCCAGGCCACAGGGATCCAGAATCAAACCTCAGTCATGTTGCCAGGCCAGACGGTACCACCATCAAACCTCATTCATATTCCTAGACCACAGGTTTCCAGAAGCAAACCGATTTCATCTTCCCAGGCAACAGGGAACCAGAATCCAAACCGGTGTCATGTTCCCAGGCTACAGGATTCCACAATCTAACATCAGTCATGTTCCCAGACCGGAGGGTTCCACAATCAAACCTAAGTCATCTTGCCAGGCCACGGTTCCACCATCAAGCCTCAGTCATGTTCCCAGGCCAGAGTGTTCCACAATCAAACCTAAGTCATCTTGCCAGGCCACAGGATTCCACCATCAAACCTCAGTCTTGTTGCCAGGCCACAGGGTTCAACCATCAAACCTCAGTCATGTTCTCAGGAAACAGGGTTCCAAAATCAAACCAATGTCATCTTCCCAGGCCACGGGGTTCCACCATCAAACCTCAGTCATGTTGCCAGTCCACAGGTTTCTGCGATCAAACCACATTCAAGTTCCCAGGCCACAGGCTTCCAGAATCAAGCCTCAGTCATGTTGCCAGGCCACAGGGTACCACCCTCAAACCTCACTCATGTTCCCAGGAAACAGGGTTCCTCCATCAAACCTCAATCATGTGCCCAGGACACAGGATCCAGAATCAAACCAATGTCAAGTTCCCAGGCCATGGGTTTCCAGTACCAGGCCTCAGTCATGTTTCCAGGGCACAGCTTTCCAGAATCAAACCTCAGTCCTATTCCCAGGAAACATGGTTCCAGTATCAAACCTCAGTCATGTTCGCAGGCCACAGGGTTCCACAATCAAACCACAGTATGTTCCCTGGATAAAGGTGTCCAGAATCAAACCTCAGTCATCTTCCCAGGGAACAGGGTTCCAGAAACAAAGCTCCGTCATGTTGCCAGGCCACAGGTTTCCACCATCAAAACTCAGACAGGTTGCCAGGCCACAGGGTTCCAGAATCAAACCGTTCTCATGTTCCCAGGCCACAGGGTTCCAGAATCCACTGATGTCATCTTCCCAGGCCACAGGGTTCCAGAATCAATCCTCAGTTATGTTCCCAGGCTACAGGGTTCCAGAATCAAACCTCATTCATGTTCCCAGTCCACAGGGTTCTAGAACCAAGCCTCAGTCAGGTTCCCAGGGCACAGTATTCCACAATCTAAACAGATATCATGTTCCCAGGCCACAGGTTTCCAGAATCACACCTCAGTCATGTTCCCAGGCCACAGGGATCCAGAATCAAACCTCAGTCATGTTCCCAGGACACAGGGTTCCATAATCAAACCTCAGTCATGTTCCCTGGAAACAGGTTTCAAAAATAAAACCCCAGTCAGGTTCCCAGGCCACAGGCTTCCAGAATCAAGCCTCACTCATATTCCCAGGCCACAGGGTTCCACAATTAAACCTCAGTCATATTCCCAGGCCAGAGGGTTCCACAATCAAACCTCAGTCCTGTTGCCAGGCCACGGTTCCACCATCAAGCCTCAGTCATGTTCCCAGGTCAGAGTGTTCCACAATCAAACCTAAGTCATCTTGCCAGGCCAAAGGATTCCATCATCAAACCTCACTCCTGTTGCCAGGACACAGGGTTCCACCATCAAACCTCAGTCATGTTACCAGTCCACAGGTTTCTGCAATCAAACCACTTTCAAGTTCCCAGGCCACAGGCTTCCAGAATCAAGCCTCAGTCATGTTGCCAGGCCACAGGGTACCACCCTCAAACCTCACTCATGTTCCCAGGCCACAGGGTTCCTCCATCAAACCTCAATCATGTGCCCAGGACACAGGATCCAGAATCAAACCAATGTCAAGTTCCCAGGCCATGGGTTTCCAGTACCAGGCCTCAGTCATGTTTCCAGGGCACAGGGTTCTACAATCAAACCTCAGTCATGTTGCCAGTCCACAGGTTTCTTCCATCAAACCTCAGTCAAGTTCCCAGGCCACAGCTTTCCAGAATCAAACCTCAGTCCTATTCCCAGGACACATGGTTCCAGAATCAAACCTCAGTCATGTTCGCAGGCCACAGGGTTCCACAATCAAACCACAGTATGTTCCCTGGACAAAGGTGTCCAGAATCAAACCTCAGTCATCTTCCCAGGGAACAGGGTTCCAGAAACAAAGCTCAGTCATGTGGCCAGGCCACAGGTTTCCACCATCAAACCTCAGACAGGTTGCCAGGCCACAGGGTTCCAGAATCAAACCGTTCTCATGTTCCCAGGCCACAGGGTTCCAGAATCCACTGATGTCATCTTCCCAGGCCACAGGGTTCCAGAATCAATCCTCAGTTATATTCCCAGGCTACAGGGTTCCAGAATCACACCTCAGTCATGTTCCCAGGCCACAGGGATCCAGAATCAAACCTCAGTCATGTTGCCAGGCCAGAGGGTACCACCATCAAACCTCAGTCATATTCCTAGACCACAGGTTTCCAGAATCAAACCGATTTCATCTTCCCAGGCAACAGGGAACCAGAATACAAACCGATGTCATGTTCCCAGGCTACAGGATTCCACAATCTAACATCAGTCATGTTCCCAGACCGGAGGGTTCCACAATCAAACCTAAGGCATCTTGCCAGGCCACGGTTCCACCATCAAGCCTCAGTCATGTTCCCAGGCCAGAGGGTTCCACAATCAAACCTAAGTCATCTTGCCAGGCCACAGGATTCCACCATCTAAACTCAGTCTTGTTGCCAGGCCACAGGGTTCAACCATCAAACCTCAGTCATGTTCTCAGGAAACAGGGTTCCAAAATCAAACCAATGTCATATTCCCAGGCCACGGGGTTCCAGTATCAGGCCTCAGTCATATTCCCAGTACACAGGGTTCCACCATCAAACCTCAGTCATGTTGCCAGTCCACATGTTTCTGCGATCAAATCACATTCAAGTTCCCAGGCCACAGGCTTCCAGAATCAAGCCTCAGTCATGTTGCCAGGCCACAGGGTACCACCCTCAAACCTCACTCATGTTCCCAGGCCACAGGGTTCCTCCATCAAACCTCAATCATGTGCCCAGGACACAGGATCCAGAATTAAACCAATGTCAAGTTCCCAGGCCATGGGTTTCTAGTACCAGGCCTCAGTCATGTTTCCAGGGCACAGGGTTCTACAGTCAAACCTCAGTCATGTTGCCAGTCAACAGGTTTCTGCCATCAAACCTCAGTCAAGTTCCCAGGCCACAGCTTTCCAGAATCAAACCTCAGTCCTATTCCCAGGACACATGGTTCCAGAATCAAACCTCAGTCATGTTCGCAGGCCACAGGGTTCCACAATCAAACCACAGTATGTTCCCTGGATAAAGGTGTCCAGAATCAAACCTCAGTCATCTTCCCAGGGAACAGGGTTCCAGAAACAAAGCTCCGTCATGTTGCCAGGCCACAGGTTTCCACCATCAAACCTCAGACAGGTTGCCAGGCCAAAGGGTTCCAGAATCAAACCGTTCTCATGTTCCCAGGCCACAGGGTTCCAGAATCCACTGATGTCATCTTCCCAGGCCACAGGGTTCCAGAATCAATCCTCAGTTATGTTCCCAGGCTACAGGGTTCCAGAATCAAACCTCAGTCATGTTCCCAGTCCACAGGGTTCTAGAACTAAGCCTCAGTCAGGTTCCCAGGGCACAGTATTCCACAATCTAAACAGATATCATGTTCCCAGGCCACAGGTTTCCAGAATCACACCTCAGTCATGTTCCCAGGCCACAGGGATCCAGAATCAAACCTCAGTCATGTTCCCAGGACACAGGGTTCCAGAATCAAACCTCAGTCATGTTCCCTGGACACAGGTTTCAAAAATAAAACCCCAGTCAGGTTGCCAGGCCACAGGCTTCCAGAATCAAGCCTCACTCATATTCCCAGGCCACAGGGTTCCACAATTAAACCTCAGTCATATTCCCAGGCCAGAGGGTTCCACAATCAAACCTCAGTCCTGTTGCCAGGCCACGGTTCCACCATCAAGCCTCAGTCATGTTCCCAGGCCAGTGTGTTCCACAAGCAAACCTAAGTCATCTTGCCAGGCCAAAGGATTCCACCATCAAACCTCAGTCCTGTTGCCAGGACAGAGGTATCAACCATCAAACCTCAGGCATGTTCCCAGGAAACAGGGTTCCAGAATCAAACCAATGTCATGTTCCCAGGCCACGGGGTTCCAGTATCAGGCCTCAGTCATGTTCCCAGTGCACAGGGTTCCACCATCAAACCTCAGTCATGTTGCCAGTCCACAGGTTTCTGCGATCAAACCACTTTCAAGTTCCCAGGCCACAGGCTTCCAGAATCAAGCCTCAGTCATGTTGCCAGGCCACAGGGTACCACCCTCAAACCTCACTCATGTTCCCAGGCCACAGGGTTCCTCCATCAAACCTCAATCATGTTCCCAGGACACAGGATCCTGAATCAAACCAATGTCAAGTTCCCAGGCCATGGGTTTCCAGTACCAGGCCTCAGTCATGTTTCCAGGGCACAGGGTTCTACAATCAAACCTCAGTCATGTTGCCAGTCCACAGGTTTCTGCCATCAAACCTCAGTCAAGTTCCCAGGCCACAGCTTTCCAGAATCAAACCTCAGTCCTATTCCCAGGACACATGGTTCCAGAATCAAACCTCAGTCATGTTCGCAGGCCACAGGGTTCCACAATCAAACCACAGTATGTTCCCTGGAGAAAGGTGTCCAGAATCAAACCTCAGTCATCTTCCCAGGGAACAGAGTTCCAGAAACAAAGCTCCGTCATGTTGCCAGGCCACAGGTTTCCACCATCAAACCTCAGACAGGTTGCCAGGCCACAGGGTTCCAGAATCAAACCGTTCTCATGTTCCCAGGCCACAGGTTTCCAGAATCCACTGATGTCATCTTCCCAGGCCACAGGTTTCCAGAATCACACCTCAGTCATGTTCCCAGGCCACAGGGATCCAGAATCAAACCTCAGTCATGTTGCCAGGCCAGAGGGTACCACCATCAAACCTCATTCATATTCCTAGACCACAGGTTTCCAGAAGCAAACCGATTTCATCTTCCCAGGCAACAGGGAACCAGAATCCAAACCGGTGTCATGTTCCCAGGCTACAGGATTCCACAATCTAACATCAGTCATGTTCCCAGACCGGAGGGTTCCACAATCAAACCTAAGTCATCTTGCCAGGCCACGGTTCCACCATCAAGCCTCAGTCATGTTCCCAGGCCAGAGTGTTCCACAATCAAACCTAAGTCATCTTGCCAGGCCACAGGATTCCACCATCAAACCTCAGTCTTGTTGCCAGGCCACAGGGTTCAACCATCAAACCTCAGTCATGTTCTCAGGAAACAGGGTTCCAAAATCAAACCAATGTCATCTTCCCAGGCCACGGGGTTCCACCATCAAACCTCAGTCATGTTGCCAGTCCACAGGTTTCTGCGATCAAACCACATTCAAGTTCCCAGGCCACAGGCTTCCAGAATCAAGCCTCAGTCATGTTGCCAGGCCACAGGGTACCACCCTCAAACCTCACTCATGTTCCCAGGAAACAGGGTTCCTCCATCAAACCTCAATCATGTGCCCAGGACACAGGATCCAGAATCAAACCAATGTCAAGTTCCCAGGCCATGGGTTTCCAGTACCAGGCCTCAGTCATGTTTCCAGGGCACAGCTTTCCAGAATCAAACCTCAGTCCTATTCCCAGGAAACATGGTTCCAGTATCAAACCTCAGTCATGTTCGCAGGCCACAGGGTTCCACAATCAAACCACAGTATGTTCCCTGGATAAAGGTGTCCAGAATCAAACCTCAGTCATCTTCCCAGGGAACAGGGTTCCAGAAACAAAGCTCCGTCATGTTGCCAGGCCACAGGTTTCCACCATCAAAACTCAGACAGGTTGCCAGGCCACAGGGTTCCAGAATCAAACCGTTCTCATGTTCCCAGGCCACAGGGTTCCAGA
This sequence comes from Balaenoptera acutorostrata, assembly GCF_949987535.1. Lineage (NCBI taxonomy): Eukaryota > Metazoa > Chordata > Mammalia > Artiodactyla > Balaenopteridae > Balaenoptera > Balaenoptera acutorostrata. Next base: position 30,895,344 of record NC_080076.1, on the reverse strand, counting down.
ATCCACTGATGTCATCTTCCCAGGCCACAGGGTTCCAGAATCAATCCTCAGTTATGTTCCCAGGCTACAGGGTTCCAGAATCAAACCTCATTCATGTTCCCAGTCCACAGGGTTCTAGAACCAAGCCTCAGTCAGGTTCCCAGGGCACAGTATTCCACAATCTAAACAGATATCATGTTCCCAGGCCACAGGTTTCCAGAATCACACCTCAGTCATGTTCCCAGGCCACAGGGATCCAGAATCAAACCTCAGTCATGTTCCCAGGACACAGGGTTCCAGAATCAAACCTCAGTCATGTTCCCTGGACACAGGTTTCAAAAATAAAACCCCAGTCAGGTTCCCAGGCCACAGGCTTCCAGAATCAAGCCTCACTCATATTCCCAGGCCACAGGGTTCCACAATTAAACCTCAGTCATATTCCCAGGCCAGAGGGTTCCACAATCAAACCTCAGTCCTGTTGCCAGGCCACGGTTCCACCATCAAGCCTCAGTCATGTTCCCAGGTCAGAGTGTTCCACAATCAAACCTAAGTCATCTTGCCAGGCCAAAGGATTCCATCATCAAACCTCACTCCTGTTGCCAGGACACAGGGTTCCACCATCAAACCTCAGTCATGTTACCAGTCCACAGGTTTCTGCAATCAAACCACTTTCAAGTTCCCAGGCCACAGGCTTCCAGAATCAAGCCTCAGTCATGTTACCAGGCCACAGGGTACCACCCTCAAACCTCACTCATGTTCCCAGGCCACAGGGTTCCTCCATCAAACCTCAATCATGTTCCCAGGACACAGGATCCAGAATCAAACCAATGTCAAGTTCCCAGGCCATGGGTTTCCAGTACCAGGCCTCAGTCATGTTTCCAGGGCACAGGGTTCTACAATCAAACCTCAGTCATGTTGCCAGTCCACAGGTTTCTTCCATCAAACCTCAGTCAAGTTCCCAGGCCACAGCTTTCCAGAATCAAACCTCAGTCCTATTCCCAGGACACATGGTTCCAGAATCAAACCTCAGTCATGTTCGCAGGCCACAGGGTTCCACAATCAAACCACAGTATGTTCCCTGGACAAAGGTGTCCAGAATCAAACCTCAGTCATCTTCCCAGGGAACAGGGTTCCAGAAACAAAGCTCAGTCATGTGGCCAGGCCACAGGTTTCCACCATCAAACCTCAGACAGGTTGCCAGGCCACAGGGTTCCAGAATCAAACCGTTCTCATGTTCCCAGGCCACAGGGTTCCAGAATCCACTGATGTCATCTTCCCAGGCCACAGGGTTCCAGAATCAATCCTCAGTTATATTCCCAGGCTACAGGGTTCCAGAATCACACCTCAGTCATGTTCCCAGGCCACAGGGATCCAGAATCAAACCTCAGTCATGTTGCCAGGCCAGAGGGTACCACCATCAAACCTCAGTCATATTCCTAGACCACAGGTTTCCAGAATCAAACCGATTTCATCTTCCCAGGCAACAGGGAACCAGAATACAAACCGATGTCATGTTCCCAGGCTACAGGATTCCACAATCTAACATCAGTCATGTTCCCAGACCGGAGGGTTCCACAATCAAACCTAAGGCATCTTGCCAGGCCACGGTTCCACCATCAAGCCTCAGTCATGTTCCCAGGCCAGAGGGTTCCACAATCAAACCTAAGTCATCTTGCCAGGCCACAGGATTCCACCATCTAAACTCAGTCTTGTTGCCAGGCCACAGGGTTCAACCATCAAACCTCAGTCATGTTCTCAGGAAACAGGGTTCCAAAATCAAACCAATGTCATATTCCCAGGCCACGGGGTTCCAGTATCAGGCCTCAGTCATATTCCCAGTACACAGGGTTCCACCATCAAACCTCAGTCATGTTGCCAGTCCACATGTTTCTGCGATCAAATCACATTCAAGTTCCCAGGCCACAGGCTTCCAGAATCAAGCCTCAGTCATGTTGCCAGGCCACAGGGTACCACCCTCAAACCTCACTCATGTTCCCAGGCCACAGGGTTCCTCCATCAAACCTCAATCATGTGCCCAGGACACAGGATCCAGAATTAAACCAATGTCAAGTTCCCAGGCCATGGGTTTCTAGTACCAGGCCTCAGTCATGTTTCCAGGGCACAGGGTTCTACAGTCAAACCTCAGTCATGTTGCCAGTCAACAGGTTTCTGCCATCAAACCTCAGTCAAGTTCCCAGGCCACAGCTTTCCAGAATCAAACCTCAGTCCTATTCCCAGGACACATGGTTCCAGAATCAAACCTCAGTCATGTTCGCAGGCCACAGGGTTCCACAATCAAACCACAGTATGTTCCCTGGATAAAGGTGTCCAGAATCAAACCTCAGTCATCTTCCCAGGGAACAGGGTTCCAGAAACAAAGCTCCGTCATGTTGCCAGGCCACAGGTTTCCACCATCAAACCTCAGACAGGTTGCCAGGCCAAAGGGTTCCAGAATCAAACCGTTCTCATGTTCCCAGGCCACAGGGTTCCAGAATCCACTGATGTCATCTTCCCAGGCCACAGGGTTCCAGAATCAATCCTCAGTTATGTTCCCAGGCTACAGGGTTCCAGAATCAAACCTCAGTCATGTTCCCAGTCCACAGGGTTCTAGAACTAAGCCTCAGTCAGGTTCCCAGGGCACAGTATTCCACAATCTAAACAGATATCATGTTCCCAGGCCACAGGTTTCCAGAATCACACCTCAGTCATGTTCCCAGGCCACAGGGATCCAGAATCAAACCTCAGTCATGTTCCCAGGACACAGGGTTCCAGAATCAAACCTCAGTCATGTTCCCTGGACACAGGTTTCAAAAATAAAACCCCAGTCAGGTTGCCAGGCCACAGGCTTCCAGAATCAAGCCTCACTCATATTCCCAGGCCACAGGGTTCCACAATTAAACCTCAGTCATATTCCCAGGCCAGAGGGTTCCACAATCAAACCTCAGTCCTGTTGCCAGGCCACGGTTCCACCATCAAGCCTCAGTCATGTTCCCAGGCCAGTGTGTTCCACAAGCAAACCTAAGTCATCTTGCCAGGCCAAAGGATTCCACCATCAAACCTCAGTCCTGTTGCCAGGACAGAGGTATCAACCATCAAACCTCAGGCATGTTCCCAGGAAACAGGGTTCCAGAATCAAACCAATGTCATGTTCCCAGGCCACGGGGTTCCAGTATCAGGCCTCAGTCATGTTCCCAGTGCACAGGGTTCCACCATCAAACCTCAGTCATGTTGCCAGTCCACAGGTTTCTGCGATCAAACCACTTTCAAGTTCCCAGGCCACAGGCTTCCAGAATCAAGCCTCAGTCATGTTGCCAGGCCACAGGGTACCACCCTCAAACCTCACTCATGTTCCCAGGCCACAGGGTTCCTCCATCAAACCTCAATCATGTTCCCAGGACACAGGATCCTGAATCAAACCAATGTCAAGTTCCCAGGCCATGGGTTTCCAGTACCAGGCCTCAGTCATGTTTCCAGGGCACAGGGTTCTACAATCAAACCTCAGTCATGTTGCCAGTCCACAGGTTTCTGCCATCAAACCTCAGTCAAGTTCCCAGGCCACAGCTTTCCAGAATCAAACCTCAGTCCTATTCCCAGGACACATGGTTCCAGAATCAAACCTCAGTCATGTTCGCAGGCCACAGGGTTCCACAATCAAACCACAGTATGTTCCCTGGATAAAGGTGTCCAGAATCAAACCTCAGTCATCTTCCCAGGGAACAGAGTTCCAGAAACAAAGCTCCGTCATGTTGCCAGGCCACAGGTTTCCACCATCAAACCTCAGACAGGTTGCCAGGCCACAGGGTTCCAGAATCAAACCGTTCTCATGTTCCCAGGCCACAGGTTTCCAGAATCCACTGATGTCATCTTCCCAGGCCACAGGTTTCCAGAATCACACCTCAGTCATGTTCCCAGGCCACAGGGATCCAGAATCAAACCTCAGTCATGTTGCCAGGCCAGACGGTACCACCATCAAACCTCATTCATATTCCTAGACCACAGGTTTCCAGAAGCAAACCGATTTCATCTTCCCAGGCAACAGGGAACCAGAATCCAAACCGGTGTCATGTTCCCAGGCTACAGGATTCCACAATCTAACATCAGTCATGTTCCCAGACCGGAGGGTTCCACAATCAAACCTAAGTCATCTTGCCAGGCCACGGTTCCACCATCAAGCCTCAGTCATGTTCCCAGGCCAGAGTGTTCCACAATCAAACCTAAGTCATCTTGCCAGGCCACAGGATTCCACCATCAAACCTCAGTCTTGTTGCCAGGCCACAGGGTTCAACCATCAAACCTCAGTCATGTTCTCAGGAAACAGGGTTCCAAAATCAAACCAATGTCATCTTCCCAGGCCACGGGGTTCCACCATCAAACCTCAGTCATGTTGCCAGTCCACAGGTTTCTGCGATCAAACCACATTCAAGTTCCCAGGCCACAGGCTTCCAGAATCAAGCCTCAGTCATGTTGCCAGGCCACAGGGTACCACCCTCAAACCTCACTCATGTTCCCAGGAAACAGGGTTCCTCCATCAAACCTCAATCATGTGCCCAGGACACAGGATCCAGAATCAAACCAATGTCAAGTTCCCAGGCCATGGGTTTCCAGTACCAGGCCTCAGTCATGTTTCCAGGGCACAGCTTTCCAGAATCAAACCTCAGTCCTATTCCCAGGAAACATGGTTCCAGTATCAAACCTCAGTCATGTTCGCAGGCCACAGGGTTCCACAATCAAACCACAGTATGTTCCCTGGATAAAGGTGTCCAGAATCAAACCTCAGTCATCTTCCCAGGGAACAGGGTTCCAGAAACAAAGCTCCGTCATGTTGCCAGGCCACAGGTTTCCATCATCAAAACTCAGACAGGTTGCCAGGCCACAGGGTTCCAGAATCAAACCGTTCTCATGTTCCCAGGCCACAGGTTTCCAGAATCCACTGATGTCATCTTCCCAGGCCACAGGGTTCCAGAATCAATCCTCAGTTATATTCCCAGGCTACAGGGTTCCAGAATCACACCTCAGTCATGTTCCCAGGCCACAGGGATCCAGAATCAAACCTCAGTCATGTTGCCAGGCCAGAGGGTACCACCATCAAACCTCAGTCATATTCCTAGACCACAGGTTTCCAGAATCAAACCGATTTCATCTTCCCAGGCAACAGGGAACCAGAATACAAACCGATGTCATGTTCCCAGGCTACAGGATTCCACAATCTAACATCAGTCATGTTCCCAGACCGGAGGGTTCCACAATCAAACCTAAGGCATCTTGCCAGGCCACGGTTCCACCATCAAGCCTCAGTCATGTTCCCAGGCCAGAGGGTTCCACAATCAAACCTAAGTCATCTTGCCAGGCCACAGGATTCCACCATCTAAACTCAGTCTTGTTGCCAGGCCACAGGGTTCAACCATCAAACCTCAGTCATGTTCTCAGGAAACAGGGTTCCAAAATCAAACCAATGTCATATTCCCAGGCCACGGGGTTCCAGTATCAGGCCTCAGTCATGTTCCCAGTGCACAGGTTTCCACCATCAAACCTCAGTCATGTTGCCAGTCCACAGGTTTCTGCGATCAAACCACTTTCAAGTTCACAGGCCACAGGCTTCCAGAATCAAGCCTCAGTCATGTTGCCAGGCCACAGGGTACCACCCTCAAACCTCACTCATGTTCCCAGGCCACAGGGTTACTCCATCAAACCTCAATCATGTTCCCAGGACACAGGATCCAGAATTAAACCAATGTCAAGTTCCCAGGCCATGGGTTTCCAGTACCAGGACTCAGTCATGTTTCCAGGGCACAGGGTTCTACAATCAAACCTCAGTCATATTGCCAGTCCACAGGTTTCTGCCATCAAACCTCAGTCAAGTTCCCAGGCCACAGCTTTCCAGAATCAAACCTCAGTCCTATTCCCAGGACACATGGTTCCAGAATCAAACCTCAGTCATGTTCGCAGGCCACAGGGTTCCACAATCAAACCACAGTATGTTCCCTGGACAAAGGTGTCCAGAATCAAACCTCAGTCATCTTCCCAGGGAACAGGGTTCCAGAAACAAAGCTCAGTCATGTGGCCAGGCCACAGGTTTCCACCATCAAACCTCAGACCGGTTGCCAGGCCACAGGTTTCCAGAATCAAACCGTTCGCATGTTCCCAGGCCACAGGGTTCCAGAATCCACTGATGTCATCTTTCCAGGCCACAGGGTTCCAGAATCAATCCTCAGTTATGTTCCCAGGCTACAGGGTTCCAGAATCAAACCTCAGTCATGTTCCCAGTCCACAGGGTTCTAAAACCAAGCCTCAGTCAGGTTCCCAGGGCACAGTATTCCACAATCTAAACAGATATCATGTTCCCAGGCCACAGGCTTCCAGAATCAAGCCTCACTCATATTCCCAGGCCACAGGGTTCCACAATTAAACCTCAGTCATATTCCCAGGCCAGAGGGTTCCACAATCAAACCTCAGTCCTGTTGCCAGGCCACGGTTCCACCATCAAGCCTCAGTCATATTCCCAGGCCAGAGTGTTCCACAATCAAAGCTAAGTCATCTTGCCAGGCCACAGGATTCCATCATCAAACCTCAGTCCTGTTGCCAGGCCACAGGGTTCCACCATCAAGCCTCAGTCATGTTCCCAAGCCTGAGGGTTCCAAAATCAAAAATCTGTCATGTTGCCAGGCCACAGGGTTCAACCAACAAACCTCAGTTATGTTCCCAGGGAACAGGGTTCCAGAATCAAACCAATGTCATGTTCCCAGGCCACGGGGTTCCAGTATCAGGCCTCAGTCATGTTCCCAGTGCACAGGGTTCCACCATCAAACCTCAGTCATGTTGCCAGTCCACGGGTTTCTGCGATCAAACCACATTCAAGTTCCCAGGCCACAGGCTTCCAGAATCAAGCCTCAGTCATGTTGCCAGGCCACAGGGTACCACCCTCAAACCTCACTCATGTTCCCAGGCCACAGGGTTCCTCCATCAAACCTCAATCATGTGCCCAGGACACAGGATCCAGAATCAAACCAATGTCAAGTTCCCAGGCCATGGGTTTCCAGTACCAGGCCTCAGTCATGTTTCCAGGGCACAGGGTTCTACAATCAAACCTCAGTCATGTTGCCAGTCCACAGGTTTCTTCCATCAAACCTCAGTCAAGTTCCCAGGCCACAGCTTTCCAGAATCAAACCTCAGTCCTATTCCCAGGACACATGGTTCCAGAATCAAACCTCAGTCATGTTCGCAGGCCACAGGGTTCCACAATCAAACCACAGTATGTTCCCTGGACAAAGGTGTCCAGAATCAAACCTCAGTCATCTTCCCAGGGAACAGGGTTCCAGAAACAAAGCTCAGTCATGTGGCCAGGCCACAGGTTTCCACCATCAAACCTCAGACAGATTGTCAGGCCACAGGGTTCCAGAATCAAACCGTTCTCATGTTCCCAGGCCACAGGGTTCCAGAATCCACTGATGTCATCTTCCCAGGCCACAGGGTTCCAGAATCAATCCTCAGTTATATTCCCAGGCTACAGGGTTCCAGAATCACACCTCAGTCATGTTCCCAGGCCACAGGGATCCAGAATCAAACCTCAGTCATGTTGCCAGGCCAGAGGGTACCACCATCAAACCTCAGTCATATTCCTAGACCACAGGTTTCCAGAATCAAACCGATTTCATCTTCCCAGGCAACAGGGAACCAGAATACAAACCGATGTCATGTTCCCAGGCTACAGGATTCCACAATCTAACATCAGTCATGTTCCCAGACCGGAGGGTTCCACAATCAAACCTAAGGCATCTTGCCAGGCCACGGTTCCACCATCAAGCCTCAGTCATGTTCCCAGGCCAGAGGGTTCCACAATCAAACCTAAGTCATCTTGCCAGGCCACAGGATTCCACCATCTAAACTCAGTCTTGTTGCCAGGCCACAGGGTTCAACCATCAAACCTCAGTCATGTTCTCAGGAAACAGGGTTCCAAAATCAAACCAATGTCATGTTCCCAGGCCACGGGGTTCCAGTATCAGGCCTCAGTCATATTCCCAGTACACAGGGTTCCACCATCAAACCTCAGTCATGTTGCCAGTCCACATGTTTCTGCGATCAAATCACATTCAAGTTCCCAGGCCACAGGCTTCCAGAATCAAGCCTCAGTCATGTTGCCAGGCCACAGGGTACCACCCTCAAACCTCACTCATGTTCCCAGGCCACAGGGTTCCTCCATCAAACCTCAATCATGTGCCCAGGACACAGGATCCAGAATTAAACCAATGTCAAGTTCCCAGGCCATGGGTTTCTAGTACCAGGCCTCAGTCATGTTTCCAGGGCACAGGGTTCTACAGTCAAACCTCAGTCATGTTGCCAGTCCACAGGTTTCTGCCATCAAACCTCAGTCAAGTTCCCAGGCCACAGCTTTCCAGAATCAAACCTAAGTCCTATTCCCAGGACACATGGTTCCAGAATCAAACCTCAGTCATGTTCGCAGGCCACAGGGTTCCACAATCAAACCACAGTATGTTCCCTGGATAAAGGTGTCCAGAATCAAACCTCAGTCATCTTCCCAGGGAACAGGGTTCCAGAAACAAAGCTCCGTCACGTTGCCAGGCCACAGGTTTCCACCATCAAACCTCAGACAGGTTGCCAGGCCAAAGGGTTCCAGAATCAAACCGTTCTCATGTTCCCAGGCCACAGGGTTCCAGAATCCACTGATGTCATCTTCCCAGGCCACAGGGTTCCAGAATCAATTCTCAGTTATGTTTCCAGGCTACAGGGTTCCAGAATCAAACCTCAGTCATGTTCCCAGTCCACAGGGTTCTAGAACTAAGCCTCAGTCAGGTTCCCAGGGCACAGTATTCCACAATCTAAACAGATATCATGTTCCCAGGCCACAGGTTTCCAGAATCACACCTCAGTCATGTTCCCAGGCCACAGGGATCCAGAATCAAACCTCAGTCATGTTCCCAGGACACAGGGTTCCAGAATCAAACCTCAGTCATGTTCCCTGGACACAGGTTTCAAAAATAAAACCCCAGTCAGGTGCCCAGGCCACAGGCTTCCAGAATCAAGCCTCACTCATATTCCCAGGCCACAGGGTTCCACAATTAAACCTCAGTCATATTCCCAGGCCAGAGGGTTCCACAATCAAACCTCAGTCCTGTTGCCAGGCCACGGTTCCACCATCAAGCCTCAGTCATGTTCCCAGGCCAGTGTGTTCCACAAGCAAACCTAAGTCATCTTGCCAGGCCAAAGGATTCCACCATCAAACCTCAGTCCTGTTGCCAGGACAGAGGTATCAACCATCAAACCTCAGGCATGTTCCCAGGAAACAGGGTTCCAGAATCAAACCAATGTCATGTTCCCAGGCCACGGGGTTCCAGTATCAGGCCTCAGTCATGTTCCCAGTGCACAGGGTTCCACCATCAAACCTCAGTCATGTTGCCAGTCCACAGGTTTCTGCGATCAAACCACTTTCAAGTTCCCAGGCCACAGGCTTCCAGAATCAAGCCTCAGTCATGTTGCCAGGCCACAGGGTACCACCCTCAAACCTCACTCATGTTCCCAGGCCACAGGGTTCCTCCATCAAACCTCAATCATGTTCCCAGGACACAGGATCCTGAATCAAACCAATGTCAAGTTCCCAGGCCATGGGTTTCCAGTACCAGGCCTCAGTCATGTTTCCAGGGCACAGGGTTCTACAATCAAACCTCAGTCATGTTGCCAGTCCACAGGTTTCTGCCATCAAACCTCAGTCAAGTTCCCAGGCCACAGCTTTCCAGAATCAAACCTCAGTCCTATTCCCAGGACACATGGTTCCAGAATCAAACCTCAGTCATGTTCGCAGGCCACAGGGTTCCACAATCAAACCACAGTATGTTCCCTGGATAAAGGTGTCCAGAATCAAACCTCAGTCATCTTCCCAGGGAACAGAGTTCCAGAAACAAAGCTCCGTCATGTTGCCAGGCCACAGGTTTCCACCATCAAACCTCAGACAGGTTGCCAGGCCACAGGGTTCCAGAATCAAACCGTTCTCATGTTCCCAGGCCACAGGTTTCCAGAATCCACTGATGTCATCTTCCCAGGCCACAGGTTTCCAGAATCACACCTCAGTCATGTTCCCAGGCCACAGGGATCCAGAATCAAACCTCAGTCATGTTGCCAGGCCAGAGGGTACCACCATCAAACCTCATTCATATTCCTAGACCACAGGTTTCCAGAAGCAAACCGATTTCATCTTCCCAGGCAACAGGGAACCAGAATCCAAACCGGTGTCATGTTCCCAGGCTACAGGATTCCACAATCTAACATCAGTCATGTTCCCAGACCGGAGGGTTCCACAATCAAACCTAAGTCATCTTGCCAGGCCACGGTTCCACCATCAAGCCTCAGTCATGTTCCCAGGCCAGAGTGTTCCACAATCAAACCTAAGTCATCTTGCCAGGCCACAGGATTCCACCATCAAACCTCAGTCTTGTTGCCAGGCCACAGGGTTCAACCATCAAACCTCAGTCATGTTCTCAGGAAACAGGGTTCCAAAATCAAACCAATGTCATCTTCCCAGGCCACGGGGTTCCACCATCAAACCTCAGTCATGTTGCCAGTCCACAGGTTTCTGCGATCAAACCACATTCAAGTTCCCAGGCCACAGGCTTCCAGAATCAAGCCTCAGTCATGTTGCCAGGCCACAGGGTACCACCCTCAAACCTCACTCATGTTCCCAGGAAACAGGGTTCCTCCATCAAACCTCAATCATGTGCCCAGGACACAGGATCCAGAATCAAACCAATGTCAAGTTCCCAGGCCATGGGTTTCCAGTACCAGGCCTCAGTCATGTTTCCAGGGCACAGCTTTCCAGAATCAAACCTCAGTCCTATTCCCAGGAAACATGGTTCCAGAATCAAACCTCAGTCATCTTCCCAGGGAACAGGGTTCCAGAAACAAAGCTCCGTCATGTTGCCAGGCCACAGGTTTCCATCATCAAAACTCAGACAGGTTGCCAGGCCACAGGGTTCCAGAATCAAACCGTTCTCATGTTCCCAGGCCACAGGGTTCCAGAATCCACTGATGTCATCTGCCCAGGCCACAGGGTTCCAGAATCAATTCTCAGTTATGTTTCCAGGCTACAGGGTTCTAGAATCAAACCTCAGTCATGTTCCCAGTCCACAGGGTTCTAGAACCAAGCCTCAGTCAGGTTCCCAGGGCACAGTATTCCACAATCTAAACAGATATCATGTTCCCAGGCCACAGGTTTCCAGAATCACACCTCAGTCATGTTCCCAGGCCACAGGGATCCAGAATCAAACCTCAGTCATGTTCCCAGGACACAGGGTTCCAGAATCAAACCTCAGTCATGTTCCCTGGAAACAGGTTTCAAAAATAAAACCCCAGTCAGGTTCCCAGGCCACAGGCTTCCAGAATCAAGCCTCACTCATATTCCCAGGCCACAGGGTTCCACAATTAAACCTCAGTCATATTCCCAGGCCAGAGGGTTCCACAATCAAACCTCAGTCCTGTTGCCAGGCCACGGTTCCACCATCAAGCCTCAGTCATGTTCCCAGGTCAGAGTGTTCCACAATCAAACCTAAGTCATCTTGCCAGGCCAAAGGATTCCACCATCAAACCTCAGTCCTGTTGCCAGGCCACGGTTCCACCATCAAGCCTCAGTCATGTTCCCAAGCCTGAGGGTTTCAAAATCAAACCTCTGTCATGTTGCCAGGCCACAGGGTTCAACCAACAAACCGCAGTTATGATCCCAGGAAACAGGGTTCCAGAATCAAACCAATGTCATGTTCCCAGGCCACGGGGTTCCCGTATCAGGCCTCAGTCATGTTCCCAGTGCACAGGGTTCCACCATCAAACCTCAGTCATGTTGCCAGTCCACAGGTTTCTGCGATCAAACCACATTCAAGTTCCAAGGCCACAGGCTTCCAGAACCAAGCCTCAGTCATGTTGCCAGGCCACAGGGTACCACCCTCAAACCTCACTCATGTTCCCAGGCCACAGGGTTCCTCCATCAAACCTCAATCATGTGCCCAGGGCACAGGATCCAGAATCAAACCAATGTCAAGTTCCCAGGCCATGGGTTTCCAGTACCAGGCCTCAGTCATGTTTCCAGGGCACAGGGTTCTACAATCAAACCTCAGTCATGTTGCCAGTCCACAGGTTTCTGCCATCAAACCTCAGTCAAGTTCCCAGGCCACAGCTTTCCAGAATCAAACCTCAGTCCTATTCCCAGGACACATGGTTCCAGAATCAAACCTCAGTCATGTTCGCAGGCCACAGGGTTCCACAATCAAACCACAGTATGTTCCCTGGACAAAGGTGTCCAGAATCAAACCTCAGTCATCTTCCCAGGGAACAGGGTTCCAGAAACAAAGCTCAGTCATGTGGCCAGGCCACAGGTTTCCACCATCAAACCTCAGACAGGTTGCCAGGCCACAGGGTTCCAGAATCCACTGATGTCATCTTCCCAGGCCACAGGGTTCCAGAATCAATCCTCAGTTATGTTCCCAGGATACAGGGTTCCAGAATCACACCTCAGTCATGTTCCCAGGCCACAGGGATCCAGAATCAAACCTCAGTCATGTTGCCAGGCCAGAGGGTACCACCATCAAACCTCAGTCATATTCCTAGACCACAGGTTTCCAGAATCAAACCGATTTCATCTTCCCAGGCAACAGGGAACCAGAATCCAAACCGATGTCATGTTCCCAGGCTACAGGATTCCACAATCTAACATCAGTCATGTTCCCAGACCGGAGGGTTCCACAATGAAACCTAAGTCATCTTGCCAGGCCACCGTTCCACCATCAAGCCTCAGTCATGTTCCCAGGCCAGAGTGTTCCACGATCAAACCTAAGTCATCTTGCCAGGCCACAGGATTCCACCATCAAACCTTAGTCTTGTTGCGAGGCCACAGGGTTCAACCATCAAACCTCAGTCATGTTCTCAGGAAACAGGGTTCCAAAATCAAACCAATGTCATGTTCCCAGGCCACGGGGTTCCAGTATCAGGCCTCAGTCATATTCCCAGTACACAGGGTTCCACCATCAAATCTCAGTCATGTTGCCAGTCCACAGGTTTCTGTGATCAAACCACATTCAAGTTCCCAGGCCACAGGCTTCCAGAATCAAGCCTCAGTCATGTTGCCAGGCCACAGGGTACCACCCTCAAACCTCACTCATGTTCCCAGGCCACAGGGTTCCTCCATCAAACCTCAATCATGTTCCCAGGACACAGGATCCAAAATCAAACCAATGTCCAGTTCCCAGGCCATGGGTTTCCAGTACCAGGCCTCAGTCATGTTCCGAGGACACATGGTTCCAGAATCAAACCTCAGTCATGTTCGCAGGCCACAGGGTTCCACAATCAAACCACAGTATGTTCCCTGGACAAAGGTGTCCAGAATCAAACCTCAGTCATCTTCTCAGGGAACAGGGTTCCAGAAAGAAACCTCAGTCATGTGGCCAGGCCACAGGTTTCCACCATCAAACCTCAGACAGGTTGCCAGGCCACAGGGTTCCAGAATCAAACCGTTCTCATGTTCCCAGGCCACAGGGTTCCAGAATCCACTGATGTCATCTTCCCAGGCCACAGGGTTCCAGAATCAATCCTCAGTTATGTTCCCAGGCTACAGGGTTCCAGAATCAAACCTCAGTCATGTTCCCAGTCCACAGGGTTCCAGAACCAAGCCTCAGTCAGGTTCCCAGGGCACAGTATTCCACAATCTAAACAGATGTCATGTTCCCAGGCCACAGGTTTCCAGAATCACACCTCAGTCATGTTCCCAGGCCACAGGGATCCAGAATCAAACCTCAGTCATGTTGCCAGGCCAGAGGGTACCACCATCAAACCTCAGTCATATTCCCAGACCACAGGTTTCCAGAATCAAACCGATTTCATGTTCCCAGGCAACAAGGTACCAGAATCCACACCGATGTCATGTTCCCAGGCCACAGGATTCCACAATCTAACATCAGTCATGTTCCCAGGCCAATGGTTTCCAGAATCAACCCTCAGTCATATTCCCAGGCCACATGGTTCCAGAAGCAAACCTCAGTCATGTTCCCAGGACACAGGGTTCCAGAATCAAACCTCAGTCATGTCCCCTGGACACAGGTTTCAAAAATAAAACCCCAGTCAGGTGCCCAGGCCACAGGCTTCCAGAATCAAGCCTCACTCATATTCCCAGGCCACAGTGTTCCACAATTAAACCTCAGTCATATTCCCAGGCCAGAGGGTTCCACAATCAAACCTCAGTCCTGTTGCGAGGCCACGGTTCCACCATCAAGCCTCAGTCATGTTCCCAGGCCAGAGTGTTCCACAATCAAACCTAAGTCATCTTGCCAGGCCACAGGATTCCACCATCAAACCTCAGTCCTGTTGCCAGGACACAGGGATCAACCATCAAACCTCAGTCATGTTCCCAGGAAACAGGGTTCCAGAATCAAACCAATGTCATGTTCCCAGGCCACGGGTTTCCAGTATCAGGCCTCAGACATGTTCCCAGTGCACAGGGTTCCACCATCAAACCTCAGTCATGTTGCCAGTCCACAGGTTTCTGCGATCAAACCACATTCAAGTTCCCAGGACACAGGCTTCCAGAATCAAGCCTCAGTCATGTTGCCAGGCCACAGGGTACCACCCTCAAACCTCACTCATGTTCCCAGGCCACAGGGTTCCTCCATCAAACCTCAATCATGTTCCCAGGACACAGGATCCAGAATCAAACCAATGTCAAGTTCCCAGGCCATGGGTTTCCAGTACCAGGCCTCAGTCATGTTTCCAGGGCACAGGGTTCTACAATCAAACCTCAGTCATAGAGGAGGGAGAAGATGGCGGAAGAGTAAGACGCGGAGATCACCTTCCTTCCCACAGATACAGTAGAAATACATCTATACGTGGAACTGCTCCTACAGAACACCCACTGAACGCTGGCAGAAAACGTCCGACCTCCAAAAAGGCAAGAAACTCCCCCCGTACTTGGGTGGGGCAAAAGAAAAAAGAAATAACAGAGACAAAAGAATAGGGACGGCACCTGCACCAGTGGGAGGGAGCCGTGAAGGAGGAAAGGTTTCCACGCACTAGGAGCCCCTTCGCGGGCGGAGACTGCGGGTGGCAGAGGGGGGAAGCTTCGGAGCCATGGAGGAGAGCGCAGCCACAGAGGTGCGGAGGGCAAAGTGGAGAGGTTCCCGCACAGAGGCTCGGCGCCGAGTGGCGCTCACCAGCCTGAGAGGCTTGTCTGCTCCCCCGCCGGGGCGGGCGGGGCTGGGAGCTGAGGCTCGGCTTCGGTCGGATCGCAGGGAGAGGACTGGGGCTGGCGGCGTGAACACAGCCTGAAGGGGTTGGCGCACCACAGCTAGCCGGGAGGGAGACCGGGAAAAGGTCTGCAGTTGCCGAAGAGGCAAGAGACTTTTTCTTGCCTCTTAGTTTCGTTGCGCGCAAGGAGAGGGGATTCAGAGCGCCGCCTAAACGAACTCCAGAGAAGGGCGCGAGCCGCGGCGATCAGCGCAGACCCCAAGGACGGGCGTGAGACGCTGGGGCTGCTGCTGCCGCCTCCAAAAAGCCTGTGTGCGAGCACAGGTCACTCTCCACACCGCCCCTCCCGGGAGCCTGTGCAGCCCGCCACTGCCAGGGTCCCGGGATCCGGGGACAACATCCCCGGGAGAACGCACTGCACGCCTCGAGCTGGTGCAACGTCACGCCGGCCTCGGCCGCCGCAGGCTCGCCCCGCCTCCTCTGTACCCCTCCCTCCCCGCGGCCTGGGTGAGCCAGAGCCCCCGAAGCAGCTGCTCCTTTAACCCCGTTCTGTCTGGGCGGGGAACAGACGCCCTCAGGCGACCGACACGCAGAGGCGGGTCCAAATCCAAAGCTGAACCCCAGGAGCTGTGCGAACAGGGAAGAGAAGGGGAAATCTCTCCCAGCAGCCTCAGAAGCAGCGGATTAAAGCTCCACAAACAACTTGATGTACCCTGCATCTGTTGAACACCTGAACAGACAACGAATCATCCCAAATTCAGGAGGTGGACTTTGGGAGCAGGAGATATAAATTTTTCCCCTTTTTCTTTTTTTGTGAGTGTATATGTATATGCTTCTGGGTGAGATTTTGTCTGTATAGCTTTGCTTTACAATAGCTTTATTTTACTTCACTATATTACAGCCTCTTTCTTTCTCTCTTTCTATTTTTTCTCCCTTTTACTCTGAGCCGTGTGGACGAAAGGCTCTTGGTGCTCCAGCCAGGCATCACGGCCGTGCCTCTGAGGTGGGAGAGCCAACTTCAGGACACTGGTCCACAAGAGACCTCCCAGCTCCACGTAATACCAAACGGCAAAAATCTCCCAGAGATCTCCATCTCAACATCAAGACCCAGCTTCACTCAACGACCAGCAAGCTATAGTGCTGGACACCCTATGCCAAACAACTAGCTAGACAGGAACACAACCCCATCCATTAGGAGAGAGGCTGCCTAAAATCATAATAAGGCCACAGACACCCCAAAATACACCACCAGACGTGGACGTGCCCACCAGAAAGACAAGATCCAGCCTCATCCACCAGAACTCAGGCACTAGTTCCCTCCACCAGGAAGCCTACACAACCCACTGAACCAACCTTAGCCACTGGGGACAGATACCAAAAACAACGGGAACTACGAACCTGCAGCCTGTGAAAAGGAGACCCCAAACACAGTAAGATAAGCAAAATGAGACAACAGAAAAACACACAGCAGATGAAGGAGCAGGCTCAAAACACACCAGACCTAACAAATGACGAGGAACTAGATAGTCTACCTGAAAAAGAATTCAGAATAATGATAGTAAGGATGATCCAAAATCTGGGAAATAGAATAGACAAAATGCAAGAAACATTTAACAAGGATGTAGAAGAACTAAAGAGGAACCAAGCAATGATGAAAAACACAATAAATGAAATTAAAAATATTCTAGATGGGATCAATAGCAGAATAACTGAGGCAGAAGAAAGGATAAGTGACCTGGAAGATAAAATGGTGGAAATAACTACTGCAGAGCAGGATAAAGAAAAAAGAATGAAAAGAACTGAGGACAGTCTCAGAGACCTCTGGGAGAACATTAAACACACCAACATTCGAATTATAGGGGTCCCAGAAGAAGAAGAGAAAAAGAAAGGGACTGAGAAAATATTTGAAGAGATTATAGTTGAAAACTTCCCTAATATGGGAAAGGAAATAGTTAATCAAGTCCTGGAAGCACAGAGAGTCCCATACAGGATAAACCCAAGGAGAAACACGCCAAGACACATATTAATCAAACTGTCAAAAATTAAATATAAGGAAAAATATTAAAGGCAGCAAGGGAAAAAAAACAAATAACACACAAGGGAATCCCCATAAGGTTAACAGCTGATCTTTCAGCAGAAACTCTGCAAGAAAGAAGGGAGTGGCAGGATATACTTAAAGTGATGAAGGAGAAAAACCTACAACCAAGATTCCTCTACCCAGCAAGGATCTCATTCAGATGTGATGGAGAAATTAAAACCTTTACAGACAAGCAAAAGCTGAGAGAGTTCAGCACCACCAAACCAGCTTTACAACAAATGCTAAAGGAACTTCTCTAGGCAAGAAACACAAGAGAAGGAAAACACCTACAATAACAAACCCAAAACATTTAAGAAAATGGGAATAGGAACATATATATCGATAATTACCTTGAATGTAAATGGATTATATGCTCCCACCAAAAGACACAGGCTGGCTGAATGGATACAAAAACAAGACCCATATACATGCTGTCTACAAGAGACCCACTTCAGACCTAGAGACACATACAGACTGAAAGTGAGGGGATGGAAAAAGATATTCCATGCAAATGGAAATCAAAAGAAAGCTGGAGTAGCAATTCTCATATCAGACAAAATAGACTTTAAAATAAAGACTATTACAAGAGACAAAGAAGGACACTATATAATGATCAAGGGATCGATCCAAGAGGAAGGTATAACAATTGTAAATATTTATGCACCCAGCATAGGAGCACCTCAATACATAAGGCAAATACTAACAGCCATAAAAGGGGAAATTGACAGCAACACAATCATAGTAGGGGACTTTAACACCCCACTTTCACCAATGGACAGATCATCCAAAATGAAAATAAATAAGGAAACACAAGCTTTAAATGATACATTAAACAAGATGGACTTAATTGATATTTCTAGGACATTCCACCCAAAAACAACAGAATACACATTTTTCTCAAGTGCTCATGGAACATTCTCCAGGATAGATCATATCTTGGGTCACAAATCAAGCCTTGGTAAATTTAAGAAAATTGAAATCGTATCAAGTATCTTTTCCGACCACAACGCTATGAGACTAGATATCAATTACAGGAAAAGATCTGTAAAAAATACAAACACATGGAGGCTACACAATACACTACTTAATAACGAAGTGATCACTGAAGAAATCAAAGGGGAAATCAAAAAATACCTAGAAACAAATGACAATGGAGATACGACGACCCAAAAACTATGGGACGCAGCAAAAGCAGTGCTAAGAGGGAAGTTTATAGCAATACAAGCCTACCTCAAGAAACAGGAAACATCTCGAATAAACAACCTAACCTTGCACCTAAAGCAATTAGAGAAAGAAGAACAAAAAAACCCCAAAGCCAGCTGAAGGAAAGAAATTATAAAGATCAGGTCAGAAATAAATGAAAAAGAAATGAAGGAAACAAATGCAAAAATCAATGAAACTAAAAGCTGGTTCTTTGAGAAGATAAACAAAATTGATAAACCATTAGCCAGACTCATCAAGAGAAAAAGGGAGAAGACTCAAATCAATAGAATTAGAAATGAAAAAGTTGAAGTAACCACTGACACTGCAGAAATACAAAGGATCATGAGAGATTACTACAAGCAACTCTATGCCAATAAAATGGACAACCTGGAAGAAATGGACAGATTCTTAGAAATGCACAAACTGCCGAGATTGAACCAGGAAGAAATAGAAAATATGAACAGACCAATCACAAGCACTGAAATTGAAACTGTGATTAAAAACCTTCCAACAAACAAAAGCCCAGGACCAGATGGCTTCACAGGTGAATTCTATCAAACATTTAGAGAAGAGCTAACACCTATCCTTCTCAAACTCTTCCAAAATATTGCAGAGGGAGGAACACTCCCAAACTCATTCTACGAGGCCACCATCACCCTGATACCAAAATCAGACAAAGATGTCACAAAGAAAGAAAACTACAGGCCAATATCACTGATGAACATAGATGCAAAAATCCTCAACAAAATACTAGCAAACAGAATCCAACAGCACATTAAAAGGATCATACACCATGATCAAGTGGGGTTTATCGCAGGAATGCAAGGATTCTTCAACATACGCAAATCAATCAATGTGATACACCATATTAACAAATTGAAGGAGAAAAACCATATGATCATCTCAATAGATGCAGAGAAAGCTTTCGACAAAATTCAACACCGATTTATGATGAAATTCCTCCAGAAAGTAGGCATACAGGGAACTTTCCTCAACATAATAAAGGCCATATATGACAAACCCACAGCCAACATTGTCCTCAATGGTGAAAAACTGAAACCATTTCCACTAAGATCAGGAACAAGACAAGGTTGCCCACTCTCACCACTATTATTCAACATAGTTTTGGAAGTGTTAGCCACAGCAATTAGAGAAGACAAAGAAATAAAAGGAATCCAAATCGGAAAAGAAGTAAAGCTGTCACTATTTGCAGATGACATGATACTATACATAGAGAATCCTAAAGATGCTACCAGAAAACTCCTAGAGCTAATCAATGAATTTGGTAAAGTAGCAGGATACAAAATTAAAGCACAGAAATCTCTTGCATTTCTATACACTAATGACGAAAAATCTGAAAGTGAAATTAAGAAAACACTCCCGTTTACCATTGCAACAAAAAGAATAAAATATTTAGGAATAAACCTACCTAAGGAGACAAAAGACCTGTATGCAATAAATTATAAGACACTGATGAAAGAAATTAAAGATGATACAAATAGATGGAGAGATATACCATGTTCCTGGATTGGAAGAATCAACATTGTGAAAATGACTCTACTACCCAAAGCAATCTACAGATTCAATGCAATCCCTATCAAACTACCACTGGCATTTTTCACAGAACTAGAACAAAAAAGTTCACAATTTGTATGGAAACACAAAAGACCCCGAATAGCCAAAGCAATCTTGAGAACGAAAAATGGAGCTGGGGGAATCAGGCTCCCTGACTTCAGACTATATTACAAAGCTTCAGTAATCAAGACAGTTTGGTACTGGCACAAAAACAGAAATATAGATCAATGGAACAGGATAGAAAGCCCAGAGATAAACCCACACACATATGGTCACCTTATCTTTGATAAAGGAGGCAAGCATATACAGTGGAGAAAAGACAGCCTCTTCAATAAGTGGTGCTGGGAAAATTGGACAGTTACATGTAAAAGTATGAAATTAGAACACTCCCTGACACCATGCACAAAAATAAACTCAAAATGGATTAAAGACCTAAGTGTAAGGTCAGACACTATCAAACTCTTAGAGGAAAACATAGGCAGAACACTCTATGACATACATCACAGCAAGATTCTTTTTGACCCAGCTCCCAGAGAAATGGAAATAAGAACACAAATAAACAAATGGGACCTAATGAAACTTAAAAGCTTTTGCACAGCAAAGGAAACCATAAACAAGACCAAAAGACAACCCTCAGAATGGGAGAAATATTTGCAAATGAAGCAACTGACAAAGGATTAATCTCCAAGATTTACAAGCAGCTCATGCAGCTCAATAACAAAAAAACGAACAACCCAATCCAAAAATGGGCAGAAGACCTAAATAGACATTTCTCCAAAGAAGATATACAGATGGCCTACAGACACATGAAAGAATGCTCAACATCATTAATCATTAGAGAAATGCAAATCAAAACTACAATGAGATATCATCTCACACCGGTCAGAATGGCCATCATCAAAAAATCTAGAAACAATAAATGCTGGAGAGGGTGTGGAGGAAGGGGAACACTCTTGCACTGTTGGTGGGAATGTAAATTGATACAGCCACTATGGAGAACAGTATGGAGGTTCCTTAAAAAACTACAAATAGAACTACCATACGACCCAGCAATCCCACTACTGGGCATATACCCTGAGAAAACCATAGGTCAAAAAGAGTCATGTACCAAAATGTTCATTGCAGCTCTATTTACAATAGCCAGGACATGGAAGCAACCTAAATGTCCATCGACAGATGAATGGATAAAGAAGATGTGGCACATATATACAATGGAATATTACTCAGCCATAAAAAGAAACGAAATGGAGGTATTTGTAATGAGGTGGATGGAGTTAGAGTCTGTCATACAGAGTGAAGTAAGTCAGAAAGAGAAAAACAAATACAGTATGCTAACACATATATACGGAATCTAAGGGGAAAAAAAAAAAAAGGCCATGAAGAACCTAGTGGCAAGACGGGAATAAAGACACAGACCTACTAGAGAATGGACTTGAGGATATGGGGAGGGGGTGGGGTGAGATGTGACAGGGTAAGGGAGTGTCATGGACATATATACACTACCAAATGTAAAATAGATAGCTAGTGGGAAGCAGCCGCATAGCACAGGGAGATCAGCTCGGTGCTTTGTGACCACCTAGAGGGGTGGGATGGGGAGGGTGGGAGGGAGGGAGATACAAGAGGGAAGAGAAATGGGAGCATATTGTATATGTATAACTGATTCACTTTGTTATAAAGCAGAAGGTAACACACAATTGTAAGGCAATTATACTTCAATAAAGATGTTTAAAAAAAAAAAAAGAAACGAAGACCCAACACAGCCAAAAATAAATAAATAAATAAATAAATAAAAAATAAAAATAAAGGAATTCCTTTTAAAAAAATAAGTAAAATAAATATCCTTAAAAAAAAAAGAAATAAAATATTTCTTTAATCTTTCTATCTCAGTCTCCATCTCATTAATTATTCCCACAGGTTCTTCACCTGGGATACATAGACACAACACCTCACCCCACAGAGAAGCCTGTGTGTAGAAGAGTATTTCACAAAACTATGGTTTTATTTTTAATCCTGTGTATTTTATTCATGTTTTTAAAAATATTACTCTGAGAAGAGCTCTATAGCTTTACCACACTGACAAAGGAATCCATGGAACAAAACTATTTGAACATCATTAAGGATCGGGTCCTAAGAGACTAGATGGAAGGTTGGAATTGGATTTTGACCTTGGTGTTAACTAACTGCCTCTTATTGTCAGGTGACCCTTAGATATCTCCTGCATAAAAGTCCCTTTATATGTTCCTAGATAAATAAATATACTCTAGGGATACTCAGCTCCACACCTCCAGAATTAGTTCAGAACCTTTGCCTTTTGCAGTCTCTAAATCAGCATGCCACCTCCCCAAGAGGTGGCTCTTACCTTCTCTCACTAGCTCTTAGCAATGTCTCCAGCTGGCTCAATAACTCCCTGTCATAATTATTCCAAAATCATTTTCCTTCATCTTCTCCCACCACTGACAACCTGCCACACATTACTGGTCTGGACTTAACCACAGTCACTCAAAATACATTAATACTATCTGACCATGTCTGGCAGGTGTTATACACCAGGTATTACATTACACTCCCAATTGCATTACCTTATTTTGTCCTATCAACATCCTGTGAGATAGCTAGGTTGTTACTCTTATTGATATTTTACAGTAAGTAAACTGAGTCACAAAATCTAAAGTAGCTGAACCAAGACTGGGATTTTTTTTATTTTTTTATTGGAGTATAATTTTTTTACAATGTTGTGTTAGTTTCCTCTGTACAATGAATTCAATACGTATACATATATCCCCTCCATTTTGGACCTCCCTCTCACCCCCACCCATCTAGGTCATCACAGAGCACTGAGCTGAGCTCCCTGGGCTATAAAGCAAGTTCCCACTAGCTATATATTTTACACATATATATATATATATGTATGTATGTATTAATGTATATATTTCAATCCTAATCTCCCTGTTCATCCCACCTTCCCCTTTCCCCTCTGTGTCCACCCATCCATTCTTTATGTCTGTGTCTCTATTCCTGCTCTGCAAAAATTTTACCTGTAGCATTTTTCTAAATTCCACATATATGCATTAATATACGATACTGCTTTTTCTCTTTCTGACTTATGTCACTCTGTATGACAGACTATACCTCCATCCACATCTCTACAAATGATCCAATTTCGTTCCTTTGTATGGCTAAGTAATATTCCATCATATATATGTACCACATCTTCTTTATCCGTTCATCTCTCAATGGACATTTAGGTAGTTTCCATGTCCTAGCTATAGTAAATAGTGTTTCAATGAATATTGGGGTACATATGTCTTTTTGAATTATGGTTTTCTCAGGGCATATGCCCAGAAGTGGGATTGCTTGGTCATGTGGTAGTTTTATTTTCAGTTTTTTAAGGAACCTCCATACTGTTCTCCATAGTGGCTGTATCAATTTACATTCCCACCAACACTACAGGAGGGTTCCCTTTTCTCTACACCCTCTCCACCATTTATTGTTTGTAGAATTTTTGATGATGGCCATTCTGACCAGTGTGAGGTGATACCTCATTGTAGTTTTGATTTGCATTTCTATAATAATTAGTGATGTTGAGCATCTTTTCATGTGTTTGTTGGCCCTCTGCATGTCTTCTTTGGAGAAATGTCTATTTAGGTCTTTTGCCCATTTTAGGATTGGGTTGTTTGTTTTTTTGATATTGAGCTGCATGAGCTGTTTGTATATTTTAGAGATTAATCTTTGTCAGTTGCTTCACTGGTAAATATTTTCTCCCATTCTGAGGATTGTCTTTTTGTCTTGTTTTCAGCTTCCTTTGCTGTGCAAAAGCTTTTACATTTAATTGGGTCCCATTTGTTTATTTTTGTTTTTATTTTCCTTACTCCAAGAGGTGAGTCAAAAAGAATCTTGCTGTGATTTATGTCAAAGAGTGTTTTTCCTGTTTTCCTCTAAGAGTTTTACAGGGTCTGGCCTTACATTTAGGTTTCAATTCATTTTGAGAATATTTTTGTGTATGGTGTTAGGTAGTGTTCTAATGTCATTTTATTACATGTAGTTGTCCAGTTTTCACACCTGCACTTATTGAAGAGACAGTCTTTTCTCCATTGTATATTCTTGCCTCCTTTGTCATAGATTAGGTGACCATAGGTGCGTGTGTTTACCTCTGGGCTTTCTATCCTGTACCATTGATATATATTTCTGTTTTTGTGCCAGTACCACACTGCGTTGATTACTGTAGCTTCGTAGTATAATCTGAAGTCAAGGAGCCTGATTCCTTCAGCTCCGTTTTTCTTTCTCAGAATTGCTTTGGCTATTTGGGGTCTTTTTTGTTTCCATACAAATTGTAAATTTTTTTGTTCTAACCTGTGAAAAATCCCATTGGTAATTTGATAGAGATTGCATTGAATCTGTAGATTGCTTTGGATAGTATAGTCATTTTCACAATATTGTTTTTTCCAACCCAAGAACACAGTACATCTCTCCATCTGTTTGTGTCCTCTTTGATTTCTTTTATCAGTGTTTTATGATTTTCTGCATACAGGTCTTTTGCCTGCTTAGGTAGGTTTATTCCTAGGTATTTTATTCTTTTTGTTGCAGTGGTAAATGGGATTGTTTTCTTAATTTCTCTTTCTGACTTTTTTTTGTTAGTGTATAGGAATGCAAGATATTTCTGTGCATTAATTTTGTATCCTACAACTTTACTAAATTCATTAATTAGCTCTAGTTGTTTTCTGGTAGCATCATTAGGATTTTCTATGTATAGTATCATGTCATCTGCAAACAGTGATGGTTTTACTTCTTTTCTAATTTGGATTTCTTTTATTTCTTTTCCTTCTCTGATTGCCATGGCTAGGACTTCCTATTCAAACTATGTTGAATAATATTGGTGAGAGTGGACATACTTGTTTTGTTTCTGATTTTAGAGGAAATGCTTAAAGTTTTTCACCATTGAGGACAATGTTGGCTGTGGGTTTGTCATATGCATCCTTTATTATGTTGAGGTAGGTTCCCTCTATGTCCACTTTCTGGAGAGTTTTTATCATAAATGTGTGTTGAATTTTGTTAAAAGCTTTTTCTGCATCTATTGAGATGATCATATGGTTTTTATTCTTTAATTTGTTAATATGGTGTATCACATTGATTGATTTGCATATATTGAAAAATCCTTGCCTCCCTGGGATAAATCTCACTTGATCATGGTGTATGATCCTTTTAATGTATTGTTGGATTCTGTTTGCTAGTATTTTGTTGAGGATTTTTGCATCTATATTCATCAGTGATATTTCTCTGTAATTTTCTTTTTTTAAATATCTTTTTCTGGTTTTGGTATCAGGGTGATGGTTGTCTCATAGAATGAGTTTGGTAGTGCTCCTCCCTCTTTAATTTTTTTGGAAGAGTTTGAGAAGGATAGGTGGTAGCTCTTCTCTAAGTGTTTGATAGAATTTGCCTGTGAAGCAATCTGGTCCTGGACTTTTATTTGTTGGAAGCTTTTAAAACACAGTTTCAATTTCAGTACTTGTGATTATTCTATTCATATTTTCTATTTCTTCCTGGTTCAGTCTTGGAAAGTTTTACCTTTCTAAGAATTTGTCCATTTTTTCCAGGTTGTCCACTTTATTGGCATACAGTTTCTTGTAGTAGTCTCTCATGATCCTTTGTATTTCTGTTGTGTCAGTTGTTACTTCTCCTTTTTTGTTTCTACTTCTGGTGATTTGAATCTTCTCCCTTTTTATCTTAATGAGTCTTGCTAAAGCTTTATCAATTTCGTTTATCTTCTCAAAAGCCCAAAATTTAGTTTTATTGATCTTTGCTATTGTTTTCTTCATTTTTATTTCATTTATTTCTGCTCTGATCTTGATTTCTTTCTTCTACTAACTTTGGGTTTTGTTTCTTCTTCTTTCTCTAGTTGCTTTAGGTGTAAGTTTAAGTTGTTTACTTGAGGCTTTTCTTGAGGTGAGATTGAATTGCTATAAACTTACCTCTTAGAACTGCTTTTGCTGTGTCTCATAGGTTTTGAGTTGTCCTGCTTTCATTGTCATTTTTTTCGATGTATTTTTTTATCTCATCTTTTATTTCTTCAGTGATCTCTTTGTTATTTAGTGTCAAATTGTTTATCCTCTATGTGTTTGTATTTTTTATAGTTTTTTTTCTTGTAACTGATTACTAATCTTATAACGTCGTGGTCAGAAAAGATGCTTGATACTATTTCATGTTTCTTAAATTTACCGAGGCTTGATTTGTGATGCAAGATGTGATCTATTCTGGAGAATGTTTCATGTGCACTTGAGAAGAAAGTGTATTCTGCCGCTTTTGGGTGGGATGTCCTATAAATTTCAACTAAGTCTATCTGGTCTACTGTGTCATTTAAACTTTCATATCCTTATTTATTTTCTGTCTGGATGATATGTCCATTGGTGTAAGTGGGGTGTTAAATCCCCCACAATTATCCTGTTACTGTCAATTTCCCCTTTTTTGGCTGTTTGAATTTTCCTTATGTATTGAGTTGCTCTTATGTTGGGTGGAGAAATATTTATAATTTTTATATCTTCTTCTTGGATTGATCCCTTAATCATGATATAGTATCCTTCCTTGTCTCTTGTAACAGTCTTTATTTTAAAGTCTATTTTATCTGATATGAGTCTTGCTACTCCAGCTTTCATTTGATTTCCAATTACATGGAATATCTTTTCCATCCCATCACTTTCAGTCTGTATGTGTCCCTAAATCTGAAGTGGGCCTCTTGTAGACAGCATATACACAGGTCTTGTTTTTGTATCCATTCAGCCAGAGTGTGTCTTTTGCTTAGAGCATTTAATCCATATACATTCAAGGTAATTATCAATATGTATATTCCCACTACCGTTTTCTTAATTTTTTTGGGTTTGATTTTGTGGGTCTTTTTCTTCTCTTATGTTTCTCACCTAAAGAAGTTCCTTTAGCATTTGTTTTAAAACTGGATTCATGGTGGTGTATTCTCTTAGATTTTGCTTGCCTGTAAAGCTTTTGATTTCTCAGTTGAATCTGAATGGGATCCTTGCTGGGTAGAATAATTTTTCTTGTAGATTTTTCCCATTCATCACTTTAAATATATCCTGCCAATCCCTTCTAGCCTGCAGGGTTTCTGTTGAAAAATCAACTGATAACCTTATTGGGATTCCCTTGTATACTATTTGTTACTTTTCCCTTGCTGCTTTTAATATTTTCTCTTTAAATTTACTTCTTGATAGTTTGATTAATATGTGTCTCAGTGTTTTTCTCCTTGTGTTTATCCTGAATGGGACTCTCTGCACTTCCTGGACTTGGGTAGATATTTCCTTTCTCATGTTAGAGAGGTTCCAAGTCTAATATCTTCAAATATTTTCTCAGACCATTTCTCTTTCTCTTCTTTTTCTAGGACCCCTAGAATTCAAATGTTGGTGCTTTCAATGTTACCCCAGAAGTCTCTGAGACTGTCTTCATTTTTTTTTTTTTCATTCTTTTTTCTTTGTTCTGCTCCTTGGCTGTTATTTCCACCATTCTATCTTTCAGCTCACTTATTCATTCCTCCATTTCAGTTATTCTTCTATTGATTTCTTCTAGTGTATTTTTCATTTCAGTTATTGTGTTGTTCCTCTCTGTTTATTCTTTAGTTCTTCTAGGTCCTTGTTATGCATTTCTTGTATTTTCTTGATCTTTTCCATTCTATTTCTGAGATTTTGGATCATCTTTATTAACATTAGTCTAAATTATTTTTCAAGTAGGTTGCCTATTTCTTCTTCATTTATTTCATCTTGTAGGTTTTTACCTTGCTTGTTTATCTGTAACAATTATTTTTTGTCATCTTTTTTTTTTTTTTATGAGTGAGGCTTTGTTCCTGTCTTACTTGTTGTTTGGCCTTAGGTTTGCAGGCAGTTGGATGGAGCTGGGTCTTAGTGTCAAGATGAGGACCTCTGGGAGAGTTCACACCAATTAATATTCTCTGGGGTCTGAGGTTTTCTGCTAGTCCAGTGGTTTGGACTCAATGCTCACACCATTGGAGCTCATGCCTGACCCCTGCCCTGGGAGCCAAGATGCCACAAGTCATGTGGCATGGTAAAAAAAAAAAATAAACAAAATAAAAAGGCAACAAACAAAAAGGAGCAGAACAATAACAAAGAATAAAAAATAAAATATATATTAGAAAAAATAAAAATGAAACAACAACAAAGCAAAACAGAACCACAATAGAAAAAAAAAAGAAAAAAGAAGGAGCTGGAAAAGGCCCTGGTGGTGGGGTTGGGTTGTGGTTGTGGAGCTTAGGCTCAGGATCTGCATGGCTGGAGCAAGCACTGGAGGGCAGAGTTTCAGGCCCAGAACCCCAGCAGTTTCACTGGGACTCAGGCAGGCAGGGGAGATGCTGGCCACATTCCCCTCCAATCCCTGAACCCCCAAAAGCCTCTACCCTTTCCTGCTGATCCCCTCACCATGAGTGGGGCCCTCTGTAAGTGTGAACCCCACTTCTTCCCCAGTTGCCCCTCAGGGACACTGGTCCCATCCCACCTCAACTTTTTCTGCCCCTTCCTCACCCCCCCGATATCCTATCTGGTCATGCAGGGATTCCTCCCATCCCCTTAGGTGTCGAAGGTTCCCCACTGGTGCCTGATAAGTGCCCTAATTGTGAGAAGATGCAAACTCCACATCCTCCTACTGCACCATCTTGACCCCATCCCCAAGACTTGGATTTTAACCAAGGTAATTTGGTTAAAGAGTTTATGTGTTTAATAAATTCTCATCATTATATCCAAACCATATAGTTATTCAATAGTCATATGAAATAAATATATTTTGCAAAATCAAAGCAACAAAATATTAAAAAGATAATATATAAGTGACCAAGTGGGGTTTATTCCAGAAACGTAGAGTTGGTTTATGTTTGAAAATCAACAAGGTAGTTCACAACACTAGCAATCTAAAAAAAAAGAAGGTCACAATCATCTCAATTTATGCAGATAAATCATTTGAAAAAGTTCAGTATCCATTTCTTATAAAAATTCTCAGCAAATTATTAATACAAGGGAACTCCTTCAACCTGATAAAAGATATCTGTGAAGACCTACAGCTAGCATCATACTTTACTTAATGGTAAAATTCTGATTGCTTTACCCCATGATCAGAAACAAGACAGGAATGTCTGCTCTCACAGTTCTGTTCAACATTATATTGGAGGCTCTAGTCAGTGCAATCAGGCAATGAAAAGAAGTAGAATTCTTCCAACTTTTAAAGGAAGAATTAAGATTGTCTTTATTCTAAGATGATGTAAACTTCTATATAGAAAATTGATTGGAATTTCCTCCACCAAAAAACTACTAGTACTAATAACTAACTGATAACACTCATTGTTGTTTACTCTGTTCAACTCTTATACACAAATATGAGCTCTATTTGCAATAACCAAAAACTGGAAACAACCCAAATACTTATAAACAGAGGAATGAGAAACAATTTGCAAAGTATTCATATAATGGAAAGTTACTCAACAATGAATAGGAAGGAACTATTAAAATTCACAACATGGGTGAATCTCAAAATAAATATGTTGAGTGAAAAAAGTCAAACCAAAAAAAAAAAAAAAGGCATATACCATAACGTTTAATGTATATGAGTTTAGAAAATGCATAATAACCTATAGTGACAAACAACAAGTCAGAGTTGTTTTTTTTTTTTTGGACAGGAGGATTGGGATGGGCAAGTGGGAACAATTGCAAAGGAGCATAAGGAAAATTGAGAAGAAATGTGGATTCATTATCTTGATTATGGTGATGGTTTCACAGATGTATGCATATGTCAAAAGTGGATTGTACACTTTAAATGTATAAAGTTTACTGTATGCTTATTATACCTCAATAAAGCTGTTTAAAGTTATATCTATATCCATATATATTGTTCTTAGTATCAGTTGAAATTAAATACATTTTATTCATAAGAGCTTGTGACTTGCCATATTCTATGCAATGTCTAGCCCTGTGGTATATCTACGTACGTTAGAGTCATTGTCGTTACTTAAAAATTGCCTTAATGAAATGCATAAACTCAAAGAAAATTCACTGTCATACCTATAACCACTTATATCACATAAACTACCCTTCCTTTCTGATGTCAACCATATAATTGCTCAAATAACCAAAAGTGAAATCAGGTGTCCATTCTGTAAAAAAGTAGACTTTAGCTTAAATGAGCAAGGGCAATTAGCCAAGTCATTAGACTAATATTCAGAATTAGCTTAATTTTTAAAAAAATTTAGTGGAGTATAGTTGCTTTAAAATGTTGTGTTAGTTTCTACTGTATAGCAAAGTGAATTACCTATATGTATACATATATCCCCTCTTTTTTGGATTTCCTTCCCATTTAGGTCACCACAGAACATTGAGTAAATTTCCCTGTGCTATATAGTAGGTTCTCATTAGTTATCTATTTTATACATAGTATCAGTAGTGTATATATGTCAATCCCAATCTCCCAATTCATCCCACCCACACCTGCCCCACTTGGTATCTATACATTTGTTCTCTAAGTTTTTGTCTCTATTTCTGCTATGCAAATAAGATAATCTATATCATTTTTCTAGATTCCACATATATGCGTTAATATATGATATTTGTTTTTCTCTTTCTGACTTACTTCACTCTGTATGACAGTCTCTCAGTCCATCCACTTCTCTACAAATGACCCAGTTTTATTCCTTTTTATGGCTGGATAATACCCCATTCTGTATATGTGTCACATCTTCTTTATCTATTCCTCTGTTGATGGACATTTATGTTTCTTCCATGTCCTGGCTATTGTAAGTAGTGCTGCAATGAACACTGGGGTACATGTGTCTTTTTGAATTATGGTTTTCTCTGTGTAAATGTCCAGTAGTGGGATTGCTGGGTCACATGGTAGCACCTATGGTCAATTAATCTATGGCAAAGGAGGTAAGAATATATAATGGAGAAAAGGCAGCCCCTTCAATAACTGGTACTGGGAAAACTGGAAAGCTACATGTAAAAGAATGAAATTAGAACACTCCCTAACACCATACACAAAAATAAACTCAAAATGGAATAAAGACCTAAATGTAAGACCAGACACTATAAAACTCTTAGAGGAAAACATGGGCAGAACACTCTTTGACATAAATCACAGCAAGAACTTTTTTTGACCCACCTCCTGGAGTAAGAAAAATTAAAAAAAATAAACAAATGGGATCTAATTAAACTTAAAAGCTTTTGCACAGCAAAGGAAACCATAAATAAGATGAAAAGGCAACCCTCAGAATGGGAGAAAATATTGCAAATGAAACAACTGACAAAGGATTAATCTCCAAAATACACAAACAGCTCATGCAACTCAACATCAGAAAAAAAAAAAAAAAAAACAACCATGGGGAGAGAGAGCTTCAAGATGGTGAAAGAGTAAGACTTGGAGATCAACTTCCTCCCCACAAATACATCAGAAATACATCTACATGTGGAACAACTCCTACAGAACACCTACTGAATGCTGGCAGAAGACCTCAGACATCCCAAAAGGAAAGAAACTCCCCACATACCTGAGTAGGGCAAAAGAAAAAAGAAAACAACAGACAAAAGAATAGGGACGGGACCTGCATCCGTGGGAGGGAGCTGTGAAAGAGGAAAGGTTTCCACACGCTAGGAAGTCCCTTTGTGGGCAGAGACTGCAGGTGGCTGAGGGGGGAAGCTTCAGAGCCATGGAGGAGAGCACAGCAACAGGGGTGCAGAGGGCAAAGCTGAGAGATTCCCGCACAGAGGGTCGATGCTGACCTACACTCACCAGCCTGAGAGGCTTGTCTGCTCACCCACCGGGATGGGTGGGGGCTGGGAGCTGAGGCTTGGGCTTCGGATCCCAGGGAGAGGACTGGTGTTGGCTGCTTGAACACAGCTTGAAGGGGACAAGTGTGCCACAGCTAGCAGGGAGGGAGTCTGCGAAAAAGTCTGGAGATGCCAAAGAGGCAAGACTCTTTTTCGTGCCTCTTTGCTTCCTGGTGCGCGAGGAGAGGGTATTAAGAGTGCCACTTAAAGAGCTCCAGAGACGGGAGTGAGCTGCAGCTATCAGTGCAGACACCAGAGAGGGGCATGAGATGCGAAGACTGCTGCTGCAGCCAACAAGAAGCCTGTGTGGAAGCACAGGTCACTATCCACACCTCTCCTCCTGGAAGCCTGTGCAACACGCCACAGCCAGGGTCCTGTGATCATCCAGGGACAACTTCCCCGGGAGAATGCACGGTGCACCTCAGGCTGGTACAATATCACGCCAGCTTCTGACACTGCAGGGTCACCCCACACCCGTACGCCTCCCTCCCCCCAGCGTGAGAGAGCCAGAGACCCCGAATCAGCTGCTCTTTTCACCCCGTCCTGTCTGAGCAAATAACAGACGCCCTCAGGCGACCAACATGCGAACAAAGAAGAGAAAGGGAAATCTCTCCCAGCAGCCTAAGGAGCAGTGGATTAAATCTGCACAATCAACTTGATGTACCCTACATATGTGGAATACCTGAATAGACAATGAATCATCCCAAATTGAGAAGGTGGACTTTGGGAGCAATGACATATATATATATTTTACCTTTCTCTTTGTGAGTGTGTATGTGTATGCTTTTGTGTGTAATTTAGTCTGTATAGATTTGCTTTTACCGTTTGTCCTAGGATTCTGTCTGTCCGTTATTTTTTGTTTTTACTTTTTTTTATTAAAAAATTTTTTTTCTTAATAATTATTTTTTTTTTTATTTTTTACTTTAATAACTTGATTTTATTTTATCTTCTTCTTTCTTTTTTTCCTCTCTTTTATTCTGAGCCTTGTGGAGGACAGGCTCTTGGTGCTCCAGGCAGGCATCAGGGCCGTGCCACTGAGGTGGGAGAGCCAAGTTCAGGACACTGGTCCACAAGAGACCTCCCAGCTCCACGTAATACCAAACGGCAAAAATCTCTCAGAGATCTCCATCTCAACATCAAGACCCAGCTTCACCCAACGACCAGCAAGCTACAGTGCTGGACACCCTATGCCAAACAACTAGCTAGACAGGAACACAACCCCATCCATTAGCAGAGAGGCTGCCTAAAATCATAATAAGGCCACAGACACCCCAAAATACACCACCAGACGTGGACGTGCCCACCAGAAAGACAAGATCCAGCCTCATCCACCAGAACACAGGCACTAGTTCCCTCCACCAGGAAGCCTACACAACCCACTGAAACAACCTTAGCCACTGTGGACAGAAACCAAAATCAACGGGAACTATGAACCTGCAGCCTGTGAAAAGGAGACCCCAAAAACAGTAAGTTAAGCAAAATGAGAAGACAAAGAAACACACAGCAGATGAAGGAGCAAGGCAAAACCCATCAGACCTAACAAATGAAGAGGAAATAGGCAGTCTACCTGAAAAAAGAATTCAGAATAATGATAGTAAAGATGATCCAAAATCTTAGAAATAGAATGGAGAAAATACAGGAAATGTTTAACAAGGAACTAAAAGAACTAAAGAGCAAACAAACAGTGATGAACAACACAACAAATGAAATTAAATATTCTCTAGAAGGGATCAATAGCAGAATAACTGAGGCAGAAGAACAGGTAAGTGACCTGAAAGATAAAATAGTGGAAATAACTCCTGAAGAGCAGAATAAAGAAAAGAATGAAAAAATTGAGGACAGTCTCAGAGACCTCTGAAACAACATTAAACACATCAACATTTGAATTATAGGGGTCCCAGAAGAATAAGAGGAAAAGAAAGGGATTGAGAAAATATTTGAAGAGATTATAGTCAAAAATTTCCCTAATATGGGAAAGGAAATAGTTAATATAGTCCAGGAAGCACAGAGAGTCCCATACAGAATAAATACAAGCCAAAACACATATTAATCAAACTATCAAAAATTAAATACAAAGAACAAATATTAAAAGCAGCAAGGGTAAAACAGCAAATAACACATAAGGGAAACCCCATAAAGTTAACAGCTTATCTTTCAGCAGAAACTCTGCAAGCCAGAAGGGAGTGGCACTACATATTTAAAGTGATGAAAGAGAAAAACCTACAACCAATATTACTCTACCCAGCAAGGATCTCTTTCAGATTTGACAGAGAAATTAAAGTTTACAAACAAGCAAAAGCTAAGAGAATTCAGCACCACCAAACCACCTTTACAACAAATGGTAATAGGAACATACATATTGATAATTACTTTAAATGTAAATGGATTAAATGCTCCAACAAAAAGACATAGATTGGCTGAATGGATACAAAAACAAGACCCATATATATGCTGTCTATAAGAGACCCACGTCAGACTTAGGGAAACATACAGACTGAAAGTGAGGAGTTGGAAAAATATATTCCATGAAAATGGAAATCAAAAGAAAGCTGGAGTAGCAATTCTCATACCAGACAAAATAGACTTTAAAACAAAGACCATTACAAGAGACAAAGAAGGACACTACATAATGATCAAGGCATCAATCTGAGAAGAAGATATAACAATTGTAAATATTTATGCACCCAATATAGGAACACCTCAATACATAAGGCAAATACCAACAGCCATAAAAGGGGAAATCGACTGTAACACAATCATAGTAGGGGACTTTAACACCCCACTTTCACCAATAGACAGATCATCCAAAATGAAAATAAATAAGGAAAGAGAAGCTTTAAATGATACATTAAACAAGATGGACTTAATTGATATTTATAGGACATTCCATCCAAAAACAACAGAATACACATTCTTCTCAAGTGCTCATGGAACATTCTCCAGGATAGATCATATCTTGGGGAACAAGTCAAGCCTAGGTAAATTTAAGAAAATTGAAATCGTATCAAGTATCTTTTCCGACAACAACGCTATGAGAGTAGATATCAATTACAGGAAAAAATCTATAAGAAATACAAACACATGGAGGCTAAACAACACACTACTTAATAAACAAGAGATCACTGAAGAAATCAAAGAGGAAATTTAAAAAATACAGAGAAACAAATGAAAATGAAAGCACGACGACCCAAAACCTATGGGATGCAGTAAAAGCATTTCTAAGAGGGCAGTTTATAGCAATACAATCCTACCTTAAGAAAGAAGAAACATCTCAAATAAACAACCTAACCTTACACCTAAAGCAACTAGAGAAAGAACAAAAAAAAAAACCCCTAAGTTAGCAGAAGGAAAGAAATCATAAAGATCAGATCAAAAATAAATGAAAAAGCAGTGAAGGAAATGATAACAAAGATCAATAAAACTAAAATCTGGGCTTCTCTGGCGGCGCAGTGGTTGAGAATCTGCCTGCCAATGCAGGGGACACGGGTTCGAGCCCTGGTCTGGGAAGGTCCCACATGCCGTGGAGCAACTGGGCCCGTGAGCCACAACTACTGAGCCTGCGCGTCTGGAGCTTGTGCTCTGCAGGAAGAGAGGCCGCGATAGTGAGAGGCCCACGCACCGCAATGAAGAGTGGCCCCCGCTCGCCTCAACTGGAGAAAGCCCTTGCACAGAAATGAAGACCCAACACAGCTAAAAATAAATAAATAAATAAATATATTTAAAATACTCCCTCTTTAAAAAAAAAAAAAATAAAAAATAAAACTAAAATCTGGTTCTTTGATTAGATAAACAAAATTGATAAACCATTAGCAGAGTCAAGAAAGAAAGGGAGAAGACTCAAATAAATAGAATTAGAAATGAAGAAGGAGAAGTAACAAGTGACACTGAAGAAATACAAAGGATCATGAGCGATTACTACAAGCAACTCTATGCCAATAAAATGGACAACCTGGAAGAAATGGACAGATTCTTAGAAATACACAACCTTCTGAGACTGAACCAGGAAGAAATAGAAAATATGAACAGACCAATCACAAACACTGAAATTGAAACTATGATTAAAAATCTTCCAACAAATAAAAGCCCAGGACCAGATGGCTTCAAGGAGAATTCTATCAAACATTTAGAGAAGAGCTAACACCTATCCTTCTCCACAATATAACAGAGGGAGGAATGCTCCCAAACTCATTCTCCGAGGCCACCATCACTCTGACAACAAAACCAGAGAAAGATTTCACAAGGAAAGAAAACTATAGACCAATATCACTGATGAACATAGATGCAAAAATCCTCAACAAAATACTAGCAAACAGAATCCAACAGCACATTAAAAGGATTATACATTATGATCAAGTGGGGTTTAACCGAGGAGTGCAAAGATTCTTCAATATATACAAATAAATCAATCTGATACACCATATTAACAAATTGAAGGAGAAAAAATATATGATCATCTCAATAGATGCAGAGAAAGCTGTCAACAAAATTCAACACCCATTTATGATGAAATTCCTCCAGAAAGTAGGCATAGAGGGAACTTTCCTCAACATAATAAAGGCCATATATGACAAACACACAGCCAACATCATCCTCAATAGTGAAAAACTGAAACCATTTTCACTAAGATCAGGAACAAGACAAGGTTGCCCACTCTCACCACTATTATTCAACATAGTTTTGGAAGTCTTAGCCACAGCAATCAGAGAAGAAAAAGAAATAAAAGGAATGCAAATTGGAAAAGAAGAAGTAAAGCTGTCACTGTTTGCAGATGACATGATACTATACACAGAGAATCCTAAAGATGCTACCAGAAAACTCCTAGAGATAATCAATGAATTTGGTAAAGTAGCAGGATACAAAATTAATGCACAGAAATCTCTTGCATTCCTATATACTAATGATGAGAAATCTGAAAGTGAAATTAAGAAAACACTCCCATTTACCATTGCAAGAAAAAGAATAAAATATCTAGGAATAAACCTACCTAAGGAGACAAAAGACCTGTATGCAGAAAATTATGACACTGATGAAAGAAATTAAAGATGATACAAATGGATGGAGAGATATACCATGTTCTTGGATTGGAAGAATCAACATTGTGAAAATAAATATATTACCCAAAGAAATCTACAGATTCAATGCAATCCCTATCAGACTACCACTGGCATTTTTCACAGAAGTAGAAGAAAAAATTTCACAATTTCTATGGGAACACAAAGAACCCTGAATAGCTAAAGCAATCTTGAGAAAGCAAAATGGAGCTCGAGGAATCAGGCTTCCTGACTTCAGTCTACACTACAAAGCTACAGTAATGAAGAAAGTATGTACTGGAACAGAAACAGAAATATATATCAATGGAACAGAATAGAAAGCCCAGAGATAAACCCACACACATATGGTCACCTTATCATTGATAGAGGAGGCAAGAATATACAGTGGAGAAAAGACAGCCTCTTCAATAATGGTACTGGGAAAACTCGACAACTACATGTAAAAGAATGAAATTAGAACACTCCCTAACACCATACACAAAAATAAACTCAAAATGGATTAAAGACCTAAATGTAAGGCCAGAAACCATCAAATTCTTAGAGGAAAATATAGGCAGAACACTCTATGACATAAATCACAG
Source organism: Balaenoptera acutorostrata (assembly GCF_949987535.1). NCBI lineage: Eukaryota > Metazoa > Chordata > Mammalia > Artiodactyla > Balaenopteridae > Balaenoptera > Balaenoptera acutorostrata. The sequence goes on along the minus strand of NC_080076.1, from coordinate 30,857,834 downwards.
CAAGATCCTTTTTGACCCACGTCCGAGAGAAATGGAAACAAAAACAAAAATAAATAAATGAGACCTAATGAAACTTAAAAGCTTTTGCACAGAGAGGAAACCATAATCAAGATGAAAAGACAACCCTCAGAATGGGAGAAAATATTTGCAAATGAAGCAACTGACAAAGGATTCATCTCCAAAATTTACTAGCAGCTCATGCAGCTCAACATTAAAAAATCAAACAACCTAATCCAAAATTGGGCAGAAAACCTAAATAGACATTTCTCCAAAGAAGATATACAGATTGCCAACAGACACATGAAAGAATGCTCAACATCATTAATAATTAGAGAAATGCAAATCAAAACTACAATGAGATATCATCTCACACCGATCAGAATGGCCATCATCAAAAAATCTAGATACAATAAATGCTGGAGAGGATGTGGAGAAAAAGGAACACTCCTGCACTGTTGGTGGGAATGTAAATTGATACAGCCCCTATGGAGAACAGTATAGAGATTATTTGAAAAACTAAAAATAGAACTACCATACGACCCAGCAATCCCACTACTGGGCATATACCTTGAGAAAACCATAATACAAAAAGTGTCATGTACCAAAATATTCATTGCAGCTCTATTTACAATAGCCAGGACATGGAAGTAACTGAAGTGTCCATCAACAGATGAATAGATAAAGAAGATGTGGCACATATGTACAATGGAATATTACTCAGCCATAAAAAGGAACGAAATTGAGTTATTTGTAGTGAGGTGGATGGACCTAGAGACTGTCATACAGAGTGAAGTAAGTCAGAAAGAGAAAAACAAATACCATATGCTAACACATATATATGGAATCTTAAAAAAAAGAAAAGAAAATGGTCAGAAGAACCTAGTGGCAAGACAGGAATAAAGATGCAGACCTACTAGAGAATGGAGTTCAGGATACAGGGAGGGGGAAGGGTAAGCTGGGACAAAGTGAGAGAGTGGTATGGACATATATACACTACCACACGTAAAATAGATAGCTAGTGAGAAGCAGCCGCATAGCACAGGGAGATCAGCTCGGTTCTTTGTGACCACCTAGAGGGGTGGGTTAGGGAGCGTGAGAGGGAGGGAGATGCAAGAGGGAAGAGATATGGGGACATATGTATATGTATAACTGATTCACTTTGTTATAAAGCAGAAGCTAACACACCATTGTAAAGCAATTACACTCCAATAAAGATGTTAAAAAAAAATCAAAAAAATGTGTGGAAGACCTACATAGCCATTCCTCCAAAGAAGACATACAGAGGGACAACAAACACATGAAAAGGTGCTCAACGTCACTAATTATTAGAGAAATGCAAATCAAAACTACAATGAATTATAACCTCACACCAGTCAGAATGGCCATCATGAAAAAATCTTCAAACCATAAATACTGGAGAGGGTGAGGAGAAAAGAGAAACCTCTTGCATTGTTGGTGGCAATGTAAATTGATACAGCCACTATGAAGAAGAGTATGGAGATTCTTTAAAAAACTAAAAGTAGAATTTGCTTTAAAATTGACTGTAACACATTTGTAAGGAGCTATATTCTCCAGAGGCAAAGAAAAGGTATGTAGTTTGGTACTATGGGAAGTTGTAGTAACCAGGTTACCAAATAAATGCTTGATTTACAACACCAAAATGCCACCTGAAGGCTGGAAAAATCTACTATAACTTTCAGAGCTGTGTAACTTACTTACAGGAATTCATTCTAAAATTACTTTATGTATTCCATGTAACTGGCATAGCCAAAAAATTTTTTTTTTTCAAATTTTTCAAGGATGAAAATGATATAACTTAAAAAGTTATAGAATTTCATCTATATACATATTTATATTATAATAAAACAAAATATTAAATTTCCCTCGGCAATCTACTTTTAAGAAAAATGTGTCCACATTTAATGAAAATTTCCATAATAACCATCATCAAAGCTTAAACTTTTAAAACTAGAGGAGACATAATTCAGCCAGGTTGATTTTCCATTTTAAAGATGAAAAAAATTGAAAACTGCAGTGATGTGCAAAATTGATGTACTGAGATAACAGATAATAAGGATAGAACTAAAACCCAGAATGCTCACTCCTTTTTCTCTCTCCTAATGATCACAAGCAAAGAGGAAAGACAGTTCTTGAGATTTAAGATCAAAATTCCTGTGTCCCTTAGTTCTTCAAATTATTATTCAATGAACTAAGCTATCTCTTCCATAAATGCACTGGCTCCTACAACCTCCAGTACTGCAGTCTTCTTGCACACTTCATTTGTTAAAAAAATATCATGAATATTAAAAATTGACAGTTGCATACTTTGACCTATGTCTGAAGCAAGGTATATTAGGAACAGTATAGTTCTATGAAGAATGGGAGGGTAGAGATAATTAAATCCTGGAGAACTTGTCTGCAGAGATTGAGATGCCCTCTGGCATTTGTTAACATCAGGCAAAAATCACTAATTGTAGCTATACTATTTATGGCATGGAAGGGCTTAGGACTAGTCTGGTGTGCTTTTCTATGCCTATAATTTTATCAGAAAATGTGAAATCTTCAAAGAACTCTACAGGTATCATTTTACTTAAATGGAGTTACTTTCAACAAATCTAAAAAAGGAATGCATTTTCCCTATTAAATCAAATTAATCTCAGAGAGGGAGCAGTGAGAGGTGGCACGAAGCAAGATCTTAATTCCCTGCCCAGGAATTGAACCTGGGTAGCCTGGAAGAAAACCAGGAATCCTAGCCACCAGACCAGCAAGGGCTAGAGGCTAGAAGCTATTTTTCCCTGGCTCTTGCCCCCAGTGAAAACTGCATTTCTCACAGAGATAAAAACTGTAAAAACAGGTGCAAAGTTTATGATTAGAGTCACAGAACAACAAGTGGGAGAGCACACAGAGAAACAGTTTGTTTAGTTAAGATAGAAGCAAGGCAGAGATGCACACCTGGATAGAAAGGGTGTGGGTGTCCTCCCTAATGAGGAGGAGCACAGTAAAGAGGCAGTTAAGTCATTTATATAGGGCATATTCTTTCAGGTCTTTGTCTTCCTTCTGGCCAATCATCTTGTTTTGTCTCCCTGGTTTATTTGTTTCAGTACCTGCCCCCTAGGTGCACACACACCTCCAGCTAAGATGGATCTCAATGCAAAGGCATCTGGGAGAACCAAGACTCATTATGGCTTGGCATTGTCCACTGATTTTTGACCCCCAAGGAGCTTTTCTGCGCATGCATAGTGTCTCCCTTGCCTCAAGGAAGGCGGGGGGTGGGGTGGGGGGAAGCGGTGTTCTCTTGATCCTTTACTCAAACAAGGTTTTGCTCCTCTTTGTTCTTGCTATGACTGTTGTCTTAAAGCGTCCACAAGAGACAAAGCTTGGCTATTTACCCTGTCTCTGTCATTGCTTCATTTCAGAGAGCAAACAGGAGGCTGATTTTAAATGTCTAACCTGAAGCCCACCTATCTTCTGTCTCAGAAAATGCAAACAGGAGGCTAGTTGTAAGTGTCTGGCCTGAAGCCCACTTTTTCCTGCCCCATGAAATATAAACAGAAGGCCAGTTGTAAATGTCCTACCTGGAGCCCGTCTACGTCCTGCCTCAAAATTGAATAATGAGAGTGTTTTTTTCATTACCCTGCTTTATTTTTATTATTTTTCTTCATTTCTTTTAACACACACACATTTTTTAAACATAGAACAATAGGTAAATGTCTGAATTATTACATTCTGTAACAAAATTGGTTTTATTCTTTAATTTGATTCAAAAATCTGAAAGTTAGATAACTGCATATGAACATTAATCTATTTAATTTATATGTAATAAGTTTGGGAGAAATGGAGATAAGGCATGTTAAAATAAAAGATGAGGGTTTCCCTGGTGGCATAGTGGTTAACAACCCACCTATCAATGCAGGGGACATGGGTTCGAGCCCTGCTCTGGGAAGATCCCATATGCCACGGAGCAACTAAGCCCAAGTGCTACAACTACTGAGCCTGCGCTCTAGAGCCCATGAGCCACAACTACTAGCCCACATGCTTAGAACCCATGCTCCACAACAAGAGAAGCCACCACAATAAGAAGCCCGTGTTGCACAACAAAGAGTAGCTCCTACTCGCTGCAACTAGAGAAAGCCCATGCACAGCAACAAACGACTCAACACAGCCAAAAATAAAAATAAGATAAAATAAATAAAAATTTAAAAATAAAAAAATAAAAGATGAAATGAGATTCTGTATGTGAAACATTTGTCACATTAGCTGACACACAGTGTATACTCCTTAAATACTAAAAAACAAATAGAAAGCAAAAGCTTTATTTATATACATTGAGTAAGGCAGAGTCTTCAGATGCCAATCTTTGTGTAGAACTCAATTTTATCCTAAATAAAAATCAAATAAACTCTATAATGTAAGCAGTGCCATGGCAAATTCTTACCATCAATTTTATTGAATTGTATTGCCAAAATTGGGTTGAGACAATAGATAAATATTTTTTGATAGAAAATGTCATGGATTATAGACTGATGCTTACATCTTACAGAAGCTTAAATGCTTAAGGGAAAGCAAACAAAATAGTGCATCATGATGGAAAATAGAAAATATTTGAAATAAGTATAATACAAATATAGCACATCAAAACTTGTAGAGTCTAAATAGCATCATTTAGAAATGTTTTACACTTACACTTATAAGGGAGCAAAATTTGACACCCCAAAATGTATCCTTTTGGCATGAGGATTACTTTAGGCTGATTATTTTTAAGAAACAGGAGACCCAGGAAGTCTTTCTTTTTACCTCCTCCTTAAATACCTAAAATAATTTTGATAAAGGGTTTGGTCCAGCAAGAGCACTACCACCACAGATATCTATAAAAAATATGGACTAGGTGTGGTAGGGTAATTCAGTGGGGTCTAGAGATCAGACTCTGCTGCTTTGTGTCTTATTGTCTTTGCCTGGCATAGCAAACAATTTGTTTACCAAACACTTGTTTTTTCATCTCCATATGAATTGCCTTCCTCTTCCTTGAAGTCCCAAGCCCCTACCCCTTTCTCCTTCTCTCAGATGGTATATAAACTTCAATTGTCTAACTTGTTCTTGAGTCTCATTTTTCTAATGGTACCCCCATATGCATGTAACTAAATTTAATTTATTCCTGTTAATTTGTCTCTTGTCAATTTAATTCTTAGGCTAGCCATAATCTAGAAAGGGTAGGGGAAAATTTTTCCTTCTCCAAAATACTAAAAGGTTTATATTTGAAAAAAAAAAACAAAAAAAAAAAAACCAACATTTAATAAGCTAAATATCCAATTTGAGATATTTAAAAGAACAACTGTAAATAAAAGGGATTAAAACAGAGAAAGTAAGAAATAAACTATTGAAATTAAAATGGAGAGTCAACAAAATCAAAAGCAAACTCTTTCTGAAAAATCTACTGAAATAGACATAACTGACCAACCAAATTTACCAAAAATTTAGAAAAAATGATAATATGAAATAGTGAAACAGAGTTCTTTAAAAATATACAAAAATATTATAAATTTGAAAATGTAAATTAAGTAGAAATTTTCCTTTCAAATATAACCTATGAAATTTTGGAAAAGTAGAAGTGTAAAACAAGTCACAGTCTTATAACCACTAAAGATTTGAATCACTTGTGAAAAACTAATTTATCAGCATCAATATATAAAAGACTCAAAGTAATTTTCAGATGGTTCTACCTCATAATTATGAAGTAATCCCAATATTATATAAACTCTTCCAGAAAATATAGAGACTGTCTTGTATCTCATGTTCTCAAGAATTAGATGCTTGACTAAATAAAATCAGCAGAACAAACTGTGTAACTAAATTTGTAATATTATTATTCTCACAGGTAGTCTGCAGTGAGAGAATTCCAGGCTGGAACAGGCATTTCATAAAAGAAGGTTGTGCTTCCATGTGCTCCTCAGATTATAACCTGGGCACTAAATCTTCCACCTCTGACTAATACAATCTTGTGTCATTGTCATCCTAAAAGCATTTCAGAAATTGGTTAGCTTTTCCTAACAGAAAAGATGCCAATAAGTAGTGGCTAAAAAGAAGTAAAATGTACATCTAAAGGAACTAGAAAAAGAGGAACAAGTAAGCCCAAATGTAGAAGAAGAAAGGAAATAATAAAGATCAGAGCAGAAATAAATAAGAGACTAAAAAACAATAGAAAATATTAATAAAACTTAGAGAATGTATTTAGAAATATAAACAAAATCAACAAAGCTTTAACCAGATTCATCAAGAAGAAAAGAGAGAGGTCCAAATAATTACAATCAAAAATGAAAAAGAAGTTACAGCTGATACCAAAAAGGATCATAAGAGACTACTACATACAATTATGCAACACACTAGAAAACCTAGAAGAAATAGGTAAAGTCTTAGAAACAGAATTTTCAAAGACTGAATCATGAAGAAATAGAAAATCTGAATTGACCAATTACTAGCAAGACAATTAAAACGGTAATAAAAACTCTCCCAACAAACAAAAGCTTAGGATCATACAGCTTCACTGGCAAATTCTGAAAAAAAAAAAAAAAAAAAGAATCTAAAAATGATTTAATACTTATCCTTCTCAAACTCTTCTAAAAAATTGAAGAGAAGGGAAACCTAAACATATTTTATGAAGTCAGCATTACTCTGATACCAAAACCAGACAAGAACATCACTAAAAAATAAACTTACAGGACAATATCACTGATGAACATAGATGCAAAACCCTCAACAAAATATTAGGAAACAGAATCCAAAAACAAATTAAAATAATCATATAACACAATCAAGTCAGATTTATTCCTGGGATGTAATTAAGGATGATTCAACAATATCAAATCAATCAATGTTATACACTATACTAATAAAAATAAAGGATAAAATTTATATAATCATCTCAATAGATGCAGGAGAAGCATTTGACAAAATTCAACATTCATTTATGATAAAAACTCTCAACAAAGTATAGAGGAAATATACATCAACATAATAAAGGCCATATGTAACAAACACACAGCTAACATCATGCTTAGTGGTATAAAGCTGAAAACTTTTCCTCCAAGGTGAGGAACAAGACAAAGATGCCTATTCTTGCCACTTTTATTCAACATAGTGTTGGAAGCTTTAATCACAACAAATAGACAAGAAGAAGAAGTAAAAGACATCCAAATCAAAAACGAAGAAGCAAAACTGTCACTATCTGCAGATGGCATGATACTATATACAGAAAACCCTAAAGACTCTACCAACAAACTGTTAGGACTAATGAACTCAGTAAAGTCTCAGGATACAAAATCAATATACAGAAATCTGTGGTATTTCTATACACTAATAAGAAACTATCAGACAGAAGAGCAAGCCAAGTGTCCATTGGTGGATGAATTGGTAAAGAAGAGGTGGTATACCCACACTAAGGAATATTACTCAGTTATAAAAAAGAATGAAATTCTGCCATCTGTCACAACATGAATGGACCTTAAAGGTTTTATTCTAAGTGAAGTAAGTCAGATAGGGAAAGAAAAATACTATATAGTATCTCTAATGTGTGGAATCTAAAACAAAAACAAAACCACAAAAACTAACAAACTAAATAAAACAAAGACAAACTCATAGATACAGAGAGAAGATTAGTGGTTACCAGAGGGAAAGGGAGTTGGGGGTTGAGCAAAATGGGTAAAGTTGGTCAACTAGGTGATGGTGATGGATGGTAATGAGGCTCGTGGTTGTGATCACCTTGTAGGATATACAAATGTCACATTATAATTATGTAAACCTGAAACTAATATAATTTTTTAAATGCTTATTACAGGATTCTTGCCTTTGATAATTTTACAATATAATGGGAAAATCAAGCTTAACAAACTTGAAATATTAAACTCTCATATGTTTGACATATAACTCAGACCTGATGTATTACTGATTTCTGCTTTCTTAAAAACATGTCATGAAAAAATTTTAAGTTGCTTGAATAGGCCCATTTGTCATGTTAGTGTCTAGAAACAAAGAAAATTTTAATATAGTTTATTTCTCATTAAAGAAGAAATATTTAAAATCTTATTTTTGCATTGATAATAAAGGCTAAAATTTAAAAATGGCTAGGCTGTTGTTTGGCTTATTGTAGGCAAAAGCAAACACATTAAAAAAAAGGCAAGACAACAAAGGAAAGTTTCAATATTCTTTAAAATTTCAAATAAGTTTGGAGGGAATGTATGTACTTCCATTTCCATCAGCCATGACTTTATTTCACTGTAGGTTGATATATGTTTTAATTGATTTGTGATATGAACAACTTCTGCATCTTTGTAAACAACATCTATGTCTTAAATTTACAAAATGAGTCACATAAATAAATATTTTGTGTCCAAACAAGCAATATTATATTTCATGATACTGTGTGTAGAATGGGTGTCTTTTTTGGTTTGAGTCAGCTCAGCTAAAGGGAATGGTCCAGATAACCTCCCTCTCATGTCAGCTGGCAGGCTGGTTGAGCTGCAGAACCTCAGCTGGGTTTGCTTATCTCTGCTCTACATAATCTCTTGTCTTGCAGGAAGCTTGCTCTGCTTTGACACATGGTAGTCTCTAGGTTCCAAAAAACAGAAAAAGACTGATAAAGACCTCTTGCACAAAAGTTTTCAACTCTTATTGGCCAAAACAACTTGCAAATCCACTCCAGACTCAGTGTGGGAGGGCACTACCAAAGGGCACTGGTAGGGGGAGAATAATTTATGTAAAATATTTATAGCAGTAGCAAAATAGATAATATTATTGATTTAAGATTTTTAGTAGGGCTGGTGTACTGAAGAAAAATTCAATCTCCAGCCAAGAGTGTTCTGTACATAGTCAATGTTGGGCATGTTGATCTTATACCATCTATTTCAATTTAATTCAATCAGTTCACTAATATTCTCTATGTGCTCTGATACATACAAGAAAAGGTTAAATGTGTTTATGGTACTCACTGCACCTGAAATTCAGTTGGGAGAAGACACCACCATTTGAAAAATTAAAAAAAAAAAACTCATAAGTCATTCATTGTGCATCCAGCTTAAAGGAAGAGACCACAGATTCAACAAAAACTCACAGGAAGGGAAGCAGTCTTAGGCAGTAAGGTGAAGGGACAGAAAATGCTTGTTTAAAGAGGTGGCACTTGAGCCTGGAAGAATAAGTAGAATTTTTCTAGAGAAGCAAGAAATCAAAGGCTTGCCTGGTGAAAGGATCAAAAAAGTAAAAGTTGTGAAAGTGGGAATGAGCTTGTCATGAGCTGGGGATTTTTAGTAAACTGCTCTGACATACAATGAAGAGGTGAGTGGGAGCACAACTGTTTTGTGTTGGGTTATAGAAGACCAGGCTCTCTAGTGTCTGGGGATATCAGCTACACTAGAATTGATGCTATAGGTCAGAACCTAACCACTGTTCCTCTTCCTTAGGTTTTTGTTTAACTATTTTAACCAAGGCATCAAGGAACTAAGAAGCTTGAAGATGTAGGTCGTAACAGAGTTGCTTAAAAGAGTTTACTTCTAATTAGGTGATACTTAGCAGAATCTAAGCTACATGAATTCTTTGCCACGTCTCACAGATTGCTAGATTGTGAGATGATGTATGCAAAACAGATGTTTTACACAAATCATGCTCTATTTTGCTATAAGACTTCTGCTCCCACATTCTGTGCAGGGATACTGCTCTGTGAAACTTCTCCTCCTGTTTATTGGCTGCTGTTTGGAGAGATGTCCATCTTAGGGCCAATGAGGTATACCTGCAAGGTCATATCAAGGAGAATAAAATGTGACGCTTACTCTACAGGGTCCCTTATTTAGAACTATGGTTTGTGAAGTTGACACTTAAAATGGACTCAGGTGTGACAGCAGACAAAACCGTAGGACATGCTCACAACAAAAGTCATTATGGAAGATAATGTCAAAGTTGAGGAGATGATAACCACCTTAAAATGTAGTAAATAGTGCAAAGAAGGTGAGTAATGAAAATATGCCTTTAGACTTGATAATTAGGAAAGCAGCATGAATTTGTGATAACACAGTTTATGATAGTCATGGAGGATTGTATGTAATAGTGAGGATTTGAATGAAGTATATAAAGTGATTAGTGTTTCCTCAGAAAGAGGTGAGAACATTTTTGATTGGGGAATAGTGTAAGCACAAATCCTGAGAAAGGGATTAAAAAGACTGAAGAGATGGAGAAGATAAAAGAGATGGTAGAGGAGGAAATAAATTCAAATCTTTAATCAAGTTAGTTAATATTAATGTCTTTTTTTTATTAATAAGTCTTTAGTGAAGAACTAAAATATTTGAATATCAAGACAGATCATAATTAAGAAAGTATGATTTTTTTTTCTTAAAAAAGTATGGAGTTAGTCAGAATGTCCAACTAAGCAGGATAAATATCTATAAAATGTTACTTTATGTTATAGGCATTTTCTTTCACATCACTGCCCTCTTATGTTCTGATTTTAGTTGAATGAATATTTAGAGATAAATGTCATTTACAATTATTCTAGCCTGCTCTTTCGGCCGCGCTCAGAAGCAGACCACCGCGATGGGCCGCGTGATCCTTGGGCAGAGAAAGGGTGCTGGCCGGCTCCGTGTTCCGCGTGCGTGTGAATCGCCGAAAGGACGTCACGCGTCTGCACACTGTGGACTTTGCCAAGCGACACAGCTACATCAAGGGCATCTTGAAGGACATCATCCATGACCCGGTCTGCTGTGTGCCCCTTGCCAAGGTGGTCTTCCAGGATCCGTACCGTTTTAAGAAGCGGATGGAGCTGTTCATTGCTGCCGAGGGCATCCACACTGGCCAGTCGTGTATTACGGCAAGAACGCCCAGCTCAACATCGGCAATATGCTGCCAGTGGGCACCATGCCCGAGGGCATCATCGTGTGTTGTCTGGAGGAGAAGCCTGGTGACTGGGGCACCAGGCCAGAGCCTCTGGGAACTATGCGATTGTCATCTCCCACAATCCTGAGACAAAGAAGACCAGAGTGAAACTGCCCTTGGGCTCCAAGAAGGTCATCTCCTCCGTCAACAGAGCTGTTGTCAGTGTGGTGGCTGGAGGTGGCTGCATTGACAAGCCCATTCTGAAGGCCGGCCGTGCCTACCACAAGTATAAGGCAAAGAGGAATTGTTGGCCATGCGTGTGGGGTGTGGCCATGAACCCTGTTGAGCATCCCTTCAGAGGTGGCAACAACCAGCACATTGGCAAACCGTCTACCATCCACAGAGATGCCCCTGCTGGCCGGAAAGTGGGTCTCATTGTTGCCTGCTGGACTGGGTATCTCCGGGGAACCAAGACTGTGCAGGAGAAAGAGAATTAGGGCTGGGGGCTCAATAAAGTTTGTCTTTTTCACACACACACACACAAATTATTCTAGCCTGTTTTTACTTGTTCCTATGCAGGTTTTGTAAGGAACACCTTAAATTATTCCATTTGAAACTGTCAAACTTTCAGTCATGGAAGCAATTTGAAATCCTAGAATTTGATGATATCATCCCATCAATCCCTCTGTCTTCTCAGAAGAACACAATTTAACCTGCCCAGAGTAACAAGGCTCTAAACAATATTCTGAGATATTCTTATTTCCCCATCTCTAAAGCTAACAAACAACACTTTATTGTTCACATAATCTGGAATTGCAGTTTTTTCTTGTTTTATTAAAGCCATTCAACCATCTCAGTTTATTCTTAGCCTCCTCTATAGAAGAAAAAAGTTATTTGGACAATAATTTAGTGGCCTTTTTCCTCCTTTTCTAGTCCACAGGCATTCAAAATAACTGAATTTGTAAAAGTTTGCAACCAAAATGAAGAGGAAAGTTGGTATTTTTTTATCTTCTTTTGTATTTTGCCATTTACTCACAGAATGAATTATTGGACTTAAATTGTCTTCCCCTTTTCCACCTATCATTCAGATCTCGGTTTTTTTTAAAACATCTTTATTGGAATATAATTTCTTTAAAATGGTGTGTTAGCTTCTGCTGTATAACAAAGTGAAATAGCTATACAGATACATATATCCCTCTATCTTCTCCCTCCCACCCTCCCTATCCCACCCTTCTAGGTGGACACAAAGCAACGAGCTGATCTCCCTGTGCTATGCGGCTGCTTCCCATTAGTTATTTATTTTACATTTGGTAGTGTATATATGTCCATGCCACTCTCTCACTTCGTCCCAACTTACCCTTCCCCCTCCCCGTGTCCTCAAGTCTATTCTCTACATCTGCATTTTATTCTTATCCTGCCCCTAGTTTCTTCAGAACCATTTTTTTTTAAGTTTCCATATATATGTGTTAGCATACATATTTGTTTTTCTCTTTCTGACTTAATTCACTCTGTATGACAGTCTCTAGGTCCATCCACCTCACTACAAATAACTCAATTTCGTTTCTTTTTATGGCTGAGTAATATTCCATTGTATATATGTGCCACATCTTCTTTATCCATTCATCTGTTGATGGACACTTAGGTTGCTTCCATGTCCTGTCTATTGTAAGTAGTGCTGCAATGAACATTGTGGTACAGGACTCTTTTTGAATTATGGTTTTCTCAGGGTATATGCCCAGTAGTGGGATTTCTGGGTCGTATGATAGTTCTATTTTTAGGTTTTTAAGGAACCTCCATACTGTTCTCCATAGTGGCTGTACCAGTTTACATTCCCACCAACAGTGCAAGAGTGTTCCCTTTTCTCCACACCCTCTCCAGCATTTATTGTTTGTAGATTTTTTGATGATGGCCATTCTGACCAGTGTTAGGTGATACCTCATTGTAGTTTTGATTTGCATTTCTCTAATGATTAGTGATGTTGAGAGTCTTTTCATGTGTTAGTTGGCAATCTGTATATCTTCTTTGGAGAAATGTCTATTTAGGTCTTCTGCCCATTTCTGGATTGGGTTTTTTGTTTTATTGATATTGAGCTGCATGAGCTTCTGCAAATTCAATTTTAATCCACCTTGTAGTGTGACTTCAAAAAAAGTTAAATAAATTTATATAAATTTAGTTTAGATTAGAGTAAGTGTAAAAGTGACTAGAATAAGTGATAAAAATAGTGTTACTTTTCTCTACATATAAGTATTAAATTCAATTACTGGTATTCCTGTGGCCAGGGTGGGTCTGATATCAGCAGTGGTTGGCTTTGTGGATGCATGGATAGAGGCAGGGCTGGTGTCTGCACTCCCACGGTGGACCCAGGTGTGCAACCACTGTGGGTCCAGTGCCAGTCTTTGGAAGATTTGTGATGGTAGTTTTGTGAACAAGTGCCTGAGGGAAATCCAGAGAACTGCCAGTGTTCCCACAGCTGAGGTGGGGTTGAGGGCAGTGCCAACAACAGTGTATTTTGTAAGCATGCACAATGGGTGACAGGTGATCTCAGAGACTGCACTTCTTGGTGGACAGTCCCTGAAGAGGAATACTCAGTGCCTCCTTTCCCAGCAGGATTGCTCCAGTTCTGCTACTTCACACAGCTGTATAGAACCGGATTTGGAGGTTTCTATTACATAAATTGGTGAGCAGAACTTGCTCCCAACAAGGCTGTTACAGCCACAGAAGCAAAGAGGAGGCCCTGCCCAACATCTAGTGCAAGCTCTGGTCACCACATCACCAATAACACCCCCAGTCAAGGGAAAAACAGTCAACACATCCTGAGGAAAGATGTGGTAGGCATCCGTACAAAAACAGCCTTTCCTACCAAAATAGACTCATGCAGCCTACACAGCAACATTTCAACATAAAAAGAACCATTCAAGACAACAATAGATAACTGTTTCTCCTAAATTCATAGAGTCAGAGAAGTATAAGTGAAATGAAGAAGCAGAGGAAACCCTCCCAATGAAAATAACAAGAGAATTCCCCTGAAAGGACAAACAATGAAACAGACTTCTCTATTCTACTAGAACCTGAGTTCAGAAAGGAAGTAATAAAAGTGCTGAAGGAATTTAAAAAAGGCTATTGATAAAAATGCAGATCACTGTAACAAGGAACTAGAAACCAAAAAGAGGAGCCAACAAGATTACGTCAACTCAATTGATGAGATAAACACTGAGCTAAAGGCAATAAACAACACACTAAGTAATGTAAAAAATGAATAAGTGATCTGGAAGATAGAATAATAGAAATCACCCATCAGAACAGCAGACAAAAAGACAAGTAAAAGAAAGCAATATATAAGACCTATAGGATAATCTAAAGCATGCCAATCTAAACATAATAGGGATCCCAGAAAGAGAAGAAAGAGAAAATGGGATTAAAAATGTATTTGAAGAAATTATAGCTGAAAACTTCTCAAACTTATAGAAGGAAACAGATATCCAGGTACAGGAAGCACAGAGGGTGCCAAACAAGATGAACCCAAACAGACTTACATTAAGACACATTATAATTAAAGTGGCAAAAGTTAGAGATAAAGAGAGGATTTTAAAGGCAGCAAGAGGGAAAAAAAAAAATGTTAGTTACAAGGGAACCACCAAAAGGCTATCAGCTAATTACTCTACAGATATGTTGCAGGCCAGAAGGGAGTCGTGAAATATATTCAATGTTCTGAAAGGGAAGAATCTGCAACCTAAGATTCTCTACCCAGCAAGATTACCATTTAAAATAGAAAAAGAGATAAAGATTTTCTCAGATAAGAAAAACTAAAAGAATACAGCAATGCTAAACCTAACCTAAAAGAAATATTGAAAGGTCTTCTTTAAATAGAAAAGAAATAAGAATCTATAGGAAAGAGAAAACCATAATAGGAAAAACAAATATATCAAAGGATTGAAGATGACTTGAATAAGCCTGTATATAGATTTAAAAAATCAAAAATAAATTGTGGAATAGATTATAAGTAGAAAGGATAAACATGAAGATGTAAAAGAAGACATCAAAATCATAAAATGTGGGGGTGGGGTGAAAGAAAATGTAGATTTTTTTTTCAGAATGTGTTTGAACTTATATGACTATCAGCCTAAAGCAAGTAGATATAGAATTGGCTAACATACTTGAAAACCAGGGTAATCACAAATCAAAATCTTACTAGATTCCCCAAAACCAAACAAAAGAGAACTCAAGCATAATACAAAAGGAAACCATCAAACCACAAAAGAAAGACAAAAAGAAAATGAGAGGGGCTTCCCTGGTGGTGCAGTGGTTGAGAATCTGCCTGCCAATGCAGGGGACACGGGTTCGAGCCCTGGTCTGGGAAGATCCCACATGCCACGGAGCAGCTAGGCCCGTGAGCCACAATTACTGAGCCTGCGCGTCTGGAACCTGTGTTCCGCAACAAGAGAGGCCACGATAATGAGAGGCCCGCACACTGCGATGAAGAGTGGTCCCCACTTGCTGCAACTGGAAAGAGCCCTCGCACAGAAACAAAGACCCAACACAGCCATAAATAAATAAATAAATAAATAAAATTAAATTAAATTAAAAAAAAAAAAGAAAAAGAGGTCTGTCACTGAACTGTCCTGGAGCCCGAGGGGAGGGTGACTTGACTGAGGCTGCCGGCTGTGGAGGGGCCCCACCAGCTGAAGCCATGACAGTCCTTGGGACCGTGGGTCAGTTCTTTCAACAAGTAACTTAAAGACAAAATGGAAAAACAAGGAGGTTTGTGCCTGAGGTCATGTTGATGTGAAACAAGAGATGGACACCTAGTGCTAGAGTGAGTACAACTTGGAGGAGCTTCAATATGGCGGAAGAGTAAGACGCGGAGATCACCTTCTTCCCCACAAATACATCAGAAATACATCTACATGTGGAACAACTCCTACAGATCACCTACAGAACACTGGCAGAAGACCTCATACCTCCCAAAAGGCAAGAAACTCCCCACATACGTGTGTAGGATAAAAGAAAAAAGAAAAAACAGAGACAAAGAATAGGGACGGGACCTGCACCAGTGGGAGGGAGCTGTGAAGGAGGAAATGTTTCCACATGCTAAGAAGCCCCTTCGCAGGCAGAGACGGCTGGAGGCAGAGAGAGGGGAGCTTCAGAGCCACAGAGGAGAGCACAGCAACAGGGGTGCAGAGGGCAAAGCAGGGAGAATCCCACACAGAAGATCAGTGCCGACCAGCACTCAGCAGCCCGAGAGGCTTGTCCGCTCACCTACCAGGACGGGTGGGGGCTGGGGGATGAGGCTCGGGTTTCAGAGGTCGGATCCCAGGGAGAGGACTGGGGTTGGCTGCATGAACACAGCCTGAAGGGGGCTAGTGAGCCACGGCTAGCCAGGAGAAGGCCCAGAAAATGGTGTGGAGCTACCAAAGACACAAGAGACTTTTTCTTGCCTCTTTGTTTCCTGGTGCGTGAGGGGAGGAGATTAAGAGTGCCTCTTAAATGAGCTTCAGAGACGGGCGCGAGCCGCGGCTATCAGCGTGGACCCCAGAGACGGGCATCGGATGCTAAGGCTGCTGCTGCAGCCACCAAGCAGCCTGTGTGGAATCACAGGTCAATATCCACACCTAACCTCCCTGGAGCCTGTGCAGCCCACCACTGCCAGGGTCCCGTGATCCAGGGACAATTTCCCCGGGAGAACACACGGTGCGCCTCAGGCTGGTGCAAGGTCACACCAGCCTCTGCCACTGCAGGCACGCCCCACATCTGTACCCCTCCCTCCCCCTGTCCTGAGTGAGCCAGAGCCCCCAAATTAGCTGCTCCTTTAACCCCGTCCTGTCTGAGCAAAGAACAGATGCCCTCAGGGGACCTACACACAGAAGCAGGTACAAATCCAAAGCTGAACCCCAGGAACTGTGCAAACAAAGAAGAGAAAGGGAAATTTCTCCAAGCAGCCTCAGGGGCAGTGGATTAAATCTCCTTAATCAACTTGATGTACCCTGCATCTGTGGAATACCTGAATAGACAACAAATCATCCCAGATTGAGGAGGTGGACTTTGGGAGCAATGTAATATATATATATTCCTCTTTTTCTCTTTTTGTGAGTGTGTATGTGTATGCTTCTGTGTGTGATTTTGTCTGTATAGCTTTGCTTTTACCATTTGTCCTAGGGTTCTCTCTGTCTGGTTTTTTATTTTATTATTACTTAAGTTTCTTTTTCTTAATAATTATTTTTTATTTTAATAATGTTATTTTATTTTAATATTTATTTCATTTTATTTCATTTTATTTTATTTTATCTTCTTCTTTCTTTCTTTCTTTCTTTCTTTTTCCCCATTTTAGTCCAAGCCGTGTGGAAGACAGGCTCTTGGTGCTCCAGCCAGGCTCAGGGCTATGCCACTGAGGTGGGAGAGGAAAGTTCAGAACACAGGTCCACAAGAGACCTCCCAGCTCCACGTTATATCAAATGGCAAAACTCTCCCAGAGATCTCCATCTCAATGCCAAGACCCATCTCCACTCAATGATAAGCAAGCTACAGTGCAGCACACCCTATGCCAAACAGTTGGCAAGACAGGAACACAACCCCATCCATTAGCACAGAGGCTGCCTAAAACCATAATAAGGCCACAGACACCCCAATACACACCACCAGACGTGGACCTGCCCACCAGAAAGACAAGAGCCAGCCTCATCCACCAGAACACAGGCACTATTCCCCTCCACCAGGAAGCCTACACAACCCACTGAACCAAACTTAGCCACTGGGGACAGACACTGAAAACAACGGGAACTGCGAACCTGAAGCCTGTGAAAAGGAGACCCCAAACACAGCAAGTTAAGAAAAATGAGAAGACAGAGAAACACACAGCAGATGAAGGAGCAAGGTAAAAACCCATCAGACCTAACAAAAGAAGAGGAAATAGGCAGTCTACCTGAAAAAGAATTCAGAATAATGATAGTAAAGATGATCCAAAACCTTGGAAATAGAATGGAGAAAATACAAGAAACATTTAACAAGGACAGAGAAGAACTAAACAGCAAACAAACAGTGATGAACAACACAATAAATGAAATAAAAAATTCTCTAGAAGGGATCAATAGCAGAATAACTGAGGCAGAAAGACGGATAAGAGACCTGGAAGATAAAATAGTGGAAATAACTGCTGCAGAGCAGAATAAAGGAAAAATAGTGAAAAGAATTGAGGACAGTCTCAGAGACCTCTGGGACAACATTAAATGCACCAACATTTGAATTATAGGGGTCCCAGAAGAAGAAGAGAAAAAGAAAACGACTGAGAAAGTATTTGAAGATATTATAGTTGAAAACTTCCCTAATATGGAAAAGGAAATAGTTCATGAAGCCCAGGAAGCACAGAGAGTCCCATAGAGGATAAATCCAAGGAGAAACATGCTAAGATACATATTAATCAAACTATCAAAAATTAAATACAAAGAAGAAATATTAACAGCAGCAAGGGAAAAAAAAAACAAGTAACACATAAGGGAATCCCCATAAGGTTAACAGCTGATCTTTCAGTAGAAACTCTGCAAGCTAGAAGGGACTGGCAGTACATATTTAAAGTGATGAAAGAGAAAAACCTACAACCAAGATTGCTCTACCCAGAAAGGATCTCATTCAGATTGGATGGAGAAATTAAAAGCTTTACAGACAAGCAAAAGCTAAGAGAATTCAGCACTACCAAACCAGTTTTACAACAAATGCTAAAGTAATTTCTCTGGGCAGAAAAAAAAAGAGAAGGAAACGACCTACAATATTAAACCAAAAACAATTAAGAAAATGGTATTAGGAACATACATACCGATAATTACCTTAAATGTAAATGGATTAATGGCTCCAACCAAAAGACACAGACTGGTTGAATGGATACAAAAATATGACCTGTATATATGTGGTCTACAAGGGAACCACTTCAGACCCAGGGACACATACAGACTATAAGTGAGGGGATGGAAAAAGATATTCCATGTAAATGGAAATCAAAAGAAAGATGGAGTAGCAATTCTCATATCAGACAAAATAGACTTTAAAACAAAGAATATTACAGGAGACAAAGAAGGACATTACATAATGATCAAGTGATCAATCCAAGAAGAAGATTTAACAATTGTAAATATTTATGCACCCAACATAGGAGCACCTCAATACATAAGGCAAATACTAAGAGCCATAAAAGGGGAAATCAACAGTAACACAATCATAGTAGGGGACATTTACACCCCACTTTCACCAATGGACAGATCATCCAAAATGAAAATAAATAAGGAAGCACAAGCTTTGAATGATGTGATAAACAAGATGGACCTAATTGATATTTTTAGGACCTTCCACCCAAAAACAACAGAATACACATACTTCTCAAGTGCTCATGGAACATTCTCCAACATAGATCATATCTTGGGTCACAAATCAAGCCTTGGTAAATTTAAGAAAATTGAAATCGTATAAAGTATCTTTTCCGACTACAATGCTATGAGACTAGATATCAATTACAGGAAAAAAAAACTATAAGAAATACAAACACATGGAGGCTAAACAACACACTACTTAATAAACAAGAGATCACTGAAGAAATCAAAGAGGAAATCAAAAAATACCTAGAAACAAGAGAAAATGAAAGCACAAAGACCCAAAACCTATGGGATGCAGCAAAAGAATTTCTAAGAGGGAAGTTCATAACTATACAAGCCTACCTTAAGAAAGAAGAAACATCTCACATGAACAACCTAACCTTACACCTAAAGCAATTAGAGAAAGAAGAACAAAAAAAAACCCTAAGTTAGCAGAAGGAAAGAAATCATAAAGATCAGATCAGAAATAAATGAAAAGAAATGAAGGAAATGATAGCAAAGATCAGTTCTTTGATCTAATGCCGATTCTTTGAGAAGGTAAACAAAATTGATAAAACGTTAGCCAGACTTATCAAGAAAATAAGGGAGAAGACTCAAATCAATAGAAATAGAAATGAAAAAGGAGAAGTAACAACTGAAACTGCAGAAATACAAAGGATCATGAGACATTACTACAAGCAACTCTATGCCAATAAAATGAACAACCTGGAAGAAATGGACTAATTCTTAGAAATGCACAACCTCCAAGACTGAACTAGGAAGAAATAGAAAATATGAAAAGACAAATCACAAGCACTGAAATTGAAACTGTGATTAAAAATCTTCCAACAAACAAAAGTCCAGGAGCAGATGGCTTCAAGGGAAAATTCTATCAAACATTTAGAGAAGAGCTAAGACCTATCCTTATCAAACTCTTCCAAAATATAGCAGCGGGAGGAATACTCCCAAACTCATTCTAAGGGACCACTATCACTTGATACCAAAACCATACAAAGATGACACAAAGAAGGAAAACTACAGGCCAATATCACTGATGAACATAGATGCAAAAATCCTCAATAATATACTAGCAAACAGAATCGAACAGCACATTAAAAGGATCATACATTATGATCAAGTGGGGTTTATCCCAGGAATGCAAGGATTCTTCAGTATATGCAAATCAATCAATGTGATACACCATATTAACATATTGCAAGAGAAAAACCATATGATCATCTCAATAGATCCAGAGAAAGCTTTTGACAAAATTCAACACCCATTTGTGATAAAAACCTTCCAGAAAGTAGGCATAGAGTGAACTTTCCTCAACATAATAGAGGCCACATATGACAAACCCACAGCCAACATCATCCTCAATGGTGAAAAACTGAAACCATTTCCACTAAGATCAGGAACAAGACAAGGTTGCCCACTCTCACCACTATTATTCAACATAGTTTTGGAAGTCTTAGCCACAGCAATCAGAGAAGAAAAAGAAATAAAAGGAATCCAAATCGGAAAAGAAGAAGTAAAGCTGTCACTGTTTGCAGATGACATGATACTATACACAGAGAATCCTAAAGATGCTACCAGAAAACTACTAGAGCTAATCAATGAATTTGGTAAAGTAGCAGGATATAACATTAATGCACAGAAATCTCTTGCATTCCTATACACTAATGATGAAAAATCTGAAAGTGAAATTAAAAAAACAGTACCATTTACCATTGCAACAAGAAGAAAAAAATATCTAGGAATAAACCTACCTAAGCAGGAAAAACACCTGTATGGAGAAAACTATAAGACACTGATGAAAGAAATTAGAGATTTACAAATAGAAGGAGAGATATACCATGTTGTTGGATTGGAAGAATCAACATTGTGAAAATGACTCTACTACCCAAAGCAATCTACAGATTCAGCACAATCCCTATCAGACTACCACTGGCATTTTTCACGGAACTGGAACAAAAAAATTCACAATTTGTGTGGAAACACAGCAAACCCCGGATAGCCAAATCAATCTTGAGAAAGAAAAACGGAGCTGAAGGAATCAGGGTCCCTGACTTCAGAGTATACTACAAAGTGACAGTAATCAAGACAATATGGTACTGGAACAAAAACAGAAATATCAATCAGTGGAACAGGATACAAAGCCCAGAGATAAACCCATGCACATATGGTCACCTTATCTTTGAAAAAGGAGGCAAAATATACAGTGGAGAAAATAGAGCCTCTACAAAAAGTGGTGCTTGGAAAACTGGACAGCTACATGTAAAAGAATGAAATTAGAATACTCCCTAACACCAAACACAAAAATAAACTCAAAATGGATTAAAGACCTAAATGTAAGGACAGACACCATCAAACTCTTAGAGGAAAACATAGGCAGAACACTCTATGACATAAATCACAGCAAGATCCTTTCTGACACACCACCTAGAGTAATGGAAATAAAAACAAAAATAAACAAATGGAACCTAATGAAACTTAAAAGCTTTTGCACAGCAAAGAAGACCATAAACAAGACAAAAAGACAACCCTCAGAATGGGAGAAAACATTTGCAAATGAAGCAACTGACAAAGGATTAATCTCCAAGATTTACAAGCAGCTCATGCAGCTCAATATCAAACAAACAAAAAACCCAATCCAAAAGTGGGCAGAAGACATAGACATTTCTCTAAAGAAGATATACAGATTGCCAACAAACACATGAAAGAATGTTCAACATCATTAATCATTAGAGAAATGCAAATCAAAACTACAACCAGATATCATCTCACACCTGTCAGAATGGCCAGCAGCAAAAAGTCTACAAATAATAAATGCTGGAGAGGGTGTGGGAAAAGGGAACCCTCTTGCACCATTGGTGGGAATGTAAATTGATACAGCCACTATGGAGAACAGTATGGAGGTTCCTTAAAAAACTAAAAATAGAACTACCATACTACCCAGCCATCTCACTACTGGGCATATACCCTGAGAAAGCCATAATTCAAAAGAGTCTTGTACCAAAATATTCATTGCAGCTCCATTTACAATAGCCAGGACAAGGAAGCAACCTAAGTGTCCATCAACAGTTGAATGGATAAAGAAGATGTGGCACATATATACAATGGAATATTGCTCTGCCATAAAAAGGAATGAAACTGAGTTATTTGTAATGAGGTGGCTGGACCTGGAGACTGTCATACAGAGTGAAGTAAGTCAGAAAGAGAAAAAGAAATACCGTATGCTAACACATATATATGGAGTCTAAAAAAAAAAAAAAATGGTCACGAAGAACCTAGGGGCAAGATGGGAATAAAGACCCACACCTACTAGAGAATGGATTCGAGGACACGGGGAGGGGGAAGCGTAAGCTCGGACAAAGTGAGAGAGTGGCATGGACATATATATACTACCAAATATAAAGTAGATAGCTAGTGGGAAGCAGCTGCATAGCACAGGGAGATCAGCTCGGTGCTTTGTGACCACCTAGAGGGGTGGGATGGGGAGGGTGGGAGGGAGGGAGATGCAAGAGGGAAGAGATATGGGGACATATGTATATATATATAACTGATTCACTTTGTTATAAAGCAGAAACTGACACACCATTGTAAAGCATTTATAATCCAATAAAGATGTTAAAAAAATTTTTTTTAAATTAAAAAATAAAAAGAAAAGAACAAGAAGGAATACCAAAAAAACTGGAAAATAATATTTAAAATGGCAATAAATACAAACATAAAAATAATTACCTCAAATGTCAAAGGAGTAAATGCTCCAATCAAAAGATATACAGTGACAGATTGGATAATAAAACAAGAATCTACAATGCTGCCTACAGTAGACCCACTTTAGGGTGAAGGACATACATAGATTGAAAGTGCAGTGATGGAAAAAGATATTTCATGAAAATGGAAATGACAGGGAAGAGATGTGGCACTACTCATATAAGATAAAATTGAATTTAAAATAAAGGCCATAAAGAAAGATAAATAAGGACACTATACAATGGGAAAAGGATCAATGCAAGAAGAAGATATTACACTTATTAGCAAATATGCACCTGATATAAGAGCAACTAAATACATAAAACAAATATTAACTGACATAAGGTAGAAATTGACAGGAATACAGTAACAGTAGGAGACTTTAAGATACCACTGACATCAATGGACAGATCTTCCACACAGAAAATCAAAGCAACAGAGACCCTAAATGACACAATAAAACAATTGGCTTAACTGATATCTACAGGACACTACATCCAAAATACAGAATACATATTCTTTTCAAGTGCACATGGAACATTGTCTAGTATAGACAACGTAGTAAGACACAAACAAGCCTCAAACAATTTAAGTGAATAGAAATTATTTCAAGCATATTTTCTGACCACAGTGGCATGAAAGTAGAAAGCATCCACAGAAAGAAAAATAAGGCAAAAAGAAAAGCCGATTACATGGAGAGTAAAAAACGTGCTACTAAAAAATTAATAGGTCAACAATGAAATCAAAGAGTAAATTTAAAAATACCTCAAGATAAATGATAATGAAAACACAACCATACAATATCTATGGTATGCAGCAAAAGGAGTCCCAAGAGGGAAATACATTGTGATATAAGCCTTCCTCATAAAATAAGAAAAATCTCAAATAAACAACATAACCTACAACCTAAAAGAATTAGAAAAAGAAGAACAAATAAAACCAAAAGTCAGTAGAAGGAAGGAAATAATAAAGATAGATAGGAAATAAATAAAAAATTTAAAAAGCGATAGAAAAAAAATCAGTAAAACCAAAGCTTGTTTTTGATAGGATAAGCAAGATCCATAAACCTCCAGTGAAGCTCATCAAGAAGAAAAGAGAGGACCCGAATAAACAAATAAGAATTGAAAGAGAAGAAATAACTACTGACACTACAGAAATACAAAAAATCATAAGACAATATTATGGACAATTATATGGCAACAAATTGGACAACCTAGAAGAAATGGACAAGTTTCTAGAATTATACAGTCCACCAAACCTGAATCAAGAAGAAATAGATGTTCATTGCAGCTGTATTTACAATAGCCAGGACATGGAAGCAACCTAAGTGTCCATCAAGAGATGAATGGATAAAGAAGATGTGGCACATATATACAATGGAATATTACTCAGCCATACAAAGAAACAAAATTGAGTTATTTGTAGTGAGGTGGATGGACCTAGAGTCTGTCATACAGAGTGAAGTAAGTCAGGAAGTGAAATGCTAACACATATATATGGAAACTAAAAAAAAAAAAAAAAAAAAAAAAAAAGGTCATGAGAACCTAGGGGCAAGACGGGAATAAAGACACAGACCTACTAGAGAATGGACTTGAAGATACTGGGATGGGGAAGCGTAAGCTGGGACAAAGTGAGAGAGCGGCATGGACATATATACACTACCAAACGTAAAATAGATAGCTAGTAGGAAGCAGCCACATAGCACAGGGAGATCAGCTCGGTGCTTTGTGACCACCTAGAGGGGTGGGATAGGGAGGGTGGAGGGAGAGAGATGCAAGAGGGAAGAGATATGGGGACATATTTATATGTATAACTGATTCACTTTGTTATAAAGCAGAAAGTAACACACCATTGCAAAGCAATTATACTCCAATAAAGATGTTTTTTAAAAAAGACAGAAGCGAGGCAGAGATACACACACGCACACACACGCACACACACACACACACACACACACAAAGAAGAAGAAATAGATAATTTGAACAGACTGATGACTAGAAGTGAAAAAGAATCTGTAAATAAATAAATAAATAAATAAATAAATAAATAAAACTCCCTGCAAACCAAATCCAGGACCAGATGCCTTCACTGGATAATTCTACCAAACATACAAAGAACTTGTACCAATACTTCTCAAACTATTCCAAAAGTTTGAAGAGAAAGGATTACTCCCAATGTCATTCTATGAAGCCACCATCATCCTGATACTAAAACTATACAAAGGCACTACCGAAAAAGAAAACTATAGGCCAATATTTTGATCAATATAGATGCAAAAATGTTCAAGAAGATATAAGCAAACCAAATCCAACAATACATAAAGAAGACCGTACAACATGATCAAGTTGGATTCATCCAGGGTCAGAAGGATGGTTCAACATATGCAAACTAATTCATGTGATACACAGCATCAACAAAAGACAATAAACACATGATCACCTCAATAAATTCAGAAAAATCACTTGATACAATTCAACATCGATTTATGATAAAAACTCTCAGAAAGTTGGCATAAAGGGAACGTATCTCAGCATAATAAAAGCCATTTATGACAAACCCACAGCCAACATAATACTTATGGGTGAAAAGCTTTAAGCCGTCTCATTAAAATCTCAAACAAGACAAGGATGTCCACTCTCACCACTTCTATTCAACATAATATAGGAAGTCCTGGCCACAGCAATCAGACAAAGTAGAAGGATACAAGAGTAACATACAGAAATTTGTTACATGTCTTTACAGTAAAAGTGAAATATCAGAAAGCACGTGTAAGAAAAAAAAAAAAAAAAAAACCTTTTAAAATCGCATTTAAAATGCTTAGTAATAAACCTGGCAAAGGAGGTGAAAGACTTATATGGTGATGATAAGAAGTATAAAACATTAATAAAGAAAAGTGAAGATGATTCAAAGAAATGGAAAGATAACCCATGTTCTTGGATTGGAAGAATTAATATTGTTAAAGAGGCCATACTACCCAAAGCAATCTACAGATTTAATGTGATCCCTATCAAATACCCATGACATTTTCCACAGAACTAGAATAAATAATCCTAAAATTTATAAGGAATCATAAACTACCTTTTTAAAAAAGACCATAAAAGACCCAGAACAAAGCAGGAAACGTAAGCCTTCTGGACTTCAGACAATTCTACAAAGCTACTGTAATCAAAACAGTATGGTAGGGACACAAAACCAGACATATGGATCACCTGGACAGAATAGAGAGCCCAGAAATAAACTCACACACCTATGGTCAATTAATTTTGAATAAAGAAGGTAAGAGTATACAATGGGGAAAAGACAGTCTCTTCAGCAAGTGGTATTGGGAAAGTTGGACAGCTGTATGTAAATCAATGAAGTCAGAACATACCTTCTAACCATATGGGGACACCCATATGGTTAGATACCATACACAAAAGTAAACTCATAATGACTTAAAGACTTAGTTATAAGACATGACAGTATAAAACTCCTAGAGGAGAACATAAGCAAACCATTCTCTGACATCAATCATACCAAAGTTTTCTTAGGTCATTCCCCTAAAGCAAAATAAATTAAAGCAAAAATAGAGAAATGTGACTTAATCAAATTTATCAGCTTTTGCACAACAAATGAAACCAAAAACAAAATGAAAAGACAAGGTATGAGATGGGAGAAAATATTTTAAATAATGCTACCTACAAGGGCTTAATTTACAGAATATACAAACTTCCCATATAGTTCATTAACAAAACAAAATAAACAAGCAAAAAACCAAGCCAATCAAAAAATGAGCAGAAGATCTAAATGGACATTTCTTCAAATAAGACATACAGATGGCCAATAGGCAGATGAACAGATGCTCAACATTGCTAATTACTAGAGAAGTGTAAATGCGAGGTATCGCTCCGCACCAGTCAGAATAGCCATCATCAAAAAGTTCACTAATAATAAATGCTTTAGAGGGTGTGGAGAAAAGGGAACCCTCCTACACTGTTGGTGGGATCATAAATTGGTGTAGCCACTATGAAGAACAGTATGGTGGTTCCCTAAAAAACTAAAAATAGAGTTAACATATGATCCAGCAATCTCCCTCCTGAGCATATATCCAGAGAAAGCCATAATTTGAAAAGATACATGCACCCCAATATTCAGAGCAGCACTGTTTACAGTAACCAAGACATGGAAGCAACCTAATTGTCCATTGAAAGATGACTGGATAAAGAAGATGTGGTATATATATACAGTGGATATTACTCAGCGTTAAAAAAAAAAAAAAAAATGAAATAATGTCATTTGCAGCAACATAGATGGACCTAGAGATTATCATACTAAGTGAAGTCAAACAGAGAAAGACAAATATTATATGATACTACTTGTATTTGGAATCTTAAAAAATGACACAAATGAACTTATTTACAAAACAGAAAGAGACTCACAGACATAGAAAACAAATTTATACTTACCAAAGGTAATGGTGGGGATGGATAAATTAGGAGCATGGGATTAGCAGATACAACCTAATACACATAAAACATATATGCAACAAGTATTTACTCTATAGTGCAGGGAACTATATTCAATACATTGTAATAACATATAATGGAAAAGAATCTGTAAAAGAATTCATATATACATATATATATATATATATATATATATATATATTCTTATTGATTGATTGATTGATTTATATACAACTGAATCACTTTATACCAGAAATGAACACATCATTGTAAACCAACTATACTTCAATAAAAAATTTTTTAGAAAGATACAAGAAAAGGAATTAGGGAGCCTAGCTTTAAAAAAAAAAATAAGGGAAATATAATATAAGATTGAAAATGTTTAAAGAAATTTTGTGTGAAAACAGGCAATGGAGAAATTTAAATGGTAAGAAACAAAGTAGCAGAGTGTAACCACAAAGTGTGAGGTTATCTTTGTACTTAAATTCAAGATTAGAACCTAGACAAGTTTCAATAAATTGCTGTTGAATAAACATTTTTATAAATAAAGAGAAAAAATATTCAGAAGGAAGGAATCCTTAGTTTGTCATCCCTTGGAAGAGAACATGGACTGAGAAATAGACATGTTATAGAGAGCCATTGCTGACTTTTCAAAACATAGTTTTTATGGAGGTGAAATATAAATCAAATTAAAAGATGAGATGGCAATAAAGTTCTTATTTCAAAAAAAAAAAAAAAAAGATGAGATGGGATAAATTCTCAGAATTATTTTAAATCCTCAGTTAAGATGCTTTCAGAGTGAGCATAAGTGGCAAGCACAAGAAACATCAGGACACTGGAGGTAAATTTCCAGAACAGCAATAGGCAAAATGACAATGATCTCTTAGGCTTCCTGGGCATTCGATTTTAGGATGAGTTTCTGCTCAAACTCATCTAGACCCAAGCACAATCAACCACCTCTTTGAAAGCCTGGCTGTGAAGGGCATGGTTGCTGAGGAAGCTCATCTCAACTAAACTCAGCAGGTCTTCTGTAGCCTTCTACTTTAAGTAGAGGCTACTTCAGGTGGGTTAGGGCAGAAATCTGTTTGGGATGAGAAGCTGGGACTTATAAACTTATTTGAGGGCAAAAGAGGCCTGTTTGAAAATAAACAGTGTGTTATTCAGGTGGATGGTACGGGGTCAGTAAAGTTTATGGGGGAAAAGGGAGCTGACTTCCTCTTAATCCACTCCTTCATTCCAAAACTGACCCTATTCTTTATTCTAAACTCACTTAAGCCTAGTGTTATTTTGGAAAGAATTTGATAATTTCCACAAAGCTATGGGTTATAGTTTACTAATACCTTGCATATTATTATTTTATTGAAATTTATATTAAATACAATGTCTTCAAGCAACTGGTTATATTGATCAAATTTTGGGGGAATGATTTAAGCCATAAATCATATTTTGGCATAGGGATTTTTTCCCAATCTCCAACACATTGTGCCATCTGCTTATTAAGAATCCTGGTGGAATATATATGTCTCTTTCAAGAGAAGCAAAGTAAAATCTCATCTTGTGATACAAAATAATTTGATTTGGGAAATACGATTAAGGTTGAAAGAAGAAAGGTCTCTAAATTTCTGTGAAGACATGATGTTTTCCCAAACAAGTAACATAGTTATATTTCCAGGAATTTTATTTCCTTATCTGAAAAATAAGTTTTTACTCTGAAATAAAATTTATGACTTTTAACTGATATAGAAATAAAATCATGTTAGCATGAATTTCCTTATCTTTGGGTGTCCTTAAGTGTGGGGAGCCTGACCTCTCAGTATGTTTAGCTCAAAACAGCTCCTTGGTGCTGCCAAAAATGTTCAGATAATACTTTGAAAAGGGTGTGGGAATGAATAAAGTAAATGAGTTTTCCAGTGTCTTCAAAGAATAAGCAACTTATTTATTTATTTATTTATTTATTCATTCATTCATTCATTCATTCATTTATTTACATGGGAAGCAAATTAACCAGATAGTTCTGTGATCCGTACATATATCTTTAGTTCAAAAGAAATCCAGACGGACTACACAAAGCCATCTCTTGAATAAAATTATTAAGAAATCTCTCACATGCATTTTGGTTGTCTTCTCTTTCCTGTGACTCCATCCACCCAAGAAAATTAAGAGAATACCCCCGACCGATTTCTTTCATTCCCTCAAGAACTACCCCCCCCACACACACACTATTCCAATTCTATCAGTGACCCAAGCTCTAGATTTTTTTCAGCTTAAACTTTTAAATTTATCTTCCTTCATTTTCATTTAGAAGAATAGTTAAATTGAAATTAATATTTATTTTCTTATAATTAACTATTAAAACCCATTAGGCACAAGGATTTATAATTTAAGAAGTAAGTGAGATGATGAAAACTTCAGATGCCAAAACAGAATGAAATGTTTGGAGTTGCAGAGATCACCTCTGTGTTCTTAAAATCAAATCTGAGCAGTCGTCTGTGTGTCAGGCCCAGTACATACAATAAGGGCTTGAAGAAGGGAGTGGATTTTCAGTAGAAGAAACCAAGATGTTTATAGCTTTCTTTTCTAAATTGTTTTCATTATTTGACACTGATTTTTAGATTACAGTTACAAAGCCTTTATCTGTTCCTTTCTATGCTATTATTGTGATAGCATGGTGTGACTTGCTTGTTCTATACCCCGGGCATCACTAAAGGATCTAATTCAAGTCAAACCTCACATATTAGTAGAATAGACAATAGCTAAGGACATCAAGAAAATTAGTGCTTCCCAAAATTCCCCTTCCAGTCTCCTTCAATCCTATTTTAGAAAATAAGACATTTCATTCTACAAGCAAATATTAGACACAAAATATTTAGAACACATGGAACTTTCATGAAGATAGTAATGCTCTATCTTAACTTCACAATGACAAAACACTGACCAAATGATTCTGGGCCTGAAAGAAGCAGGGCAGTGAAACACAGCAGATTTAACTGAGAGATTAAAGACGCTAAATTTTACCTTCATCAAAATTATACATTTTCAAGGGTAAAAGTTGGAGTCAATATTGGTTTTTACTTCTGTAAACATTGGATACTAGCTTGCTTCATTCACACATTTTGACTGACATGACTGACCAAATGATATTTATTTTTCTTATTGTTAAGTGAACTAAGAAAAATGGCTGACATAATATTACTCTTGAGAAAAACAATAATGTAGAAGAAACGTCAGTGTGTTTGGAATTTGGTCCTTGTATATTCAGTCATGTATTCTAATAAAAGTAACTTTAGTCAATCATTAGTTATTTCTGATTTCATTATCTCAAAAAATAGACAACACCCCAGTGCAATGAATTTATTTTCTTCTCTGACAAAATAGCTAAAAACCCAGAAATAGAGATCCTTTGTCCCCCTGTCAGTAAGGGGTCAAATATAATGATGCAAGTTTTGAAAAACAATATTTATGCTTTTAAATTTGTGTACTGTGTTTAAGAAGAAAGGTTAGCTGTTTACTAATCACAGCTTAAAGCACTATTGCTGGGGAAGAGTTTATGATTTTTTATGAACAATGAAAACCATGAGGGAAAACAGCAATGTGTTACCCTAGATTCGTATTTTATCACATATAGTGACAACTCAATGTGCCTGTATTTGCCAGCGAATTAATGTATAGCCAGCTAGATGTAAAGACGAATATTAATCATTGAAAATGGGAAATGCCCGAAGGTATTGCAGCAAAAATAGAAATGAGATTTTTCTGATAAACAAAGAAAACAAGGGAAGAGTGAACAGGCTAGAGAAGAAACATGAACTGGCCTGAAAGAGTTAATCCTTCCTAGTTTTATTTTAACTGTTACTAATTTGTAGTGTCTGTAACTAGATTTGTACTTCACAAAGCTAACCCATCACTCTTTGACACTATGTGAATTATATCCTGCACCCCCTTGTAGCATTTGCATTTCAGAAACAAAAGGTCACAGGTCAACAACCCAGAGACAAATGGACACAATTACCAGGCTGCCTGATGCCAGCTGTGACTGTTTTGCAGTAATGCAGGAAGAAGAATACAAGACCTTCATTAATTTGAGCCTTATCACCTACCATAGACCACGAGCCCCAGCTATATAACCTCTCTCAATTCCCCAGGGAAGGGGGCACAGTTTTTTGGAGGTGCTAGCCCGCTGTGTTCCCTCCTTGCTTAGCAAAGAATTAAAGCCACTTTTTCTCTTTCCTCCTAAATTCTGCCACCATATTTTTATTCAACACCTGTGTACAGAAGCCAAGATTTCGGCAACAGTATTATACCAAATATTTAGTTGTGTCTTCCCAAATAGGCTAAAATATTGCAAGATCAAATCTCACTTTGTCAGCTGGCTTCCAAATCATAACTGCAAAGGACTCCATGTGCTACATAGTTCCTTGTAAAAAATCAACTCTTCTCTTTTGGAGATAGATATAAGTCATGGAGGAACTGGCAAGGGAACAAACACAGTGCAGTTTCCTCATCCCAGCCACTTCTTTCCCCAGCCCCCAAGAACAAACCCACCCTTGCAGTTCCCTTTCCCCACCTGCTAAGATACACTCCCCATTCTCTGAATTTTTAAGGATATGGAGTTCAAATATCTTTGGTCATTTTGGTCCCATGAAATAGAATCCATAGTCAGCTCTCTTTAGCAAGAAATGAGGGAATATATTATTTTTAACAGCAATATGGAAAAAAGTCTCAAACAATACTTGGAATAAAAAACTGAAATGGCATAAAGAACCCAAGTCATTTCTCTCAGTTCATCTGTCTGAATACTGGTTTTCATTAACTGTACACAGAGAAAAGAATTCCTCCTCCTTAGTCTGTCATGAATGTACATATACTCCATTTGATGTGAGAACTGGAATTTGAAGTCCAAATAGAACAATTCCAGGGAGAGAAACTATGTGGTTGGCATGTGCAGAAGCTAATTTTTAAGACTTCTTTCTTATTATATACCAAATTAATTTTAGCAATGATCATGAAATAAAATAAATAATATTAACGGCCAGAAGAATTGTGGCCAGTGAAAAACATTTCTATTGATCTATGTGTATATAATCTTGCAGATGAAAGTTAACCAAATGTATATAAAATAAAATGAACCAAATGTATATGAAATAAATAAATATTACAGACACCAAAATGGGGGAAAGTAATGAATCAATACTTTTTAAACTACATTAATGTATAGTCTTTAAAAGAGATAAAACATTTATACCTATATATTGGTCTCAATGAAGAATAAGAACATTAGAGTTTCTGTTTTTGAGTCTTAAGTCTTGTAAGTATGTCATGACATTGTAGAATTTTTTCTTCTATTCATGTTCAATAGACAATGAAGCCAGATTTGTTACTCTATTTTTGTTCATAGTTGATAAAATCACTTTTTCTTTAACTCTAATTTTTAAAATTTATTTTACATGGAACAACAAATACACAAAAAGCTAAGAAAATTCTCAAATGTGTACAAAAGTTTGGCAGAATTCCACAAAAATTTCATTTTACAGAAAATTCCTGAAATTTCAAGTCTACTGAATGAATCTTAAAGACTGATCCAAGAGAGCTTGGCCAATTTTGCAGAGTAGAAAGACTCTGAGCTCACCTCCTTTCATGAGCACAACAAAATCACAACTATCTGCAGAACAACCATCAATGAAAAAGAGTGGAACCTACTAGAAAAAGATCTTCTACAACTAATGACATAAAGAAGGAACCACAATAAGATGGGTAGGAGGAGCAGACTCATGATATAATCAAATACCATACCCCTGGATGGGCAACCCCACAAACTGGAGAACAATTATATTGCAGAGTTTCTCCCACAGGAGTGAGAATTCTGAGCCGCACATTGGTCTCCGCAGCCCCGTGCGTCCTGCACCAGGAAGATGATCCCTCAGAGCATTTTATTTTGAAAACCAGCAGGGCTTAATTTTGGGAGCACCACAGGACCAGAGGAAAAACAGTAAGTCCCCTACATATGAACCTTCAAGTTGAGAACTTTCAAAGATATGAATGTGTGTTCATATGTCCAATCATGTAAGTTAATTCACGTGTCTGGCGTACATTTTCACATGCATGCATCCTCTATAAGTGGTTGTGCTTTTGTGTACTTTACTCTACAGTACTGTATAGAGTAGAGTAGTACAGTGTCTTTATTTCAAGGCTAGGATGTCTCCAGAAGCAAGCATAGTAGCAGCAGTGATGTACCTGGCACTGCTAAGAAGTGCCAAGCACCAAGAAAGGACAAAGAGAGACAAGAGGAAGAAGAAGTAATGGAAGAACTGAAGAGGTTCATGACACAGAAAGTGACACTTAGTTTTTGAGGCACAGGACCCGAACATAGAACAGTACATGAAGGTTGCAGTAGCCGTTCAGAATGCAATCCAGTGCTACTATGTCATCTATGATGAGAAAAAGAGAGCTACTAACCAGATATCACTGGATTGTTTTTTCAAGAGGGTGGTTAGAATTGAATCCAGCAAGGAAGTAGAACCTGTGCCATCAATGTCAGGTGTGAGTGAAATTGAAGCTTGCCCTCTGTCTCCTATTGCTGATGATTCTTCAGCTCTACCATCTCCCACCTCCTCTCCCTCCTCCAGTCAGTAACTCTTCTTGCCTGTTCACTCGATGCCAGCCCCTGTATGCCAGCTGTTGTACTGTACTACTGTACTTTTCAAGGTACTGTACTGTAAGATTAAAAATGTTTTCTTTATTTTTTGTGTTTGTTTTTTATGTATTATTTGTGTGTAAAGTATTATAAATCTATTACAGTACAGTACTACATAGCTGATTGTATTAGTTGGGTACCTAGGCTAACTTTGCTGGACTTATGAACAACTTGGACTTATGAACATGCTCTTGGAATGGAACTCATTTATATGTAGGGGAAACTTACTG
Organism: Balaenoptera acutorostrata; assembly: GCF_949987535.1. Lineage (NCBI taxonomy): Eukaryota > Metazoa > Chordata > Mammalia > Artiodactyla > Balaenopteridae > Balaenoptera > Balaenoptera acutorostrata. The sequence goes on along the minus strand of NC_080076.1, from coordinate 30,823,528 downwards.
TAGAGACTTCACCCTTAAAGAGCACACACAAAATCTCATGTGCACTGGGACCCAAGGCAAAAGCAGTAATTTTGTAGGACAATGCAACAGACTTACCTGCTGGTCTTAGAGAGTATTCTGGAGAGGTAGGGGGCAGCTGCAGATCACCCTGGGGACATAGAAACTGGTGGCTGTCATATTTGAAAAAATTCTACTGCTTGAACACTGCTGCTGGTGTCTTCCATCTTGGCTCACTAGTACCAAGTCCTGGTCCCACTCAACAGCCAGTAAGTACCAGTGCTAGGATGCCTCAGGCCAAACAACTAACTGGGCTGGGACACTTCCCCACCCACCAGCAGACAGGCTACCTAAAGATTTCCTGAGCCTACAGCCACTTCTAGACATGCCCCTTGACACAACCCTGCTCACTAGACAGTTAAGACCCACCTCCACCAGCCAGTGGACAGGTACAATCTCTTCCCTCCAGGAAGCCTGCGCTAGACAAGCCTCATCCACCAGGGGGCAGACACTAGATGCAAGAAAAAAACAATCCTGAGGCCTCTAGACCTAGTCACCCACAGAAGGCCAGACCCTACACTGGGGCAAGCTGGGCCCTGGCCCTGTCCACTAGGAGGCCAATGCAAGCATCAGGACACCACAGCCACCCATAACCAACTGTGTCAGGAACTGCCATTCCACACCCTCAGGGATCTGAAATGAACTCTGGGATCACTGGGCCCAGGATCCAGACTCCAGGAACTGGCTCTGAATGCCAGTGACTGCACTAACCTCAGGACCAGGCTTCACCCACCAGTGGGTGGGCAAGAGTCCTGGAGTCGAGGCTTCCCTGGTGGTGCAGTGGTTGAGAATCTGCCTGCCAATGCAGGGGACACAGGTTCGAGCCCTGGTCTGAGAATATCCCACATGCCACGGAGCGACTAGGCCTGTGAGCCACAATTGCTGAGCCTGTGCGTCTGGAGCCTGTGCTCTGCAACAAGAGAGGCAGCGATAGTAAGAGGCCCACGCACCGTGATGAAGAGTGGTCCCACTTGCTGCAACTAGAGAAAGCCCTCGCACAGAAACGAAGACCCAACACAGCCATAAATAAAAAAAAAAAAAAAAAAAAAAAAAAGAGTCCTGGAGTCTTCAGGACCCTGACTTTGCTCAGCAGTGAGCTATCTCTGGTCTCAGGGTCCCTAGGATTCTGTGACCCAATGCTGTGTGGCCAGGGTCTGTTAACCAGCAGCCAACAACATCTGCAGAAGGCAGGGCTTAGAAGCAAATCAGGTTAGGGGCCAACAAAGTCTACCAGACCACCCACATAGTGAGCACACTACTGCAGAAGGGCACACGCAGCCCTCTTAGGGGGAATCCCTAGATGATATAGCATAGGTGATAAGATGGGTGTGCACTACTGGGACTCAAAGACATCTCCTACAGTAGGTGAATTCTCCAAGGTTGGGAAATGTAGCAAACCTACCACATACATAAAAAAAAAAAAAACAAATAGCAGAGTAGCTTCAAGATGGCAGAAGAGTAAGACGTGGAGATCACCTTCATCCCCACAAATACATCAAAAATACATCTACAAGCAGAACAACTCCTACAGAACACCTAATGAACGCTGGCAGAATACCTCAGACCTCCGAAAAGACAAGAAACTCTCCACGTACCTGGGGAGGTCAAAAGAAAAAACAGACACAAAAGAATAGGGATGGGACCTGCACCAGTGGGAGGGAGCTGTGAAGGAGGAAAGGTTCCCACACACTAGGAAGCCCCTTCGCAGGCGGAGACTACAGGTGGTGGAGGGGGGAAACTTCAGAGCCACAGAGGAGAGCACAGCAACAGGGGGGCGGAAGGCAAAGCAGAGAGATTTCTGCACAGAGGATCGGTGCCAACCAGCACTCACCAGCCCGAGAGGCTTGTCTGCTCACCTGCTGGGGCAGGCGGGGGCTGGGAGCTGAGGTTCGGGCTTCAGAGTTCAGATCCCAGGGAGAGGACAGGGCTGTGTGAACACAGCCTGAAGGGGCTAGTGCGTCACAGCTAGATGGATGGGAGTCCGGGGAAAAGTCTGGAGCTGCCGAAGAAGCAACAGACTTTTTCTTGCCTCTTTGTTTCCTGGTGCACGAGGAGAGGTGATTAAGAGCACTGTTTAAAGGAGCTCCAGAGACAGGGGCCAGCCACGGCTATCAGCGCGGACCCCAGAGACAGGAATGAGATGCTAAGTCTGCTGCTGCAGCCATCAAGAAGCCTGTGTGCAAGCACAGGTCTCTATCCACACCTCCCCTTCTGGAAGTCTGTGCAGCCCGCACTGCCAGGGTCCCATGATCCAGGGACAACTTCCCTGGGAGAATACATGGCATGCCTCTGCTGCCGCAGGCTCGACCTGCATTTCGTAACCCTCCCTCCCCCTGGCCTGAGTGAGCCAGAGCACCTGAATCAGCTGCTCCTTTAACCCCATCCAGTCTGATCGAAGAACAGACGCCCTCAGGTGACCTACACGCAGAGGCGAGGCCAAATAAAAAGCTGAACAACAGGAGCTGTGCGAACAAAGAATAGAAAGGGAAATTTCTCTCAGCAGCATGAGGAGCAGTGGATTAAATCTCTACAATCAACTTGATGTACCCTGCATCTGTGGAATACCTGAATAGACAATGAATCATCCCAAATTGAGGACGTGGACTTTGGGAGCAACGATATATATATATTTTTTTCCCTTTTTGTCTTTTTGTGAGTGTGTGTGCATATGATTCTGTGTGTGATTTAGTCTGTATAGATTTGCTTTTACCATTTGTCCTAGGGTATTGTCTGTCCCTTTTTCTTAAATTTTTTGTATTTTTAGTATAGTTGTTACCAATTGTTCTCATTGATGGATTTGTTTGTTTGGTTTGGTTGCTCTCTTCTTTCTTTCTTTTTTTATTATTAAAAAATGTTCTTTAATAATTATCTTTAATTTTTTATTTTAATAAATTTATTTTATCTTCTTCCTTCTTTCTTTCTTTTTTTCCTCCCTTTTATTCTGAGCCTGTAGATGACAGGCTCTTGGTTCTCCAGCCAGGCACCAGGGCTGTGCCTCTGAGGTGGGAGAGCAAAGTTCAGGACAGTGGTTCACAAGAGACCTCCCAGCTCTATGTAATATCTAATGGCAAAAATCTCCCAGAGATCTTCACCTCAAAGCCAAGACCCAGCTCCACTCAACGACCAGAAAGCTACAGTGCTGGACACCCTGAGCCAAACAACTAGGAAGACAGGAACAAAATCCCATCCATTAGCAGAGAGGCTACCAAAAATCATAATAAGGCCACAGACACCCAAAACACACCACCAGACATTGACCTGTCCACCAGAAAGATAAGATCCAGCCTCATCCACCAGAACACAGGCACTATTCCCCTCGACCAGGAAGCCTACACAGCCCATTGAACCAAACATAGCCACAGGGGACAGACACCAAAAACAACGGGAACTATGAACCTGCAGCCTGTGTAAAGGAAACCCCAAAACACAGTAAGTGAAGCAAAACAAGAAGACAGAGAAACACACAGCAAATGAAGGAGCAAGGCAAAAACCCACCATAACTAAAAAATGAAGAGGAAATAGGCAGTATACTTGAAAAAGAATTCAGAAAAATGATACTAAAGATGATCCAAAATCTTGGAAATAGAATGGAGAAAATACAAGAAACGTTTAACAAGGACATAGAAGAACTAAAGAGCAAACAAACAGAGATGAACATCACAGTAAATGAAATTAAAAATTCTCTAGTAGGGATCAATAGCAGAATAACTGAGGCAGAAGAAAGGATAAGTGACTTGGAAGATAAAATAGTGGAAATAACTACTGCAGAGCAGAATAAAGAAAAAAGAATGAAAAGATTTGAGGACAGTCTCAGAGACCTCTGGGACAATATTAAATGCACCAAATTTCGAATTACAGGGGTCCCAGAAGAAGAAGAGAAAAAGAAAGTGACTGAGAAAATATATGAAGAGATTATAGTTGAAACCCTCTCTAATATGGGAAAGAAAATAATTAATCAAGTCTAGGGAACACAGAGAGTCCCATACAGGATAAATCCAAGGAAAAACACTCCAAGACACATGTTAATCAAACTATCAAAAATTAAATACAAAGAAAAAATTAAAAGCAACAAGGGAAAAACAACAAATAACACACAAGGGAATCCCCATGAGGTTAACAGCTGAACTTTCAGCAGAAACGTGGCAAGTCAGAAGGACATAATTTAAAGTGACAAAGGAGAAAACCTACAACCAAGATTACTGTAAACCTCAAGGATCTCATTCAGAATTGGCAGAGAAATTAAAACCTTTACAGACAAGCAAAAGCAAAGAGAATACAGTACCAGCAAACCAGCTATACAACAAATGCTAAAGAAACTTCTATAGGCAGGAAACACAAGAGAAGGAAAAGACCTACAATAACAAACCCAAAACAATTAAGAAAATGGTAATAGGAACATACATATCGATAATTACCTTGAATGTAAATGGATTAAATGCTCCAACCAAAACACATAGACAGGCTGAATGGATACAAAAACAAGACCCATATATATGCTGTCTACAAGGGACCCACTTCAGACCTAGGGACACATACAGACTGAAAGTGAGGGGATGGAAAAAGATATTCCATGCAAATGGAAATCAAAAGAAAGCTGGAGTAGCAATTCTCATATCAAACAAAAAAGACTTTAAAACAAAGACAATTACAAGAAACAAAGAAGGACACCACATAATGATCAAGGGATCAATCTGAGAAGAAGATATAACAATTGAAAATATTTATACACCCAACATAGGAGCACCTCTATACATAAGGAAAATACTAACAGCAATAGAAGGGGAAATCGACAGTAACACAATCATAGTAGGGGACTTTAACACCTCACTTTCACCAATGGACAGATCATCCAAAATGAAAATAAGTAAGGAAACACAATCTCTAAATGATGCATTAAATAAGATGGACTTAATTGATATTTATAGGACATTCCAACCATAAACAACAGAATACACGTCCTTCTCAAGTGCTCATGGCACATTTTCCATCATAGATCATATCTTGTGTCACAAATCAAGCCTTGGTATATTTAAGAAAATTGAAATAGTATCAAGTATCTTTTCGGACCATAAGGCTATAAGACTAGATATCAATTACAGGGAAAAACCTGTATAAAATACAAACACATGGAGGCTAAACAATACATAACTTAATAACCAAGAGATCGCTGAAGGAATCAAAGAGGAAATCAAAAAAAAACCTAGAAACAAATGGCAATGAAAACACGACGACCCAAAACCTACAGGATGCAGCAAAAGCAGTTCTAAGAGGGAAGTTTATAGCAATATAATCCTACCTTAAAAAACAAGAAACATCTCAAATAAACAACCTAACCTTACACCTAAAGCAATGAGAGAAATAACAAAAAAAAACCCCAAAGTTAGCAGAAGGAAAGAAATCATAAAGATCAGATCAGAAATAAATGAAAAAGAAATGAAGGAAATGATAGCAAAGATCAATAAAACTAAAAGCCAGTTCTTTGAGAAGATAAAAAAAATTGATAAACCATTAGCCAGATTCATGAAGAAAAAAAGGGAGAAGACTCAAATAAAAAGAATTAGAAATGAAAAAGACGAAGTAACAAGTGACACTTCAGAAATACAAAGGATCATGAGAGATTACTATAAGCAACTATATGCCAACACAATGGACAACCTGGAAGAAATGGACAAATTCTTAGAAATGCACAACCTTCTGAGACTGAACCAGGAAGAAAGAGAAAATATGAATAGATCAATCACAAGCACTGAAATTGAAACTGTGATTAAAAATCTTCCACAAACAAAAGTCCAGGACAAGATGGCTTCAAGGGTGAATTCTATCAAACATTTAGAGAAGAGCTAACACCTATCCTTCTCAAACTCTTCCAAAATATAGCAGAGGGAGGAACACTCCCAAACTCATTCTACGAGACCACCATCATTGATACCAAAACCATACAAAGATGTCACAAAGAAGGAAAACTACAGGCCAATATTACTGATGAACATAGATGTAAAAATCCTCAATAATATGCTAGCAAACAGAATCCAACAGCACTTTAAAAGGATCATACACCATGATCAAGTGGGGTTTATCCCAGGAATGCAAGGATTCTTCAACATACGCAAATCAATCAATGTGATACACCATATTAACAAACTGAAGGAGCAAAACCATATGATCATCTCAATAGATGTAGAGAAAGCTTTTGACAAAATTCAACACACATTTATGATAAAAACTCTCCAGAAGGTAAGCATAGAGGGAACTTTCCTCAACATAATAAAGGCCATATATGACAAACCCACAGCCAACATTGTCCTCAACGGTGAAAAACTGAAAACATTTCTACTAAGATCAGGAACAAGACAAGGTTGCCCACTCTCACCACTATTATTTAACATAGTTTTGGAAGTTTTAGCCACTGCAATTAGAGAAAAAAATAAAAAATAAAAGGAATCCAAATTGGAAAAGAAGAAATAAAGCTGTCACTGTTTGCAGATGATATGATACTATACATAGAGAATCCTAAATATGCTACCAGAAAACGAGTAGAGCTAATCAATGAATTTGGTAAAGTAGCAGGATACAAAATTAATGCACAGTAATCTCCTGCATTCCTATACAAAAATGATGAAAAATCTGATAATGAAATTAAGAAAACACTCCCAATTATCATTGCAACAAAAAGAATAAAATATCTAGGAATAAACCTACCTAACGAGAGAAAAGACCTGTATACAGAAAATTATAAGACACTGATGAAAGAAATTAAATATGATACAAAGCAATGGAGAGATATACCATGTTCTTGGATTGGAAGAATCAACATTGTGAAAATGACTCAACTACCCAAAGCAATCTACAGATTCAATGCAATCCCTGTCAAGCTACCACTGGCGTTTTTTACAGAAGTAGAACAAAAAAATTCACAATGTGTATGGAAACACCAAAAACCCCGTATAGCCAAAGCAATCTTGAGAAAGGAAAATGGAGCTGGAGGAATCAGGTTCCCTGTCTTCAGACTATACTACAAAGCTACAGTAATAAAGTCAGTATGGTACTGGCACAAAAATAGAAATATAGATCAATGGAACAGGATAGAAAGCCTAGAGATAAACCCACACACATATGGTCACCTTATCTTTGATAAACGAGGCAAGGATATACAGTAGAGAAAAGACAGCCTCTTCAATAAGTGGTGCTGGGAAAACTGGACAGCTACATGTAAAGGAATGAAATTAGAACACTCCCTAACTCCATACACAAAAATAAACTCAAAATGGATTAAAGACCTAAGTGTAAGGGCAGACACTATCAAACTCTTGGAGGAAAACATAGGCAGAACACTGTATGACATAAATCACAGCAAGATCCTTTTTGACCCACCTCCTAGAGCAATGGAAATAAAAACAAAAATAAACAAATGGGACCTAATGAAACTTAAAAGCTTTTGCACAGCAAAGGAAACCATAAACAAGATGAAAAGACAGCCCTCAGAATGGGAGAAAATATTTGCAAATGAAGCAACTGACAAAGGATTAATCTCCAAAATTTACAAGCAGCTCACACAGCTCAATATCAAAAAAAAAAAAAAAATCCAAAAATGGGCAGAAGACCTAAATAGTCATTTTTCCAAATAAGATATACAGATTGACAGCAAACACATGAAAGAATGCTCAACATCATTAATCATTAGAGAAATGCAAATCAAAACTACAATGAGATATCATCTCACACTGGTCAGAATGACCATTATCAAAAAATCTACAAACAATAAATGCTGGAGACGGTGTGGAGAAAAGGGAACTCTCTTGCACTGTTGGTGGGAATGTAAATTGATACAGCCACTATGGAGAACAGTATGGAGGTTTCTTAAAATCTAAAAATAGAATTACCATACAACCCAGCAATCTCACTACTGGGCATATACCCTGAGAAAATCATAATTCCAAAAGTGTCTTGTACCAAAATGTTCATTGCAGCTGTATTTACAATAGCCAGGACATGGAAGCAACCTAAGTGTCCATCAGCAGATGAATGGATAAAGAAGCTGTGGCACATATATACAATGGAATATTACTCAGCCATAAATAAAAACAAAATTGAGTTATTTGTAATGAGGTGGATGAACCTAGAGTCTGTCATACAGAGTGAAGTAAGTCAGAAAGAGGAAAACAAATACCGTATGCTAACACATATATATGGAATCTAAAAAAAAAAAAAATTGTCATGAAGAACCTTGGGTCCAGACGTGAATAAAGACCCACACCTACTAGAGAATGGACTTGAGAATATGGTGAGGGGGAAGCATAAGCTGGGACAAAGTGAGAGAGCAGCATGGACATATATACAGTACCAAACATAAAATAGATAGCTAGTGGGAAGCAGCTGCATAGCACAGGGAGATCAGCTCGGTGCTTTGTGACCACCTAGAGGGGTGGGATAGGGGGGTTGGGAGGGAGGGAGATGCAGAGAGAAGAGATATGGGGACATATTTATATGTATAACTGATTCAATTTGTTATAAAGCAGTAACTAACACACCATTGTAAAGCAATTATACTCCAATAAAGATGTTAAAAAAAAACAAAAAACAAATAGCAACTTAGATAAAATGAGGTCACAGAGAGACACAGTCCAGACAAAGGAACAAGATAAAACCCCAGAAGAAGAACTAACGGAAATGGAGATAGGAAAGCTACCTGAGAAAAAGTTCAAAATAATGATTGACAGATGATCAAAGAACTTGGGAGAAGAATGGATGCACAGAATATGTTAGAGGTTTTTAACAAAAGTTAGAAAACATAAGGAACAACCAAACAGAGATGAACAATATAATAACTGAAATTAAAAATACTCTAGAAGGAATCAACAGGACACTAAATGATACAGAGGAATGGATCAGTGAGCTGGAAAACTGAGTAGTGGAAATCACTGTCACTGAAAATAAATAGGAAAAAAGAATGAGAAGAAAAGAGGACAGATTAAGAGACCTCTGGCACACATCAAACACAATAATAATCATATTATAGGGGTCCTAGAAGGAGAAGAGAGAGAGAGTCTGAGAAAATATTTGAAGACATAATAGCTGAAAACTTCCCTAACCTGGGAAAGGAAAAGTGACCCAAGTCCAGGAAGGGTAGAGAGTTCCATACAGGATTAACCAAAAGAGGAACACACCAAGAAATATTATAATAAAAATGACAACATTTAAAGATAAAGAGAGAATACTAAAAGCAGCATGTGATAATTAACAAATAACATACAAGGAAACTCCCATAAAGCTATCAGTTGATTTTTCAGCAGAAACTCTGCAGGCCAGAAGGGTGTGGCATGATATATTTAAAGTGAAGAGAAAGGGAAAATCCTACAACCAAGAGTACTTTACCCAGCAAGGCTCTCCTTCATATTTGATGGAGAAATCAAAAGCTTTACTGACAAGCAAACGCTAAAAGAGTTCAGCACCACAAAATCAGCTTTACAAAAAATGTTCAAGGAACTTCTCTAGGCAAAAGAAGAAAAGGTCACAAGTAGAAACAAGAAAAGTATAACATAATAAAGCTCACTGGTAAAGACAAACATACAGTAAAGGTATGAAATCATTCACACACAGAGTTGCTAGCGAAGTAAAAGACAAAAGTACTAAAATCATCAATATGCATAATAAGCAGTTAAGGGTTACACAAAACAATTATTTGTAAAATATGATATCAAAAAGAATAATCATGAGAGGAGGAGAGTACAAATGCAGGGTTTTTAAAATGTATTTCAAAAGGCAAGCATACAGTAAATGTAGGAAATCATCCACACACAAATTTGATATCAAAACCAGCAATCATGAGAAGAGGATGGTACAAATGTAGAAATGCATTTGATATTGAGAACAGCAATTTAAAACAGTCTTGCATATGCATATATATAGACTGCTATATATAAATCTCATGGTAACTACAAATCAAAAATCTACAATAGATACACACAGAAAAAAATAAGAAGTAATCCAAACGCAACACTAATGATAGTCATGAAATCACAAGAGAGAGAGAAAAAAAAACAAGGGAAGAAAAAAAACCCTACAAAACCAAAATAGCAATAAGAACATACATATCAATAATTACCTTAAATGTAAATGGATTAAATGCTCTAATCAAAAGATATTAACTGGCTGAATGTATATAAAAACAAGACACATGTATATGCTGTCTACAAAAGGCCGACTTCAGATCTAGGGACATATATTGACTGAAAGTGAGGGGATGGAAACAGATATTCTAAGCAAATGAAAATTTTTAAAAAGTTGGAGTAGAAATACTTATATCAGACAAAATAGACTTTAAAATATTGTTACAAGAAATGAAGAAGGACACTACATAATGATCAAGGGATCAATCCAAGAAGAAGATATAACAATTAGAAATATATATGCACCCAACATAGGTGCACCTAAATACTAACAGACATAAAAGGAGAAATCAACAGTAACACAATAACAGTAGGGGATTTTAACACCCCACTTTCATCAATGGACAGATCACCCAGACAGAAAATCAATAAGAAAACAAAGGCCTTAAATGACACATTAGACCAAATGAACTTAATTGGTATATATAGAGCATTCCATCTAAAAGCAGCAGAATACACATTTTTTTCTCCAGGAACATTATCCAGGATAGATCACATGCTAGACCAAAATACATGTCTCAGTAAATTTAAGAAAATTGAAATCATATCAAGCATTTCTTATGACAACCATTCTAGGAGACTAGAAATCAACAACAAGAAAAAAGATGTAAAAAGTACAAACACACCAAATGTAAAATAGATAGCTAGTGGGAAGCAGCCACATAGCACAGGGAGATCAGCTCAGTGATTTGTGACCACCTAGAGGGGTGGGATAGGGAGGGTGGGAGGGAGGGAGACACAAGAGGGAAGAGATATGGGGTTATATGTATATGTATAGCTGATTCACTTTGTTGTAAAGCAGAAACTAACACACCATTGTGAAGCAATTATACTCTAATAAAGATGTTTAAAAACAAAAGTACAAACATGTGGAGACTAAACAATATGCTACTAAACAACCAATGGATCAGTGAAGAAATTAAAAAGGAAATAAAAAGGTACCTATAGACAAATGAAAATGAAAACACAACATTCTAAAACTTATGGGATGTAGCAAAAGCAGTTCTAAGAGGACAGTTTATAGCAATACAAGCTTATCTCAAGAAAAAAGAGAAACCTCAAACAACCTAACCTTGAAGGTAGTAAAAAATGAAAAACAAACAAAACCCAAAGTTAGTAGAAGGAAAGAAATCATAAAGATCAGAGCAAAAATAAATGAAATAGAGACTAAAACAATAGAAAAAAATCAATGAAACTAAAATCTGGTTCTTTGAAAAGATAAACAAAATTGATAAAACTGTAGTCAGACTCATAAAGAAAGAAAGGAAGAGGACCCAAATGAATGAAATCAGAAATGAAAAAGGCAAAGTGACATCCAACACCATAGAAATACGAAGAATCATAAGAGACTACCTCAATTAACAATACACCAATAAAATGGACAACCTAGAATAAATAGACAACTTCAAAGAAGGGTACAATCTCCCAAGAAGGAACCAGGAAGAAATATAAAATATAAACAGAAAAATTAACAGTAATGAAAATAAATCAGTAGTATAAAAACTCCCAACAAAGAAAAGTCAAGGACCAGGTGGCTTCACAGGTGAATTCTACCAAATATTTAGAGAAGAGTTAATATCTATCCTTGTGAAACTATTCCAGAAGACTGCAGAGGAAGGAGCACATCCAAACTCATGCTATGAAACAAGAATCACACTGATACCAAAACCAGACAAAGATATAAAAAAGAAAAGTACAGGACAATGTCACTGATGAACATAGATACAAAAATCCTCAACAAAATACTTGCACACTGAATCCAATAATACATTAAAAGGATCATACACCATGATCAAGTGGCATTTATCCCAGGGAGGCAAGGTTTTTTCAGTATCCACGAATCAATCAGTTTGATACACCACATTAACAAACTGAAGAATAAAAACCATATGATCATCTCAATAGATGCAGAAAAAGCTTTTGGTAAAATTTAACATCCATCTGTGATAAACACTCTTCAGAAAGTGAGCATAGAGGAAACATACCTCAACATAATAAAGGACATATATGACAAACCCACAGCTAACATCATATTCAATGATGAAAAGATGAAAGCATTCCCTAAGAGATCAGGAAGAAGACAAGGCTGCCCACTCTTGCCACTTTCATTCAACATAGTTTTGGAAGTCTTAGCCACAGCAATCAGAGAAGAAAAAAGAATAAAATGAATCCAAATTGGAGTGGAAGAAGTAAAAATGTCACTGCAGATGGCATAATATTATACATAGAAAATCCTAAAGAAGCCAACAGAAAACTACTAGAGCTCATCAATAAATTGGTAAATTGGCAGGATACAAAATTCATACATAGAAAACTCTTGCAGTTCTGTACACTGAGATATCATAAAGAGAAATTAGGAAACGATCCCATTTATGATTGCATCAAAAAGAATAAAAAACCTAGGAATAAACCCACCTAAGGAGGCAAAAACCTGTACTACAAAAACTATAAGACACTGATGAAAGAAATGGAAGACAACACAAACAGATGGAAAGATATACCATGTTCTTGGATTGGAAGAATCAATGTTGTTAAAATGACCATACTACCCCAGGCATCTACAGATTCAATGCAATACATATCAAAATACCAAAGGCTTTTTTATTCTCAGAACCAGAGCAAATAATTTTAAATTTTAAATAGGAACAAAAAAGAGACCCCACATATCCAAAACAATCTTGATAAAGAACAGAGCTGGAGGGAATCATGCCCCCCTGACTTCAGACTATACTACAAAGCTACAGTAATCAAAACATTATGGTACTTGCACAAAAACAGACACATAGATCAATGGAAAAGGGTAGAAAACCCAGAAATAAACCCATGCATTTATGCTCCATTAATCTATGACAGTGGAGGCAAGAATACACAATGGAGAAAATACAGTCTCTTCAATACTTTGTGCTGTGAAAACTGGACAGCTACATGTAAAAGAATGGAATTAGAATATTCTCTAACAGCATACACAAAAATAAACTCAAAATGGATTAAAGACCTAAATGTAAGACTGGATAGTATACAACTCCTAGTGGTAAACATAGGGAGAACACTCTTTGACATAAATCCTAGCAATATTTTTTTTTGGGATCTGTCTCCTAAAATAAAGGAAATAATAGCAAAAATAAACAAATGGAACCTAATTAAACTTAAAGGCTTTTTCACAGCAAAGGAAACCATTGACAAATTGAAAAGACAACCCTCTGAATGGGAGGAAATATTTGCAAGTAATATGACCAATATGGGATTAATGTCCAACATATATAAACAGCTCATACAACTCAACATAAAAAAAAAACCCAAAAAACCCAATTACAATATGGTCAGAAAAACCGTATAGACATTTTTCCAAAGAGGAAATGCAGATGGCCAACAGGCACATGAAAATATGCTTCAGCATCAATAATCATCAGAGAATTGCAAATCAAAACCACAATGAGATTGTGGTTTTATCACCTCACTCCTGCCAGAATGGCTATCATCAAAAAAGAACACAAATAACAAATATTGGTGAGGGTATGGAGAAAAGGGAACCTTTGTACACTGTTTTTGGGAATGTAAGTTTCCAAAATGTAGCCACTTTGGAAAACACTATGGAGGTTTCTCAAAATACTAAAAATAGAACTACTGTATGACCCAGCAATTCAAGTCCTGGGTACCTATGTGAAAAAAATGCAAACACTAATTCAAAAAGATACATGCACCCAATGTTCATAGCAGCATTATTTACAATTGCCAAGATATGCAACCTACGTGTCTATCAACAGATGAATGGATAAAGTAGATGCAGTACATATATACAATGGAATGCTACTCAACCATAGAAAAGAATGAGATTTTGCCATTTTCAGTGACATGGATGGACTTGGAGGCTCTTATGCTAAGTGAAATAAGTCAAACAGAAAAAGACAAATACTGTATGATATCACTTACACGTGGAATCTAAAAAAAATACAACAAACTAGTGAATATAACAAAAAAAGAAATAGACACAGATATAGAGAACACACTAGTGGTTACCAGTGTTGACAGGCAATATAGGAGTGGGGAAGTGGGAGACACAAACTATTACTGGATGTAAGATAGGCTCAAGTATGTATTGTACAACACAGGGAATATAGCCAATATTTTGTAATAACTGTAAATGAAAAGTAACCTTTAAAAATTGCATTAAAATTTTAAAAAATTAAAAATAAAATATCTAACAAAGAGAGTGATCTGACTGACTTTTAGATGTCTCTGTAAGCAGTTTAAACAGATAACATCTCCAAGTAGTCACTTAGACAAATTGAAGTAACTCAAGTTCTGATTCTTCATTTTTATTATCACTGTGGTACCACTGTGGGTCATAGTCGTGAATTGTAAATGAAGGGAGTTGGAACAATTTTGAACTCTTAAAAACATATTAGAAACGAATGTAACCAAATCTACTTGTTTTGAAGGCCATTGTTAAAGGGAGAATTAAAAAATTCCCCTTTATGTTCAATGTTATTAAAGATAAGAAATAACAAATGTGCTAAATCAAAAGCTCATATATATAATTATAACTCAGTAACCACAGCACAAAGTTTAAACCTCAGAATAACAAATTATTTGGAGAGAAGAAGAGAATTTTGTCACTGAAATTGTTCTAATTTCTGGCTTATGATGATCATAAAATGTAAAGTAATTAGAGTGTTTTTTTTTTTTTTATTTCTAAAAGCAAAGCACCCCTATTTCCTGCACTGTGGGGGAATCCTCTCCAACCACCCTGACCTTTGTTTCTTTTCCTGTCTGGATGTTATCCATTGGTGACAAAGTAGTTTACTATTAAGACAAATGTGTCTCTTGGGATGTCCATTCTGAGTGAAAGGATAGTTAAGAGAAAAATCCTGATCTGGATAGGTGCATCACAGTAGTTGATAGTTTACATTCAGGAAGAATGTACTAGACTTTCTATGTGTAAGGGATTTCTCTATGATTCAAGTCTTCTGTCATGCTGATTAATAACTGTGATTTTTTTCATAATAAACATATACATCTTTTGTTGAATTTATACTTAGTTACCTTATATTGTTAATTAGGAGTTTTTATCTGTAAAAAAGAAGATAATTTCTACACTCTAATAAGTCCATTCATGTCTCTGTGTTGGCTTTCAGTCCACAAACACGCTGACCTATTTTATTGGTTTTTATACTTCTTAGTTCTCTCGGATCATTAATATTGAATATAAATTCAATGCATATTTCTTATTGAATTGACTAGAACAGCCAGTAGAGTGTGACTTAGAGGCAAAAATAATGGGCCTACCTTTATTGTCCTCAATTTAATGGAAATATTTAAAGAGTGTCACCATAAGTATAATGAATGCTATTGGTAAGGATTTTTTAAAAATATTACAATCTTTTCTCTCTATTCCCTGTTACTTGAGATTTTTTAAAATCATAAGTGCGTTACGAATTTTTCAAATGTTTTAAAATATCTCTTACAAAAGCCATGTTTCTTTCCTTCTTTTAATCTATGGAAAGTAAGATAAAAATTTTTTCTGTCAATGAATTCCTAAGATATATTACTTAATTATGATGTATTTTCCATTATACAAAAGTACATTCCTAGAATTTCCTTTAGGAATGTTACATCTATGTTAATAGGTAATATTTACCTATAGTTTTCTTTTATTACACAAATATTTTTGTTTGTTTTACAATCAAGTTATACACTCATGATAAATTATTTGGATGTATGTCCCTCCTTTTTTAACTCTCTGAGAGAGTTTAAGAGAGGGATTGTCTTTGCCTTGAAGTTGTGTTCAAACTCATTGGCAAAACTATCTTTTCCAGTTGTATTTTCCCTTCTTTTTAAAGGAAAATATCTTTTTACAGGTCCAACTACATAAATATCCATGGTTTTATTAAGAGTTTCTATTCCTACTCAAATCAATTTTGGTAATTATTATTTTGTTAGACAATAAATTATCTCATGTAAGTTTTCAAATTCATCATAAAGATTTTATTGTACTCTCATACTTTAAAAATATTCTATTCTTTTTGTTTTATATCTATTTATTAATTCTTAATACTGTTTATTTGTACTTTTGACAAATGATTCATCCTGGTAGAAGTATATACATTTTTTTTTTTTAATTTACAAAGAACCTGCTTGTAATTGTGGTGCTTCTTTGTATTATTTCTGGCTTTAAATTTCATGAATTCCTACATATCTTTAGTATTATATTTTTCATACCCAGTTTAACTATATTATGTCATTTTCTCAGCTTCTTGAAGTCAATGCATACCTCATTTGAAGCTATGCATTTACTTTTAAATGACTTTAGCTGCATCCCAAGTACTTTCATTTTCATTTGTTTCTATTTATTTGGAATTTCCATTTTGATATTCTCTTTAACCCATAAGTTACTTAGTAATGTTTTTGTAAGTTTGTAAACATTTGTGTTTGGGGAAAAAACCTCAATTGTCAGTTTCAAATTTAATTGATTTACAGTAATGTGCTATATATGTGCTATCAATTATTTGATATAGCTTGAGGTTTCCTTTGAAATCTATTATGTAATCCATTTATGTAAAGTGGCCACATGTACACATATATTAAAGTTGTTAATTGTGGTAATCAGTTCTTCTATTTCCTTGTTAAATTTTTTTATAAGCAAGAACTCTTAGCTTACAATAAAAACGAATTTAAAAATCTTTGAAGTTGATTATGGATTTACTAAACTATTGTAAAATAATCCTGAGAATTTTGCTTTGTGTATTTGAAGGCTTTCTTGTCAGTTTACATTAAGATATTTTCTTTGTGCATTTTCTCATTCATTAATATGCAATGATGATATATTTATTATAAGGAATTCTACTTTAAGGTATCTTTTGTATGTTATTAAAATTTTTGCATCAACATTCTTAGGTCAATGTTTCATAGATTAGTTTTCTCTCTCCCTTGATTTTCAACATTTTTATGTAGTTTTTTTCAAACTAAATCATTTGGGATGGCTAAATAATTTCTTCATAGTCACTGTTATTATTGATATATTTTAATTTATTTCTACTAGAGTATGATGTGTTTTTTTTTTTATTTTGAATTGTTTTCCTTTGCTTCAACTTTAAAATTTTTTTTCTACTGTCCTAAGTCTGCATGAAATTTTCATCATATTCTACTCTATTAAGTCTCTTTTGGTTTAGGAATTATAGATTATATTTCTAGTTAGTTAGGCAGGTCTCTTAATTATTTAGCACAAAATGTTTAACATATATTTTAAAATAACATACTTCTAAAAATTTAAATTCCTTGTCCTTGACCAGGACAAGGAGCTTAAACATGTTTCACCTAACCATCAAAAACCTCCCTCCCTATCTTTTTATTGCTAGCTGTAGTTTTAGTTTTACATTTCTAATATATAATTATTATTAATTTTTATAGTCACAGTTAAATGTCTAATAATTGATTTACTAATTCTTTGCTTTTGTTTTTTCTTTAGTCCCATAACATTCCAAAGTTATTCCTTTTTTCTTATTGAAATGAATACTTCAGTAATTGTTTATGCAAAGGATGTGAGAATGGTAAGCTTTGTTTTCCCAATGTATCTTATTATGTCTTTATTTTCCCTCATTCTTAACTATGCACTCTAGAGAACATCCCTGCTGGTTATCTGGTTCTGATTCTAGGGGTGGATTTGAGTCTTTTAAGCTTTTGAGCTTTAAGTGAATTTAAAACTTCATAAATTGTGTATAACTGATAGCCCTGCAAAATAACGCTTGTCTGTGGAAATACAAACTCTGTCCAGTAGCAATTCAGTTGACTTTCTTTTCCCACTGAAAGAAGATAGTTATACCTCAATTTGCACATTATTTTCAATATTCCTGATGCATACATGTGTCTACTATTTGTATTACCCTTTGAACTGCTTGTAACATCCTACTAATTACCTGATTAACAATGAGTTAAATACACTCTTTAACAGGTGGTCATTTTGTATCTCTATGAAAGTCATTATTTTACTATATTTTGAAAATTATCCTTTAACACACGTATTATTTGTCAGGAATAATCATGAAATCAGTTTGGGCATGCTAAGTTTTAAGTGTCTATCAGACTGAGAGAAGATGTTGAGTGGGCAATTGGATTTGTACTTGTTTAAGAAAGTTCTGGTTTGCAGCTTTGTATATGGGAACTATAAGCATATAGATGATATTTAGACTTGTGTGGATGAACTCACCACAGGATGATTGTAAGTAGATATGAGAACTAAGGCTTAAACTCTGACATATCATTTCTGTGTCAATAGAATAACATCTTAAATATGTTTCAATTTAAACTGTTTAAAAACACCAACTGAGGTATGTTTATCTCTTATCAATTTGCATTTAAAACTGTGTATTATGTGCAACCATATGTCAACTACAAATTGGCACTTGCCATTGGCACTTGCCATCTAACTCTATAAGGACTAAGTCATGAGTTGCTGCAGCCACTGACTTTCAACACCCCCTGAAAGGAGTTCAGGGTGGAGAGCAGAAATGTGGCACTCTGTGCCCTGGGAAAAACTGTCAGAACAGGTCTTCAGATAGTTAAATATTTTCAGGAGATGATTTTATGAGCCCAATTCTTGCATCTCATCATGTCTAGAAAGGCATTAAAATCCTTCATGATGACGTCTGCTCCTTGTGACTAGCAATAACCTTCATGAGACTAGCAGAAACCTTCTGCAAAAAAATATGTGTTTGATTGCATGTACTCCCCCTTCACCAAAATCACATATATACTGACCCTCTGCCCTACCTCTTTGGAGCAGTTTCTCAGAGCTATCTGAGATGCTGTCTCCTGGGTTATAGTCCTCATTTTGCCCAAAATAAAACTTAACTCACAACTCTCATGTTGTGCATTTTTTTAAGTCGGCACATAGAAGACAGTAAATATGTGTTGAGTGCATCTATTCATTCATTTCATGAACCATTTATTTTCTTATTCTATCAATATTTATTGAATTAAATACCATCTATCTCTGGTCCAAGTCTAATCATGGTCAACTCAAAAATTTATAGTTGGTTAGGCTTACTGACACATAACAATGTTCATTTCCTTCTAGGCTTTACTCGTATTTTGCAGATGATTGTAGGTTCACGTGTTAGGAGTTTGACTCTTTCTCTTAGAAAACTGTTTCATATTACATTATCTTCTTCTGGCATGTGATTATCTCTAACACTCTGTATCAGGCTAATTCAACTCTATATCAATAAGTTATTATCCCAAGTGTCATCTTCTTTGATAATTGTATATATAGACTGTGCATACCTTATCAAGCTGGCTTTTTATCATCTTAGCCTTCTTGATCTGTTTCCTAGATTCATCTGTTTTGTAGGGGCAAAATGATAGACAATTTACAAACATTCTTTTCTTTGCTAGGTTGACAATAAGTAGAAAAATTAAAAGGTCAAACTCATTTATGACTATAACTTTCTAAAATGGTGAAGAAAGTAATTTTCCTAGGCTATTTAATTTCATAAGTCACAGGCAAACAGCACTCCCCAAAAGCTCCAATCAGTCTCAGTGTTCTTTCACTGAAAACACTATTTGACTTTAAAGTATAGAGCCATTAAGAGTCTCCAGTGAAAAAGGCAATATCACAGATATTTTTTACATAAATTTGCAAAAATCAGACAATCAGTTTACACATTAGCATCTTGCATGCCTTAGTTGATAACATCTAACAGATCTAAAATTTAGGAACATTCTTGGTCACACAAGAAGAACCCAATAAAATTCCAAGTCTGGAGCCCATAAAATAATCCACAAAAGACTCCTAATTAAAGAATATATCCAGAATACTAGGTAAGAATCTATTTGGCATTCAGGGATAGGAAACATTTTAGGTATAGAAATACAGGTTTAAATATAAGATATGATTATTTATAATAGCAAAAAAGGGTATGTTGAGAAAATATAATTACAGATATGAAGTTCAAGAAACAGAGAGTCCTCATGTCAAATTAATATTTACTGTGGGTTTCATGCTGTCTTGTGTTGATAAAACAAACTTCTTGAAAGCAAAAATCCAACCTTTTTGATCAATTTCAGTTTCACATAGCTCTTTTATGTAGGTCCTACAACATGTGAATTTTCAACTGCATTTCAGTGACAGTTTTTACCATAGTACCAAATGTCCTTTAGGGTGCATTTTAAGATTCAATTGCTTCTTGTCCTTAATAGATATAATCAAGTAAGTCATGCAAGCCATTAAACGAATAATGTAAATTTGGAGACTTCTCCACCTGTTGCTTCAGGCCACTGAGTCTTTTCTTGTGCTATGTGCTCTTCTTGAAATGTCCTTTCTTAAGTTATTTATCTAGCTGATACTCTTAATAATTCTTATTTGCTTTACCTGTTCCATACTACAGGTATTATTTCTTTACTTCTTCAGTCTGAGTCAATCATTCTTTTTTTCTAACAGCAGTTTCTACACTGTTACAACTTTACCCAGGCCTTTGTTTTTTTGTCCACCAAATTGTAAACTGTAAACTCCCTGTAAACATGCACCATTCATTTTGGCCATTAGAAATCTGACAACATTCCCTGTTTGGGGAATTTCCTACCTTGTGAGGCTTGGTGGGAGAAAATATGTCCCCCTATGAAAGCTAAAAATACTGGATTATCTGCTTTTCATGTTCTCTCACATCTGTGGTCTGGGAAAGTGGACTGGATCCCACCAATCAGACACACAGTCAAGACTTTGACTCAGGAGCTCAAGAGGGACCTGATGGTAGCTCTTTTTCTATCTCTGGAATTAAGAGAATCAGAGACTTAAAGGTGGAACTCCTAACTCATAAAGACAGGGGGACATATTTCAGCATCTGGTTGTGGTCCTGGCTGTTTGAGCCTGGTTCTCCAGCCTTCCTAACAATTCTATGAGCTATCTAAAAAAATTTCTAATAAACTCCTTTTCATAATAATCAGCTAAATCCTTTGGCTTCCCAGGAGTAAAGATTATGTATTTTTTTTCTCAGTTTTTTTATCAACTCTAATGATCTCTGACTAAGAATAATTTTCTCAATAAATATAATATTTGGCATTCTAAACCACCTTCATTGGGCACCTGTCCTTCAGGGAGGGAGAAGAGGGAAATAGAAGAGAGGAAGGGATACAGTACCAACTGGCAATTTGCCTTTGATAATGTAATCCATAAGGTCCTTAGTACCCCAATTCTTTTGTTGACGATTGCCACATTCACATTGACCTATAGATATGCAAATTTTACTTTATGGATCTCACTGTTCTCTGGCTGGAAAAATCAAAATGCCACAAACAGCACTTGTTCTCTGGAAATTGAGCATAAGAGATTCTTCTGTCTTCATTAAGGTGTTAATGAGTAGGTCAGATGCTTTTAGATTTTCATCATATTAATCAAAGAACCTTATAGTTAACTTGACTTCCTTTTTCCAAAGTATTAAAGTATAATCTTTGGCAATTAACTGAAACATTGCTTATCTGTTGTTGGGATACTATTTTCCTCCTCTAGTCAATAAAATACTTATGATAGAAAGAGAGAAAAATAATGTTTGGCCAAATGCACATCTGGAAGGTATTCACTGTTACCAGAATATTAGCTTTCATAAGCTACTGGAGCATAGTAAAACTAAAAGGAAAAATAGTCTGAAGAATTTCTTTTGCAATTGTGGAAAATTTTACCTAATGTCAGAACTCAAACACTTAAGTTCATATAGAAAATTACTGGTAAAATATGGGCAGGTGTATTGTATCATATTTTCATTAATTTTGTTTGTTTCCCTAAATAAAGGTTCCATTGTGGCTATTCGATCCACATTGTCCTTAGCAAAATATGTTTAATTTCTCACTCTACACCCTTGTGTGTAGTTGTTCCTTCATGCTAGAAAATTATCTTTCTCTCTCTTTCTCTCTCTCTCAAAGCCGTCAGTAACGAGAGTTCTAGAATGAGCCTAAAGAGGAGTTTAGGACCATTATATTATATCTGGAAAACTTGGTAGATCAGGATGCTAGAAGCCTATGGAGAACAAAATCATATATCCCCATAAACAGATGGGCACTAAGGACTGAAAGAACCTACTCCCTCCCACCACCAGCTTACTGATTACAAAACATGACATTACTATTCTGTTGTCTTCATTAGCATAACAATATTATTCCAGGAAATTCTCCCTCATGTAAATTACCTGATTATTCATTACAAGAACTCCTCAAAAGACTCATCAATTTTCAATAGAATTGTGTCTTTTTATTTTCATCAGTTCTCCCATGCTACCATAATCCTTATCTAATCTTTTTTGAAATAAATTTTTATTGGAATATATTTGATTTACAATGTTTTGTTGGTTTCTGCTGTATGGCAAAGTGAATCAGTTATATATATATATATATATATATATATATATATATATATATATATATATATATACACACACACACATATATCCACGCTTTTTTAGATTATTTTCCCATATAGGTCATTACACAGTATTGAGTAGAGTTCCCTGTTCTATACATTAGGTCCTTATTAGTTATCTATTTTATATATAATAGTGTGTATATGTCAATCTCAATCTCCCAACTTATCCTATCCCCTTTCCTACTTGGTAACCATAAGTTTTTTTTGTTTTTTTTGTTTTTTTTGTTTTTTTTGTTTTTTTCTATATCTGTGACTCTATTTCTGTTTTGTAAATAAGTTCATTTGTGCCTTTTTTTTTTTTTTTTTAGATTCCACATGTAAGTGATATCATATGATATTTGTCTTTCTCTGTCTGACTAACTTCACTCAGAATGACAATCTCTGGATCCATCCATGTTGCTGCAAATGACATTATTTCATTCTTTTATATGGCTGAGAAATAGTCCATTGTATATACATACCACTTCTTCTTTATCCATTCAACCATCGATGAACATTTAGGTTGCATCCATGTCCTGGTTATTGTTAAAAGTGTTATGATGAACATTGGGGTGCATGTATCTTTTCTACTATGGTTTTCTCCAGATATATACCAGGAGTGGGATTGCTGGCTGATATTGTAGCTCTATTTTTAGTTTTTTAAGGAACCTCCATACTGTTTTCCATAGTGTCTATATCAATTTACATTCCCACCAGCAGTGTAGGAGTGTTCCCTTTTCTCCACACCCTCTCCAGCATTTATTGTTTGTAGCCTTAGAGAAGGAAGAACAAAAAAACCCTTCAAGTTAGTAGAAGGAAAGAAATCATTAAGATCAGAGCAGAAATAAATGAAATAGAGAGAAAGAAAACAATAGCAAAGCTCAATGAACTAAAAGCTGGTTCTTTGAGAAGATAAACAAAATGGATAAAACTTTAGCCAGACTCATCAAGAAAAAAAAAAGGAGAGGACTCAAATTAATAAAATTAGAAATGAAAAATTACAACTGACACTACAGAAATACAAAGAAGGATAATCAGAGACTACTACAAGCAAACGTATGCCAATAAAATGGGCAACCTAGAAGAAATGGACAAATTCTTAGAAGGTACAACCTTTCAAGACTGAACCAGGAAAAAATAGAAAATATGAATAGACCAATCACAAGTACTGAAATTGAAACTGTGATTAAAAAAACTGCCAAGGAACAAAAGTCCAGGACCAGATGGCTTCACAGGTGAATTCTATCAAACATTTAGAGAAGAGTTAACACCTATCTTTCTGAAACTCCTCCAAAAATTGCAGAGGAGGGAACACTCCCAAGCTCATTGTATGAAGCCACCATCACCCTGATACCAAAACCAGAAAAAGATATTACAAAAAAGAAAATTACAGGCCAATATCGCTGATAAACATAGATGCAAAAATCCTCAAGAAATTAGCAAACAGAATTCAACAACACATTAAAAGAATCAGACACTATGATCAAGTGGCTTTTATCCCAGGGATGCAAGGCTTCTTCAATATTTGCAAATCAATTAGTGTGATACACCACATTAACAAACTGAAGAACAAAAAAACATATCATCATCTCAATAGATGCAGAAAAAGTTTTCAACAAAATTCAACACCAATTTATGATAAAAGCTTTCCAGAAAGTGGGCATAGAGGGAATCTACGTCAACATAATAACGACAATATATGACAAACCCACAGCTAACATCATTCTCGATGGTGAAAAATTGAAAGCACTTCTCTAAGATCAGGAACAAAACAAGGATGTCCACTCTTGCCACTATTATTCAACATAGGTTTGGAAGTCCTAGCCACAGCAATCAGAGAAGAAAAGGAAATAAAAGGAATACAAATTGGAAAAGGAGTAAAACTGTCAGTTTGCAGATGACATGATACTATACATAGAAAATCCTAAAGATGTTACCAGAAAACTGCTAGAGCTCATCAATGAATTTGGTAAAGTTGCAGGGTACAACACTGATGCTCAGAAATCTCTTGCATTCCTACACACTAACAGCAAAATATCAGAAAGAGAAATTAAGGAAACAATCCCATTTACTATCACATCAAAAAATAAAATACCTAGGAATAAACCCACCTAAGGAAGTAAAAGACTTGTATTCAGAAAACTATAAGATACTGATGAACAAAACAAAAGATGACACAAACAGATGGAGACATATATCATGTTCTTGGATTGGAACAATCAATATTGTCAAAATGACTATACTACCCAAAGCAATCTACAGATTCAATTCAATCCCTATCAAATTACCAGTAGTTTTTTTCACAGAATTAAAACAAAATAATTTTACAGTTTGTATGGAAACACGAAAGACCCCAAATATCCAAAGCAATCTTGAGAAAGAAAAACAGAGCTGGCTGAATCAGGCTCCCTGACTTCAGACTATTCTACAAAGTGACAGTCATTAAAACAGTATGTTACTGGCACAAACACAGAAATATAGATCAATGGAACAGGATACAAAATCCAGAGATAAACCTACACACTTAAGGTCAATCTATGACAAAGGAGGCAAGAATATAAAATGGTGGAAAGACAGTCTCTTCAATAGGTGGTTTTGGGAAAACTGGACAACTACATGTAAAAGAATAAAATTAAAACATTCTCTCTAACACAGTACACAAAAATAAACTCAAAATGCATTAAAGATCTAAATGTAAGACTGGATACTGTAAAACTCTTAGAGGAAAACATAGACAGAACACTCTCTAACATAAATCACAGCAATATCTTTTTGGATCCACCTTCTAGAGTAATGAAAATAAAAACTTAAAAACTTTTGCACAGCAAAGAAAACCATAAACAAAATGAAAACACAACCCACAGAGTGGGAGAAAATATTTGTAAATGAAGTGAACAACAAGGGATTAATCTTCAAAATATACAAACAGCTCATGTAGCTAAATATCAAAAAGCAAACAACCCAATCAAAATATGGGTAGAAGATCTAAATAGACATTTTCCCAAGGAAGACATACAGATGACCAAAAAGCACAATAAAATATGCTCAAAATCACTAATTATTAGAGAATGCAAAGTAAAACTATACTGTGGTATCACCTCATACCAGTCAGAATGGCCATCATCAAAAGGCCTTCTCGAATCCTAATCAAATTCCCACTTTGAAATATTTGCCTTAAACCAAACTTCAAACTCTTACTAAATCCCTTCCTTGCTTTTTCCCTTTGGTGACATTCCAAAGGTCTGCCCAGGTAGGACTCTCCTTTACTGTTGTAAAAGATAAACAGCCTATTTTACCAACAGGTTGTGTTGGTGATATTGAGGGAGAGGGAATTTGACACTGCACAAAGACTGAAGAGTTTTCTGGGAGAAAATGTGTCCTCATGGAGGAAGGAGCCCAGAATCATGAACTTAAAGAAATCAAATGTGAGTTTGAGATTGCACATCTCCATATAGCAAAGTGTTTTTACATATTTTGTCTTCTGGGTTGGGCCAACATTGGAAAAATAACCAAAACTTAATTAGAAACCCTATAGCATATTGAGGTAAAAACAGTGTGGGTATTCTTGTTAGTCAAGGTTAACAGGAAACAAATAATTGAGTAACATATAGTGGGGAAAAGTAAAGATTGCTGGAAATTTCACCCAATTAAAAATAAATAATCTTAGCAAGTACAAAGAGCTGAGTGGTCCCTTGGTTACAGCAGCAGTCTGTAAGTATTCTGTGGAGGACACAGTGATTGGTTGCAGCTCAGATCAAATCACTCTTAGATTCTGTCCCTCACGTAACTTCTAGGCTTCCTGACTTCTGACTGTTCAAGAAGGACAAATTCCCAGTATAAGTTAAACATCCACCTATGAATGCTCTGAACCCGAGAGTAGTTGCATGTTATAGAGATATGGCTGCTGGGAGCTCATCTTGAGGAAAAAAAATGTTTTTCATGTGAGTTTCTCTGATTAATATTATTAATGAAGAAGTTGAGTATTTTTAATATTTACCAAAAATTTGTGGTTCTGCTTTTATAATTTTCTTTTTTTGTGTGTTTTACTTATTTTCTCTGGATATGTCCTTTTTTAATCTTATTGCCTAGAGTAAGTTTTCTTCTATTAAAGGTATAAATCTTTGGTCAGGCGTATGTGGAGAAAATATTTTTCTTATTGAGTTTTTGTCTTTTAATGTTATTTATAGCGTTTTGTGCTGTACAAAAACATTTAATGTTTTGACGTCAAATCAGTAATTCTTTCATTTTTACAGTTTCTACCTTTGAGAATAAAGAATAGGTCCTTCCTAATCCCAAGACACTATCATTATTGATTTATATTTTGTTCTGGTAATTTTATAATTACCTTTACTCTTAAAATTTGAAATCTACTTTTCGATTGTATCAGTGTGAGGTATAGATCTTCGTTTATTACCTTCTCAAACAATGTTATTTGAACAGTTTTTTTGTGTGTGTGTGTGAATGATTCTCATTCATCCACTAATTACTCTCTGTGTAATGAAATCTGTTTTCAGAATCTAAAATCAGACTAGGATTGACTGTTTATTCCTCAGATATATTTTGTTTCTCTGCTCGTTTTACCCTATACCAGTACAATACTGTTTGAATTACCTGGGCACTGCAAATATTTTAATGTTTAGTAGAGAATTGCTTCCTTACTATCCCTTTTTTTCAAAATTATGGTCAACGGAAGGTCTTAATTATCTCAATAAACTATGGAATCATGTGTCAACCTCCAAAAATCACTCACTAGAGGTTTTAATTGGAATTACACTGATTTATAAATTGAATTGATGAAAAATTTTAAATGTGTGTGTAATACAAAAGCTTGTGTGACTGAATTACAATCTTCATTTGAAACTTTGTTAGTAGAAGATATTCAAAACAGATAAAATTATACCATTTTAAAGTTGTATAAGAGAGGGTATTTTGGTTATTAGCAACTGAAACTGATTCTGATAAATAAGCCACAGATGGCTTTACTGGAAAAGTCAGTGTAGCTCCCAGAATCAAAGGAAGACCTGAGAAACTAAGCCTTAGGAAGGAAAAACATCCAGAGAGCTCTGGAAACCAAGAAAGAGGGACTTCTGACCCATGATCAGATGAGTTGTTTCCACCACCTTCTGATCTTTCCTCTATGGGGAATGTGTTTTGCTACAAAAGTTTTTGTTTGTTTTGCTTTATTTAAATCATAACATACATACTGACAATGTACAAAACACAAACGCAAAAGTCGAACACACAAAAACAAACAAAAAGCCATACACACACAAAACATCCCTTAAATACATTGCTTAATTATTCGTCACAAAATGAACACTTGGATAATCACCACTGAAGTCAAGACAGTATTGTCAGCACCTTCCAATCTCTAATTATGGCCTTTGTAATCCCTACTCCCCTTTTCCTCCAAAAGGTAATTATACTGACTTTTAACATAGGATCATTTTGTGTGTCTTATAGTTTAATATCAATCAAATTATATGTCACATATTATTTTCATCTAGCTTCTTGGACTCACTATTATGTTTCCTAACCATGTAGCTGTAGTTTGTTCTTTTTCTCTACAGTGTAGGAGAATATTCCATTGTATATAATTTATTTATCTTTCCCCTCCCACTCTTCATGAACATTCATCTCTTATGAGTAATTATGCTAAGGACATTCTTGTGCATTTCTCTTGGCACATATCCTCTAGTGAGCATATATCTGAAGAGTGGAGTCAGTAGGGTGTGGCACAATAATATTTTCAACTCTAGCAAATAATGGCAAATACCTTTCCAAAGAGGTGTAACAATTTACACTACAGCCATCAAACAGACTTTTCCTCTTGTTCCACATCAACAAAAACAATTGACTGCGTGAGTCTTTTTTTTTGTTTTCATATTTGTATTGGAGTATAAATGCTTTACAATGTTATGTTAGTTTCTGCTGTACAACAAAATGAATCAACTATATGTATACATATATCCCCATATCCCCTCTCTCTTGAGCCTTCCTCCCACCGTCCCTAACCCATCCCCTGTCACAAAGCATCAAGCTGTGCTATGCAGCAGATTCCAACTACCCATGCATTTTACATTTGGTAGTCTATATATGTCAATGTTACTCTCTCACTTTGCGCCAGCTTCCCCTTAACAACCTGTGTCCTCAAGTCCGTTCTGTACATCTGCGTCTTGATTCATGCCCTGTCACTAGGTTCATCAGTACCATTTTTTTTTAGATTCCATATATGTCCATTAGCATATGGTATTTGTTTTTCTCTTTCTGACTTACTTCACTCTGTATGACAGACTCTAGGTTCATCCACCTGATTACAAATAACTCAGTTTCATTCCTTTGTATGGCTAATATTGCATTGCATATATGTGCCACATCTTATTTTCATTCCTCTGTTGCTGGACATTTGTGTTGCTTCCATGCCCTGGCTATTGTAAATAGTGCTGCAATGAACATTGTGGTACATGTATATTTTTGAACTTTGGTTTTCTCAGGGTATATGCCCAGTAGTGGGATTGCTGGGTCATATGGTAGTTTTATTTTTAGCTTTTTAAGGGACCTCCATACTGTTCTCTATAGTGGCTGTACCAACTTACATTGCCACCAACAGTGAAAGAGGGTTCCCTTTCCTCCACACCCTCTCCAGCATTTATTGTTTGTAGATTTTTTGATAATGGCCATTCTGACTGGTGTGAGGTGATACCTCATTGTGGTTTTGATTTGCATCTCTCTAATGATTAATGATATTGAGCAGCTTTTCATGTGCCCCTTGGCCATCTGTATGTCTTCCTTGGAGAAATGTCTGTTTAGGTCTTCAGCCCATTTCTAGATTGGGTTGTTTGTTTTTTTGATATTGAGCTGCATGAGCTGCTTGTGTATTTTGGAGATTAATACTTCATTGCTTTGTTTGAAAATATTTTCTCCCATTCTGAGGGTTGTCTTTTTGTCCTGTTTACAGTTTCTTTTGTTGTGCAAAAGTTTTCAGGTTTCATTAGGTCCCATTTGTTTATTTTTTATTTTATTTCCATTATTGTAGGAGGTGGGGCAAAAAGGAGCTTGCTGTGATCTATGTCAAAGAGTGTTCTGCCTATGTTTTCCCCTAAGAGTTTTATAGAGCTTGGCCTTAGGTCTTTAATCCATTTTGAGTTTATTTTTGTGTATGGTGTTAGGAAGTGTTCTAATTTAATTCTTTTACAGGTAGCTGTCCAGTTGTCCCAGCACCACTTATTGAAGAGGCTGTCTTTTCTGCATTGCATATCCTTGCCTCCTTTGTCAAAGATAAGGTGACCATATGTGCGTGGGTTTATTTCTGGGCTTTCTATCCTGTTCCATTGAT
Source organism: Balaenoptera acutorostrata (assembly GCF_949987535.1). Lineage (NCBI taxonomy): Eukaryota > Metazoa > Chordata > Mammalia > Artiodactyla > Balaenopteridae > Balaenoptera > Balaenoptera acutorostrata. The sequence goes on along the minus strand of NC_080076.1, from coordinate 30,793,584 downwards.
CTACATTTCTGTTTTTGTGCCAGTACCATACTTCCTTGATTACTGTAGCTTTGTACTACAGTCTGAAGTCAGGTAGCCCAATTCCTCCAGCTCTGTTTTTCTTGCCAGGATTGCTTTGGCTATTCGGGGTCTTTGTGTTTCAAAAAAATTTGTAAATTTTTTGTTCTAATTCTGTGAAAAATGCCATTGGTAATTTGATAGGGATTGCAATGAATCTGTAGATTGCTTTGGATAGTATAATCATTTTCACAATGCTGATTCTTCCAATACAAGAACATAGTATATCTTTCCATCTGTTTGTATTGTCTTTGATTTCTTTCATCAGTGTCTTGTAGTTTTCTGTGTTCAGGCCTTTTGCCTCCTTAGGTAGGTTTATTCCTAGGTGTTTTATTTTTTTGTTGTTGTTGCAATGGTAAATGGGAGGGTTTCTTTCTGATTTTTTGTTGTTTGTGTATAGGAATGCAAGAAATTTATATGCATTAATTTTGTATCATGCTACTTTACCAAATCCGTTGATGAACTCTAGTAGTTTTCTGGTGTCATCTTTAGGAATTTCTATGTAGAGTATCCGGTCATCTGCAAACAGTGACAATTTTACTTCTTTTCCAATTTGTATTCCTTTTATTTATTTTTCTTCTCTGATTGCTGTGGCTACAACTTCCATAACTATGTTAAATAATAGTGACGAGAGTGGGCAACCTTGTCTTGGTCCTGATCTTAGAGGAAATGCTTTCAGTTTTTCACCATTGAGAATGATGTTGGCTGTAGGTTTGTCATACATGTCTCTTATTATGTTGAGGTAAGTTCCTTCTATGCCCACCTTCTGGAGAGCTTTTATCATAAATGGGTATTGAATTTTGTCCAAAGCTTTTTCTGCAACTATTGAGATGATCATTTTGTTTTTATTCTTTACTTGTTAATATGGTGTATCACATTGATTTGGCTATATTGAAGAATCATTGCATTCCTGGGATAAACCCCACTTGATCATGGTGTATGATTCTTTAATATGCTGTTGGATTCTGTTTGCTAGTATTTTGTTGAGGATTTTTGCATCTAAGTTCATCAGTGATATTGGACTGTAATTTTCTTCTTTTGTGATATCTTTGTTTGGTTTTAGTATCAGGGTGATGGTGGCCTCATAGAATGAGTTTGGGAGTGTTCCTACCTCTGCTCTATTTTGGAAGAGTTTGAGAAGGATAGGTGTTAGCTCTTCTCTAAATGTTTGATAGAATTCGCCTGTGAAGACATCTGGTTCTGGGCTTTTGTTTGTTGGAAGAATTTTAATCACAGTTTCCATTTCAGTGCTCATGATTGGTCTGTTTATATTCTCTATTTCTTCCTGGTTCAGTCTCAGAAGGTTGTGCTTTTCTAAGAATTGGTCCATTTCTTCCATGTTGTCCATTTTATTGGCATGTAGTTGCTTGTAGTAGTCTCTAATGATCCTTTGTATTTCTGCAAGGTCAATTTTTACTTCTCCTTTTTCATATCTAATTCTGTTGATTTGAGTCTTCTCCTGTTTTTTCCTGATGAGTCTGGCTAATGGTTTATATATATTGTTTATCTTCTCAGGGAACCAACCTTTAGGTTTATTGATCTTTGCTATTGTTCCCTTCATTTCTGTTTCATTTATTTCTGATATGATCTTTATGATTCCTTTCCTTCTGCTAACTTTGGGTTTTTCTATTGTTGCTATTGTTCTTCTTGTTCTGTTCTTAATTGCTTTATGTGTAAAGTTAGGTTGTTTATTTGAGATTTTTCTTGTTTCTTGAGGTAAGATTATATAGGTATATACTTCCCTCTTAGATCTGCTCTTGCTGCATCCCATAGGTTTTGGGTCATTGTGTTTTCATTGTCATTTGATTCTAGGTATTATTTTATTTCCTCTTTGATTTCTTCAGTGATCTCTTGGTTGTTTAGGAGCATAACGTTTAGCCTCCATGTGTTTGGTTTTTTTTACAGTTTTTTTTTTCCTGTAATTGATATCTAGTCTCATAGTGTTGTGTTCAGAAAAAATGCTTGATATGATTTCAATTTTCTTAAATTTACTGAGGCTTTATTTGTGACCCAAGATGTGATCTATTCTGGAGAATGTTCCATGAACATTTCAGAAGAAAGTGTACTCTGTTGTTTTTGGATGGAATGCTCTATAAATATCAATTAAGTCCATCTGACCTAATGTGTCATTTAAAGCTTGTGTTTCCTTATTTATTTTCTGTTTGGATGATCTGTCCATTGATGTAAGTGGTGTGTTAAAGTCACCTACTATTGTTGTGTTACTCTCAATTTTCCCTTTTATGGCTGTTAGCATTTGTCTTATGTATTGAGGTGCTTCTATGTTGGGTGCAGAGATATTTAGAATTGTTATATCTTCTTCTTGGATTGATCCCTTTATCATTAGGTAGTGTCATTCCTTGCCTCTTGTAAGAGTTTTTATTTTAAAGTCTATTTTTTCTGATATGAGTATTGCTACTCTGCTTTCTTTTGATTTCCGTTTGCATGGAATATTTTTTTCCATCCCCTCACTTTCAGTCTGTATGCATCCCTACATCTGATGTGGGTCTCTTGTAGAAAGCATATATGTGGGTCTTGTTTTTGTGTCCATTCAGCCAGTCTGTGTCTTTTGGTTGGGGTATTTAATCCATTTACATTTAAGGTGATTATTGATATGTATGTTCCTATTACCATTTTCTTAATTGTCTTGGGTTTGTTTTTGTAGGTCTTTTTTTTCTCTTGTGTTTCCTGCCTAGAGAAGTTCCTTTAGCATTTGTTGTAAAACTGGTTTGGTGGTGCTAAATTGCCTTAACTTTTGCTTGTCTGTAAAGCTTTTGATTTCTCCTTAGAACCTGAATGAGATCCTTGCTGGCTAGAGTAATCTTGTTTGTAGTTTCTTCCCTTTCATCACTTTAAATATATCTTGCCACTCTCTTTTGGCCTGTAGAGTTTCAGCTGAAAGATCAGCTGTTAACCTTATGGGGATTCCCTTGTATGTTATTTCTTACTTTTCCCTTGCTGCTTTTAATACTTTTTCTTTGTGTTTAATTTTTGTTAGTTTGATTAATATGTGTCTTTGCATGTTTCTCCTTGGATTTGTACTGTATGCGACTCTCTATGCTTTCTGGACTTGATTGACTATTTCCTTTCCCATGTTGGGGAAGTTTTTGACTGTAATCTCTTCAAATACTTTCTCAGACCCTTTCTTTTTTTCTTCTTCTTCTGGGACACCTATAATTCGAATGTTGGTGCACTTAATGTTGTCCCAGAAGTCTCTGAGACAGTCTTCTGCTCTGTGGCAGTTATTTCCACCATTCTATCTTCCAGCTCACTTATCTGTTCTTCTGCCTCAGTTATTCTGTTATTGATTCCTTCTAGTGTATTTTGAGTTTCAGTTATTGGTTTGTTCATTACTGTTTGTTTGCTCTTTAGTTCTTCTAGGTCCTTGTTAAATGTTTCTTGTATTTTCTTTATTCTATTTCCGAGATTTTGGATCATCTTTAACTATCATTACTCTGAATTCTTTTTCAGGTAGTTTGCCTATTTCCTCTTCATTTATTTGGTCTTGTGGGTTTTTATCTTGCTCTTTTACTTGCAAGATATTTCTCTGTCTTCTCATTTTGTCTAATTTACAGTATTTTTTCTCTCCATTCCCCAGGCTGCATGGTCGTAGCTCCCCTTGCTTCTGTTTTCTGCCCCAGTGGTGAAGTTGGTCAAGTGCCTTGCCTAGGCTTCCTGATGGGAAGGACTGCTGCTTGCATTCTTGTGGGTGGAGCTGAATCTTTTCCTTCTGGTGAGCAGGGCCATGTCAAGTTGTGCTTTGGGGAGTCTGTGAGCTTAGTATGATTTTAAGTAGTCTGTTTGCTGATGGGTGGGTTTGTGTTCCTGTGTTTGTCGTTTTGTGTGAGTCATCCAACGCTGGGGGCTGCTGGCAATTGGTTAAGGCCGGGACTTGAATTCAGATAGAGGCCTGTGTGAGAGCTCTTGGTGATTAATCTCCCCTGGGGCCAGGAATTCTCTAGTGGTCTAGCATCCTGGACTCAGTGCTCCTACCCCAGAGCCTCAGACCCAACTTCTGGTCGAGGGACCAATACACCACAAGTCACTCATTCTGGCTTTAAAGGGGATAAAAAATAATAATAATAATAAAAAAGACTAACAGAACCCCAGACAAATGGTTAAAAAGTAAAATCAAACAAACAGAAGCAGAAACAAGGAAACATGCACACACACAAAAGAAACAACAACAGAACCAAATAAATCAAAAAGTGTGAGAACAACCAGATAAACAAAATAACCCAAGAACGAAATCAAACAATTAGAAAGAAAACTGACAAAATCACAAAACCATAAAACAAACCAAAGCAGAGTGTCAACTGAGGAATGAAGCAAAGAAACAAATCAAACAGAGAAAAACAATTAAAAAAAAGAAAAGAAAAAAAGTGTGAGTCTTTTTGAATTTTCCATTTTGAAGAATGTCATGACCTCATGGTTTTAACTGCATTTTCTTATTATTAATATAGGTGAACCTATTTCATATGTTAACTGGCCATTTGTAAATTCTCATTTGTTTATCCCCTCTTAAAGTTCCTGATTAGTGTCTTGCCTATCTTAACATTTGTTTATTTGTAATTTTTCTTTCTGACTTGTATGGATATTTTATATCTTTCAGGTATAGGCTCTATGCCTGCTCTCTGTGTTGCAAATAATTCCTTTTTATAATGTATTTGGCACTCTCTTAATAGTGTCTTTTAGTGAAAAAATTTAATTTTAATATATACAAATTTGCCAATACTTACTACTGAATTGTTTCCTTTGTCCTGTTTAAGAAACAGCTCACACCCCAAAATAATGAAGAAATTATCTTATAGAAAATTTAATGTTTTGCCTGTCATGTATCAATCTTTAATACTCTTGTTAGCTTTTTTTAATTCTATGAGAAAGGGAATCAAACATTTGTTTTTAATTCAGGTGTCTAATTAATAGGATAATTATTTGTCCTAACTCCTCATTACTTTGGTGGAATTATCAAATAATGCTCTTTCACTGCAAATTGTCCTAATATGGAAAGTAAAATATATGATCACCCTCCAACTGATCATCCTTTAAGTCATTAATCAACAGTTAGCTTTGTCTTAAATTCAGTTTCCACATATATATGGTTCTGTTCTTGGACTCTCTATTCTATTTAGAGGCATAATTGCCTATTTTTGTACCAATATCAAACTGTTTTAAATTGGCTGTATAGGAAGTCTTATCATCTAATATAATAAATCAGTTTTTCCTCTCATTTGGTTCATCTTCAATACAGAGCTCTTCTTTTTCCTTTTCCTTTTCACATACAATTTAGATGCAATTTGTTAATTTTTAAAAAGTTCTGGCTTTAGTTGGTATTCATTGAATCTATAAATGAATTCACATATTCTAATTTGTAAGTAATGTTTATCCATTTATTTAAGTATCCGTGAGTCTTTCTAAATGGTACTTTACAGTCTTTTGTGTCCCTATCTTACAGTCATTAGTTTTATTCCTAGATATCTGATGTATTTACTACGATTTAGCTGGTATCTTCAGATTAATTTCATTAAGTATGTGTAAATGGCATAAAGAAATAAAATCTATTCTTTTTGAAATACAACAAATTTAGTTAATATCCAGAAATATGGAAAATATATAATTTTAAATATAAAACAAGAATAAATTGTTATGAAAAAGAACTAAACATTTTGGAAATAAAAGCTGTGATCATTGAAAGTTGTATGTGAGTTACAAGAAATATATGCTCATTCCAGAAAGCTGAAAAATTACTGAAAGGTATTTGAGAAGCTGGAAATATCACCCCATAAATTTACCACTCAAAGATTACTGCTGTTAATGTTTAAGCATATTTGTTTCTAGTCATTTTCTCTTCACATTTTTTTACAAATTTCATCATACTGAGTATAAGATTTCTACCTGTTATTTTTCCAGAACATTTTAGGAAAAAGATAATTTGAGGTGCTATAATAGATACCTTTCCTGATAATTAATATATATTATTCACTGAGCTTTTCATACATAGAACTTTTTGGAACATTTTATGATAATGCTTTACATTAACAAGGAGTCCAGTTATATGGCTTGTGCTTGACTCTTTAACAATCTGGTGGCCCCTTCATTGTCTTCTTTTTCACATTAACTTTGGCAAAGATATGAGCATACACTTTCCTTTTCAATGTAGAGTGTTACTTTCATGCTTAATGCTTATGACTCTTATAATTACTCTTATAATAGATCCCCACTCTTATTAGAAATTTCAGCTCTGAGGTTAATAATCCCGCTTTTTTTTTTTTTTTTTTGATCCTTATATGTTAACTTTGATAGTCAACAGCTTCAATAAACTAATTTATTATTTCTCATAAATCTGCATATTCTTTTGCATTTTGTAGGGAAATAACCAAATTGTATGATAATGTTAATTATTTTCTAATTAACATTATTGTTAGCATTATTTATTTATTTTTATTGCTTTTTATAACACCTAGATCTCTAGGACAATGTTAAAAAGAAACAGTAATAGTGGACATCTTTTTCTCCTCCCCAGTTTTATAGGAAAATGTTTCAGTGTTTCACCATTAAGCATAATTCTGCCATAGTTTTTTTTTTTTAACATATCCATTGTGAAATTAAAGAAATTCTCCTCTACTTATAGTTTAATAAATGTTTACTCATAAATAAATGTTAAATTTTTATCAAATTGCTTTTATTAGCAATTGAACAATAATATGATTTTTCCCCTTTATTTGGTTAATAGAATGAATTGCATTGACTGAGGGCAGGGGAGATTCCCAACCTCTTCTTTGAGGAACAATAAGAAGTCAAATGAAATAACTAAGGAGCTGGATGGTGACAAAAGAGACAATGAGACTTAGAAGTGTGGAGCAAGACAGTTTATCACTCACAACAGAGTAAACAGCAAAAGCTTATACATGGTAGCTCCAGTTCCACTGAGCCCAAGTCCCACTGTGTAAGGCAACCAGCCTAGATGATGGCTATACCCAGTGGGTTGTGCAGTAGCCGAGGAAACCAAGGTCAAGTGCTCAGTATCATTTGTAGCAAAAAAACAAATAAACCAGTTTTGCTTCTCCAAGGATTAACCAGTTGCATGATAATCATGCTGTGGTCATCTCGACATATTTCATTGTCTATGTGGCTATTAAGAGGACTCAGAGTCAGAGGATGGCTAGGGCTCGCACCAAAGATATATGGGAGAGCTGGGCTCATGGAGGACTGCTTCTCTCAACCACTGAATTTTGTAAAAGGCCAATCTGACAATCTATCTCTTTTAGTAGAATATAGTTAGGTACATCTAATGTTACCAAAGATATAATTGAGTTTATATCTGCTATCTTAATTTGTCCTATTTGACACAACTCTTTACATTTACTACTTATTTCCTTCTCTCTTGTCTTTTTACAAATTAATCAAATTTTAATCTCCTTTTTCTCTATTGATCTTTTAATTATACATTTTAGAACTATTTACAGGAGTTATCCTGGAGATAAATCTTTGATTCATTTCAGTCAATTAAAAATTATTATTTTTACCACTTCCTTGATGCTTTTAGGTATTCAGAAATTCTTCTCTATTTTGCCTCCTCCAAATAATCTTGTTATTTTTGCCATGCACTTTTTTTTTTTACTTTTTTAATTGAAATACAGTTGGTTTACAATATGATAATAGTTTCAGGTGGACAACATAGTGATTCAATATTTTTATAGATTATACTCCATTTAAAATATTACAAAGCAATGGCTCTATTTCCCTGTGCTGTACAATATATTCTTTTTTTTTTTTTTTTTCAAACATCTTTATTGAAGTATAATTGCCTTACAATAGTGTGTTAGCATCTGCTTTATAACAAAGTGAATCAGTTATACATATACAATATGTTCCCATTTCTCTTCCCTCTTGCATCTCCCTCCCTCCCACCCTCCCCATCCCACCCCTCTAGGTGGTCACAAAGCACCGAGCTGATCTCCCTGTGCTATGCGGCTGCTTCCCACTAGCTATCTATTTTACATTTGGTAGTGTATATATGTCCATGACACTCTCTTACCCTGTCACATCTCCCCCCACCCCCTCCCCATATCCTCAAGTCCATTCTCTAGTAGGTCTGTGTCTTTATTCCCGTCTTGCCACTAGGTTCTTCATGGCCTTTTTTTTTTTTTTTTTCCTTAGATTCCGTATATATGTGTTAGCATACTGTATTTGTTTTTCTCTTTCTGACTTACTTCACTCTGTATGACAGACTCTAACTCCATCCACCTCATTACAAATACCTCCATTTCATTTCTTTTTATGGCTGAGTAATATTCCATTGTATATATGTGCCACATCTTCTTTATCCATTCATCTGTCGATGGACATTTAGGTTGCTTCCATGTCCTGGCTATTGTAAATAGAGCTGCAATGAACATTTTGGTACATGACTCTTTTTGACCTATGGTTTTCTCAGGGTATATGCCCAGTAGTGAGATTGCTGGGTCGTATGGTAGTTCTATTTGTAGTTTTTTAAGGAACCTCCATACTGTTCTCCATAGTGGCTGTATCAATTTACATTCCCACCAACAGTGCAAGAGTGTTCCCTTTCCTCCACACCCTCTCCAGCATTTATTGTTTCTAGATTTTTTGATGATGGCCATTCTGACCGGTGTGAGATGATGTCTCATTGTAGTTTTGATTTGCATTTCTCTAATGATTAATGATGTTGAGCATTCTTTCATGTGTCTGTAGGCCATCTGTATATCTTCTTTGGAGAAATGTCTATTTAGATCTTCTGCCCATTTTTGGATTGGGTTGTTCGTTTTTTTGTTATTGAGCTGCATGAGCTGCTTGTAAATCTTGGAGATTAATCCTTTGTCAGTTGCTTCATTTGCAAATATTTTCTCCCATTCTGAGGGTTGTCTTTTGGTCTTGTTTATGGTTTCCTTTGCTGTGCAAAAGCTTTTCAGTTTCATTAGGTCCCATTTGTTTATTTGTGTTCTTATTTCCATTTCTCTGGGAGCTGGGTCAAAAAGAATCTTGCTGTGATGTATGTCATAGAGTGTTCTGCCTATGTTTTCCTCTAAGAGTTTGATAGTGTCTGCCCTTACACTTAGGTCTTTAATCCATTTTGAGTTTATTTTTGTGCCTGGTGTCAGGGAGTGTTCTAATTTCATACTTTTACATGTTCCTGTCCAATTTTCCCAGCACCACTTATTGAAGAGGCTGTCTTTTCTCCACTGTATATGCTTGCCTCCTTTATCAAAGATAAGTTGACCATATGTGTGTGGGTTTATCTCTGGGCTTTCTATCCTGTTCCATTGATCTATATTTCTGTTTTTGTGCCAATACCAAACTGTCTTGATTACTGAAGCTTTGTAATATAGTCTGAAGTCCGGGAGTCTGATTCCCCCAGCTCCATTTTTCGTTCTCAAGATTGCTTTGGCTATTCGGGGTCGTTTGTGTTTCCATACAAATTGTGAACTTTTTTGTTCTAGTTCTGTGAAAAATGCCAGTGGTAGTTTGATAGGGATTGCATTGAATCTGTAGATTGCTTTGGGTAGTAGAGACATTTTCACAATGTTGATTCTTCCAATCCAGGAACATGGTATATCTCTCCATCTATTTGTATCATCTTTAATTTCTTTCATCAGTGTCTTATAATTTTCTGCATACAGGTCTTTTGTCTCCTTAGGTAGGTTTATTCCTAGATATTTTATTCTTTTTGTTGCAATGGTAAATGGGAGTGTTTTCTTAATTTCACTTTCAGATTTTTCGTCATTAGTGTATAGAAATGCAAGAGATTTCTGTGCATTAATTTTGTATCCTGCTACTTTACCAAATTCATTGATTAGCTCTAGGAGTTTTCTGGTAGCATCTTTAGGATTCTCTATGTATAGTATCATGTCATCTGCAAATAGTGACAGCTTTACTTCTTCTTTTCCGATTTGGATTCCTTTTATTTCTTTGTCTTCTCTGATTGCTGTGGCTAACACTTCCAAAACTATGTTGAATAATAGTGGTGAGAGTGGGCAACCTTGTCTTGTTCCTGATCTTAGTGGAAATGGTTTCAGTTTTTCACCATTGAGGACAATGTTGGCTGTGGGTTTGTCATATGTGGCCTTTATTATGTTGAGGAAAGTTCCCTCTATGCCTACTTTCTGCAGGGCTTTTATCATAAATGGGTGTTGAATTTTGTCAAAAGCTTTCTCTGCATCTATTGAGATGATCATATGGTTTTTCTCCTTCAATTTGTTAATATGGTGTATCACATTGATTGATTTGCGTATATTGAAGAATCCTTGCATTCCTGGGATAAACCCCACTTGATCATGGTGTATGATCCTTTTAATGTGCTGTTGGATTCTGTTTGCTAGTATTTTGTTGAGGATTTTTGCATCTATGTTCATCAGTGATATTGGCCTGTAGTTTTCTTTCTTTGTGACATCTTTGTCTGGTTTTGGTATCAGGGTGATGGTGGCCTCGTAGAATGAGTTGGGGAGTGTTCCTCCCTCTGCAATATTTTGGAAGAGTTTGAGAAGGATAGGTGTTAGCTCTTCTCTAAATGTTTGATAGAATTCGCCTGTGAAGCCATCTGGTCCTGGGCTTTTGTTTGTTGGAAGGTTTTTAATCACAGTTTCAATTTCAGTGCTTGTGATTGGTCTGTTCATATTTTCTATTTCTTCCTGGTTCAGTCTCGGCAGTTTGTGCATTTCTAAGAATCTGTCCATTTCTTCCAGGTTGTCCATTTTATTGGCATAGAGTTGCTTGTAGTAATCTCTCATGATCTTTTGTATTTCTGCAGTGTCAGTGGTTACTTCTCCCTTTTCATTTCTAATTCTATTGATCTGAGTCTTCTCCCTTTTTCTCTTGATGAGTCTGGCTAATGGTTTATCAATTTTGTTTATCTTCTCAAAGAACCAGCTTTTAGTTTCATTGATTTTTGCTATTGTTTCCTTCATTTCTTTTTCATTTATTTCTGACCTGATCTTTATAATTTGTTTCCTTCTGCTGGCTTTGGGGTTTTTTTGTTCTTCTTTCTCTAATTGCTTTAGGTGCAAGGTTAGGTTGTTTATTCGAGATGTTTCCTGTTTCTTGAGGTAGGCTTGTATTGCTATAAACTTCCCTCTTAGCACTGCTTTTGCTGTGTCCCATAGGTTTTGGATCGTCGTGTCTCCATTGTCATTTGTTTCTAGGTATTTTTTGATTTCCCCTTTGATTTCTTCAGTAATCACTTCGTTATTAAGTAATGTATTGTGTAGCCTCCATGTGTTTGTATTTTTTACAGATCTTTTCCTGTAATTGATATCTAGTCTCATAGCGTTGTGGTCGGAAAAGATACTTGATACGATTTCAATTTTCTTAAATTTACCAAGGCTTGATTTGTGACCCAAGATATGATCTATCCTGGAGAATGTTCCATGAGCACTTGAGAAAAATGTGTATTCTGTTGTTTTTGGGTGGAATGTCCTATAAATATCAATTAAGTCCATATTGTTTAATGTATCATTTAAAGCTTGTGTTTCCTTATTTATTTTCATTTTGGATGATCTGTCCATTGGTGAAAGTGGGGTGTTAAAGTCCCCTACTATGATTGTGTTGCTGTCAATTTCCCCTTTTATGGCTGTTAGTATTTGCCTTATGTATTGAGGTGCTCCTATGTTGGGTGCATAAATATTTACAATTGTTATACCTTCCTCTTGGATCGATCCCTTGATCATTATATAGTGTCCTTCTTTGTCTCTTGTAATAGTCTTTATTTTAAAGTCTATTTTGTCTGATATGAGAATTGCTACTCCAGCTTTCTTTTGATTTCCATTTGCATGGAATATCTTTTTCCATCCCCTCACTTTCAGTCTGTATGTGTCCCTAGGTCTGAAGTGGGTCTCTTGTAGACAGCATATGTATGGGTCTTGTTTTTGTATCCATTCAGCCAGCCTGTGTCTTTTGGTGGGAGCATTTAATCCATTTACATTCAAGGTAATTATCGATATGTATGTTCTTATTCCCATTTTCTTAAATGTATTGGGTTTGTTATTGTAGGTGTTTTCCTTCTCTTGTGTTTCTTGCCTAGAGAAGTTCCTTTAGCATTTGTTGTAAAGCTGGTTTGGTGGTGCTGAACTCTCTCAGCTTTTGCTTGTCTGTAAAGGTTTTAATTTCTCCATCGAATCTGAATGAGATCCTTGCTGGGTAGAGTAATCTTGGTTGTAGGTTTTTCTCCTTCATGACTTTAAGTATATCCTGCCACTCCCTTCTGGCTTGCAGAGTTTCTGCTGAGAGATCAGATGTTAACCTTATGGGGATTCCCTTGTGTGTTATTTGTTTTTTTTCCCTTGCTGCCTTTAATATGTTTTCCTTATATTTGATTTTTGACAGTTTGATTAATATGTGTCTTGGCGTGTTCCTCCTTGGGTTTATCCTGTATGGGACTCTCTGTGCTTCCAGGACTTGATTAACTATTTCCTTTCCCATATTAGGGAAGTTTTCAACTATAATCTCTTCAAAAATTTTCTCAGTCCCTTTCTTTTTCTCTTCTTCTTCTGGTACCCCTATAATTCGAATGTTGGCACATTTAATGTTGTCCCAGAGGTCCCTGAGACTGTCCTCAGTTCTTTTCATTCTTTTTTCTTTATCCTGCTCTGTAGTAGTTATTTCCACCATTTTATCTTCCAGGTCACTTATCCTTTCTTCTGCCTCAGTTATTCTACTATTGATCCCATCTAGAGTATTTTTAATTTCATTTATTGTGTTTTTCATCATTGCTTGGTTCCTCTTTAGTTCTTCTACATCCTTGTTAAATGTTTCTTGCATTTTGTCTATTCTATTTCCAAGATTTTGGATCATCCTTACTATCATTATTCTGAATTCTTTTTCAGGTAGACTACCTATTTCCTCTTCATTTGTTAAGTCCAGTGTGTTTTGAGCCTGCTCCTTCATCTGCTGTGTGTTTTTCTGTCGTCTCATTTTGCCTATCTTACTGTGTTTGGGGTCTCCTTTTCACAGGCTGCAGGTTCGTAGTTCCCGTTGTTTTTGGTATCTGTCCCCAGCGGCTAAGGTTGGTTCAGTGGGTTGTGTAGGCTTCCTGGTGGAGGGAACTAGTGCCTGAGTTCTGGTGGATGAGGCTAGATCTTGTCTTTCTGGTGGGCACGTCCACGTCTGGTGGTGTATTTTGAGGTGTCTGTGGCCTTATTTTGATTTTAGGCAGCCTCTCTGCTAATGGATGGGGTTGTGTTCCTGTCTAGCTAGTTGTTTAGCATAGGGTGTCCAGCACTGTAGCTTGCTGGTCGTTGAGTGAAGCTGGGTCTTGATGTTGAGATGGAGATCTCTGGGAGATTTTTGCCGTTTGGTATTACGTGGAGCTGGGAGGTCTCTTGTGGACCAGTGTCCTGAAGTTGGCTCTCCCACCTCAGAGGCACGGCCCTGATGCCTGGCTGGAGCACCAAGAGCCTTTCATCCACACAGCTCAGAATAAAAGGGAGAAAAAAATAGAAAGAAAGAGGATAAAATAAAATAAAATAAAGCTATTATAATAAAAAATAAGAAAAAAAATTATTAAGAATAAATGTATTCAGAAAAAAATTGTTTTTAATTTTTAAAAATAGATTTATTAATTTTTTATAGTAAAAAATAAGAAAAAAATTATTAAGAAAAAAATTTTTTAATTTTTTAAAATAAAAAATATGAAAAAACTTATTAAAAATTTTTTTTTTAATTTCTAAAAATAGAAGATAAGGAAAAAATTATTAAGAAAACATTTATTAGGAAAAAAAAATTTTGTAAGTTAAAAAAAAAAAAAAAAAAAAAAAAAACACGGACGGACCTAACCCTAGGACTAATGGTGGAAGCAAAGCTATACAGACAAAATCTCACCCAGAAGCATACACCTATACACTCACAAAAAAAGGAAAAGGGGAAAAATTAGTATCTCCTGCTCCCAGAGTCCCCCTCCTGAATTTGGGAGGATTCGTTGTGTATTCAGGTTTTCAACAGATGCAGGTACATCAAGTTGTTTGTGGAGTTTTAATCCGCTGCTTCTGAGGCTGCTGGGAGAGATTTCCCCTTCTCTTCCCTGTTCGCACAGCTCCCGGGGTTCAGCTTTGGATTTGGACCCGCCTCTGCGTGTCGGTCGCCTGAGGGCGTCTGTTCCCCGCCCAGACAGGACGGGGTTAAAGGAGCAGCTGCTTCGGGGGCTCTGGCTCACCCAGGCGGGGGGAGGGAGGGGTACAGAGGAGGCGGGGCGAGCCTGCGGCGGCCGAGGCCGGCGTGACGTTGCACCAGCTCGAGGCGCGCAGTGCGTTCTCCCGGGGATGTTGTCCCCGGATCCCGGGACCCTGGCAGTGGCGGGCTGCACAGGCTCCCGGGAGGGGAGGTGTGGAGAGTGACCTGTGCTCACACACAGGCTTTTTGGAGGCGGCAGCAGCAGCCCCAGCGTCTCACGCCCGTCTCTGGGGTCCGCGCTGATCGCCGTGGCTTGCACCCTTCTCTGGAGATCGTTTAGGCGGCGCTCTGAATCCCCTCTCCTTGCCCGCCGCGAAACAAAGAGGCAAGAAAAAGTCTCTTGCCTCTTCGGCAGCTGCAGACCTTTTCCTGGACTCCCTCCCGGCTAGCTGTGGTGCGCCAACCCCTTCAGGCTGTGTTCACGCCGCCAGCCCCAGTCCTCTCCCTGCGATCCGACCGCAGCCCGAGCCTCAGCTCCCAGCCCCGCCCGCCCCGGCGGCTAAGCAGACAAGCCTCTCGGGCTGGTGAGTGCTGCTCGGCGCCGAGCCTCTGTGCGGGAGTCTCTCCGATTTTCCCTCCGCACCTCTGTGGCTGCGCTCTCCTCCGTGGCTCCGAAGCTTCCCCCCTCTGCCACCCGCAGCCTCCGCCCGCGAAGGGGCTCCTAGTGCGTGGAAACCTTTCCTCCTTCACGGCTCCCTCCCACTGGTGCAGGTGCCGTCCCTATTCTTTTGTCTCTGTTATTTCTTTTTTCTTTTGCCCTACCCAAGTACGGGGGGAATTTCTTGCCTTTTTGGAGGTCGGACGTTTTCTGCCAGCGTTCAGTGGGTGTTCTGTAGGAGCAGTTCCACGTGTAGATGTATTTCTACTGTATCTGTGGGAAGGAATGTGATCTCCGCGTCTTACTCTTCCGCCATCTTCTCCTCTACCTGTACAATATATTCTTGTTGCTTATTTAGTTTATACATAGTAATTTGTGACCCTTAATCCCATACCCCTATCTCATGCCTCCCCCCTTCCCTCTTCCCATGGGTAATCAGTATTTTGTTCTCTGTATCTGTGAGTCTGCTTCTGTTTTGTAATATACATGTGTTTGTTTTATTTTTTAGATTCCACATATAAGTGAGGCCATAAAAGATTTGTCTTTCTCTGAGTTATTTCACTGAGCAAAGTACTCTCTAGGTGCATCCACATTGTTGCAAATGGCAGAATTTTATTCTTTTTATGGCTGAGTAATATTCCACTGCATAAATATACCACTTCTTCTTTACCCATTCATCTGTTGATGGACACTTATGTTGCTTCCATATCTTGCCTATTGTAAATTTGTAAATAATGATACTATGAACTTTGTGGTATGTATATGTTTTCAAATTAGTGTTTTCACTTTCTTTGGATATATAACCAGCAGTGGAATTGCTTGATCACATGGTCATTCTATTTTTAGTTTTTTGAGGAACCTCCCTACTGTTTTCCATAGTGGCTGCACCAATTTACAATACCATCAATAGTGTACTAGGGTTCCTTTTTCTCCACATCCTTGCCAACATTTGTTATTTGTAGACTTTTTGATGATAGCAATTTGACAGGTATGAGGTGATATCTCTTTGTGGTTTTGTTTTGTATCTCTCTGACGATTAGCAATGTTGAGCATTTTTTCCTTGTCTGTTAGCCATCTGTATATTTTCTTTATTTTGCATACCATGCATTAGTTTGTGTAATGAACAATGTTATGTATTCATTTATGTTTTAACACCCCTAACAAATTGTTTTGTACTGTTAATGGTCATGTAATTTAATTTTTTTATTTAGGTGAAAGTCACATGACATAAAATAAGCCTTTTTAAAGTAATCAACTCAGTAACAGTTATTGCATTCTAGTTCCCAAATATTTTCATCACCCCAAAGAAACCCTGTACCCAATGAACAATCAGTTCTCCTATCCTCCTACTTCCTGTGGCAAGCACTACTAGGAAATTCTGCCTCTATGAATTTACATATTTTGAATATTTTATATGTGAAATAATATAATTTGTGGGGTTTTATATCTGGCTTCTCCACCTAGCATAATGTTTTCAAGGTTCATCCACATTTTATCATGTATCAGTACTTCATTCATTTTTATGGCTGAATAATATTGCATTGTATGGATATACCACATTTTATTTATTTATTCATCTGTTGACGGACATTTGGATTGTTTTCACCTTTTGGCTGTTTGGTGCTGCTATAGACATTTTTGTAATGTATTTGTTTTAGTATCTTCCTCAGTTCTTTTGGGAATATATCTAGGAGTGGACTTGCTGGGTCATATGACAATTCTCTTTTTAACCTTTTGAGAAGCTGCAAATTTTTTCCATACTGACTGAATCATTTTACAATCTCACAAGTAAGGTACAAGAGTTCCAATTTCTGCATGTCTTTGCCAACAAAGATGTGCATTTTCCATTTTTTTAAATTGTAGCCATTTTAGAGAGTGTGAAATAGGTCCTCACTCTAGTTTTGACTTGCATTTCCCAATGACAATAATGTTCAGCATCTTTCCATATGCTTGTTGGATATTTGCATATCTTCTTTGGAAAAATATCTATTCAAGAACTTTGCCTATTTTAAAATTATGTTTTTGTATTTTCATGTTTGAATTGATATTCACTTTAATTTACTCATTAATCTTTTTCTTATCCTTTATTTTTTCTTGCATTTGCATATTTTTTATCTGGAATTGCCTTACTCTTTGTCTGAGGAAGTTTCTTTAATATTTCTTTTTTTTTTTGTTCAACCAACAGGATTTTATTACCAGGCACCACTGGCTGGCCTGGGACACCTGGAGACAAATGAGCCTTGTTTCCTGCCCTCTGTTCATCACAGCAAGACATCTGTGATCCATTTTACAGGTGAGAGAAACAGTAGGAGAGATGAGAACGGACTTGTAGGAACAGAAGTGGGATCCATTTCTTTTTTTTTTAATTCAGGATTTCTGATGGAAAATTTCCTTAGTCTTTTTATGAAAGTCTTCTTGCTTTATTGAAATATAGTCAATGCACATTATTATGTTAGTTTTAGATTACTACCTAGTGATTTGACCTTTACAGACTTTACAAAATGATCACTATGATAAGGCTAGTAATCATCTGTCTTTGTATAATATACAAAGTTATCATAGTATTATTGACCATATTTTTAGGCAGTGTGTTATATCCCCATGGCTTACTAATTTTATAACTGGAAGTTTGTACCTCTTAATCATCTTCACCTATTTCACCCAACTCTCCACCCCCTCCCCTCTGGTAACCACCCATTTGTTCTCTGTATCTATGAGTCTGTTTTTTGATTTGCTTTGTTTGTTTTGTTTTTTTGAGTCCATGTATAAGTGAGATCATACAGTTTTTGTCATTCTCTGACTTATTTCATTTAACATGGTACTCTCTAGATCCATCCATGTTGTCACAAATGGCAAGATTTCATTTTTTTTATGGCTGAGTAATATTACATTATGTATATATACATACATGAAAAACAACTTCTTTATTGATGGAAAATTAGGTTGCTTCTCTGTCTTAGCTATTGTAAATAATACTGCAATAGACATTGGGGTACATATATCTTTTCAAATTAGTGTTTTCATTTTCTTTGGTAAATATCCAGTAGTAAAATTGCTAGATTGTATAGTAGTTCATTTTTAGTTTTTTGAGGAAACTCCCTACTATTTTCCATAGTGGCTGCACCAATTTACAATTCCACTAACAATGTATGAGTTCTCTTTTCTCCACAACCTCTCCAACACTTGTTATTTGTTGTCTTTTTGATTATAGTCATTCTGAAATGTGGGAGATGATATCTCATTGTAGCATTTCACTTAAGATTAGTGATGTTGCGCATCATTGTATGTCCCTCTTGGCTATCTGTATGTGTTCTCTGGGAAAATATCTACTGAGGTTGTGTGAACATGGTTTTGTTTCACCTTTGCTTTTTTTTTTAACCAGGATATTTTTATGGGGATAGAAATCCAAGTTAACTTTTTTTTTCTTTCAAGCTTTTAAGGACTCTTTCATTCATTCATTCTTTTTCTTTTTCTTTCCTTTTTGTCTCTTACAAAGTCAGTTATCAGTCTTATTGTTGTCTTTTTATGCTAATGTGTTCTTTTCTCTCTAAGAAAACTTTTAAGATAGTCTCTTGGTCTTTTAGCACTTTATGGCCTATTAGGTGGTTTTCCCATGTAACTATCCTGCTTGGTTTTCATTGAGATTCTTAATTAAATCCATGGTTTGGTATTTTAAATCATTTTTGAAAAAAAAATTGGCCAGTATCTTTTCAAATATTCTGCTCATTCTCTTTCTCCTCTCCTTCTGAGAAGCCAATTCTCATGTTAGAACATTTGAGTGCATTCCACAACGTTTCTGAATTTGTGTTATTTTCTTCCTCTCTTTGGATTGATTCACCTTTAGTATTTTCTATTTATCTGTCTAATTTTGTCTTCTGCTGTGTCAAATTTTTTGTAAATCCATGTACTAAACTCATTAACATCTTATGATAGATTCCCTTTTGCTGCTGAAATCTACCATCTTTTCATCTATTTTAACCATTTTATCCTCTACATATGAATAAATTAGTCATAGTAACTTTAGTGCTAACTCTTATATCTGGAATAGCTGTAAGTCTATATTTATTGTATGTTTTTCCTGATTATTGGTAGTGTGGTTTTTGTATAACTAGTAATTTTTATTATATTCTGAATTATATGTATGTGAGATATATATATATATATATATATATATATATATATGGAATATATATATATATATATATATATATATATATATATATATATAATCTCACCCTTTCTTCTGTTAGGTATATAGGGTGGGATACTGATCACCTAATTCCCTTAGAATCTAAGCTTCTCAAGGACAGATTGCAATTTATTAATTCTTAATAAACCTTAATAAAGGTTTATTATTTATCCTTAATAATCCTTAATAAACCTTTTATTTACCCTCGTTCTAACTGCATTATTCTCAAGGCTTTCACTTGAATATCTGACACATCTTTTCTTCCTCAGTACTGAAAAAAATATGGGGATTAAGACCTAAAGAGTTTTCTTCTAGCAACCTCTGGTCTTTGACATAAACATCTTGAAGGTTTGGCACAAATTTTGACACTGACAATTATTTTGTATGTGTTTTCTTACTTTCCAGTTTGTCCTGCCAGCCTTGCTTAAATATCAAAACATCTCCTGCTATCTCTGCCCCTAGCAGCAGTCTTCTCCAAGGGCTAAAGCCCACATCCTTGGCCTCTATAAGTGCCTAGAGTCAATTAATTTTCCCAGGTGAGAGGTGATTGTATATCCTCAATTGTGATTTATATCTTCCTCTACAAATTCATCTCTTTCATGTGTTGATTTCTGTGCTTCTCTACCTCGTTGATATTTTTGCTCAAAGCACTGTGAAACTGCATATCTCACTCTGCCTTTGAGATATTTTTAGACTGTTTTTTTTTAAATTGAGGTTTTTAATTGATATATATGTATACATGTACATATACATATATCAACAGATATACATTATGAGATACATATATAATGTGTATATATACACACACACACTCCATAAGTGCACACCTCAGTGAAGTTTTACATATGTATATGTTTTTTAAATCACAAAATGGATCAATACTTAGAACATGTCCAAGACTCCAGAACTTATGTATTTTCTGATTTAATATTCTCAGAACACAAATGAACTTAGATATTTATGTCCCTTCCCATTAAATTCCCTCAGAACCCAAGATCCTAATTCACCTTTCCATTTTATAAACCCATAGACAATCACTATTTTGACATATATTTGTTTTGACTATTCTTAAAGTTAACATCAATAAAATAATACGTACACATTAATTTTTCATTTTATTAACCTAATGTACATTTTATAAAATATAATGTACATATATAATTAATATAATATATATCATATTGTATGAGTAGACATTAATTTATACTCCTTTTGACAGACATTAGGCTGTTTCTAATTTTAGACTGTTATGAATAAAGTTTCTCTGACCATCCTTATATATGACATTAGTGGACATACGTTCTCATTTCTCTTGAGGATATACTTATGAGTGGAGTTTCTAGTTCATAAGATCAGCATGTTTGGCTTTAGTATATACTGCAAAACAGTTTTTCAAAGTTGTTGCCCCAGTTTATATTCCCAACAACAATTCCATGTATTTATATCCTCACAAATACTTGAGAGGTTGTTTTATTTATTTATTTATTTATTTATTTATTTATTTATTTATTTATTTATTTTTGGCTGTGTTGGGTCTTCGTTTCTGTGCGAGGGTTTTCTCTAGTTGTTGCAAATGGGGGCCACTCTTCATCACAGTGCACGGGCCTCTCACTGTCGTGGCCTCTCCTGTTGCAGAGCACAGGCTCCAGACACACAGGCTCAGTAGTTGTGGCTCATGGGCCCAGTTGCTCCACGGCATGTGGGATCTTCCCAGACCAGGACTCGAACCTGTGTCCCCTGCATAGGCAGGCAGATTCTCAACCACTGTGCCACCAGGGAAGCCCTACTTGAGAGTTTTAATCTTTAAAAACATTGGTCATTCCAACAGGTGTGTTGTCATATCTCATGATGTCTAATGATGTTGAGTCCTTTTCAAATGCTTATTAGTCATTTTGGTTTTCTGTTTCTTCGGTGCTTGTTTAAGAATTGTGCCTAGTTTAAAAAATTGGGTTGTATTTTACTGGCCGGTAGAAACTTTTAAAAATTTATTCTGGTGATAAATCCTTTGATATCTTCTCCCAGTCAGTGACTTGCCTTTTTTTAGTCATAATGACATCATTTGATGGACATAGAAGTTCTTAATTTCATTAAAGTTTTATTTATCAATGTTTTTCTCTTATGGTTAATGCTTTTTTTTGTCCAATTTAAAAAAACACTTAAACATTCTTATAAATTATTTGTTGAGTTTGTTTTGCTTTTCACATTCTTTTTTATAATCCATCTCATATAAGTATAATTATTTTGCCTACTGTCCAGCCTAATTATTCAGCTTTTTTTTTTTTTTTTTTTTTTTTAGAAATCAGCTTATTTAAGGACTCATAAGTATCCAGTTTTGTCACTCTGAGCCTTTACAATCTCCCTTCCTCACTTTGATAATTTCCTCATGTGGCAGCCATTCTCCACCTGGACCAAGCCCTGACTCTTAGATTATGTCCAGAATTGGCAAATTCACAGAGGGAGGGGAGAAATTGCTTCCAATCATTAGGAAACTTCTGGATTCTTTTCCCTTCTCTGGAATTTCTACTGAACTTCAAAAAAAAATAAAGATTACTATAAAATGGAGAAAATAAAAATCATGTCTTCTGTTTCTAGCAAACCTTTAGACTAAATATCATTAAAAAGTTTTTTTCCTACTTAATCACCAAGAAAACTGTTAATATTAGATAGCTAGATATAGACAAATAACTGAATAAATACATATATATTGAATTAAATTTGTAGTTGAGATAGAAGGTAGAATGTAGGTGAAATCCTTTGTAACCAAAATTGCTTGTAGACATTAGACAGCAAACACACACACACACACAAAGAGTAGAATAAAGTAATTACATAACAGTCCAAATTAATAATCATGTATATTTTCTTAATGATACCAGATCATTAAGAGAGTTAAGAAGCAAACTGCCAAATTAGAGAAGATATAAGACAAAGGCTTCATATCCAGACTACATTAAAATATATAATAGAGTGAACCAACTAATCCAAAGTTATTCTTTGCAAACAATAATCAATTTAATAACCTCCTGGGAAGATTGATCAATAAAAATAGAAAAGGCACATTACAAGTATGCTAGAAGAAAAAGAAATATATAGATACATCCTACTGACTATGAAAAAAGGTATCCACTGAATTTATAGCCAATACATTATAAAATTCAGGTGAAATATATAATTCTTGCAAAATTACAATTTCTAAATCCCACATGACTTCTTAGACTTTCACCTGCTCCCAAATACCACAAAGCCCTTTGAAGACCTTAATCCTGATGATTCTACTTCCTCTCTTGTGAGTTATTAATATCCAGTTTTTAAAAATTCTAGCAGTTTCAAACTTTTCATTTTGGAATGATTTTACAAGAAAGTCTCCTGAGTGACTCAAAGAGCTTCTCAATGACAATTGTTAGAATTTTCATGTATTTGCCCATTCTCCATTTTTGAAGCATTTGTGAGTGTGTTGCAGACATAATGCCTAATTATACCTTAGATATTCAGTGTGAATTCAATAAAAACATAATCACAGTACAACCATCAAAATCTTAAAATTGAAATTAATGCAATAATGCCATATATACACACACTTTATTCACATTTATTATTGTTGCAATAATGCCCTTTATAGGTTCAATATTCAATGCTGACTCTCTTGCTTCATTCAGTAGTCTTGTTTCTACAGTCCCCCCAGTACAGAGAAATTGCTTGGTCTTTTCTTATCTTCATGACTGGAACATTTTTTAAAAGAACAGGCCAACTGCCTTGTCAAATGTCTCTCAGTTTGAGTCTGATTTTTCCCTAAGGTTATGTAACATTGGAAAGTTGTGCAACTATGACAGGAGTACTACATTGTATCCTATCAATAGGTGCATGATGTCAATACATCCCATTAGTGGAGATGATAAATTTTACCACTGGATTAATTAGTGTCTGCCAGTTTTCTCCAATATAAATTTAATGAATAAGTATTTCAAATTTATTAATTAATAAGTGATTATTCTAGCTCTCATTCTATTGTAAGATAAAGATTTTTCTCTCTGCCATTTATTTATGTATTCAGTTACTTACATATCAGTATGGATTCATGGATTTCTATTTTTTAATCACTTACAATCCCTATCATTATTTAATTTGATGGTCAAATTGCCACATAATTGAACAGTAGGAGTCCCTTCAATCTGACTTATTCCTTGAGCACCTTTTAATTTACAGGCACAATAAGATGTTCCAGGGCTGATCTTATTCTTTTCTCCAGTCCAGCCCCAGGTTGAATTATTTCTCCAAACTCTGCTTGTATCATTTAGCAGGGAATGCTATTTGAAAACCAAGATTTGGATATCACGTTTGCTTGTTGCTCTTGGGGTACCAGTAGGTTTCTTTCAGAGGACAAGGTAAGAAAACATATCTGTGTATGGACACATACACAATACACTATATCTATATGCATATGTATATATCTAAAAATCATAAAGTTCATAGCAATAACTCCAATTACAGTCTTACACCATAAGGTTTAATTTAGTTTACTCCTTTCCATATGTGTAACTTTCTTCTCTGACAGAGAAAAGCCTGTCTCATTATTCATTACATATTTATTTATTTGCTCAGTTGCTTTATAATTAACTTTTCTGCCAGTTGAATCTCTCAGGTGTTGCTGATTTTGTGGGTTACCATTTGCCAAATGGGAAACTTCCAGTCATGCAAGCCTCAATGGACTACATTATATGAGCTCCAGGGAGAAAAAAAAAGGAAAACAGGAATCTATCTTGTTCTTAATCTGCAGTGAAAGATAGTTATTGTTCTAAACAATCTTATTTTCCAATATATTTGCTCAAAATTTCTTCTGGCATTCTATAACTTCTGAAGTCATTTAACTTTTGCACAAAGGATATTCTTTAGAATTTTCTTCATATGATGGCATGTTGGTGGTAAACTATTTAAGTTTGTGGGGTTTTCTGCAAACATCTTGATTCTCATGCTTAAAAGATAGTTTTACTTGTTATAGTAATTTAGGTTGACAGTAGTTTTGTTTTGACACATCACTGACTATTACATACATCACTTAATATTACATAACCTTCTGACTTCCATTGCTGATGTTGAGAAGTTGACATTTGGTCAAATAATAGTCTTTAATTAATTAATAATATTTTTAAAATTAATATTCTTTGTCAAGGATCTATCTTTTCTTTTTGTCTGCTTATATAATCATACCTATTTCATTGACATTGCAGTTCTCACTATGATGGAGGACTGTATTTCCTTTTTGCTTTCCCGCTTAAAATGTTATTAGGTAACTTAGATCCAAGCATTCCTATCTTTGCAAATGTTGCAAATATTTTGAATACTAGAAAATATTTGAACACTATTTTTCCCCATTCCCGTTTTTATTTGAGTTTTAATTAGATATACATTAGAACTTCCTATATATCCCCCATGTAATTTAACATGTCTATCACATTTGCCATCTCTTTACATCTCTGTGCTATGTTTATGCTATATCTTCCTCTTTATTTATCCTCTGTTTAGCTGTATCTAATCTATGTAACTACTCTTTGAGATTTTATTTCAATTGTATCTATCATCTCTAGAAGTCATATTTTTATTTATTCATTTATTTATTTGGCTGCAATGGGTCTTAGTTGTGGCATGTGGGATATTTTGTTGTGGCATGCAGCCTTCACTTTAGTTGTGGTGTGCGAGCTCCAGAGCATGCAGGCTCAGTAGTTGTGGCATGTGGGCTCCAGAGCATGTGGGCTCAGGAGTTGTGGCACACAGCCTCTCTAGTTGTGGTGCGTGGGCTCTAGGGCATGTGGCCTTGGTTGCCCCATGACATGTGAGATCTTAGTTCCCCACTCAGGGATCAAACCCACTTCCCCTGCATTGGAAGTTGGATTCTTAAACACTGGACCACCAGGGAAGTCCCAAGAAGTCATATTTTTAATGTCTTTTTAAGGATGTTTATTTTTTCTTTATATTCTCTTGTCCTTTTTATGAATTCAAGACTTAATGTGGTTTAAAAATATTCAATGTAGGCACTTTATATACTGATATGATATTTCAATATTGAAGTATTTATCATTCTATTGTCTTTTTAGTGGTGTTCATTAATGATGACTTATTTTTGTGTGTGTTTATAATTTTGAAAGTAAATATTTTCTCTGGAAACTTATCTTGGGTATGCTTTGTGTCATAGGCTAAAGCTGCATTTTTCTAGAGGACAAAGAGGGGATTTTTGTTTGCTTCTGTCAGTTCTCTCTTGGGCACTATCTTAAATCATTATAAATGAAATTATCCTCTTTACATTTTAAAGATCCTCACAAGAAATAATATTACAGATAGATTTAAACTTGTATAAATTCTCTTATTAGAAATTCTCAGGGAAGATTATTTTTCTATCAACTCAGGATGAGTAATGAGACAAGCAAATTTATTCTTTATCCCATTCTTTGCAGCATATTTGTCATTCAACCCTTTGGGATTTCTGTTTCATGTTTGGGCTGCTATTGGATGTGCTGATCTGGTAGTACCCAAGGCTATATATAATTTTAGCCTTCTGATAACACTAAAGCAAGGTGACAAGTTCTTCAGGGCTTGGCATAAACCTTCAAGTAAAGCCAGTATGGTGATTAATTATTTCTCAGGCTTGAAGCTTTATTTTGACCACTGAAGATATCTTCCTTTCAAGGAATTCTGGAAATTCATTTAAACAGAAATACAGGTATTAGCATTTTTGGTTGCTTTGAATGGGAGAGTTGTTTGTTATATTTAGTCCACCAATGGCTAATAAACAAAGACCACATTCAACTCAATGTTCTTTCTACTAATTTCATACAAATAGTTGACTAAGACATTCCCCCCATGTTCTGTTTGTTCATATTCTTTTGTCTTGGAATTCAAGCTTATCGCTATTTTGTTCAGAAACTATCTTCATAGTCTTATTTCCCTTTCATACATCTTATATAACCTGCACCCCAGCAAGACAGCTATTGTGAGTTCCTGCAAACTATTTCATGTCACATACCACAAAGCATTCGGGCTGGAAGAGGGTTGAAGGTGGTGGAGCAGGAAAACCCTTAGCTCAACTCCTCCCCAAAACATACCAAAACTCTAACTACATGTAGAACAACTCTCTCTGAGAATGACCTGAAGACTGTCAGAACAACTCTTCTACAACTAAGATATAAAAATATACACATCAAGATGAGTAGAAGGGGAAGAAAAGTGATATAATCAGGAACTATACACCAGCAGGCAAACCTGAAGAGAAAGGGGATATCACAAGGAGTGAGGGTTTTGAGCCCCATATTTGGCAACCCAGCCCTGGAGTTAAGCACTGAAAAAACAAGCCTACTTAATTGGTTTTGAAAACCAGTGAGGTTTACAACCAGGAGAACTGGAGGTCTGTAGAAAACCATGATTCCACTGTTAAGGGATAAGCACATAAACTTACTTGCTCCCAGTCCCAGCACAGAGACAGCAGATTGAAAATCTCCTGGTGCTCTAGCCAGCTTGTTCAGACCACCCAGGACAACACTTATCCCATACAGGGCTCAGCTCCCAACTGTTACCCACCTCACGAAGGCAGCAGAACTGGAGCAGCCCCAGCCAAAAACAGAGTCTAGCTCTAGCCTCTCTAGCTCCAGCCCTGCCCTCCACCAAAGTGGTGGACACAAGGGAACCCAAGAGAAATCCTGGCTCTCACTGGGCTCTGGATCTAGCTCTCGTGACTCCAGCTTACTTCTGCCAAGGTGGTGGCATCCAGTGCATCCTGGGATAAACCCTGACCCACACTGGGCTCTGTCTCTGTTTTCCCCTGGTTTCAGCCCACTCCTATGAAAGGAATGGCTCCAGTGAATCCCAGAAAAAACCCCAATCCATGCTCACTTCAGCTCTAGCCCTCACTTCGAAGCCACTGGTCACATATAGACTGTATAGGGATGGTCCTGAACAAGAGCAAACTGTCAGGACTGGGATAGGTACCTGTTTTACCTAATTTCATAGAGACAAATAGAGAAAGTCAAACAAAATGAGAATATAGAGGAATATGTTCCAAATGAAAGAATAAGATAAAACCCTAATGAAGTGGAGATAAATAATTTAACTGATGAAGAGTTCAAAAAATCAGTCATAAAAAAGCTCACTGATCTCAGGAAAAGAATAGAGGAACACACTGAGAAGTTCAACAAAGAATTAGAAAATATAGAAAAGAACCAGCCAGAACTGAAGAATACAATAACTGAAATGAAAAATACACTGGAGGAAATCAACAGCAGATTAGGTGATACAGAAGAACACATAAACAACCTGGAAGAGAGACTAGTGGAAGTCACTCAATCAGAATAACAATTTGTGTGTTTTTTTTTTTTAATTTAAAAAATGAAGATAGTTTAAGGGACCTCTTGGACAACATAAAGCATACTTAACAGTCACACTTATAAGAGTCTCAGAAGGAGAAGGGAGAGGAAAAGGGACAGAAAATAGATTTGATGGAATAATTGCTAAAAACTTCCCTAACCTAGGAATGGAGACACATCCAGTTTGGGAAGCACAGAGAGTCCCAGACAAGATGAACACAAAGAGATCCACACCAAGATATATCTTAACTAAAATGGCAAAGTTAAAGAGAGAATTTTAAAGGCAACAAAAGAAAAAAATGTGTCATATACAAGGGAAACCCCCTAAGGCTATCAACTGATTTTTCAGCAGAAACTTTGCATATGAGAAGAGAGTGGCATAATATAGTTAAAGCCCTGAAAGTAAAAAAACAAAAAACAAAAAACAAACCTACAACAAAGGATACTTTACCCAGCAAGGTTATCATTTAGAATTGGAGAGATAAAGAGTTTCTCAGACAAGAAAAATTAAAAGAGTTCTTCACCACTAAGCCAGGCCTATAAGAAATGTTAAATGGTCTTCTTTAAGTGAGAAAGAAAAGACCATAACAATAACTCATGGCAGACAAAGTAGACTTTAAAACAGTGTCTATAACAAAATACAATAAAGGGATCAATCCAAGAAGAAAACGTAACATTAATAAACATATATGTGTCTACCATAAGAGCACATAAATATGTAAAGAAAATATTGATAAAGGGAGAAATTGGCAATATTATAATAATGGTAAGGGAATTTAATACCCTACTTAGGATAATGAATAGACTGTCCAGAAATAAAATCAATAAAGAAGCAGTCACTTTTAAATGACACATTAGGCCAGATTGACTTAATAGATATTGGCAGAACATTCCACCTCAAATCAGCAGAATACACATTCTTTTCAAGTGCATATGGAACATCCTCAAGAATAGATCACATGATAGGCCACAGAAGAAGTCTCAATAAATTTAAGAAATTTGAAAATGTATCAAGCAACTTTTCCAATCACAACCATTGAAACTAGAATCAATTACAGGAAGAAAACTGAAAGAAAAAACAACACATGGAGACTAAACAACATATTACTACAAAAGCAATGGGTCAATGGAGAAATTTAAAAATACCTTTAAACAAATAAAAATAAGAAAAATAACTTTTCAAAATGTATGGGACACAGCAAAACCAATTTTAAGAAGAAAGTTTATAGTGATACAGGTCAATCACAAGAAACAAGAAAAATCCCAAATATACAACCTAACCTTCAACATAAAGGAATTAGAAAAAGAAGAAAAAACAACACCCAAAGTTAATAGAAGGAAGGAAATAATAAATATCAGAGTAGAAATAAAAGAAGCAAAGACCAAAAAAAAAAATAGTAAAGATCAATAAAACTAAGAGGTGGTCCTTTGAAAAGATAAACAAAATTGATAAACCTTCAGTCAGACGCATCAAGAAAAAAAAGAGGGCCCAAATAAAATTAGAAATGAAAGAGGAGACATTACAACCAATATCACAAAAATATAAACAATCATAACAGAATACTATGAACAATTACATGCCAAAAAATTGGGCAACCTAGAAGAAATGGATAAATTCCTAAAAACATTACAATATACAAATACTGAATAAGAAAGAAATGGAAAATCTGAACAGACTGATTAATAGTAATGAAACTAAATAATAATAATAATAACCTCTCAAAAAACAAAAGTGCAGGACCAGATAGCTTTCTGGGGGAATTCTACCAAACACTTAAAGAAGAGTTAATACTTACCCTTCTCAGACTATTTCTTCAAAAAAATTGAAGAGGAGGGAACAGTTCCAAACTCATTCTATGGGGAGAGCATTACCTTGATGTCAAAAACAGACAAAAACACTACAAAAAAAAAAAAAAAAATTACTAGCCAAAACCCTGATGAACATAGATGCAAAAATTCTCAATAAAATATTAGCAAATTGAATTCAAAAATACATTTAAAAAATCATACATTATGATTGGACAGAGACTTATTCCAAGGATGCAAGGATGATTCAATATCCACAAATCAATCAATGTGATGTGCAACATTAACAAAGGATAAAAATAATATGATCATCTCAATAGATGCAGGAAAGAATTTGGCAAAATTCAACACCATTCATGATAAAAATTCTCGACAAATTTGGTAGGAGGGAATGTACCTCCTATAACAGAGGACATTTATGACAAACCCTCAGCTGATGTCATACTCAATGTTAGAAAGCTAAGAGCTGTCCTCTAAGATGAGGACCAAGACAAGGATGCGCGCTCTTACCAGTTCTATTTAACATAGTAATGGAAGTCTTAATCACAGCAATCAGATAAAAGGCATCCAAACTGGAAGGGAAAAAGTTAAACTGTCACTATTTGCAAGCAACATGATAATATATGTAAAATACCCTAAAGTCTCAACTAAAAAGCTATTAGAACTAATAAATGAATTCAGTAAAGTTGCAGAATACAAAATTAATACACAAATCTGCTGTATTTCTAAATACTAATAATGAACTCTCAGAAAGAAAAATCAAAAAACAACCTCATTTACAATTAAATCAAAAGAAATAAAATGCTTAGGAATAAATTTAACCGAGGAGATGAAAGACCTCGTCTCTGAAAACTGTGAGACATCAATGAAAGAAATTGAAGATGATACAAATAAATGGAAAGATATTCTGTGGTCAGAGATTAGAATAATTAATATTGTTAAAATGTACATAGTACCAAAAGCAACCTGCAGATGCATGCAATTTCTATCAAAATACCAATGGCATTTTTCACAGAATTTGAAAAATAATTTTAAAATGTGTATGGTAATACAAAGACTCCAAATAGCCAAAATAATCTTGAGAAAGAAGAACAAAGCTAGAGCTATCACACTGACTTCAAATTATAGGACAAAACTATAGTAATCAAAACAGTATTGTGCTGGCACAAAAACAGACACATAAATCAATAAAATAGAATACAGAGCCCAGAAATAAACCCACACTTATATGACCAATTAGTCTATGACAAAGGGGGAAAGAATATGTGATGAGTATAAAATACAGCCTCTTCAATAAATGATGTTAGGAAAACTGGATAGCTACATGCAAAAGAATCAAACTGGACTACTTTTCCACACCACACACACAAAAAAGCTAAAAATGGATGAAAAACTTAAATGTAAGACCTGAAACCATAAAACTTCCAGAAAAAAACTGGCAGGATGCTCTTTGACATTAGTCTTAGCAATATGTTTTGGATCTGTTTCCTCAGGCAAGGTAAACATAAGCAAAAATAAATAAATGGGACTACATCAAACTAAAAATATTTTCACAGCAAAGGGAACTGTCAACAAAATGAAAAGTCCTACTACTGAATGGGAGAAGATATATGCGAACAATATATCTGATAACGGGTTAATATCCAAAATATACAAAGAACTAATACAAAACAACATCAGAAAATTGATTGTTGGTAAGGATGCGGAGAAAAGAGAATCCTTGTGCACTGCTGGTGGAAATGTAAATTGGTGCAGCTACAATGGAAAACTATGGCGTTTCCTCAAAAAGTTAAAAATAAGGGAATTTCCTGGTGGTCCAGTGGTTAAGACTCAGTGCTTTCCGTGTCATGGCCTGGGTTCAAGCCCTGGTGGGGAAACTAATGACCCTACAAGCTGTGCAGTGCAGCCAAAAGAAAAAAAAAAAAAAAAAGAAAAGAAATAGAAATACAATGCAAACCAGTAATTCCACTCTTGGCTATTTATCCAAAGAAAGTAAAAACACTAATTCAAAAAGATCTATGCACCCCAATGTTCATAGCAGCTTTATTT
This sequence comes from Balaenoptera acutorostrata, assembly GCF_949987535.1. NCBI lineage: Eukaryota > Metazoa > Chordata > Mammalia > Artiodactyla > Balaenopteridae > Balaenoptera > Balaenoptera acutorostrata. The sequence goes on along the minus strand of NC_080076.1, from coordinate 30,762,359 downwards.
ACAATAGCCAATACACAGAAGCAACCTAAGGGTCCATCAATAGATTAATGGATTCAAATATGGTATATATACTATGGAATATTACTCAGCCATAAGAATGAATGAAATCTTGCCATTTATGACAATATGGTTGGAGATGGAGGGTATTATGCTTAGGGAAATAAGTCATAAGGAGTAAGATAAATATGTATGTTTTCACTTATATGTGTAATCTAAAAACCAAGACAAACAAACAAATAAAACAGAAACAGGTTCACAGATATTGAGAACACACTAGTGCTTGCCAGAGTGTAGAGAGATTAGGGGAGGGGTGAAATAGGTGAAGGAGATTAAGAGGTATAAACTACAGTATTAAGTAAATAAGTCACAGATATGTAATGCATAGCACAGGGAATATAGTCTATATTTTATAATAAATTTGCATGGTATATAACATAAAAATATCAAATTGCTATGTTGTACACCTGAAACTAATATAATATTGTTGGTCAACAATACTTCAAAGAGAAAAAAGAAAACAAAAACTTGCTACATTGGATATCATCAAAATGTTGTTCTTTGAATGACTATTAAGAGAATGCAAAGGCAGTGTGCATTCTGGGAGAAGATATTTGTAAATCATATATAATGAGGGACTTGTATCAAGAATGTTTAAAAAGCTGTCAACTAAATAAGAACAAAATAAGCAACCCAATTTTTATAATGAGCAAAATATTTGAAGAGACACTGCATCAAAGAAACTATGCAGATATCCCTCTCGCCAAAAAAAACAAACAAAAAACAGAAAAAAATACTCAATATCCTTAGGCATTAGAGAAATGCAAATCAAAGCCACAACGAGATATCTAACTACACATCTATTATAATGTTTAAAAGTAAAGACAAACCTGGCGAAGTCATGGCAAGTATATAGAACAACAGAAATCTCAGACACCGATAAGGTAAATATAAATTCTTACAATCATTTTAGAAAATACCTTGGCAGTTTCAAAAAAACATAACCACATACTACCTACCATACAGCCAAGCTGCTACTATGTATTTACCCAGTAAATAAAAACATAGTTTTTTGGAGGGCTTTTACAAGAAATGTTAATAACAGTTATATTGGTAATTGACAAAAAATGGAAACAAACCGAATTTCCACCAGCAGGCAAATGGATAAGTTTCTGTGTATCCATACAATGGAATACTGTTTGTCATTAAAGAAAGAATGGATTCTTGACATAACAAGCAACCTGGTAAATTAAGGAAACTAGATATTATTACGGAATGATTCAATTTACATAAAGCTCTAGAAATGCTAGTGGCAAAAAAAAAAAGCAGAACAGTGGCTTTTAGAGGATGGGAGTGGGGTGGGCAGGGACAAAAAGGAGGGATTACAACGGGGAATTAGAAAAATTTTGAGGAAGGTAGATGTCTTATCTTGATGGTATGATAATTTCATAAGTCAAAACCTCAAACTGTACACTTTAAATATATGCAATTTACAGTATGTCTATTGTCACAATAAAGAAGTTTAAAAAGCAATATATATATATATATTATATATTATATATATATAATATATATATATTTGTACTGGTCATTTTAGTTTATAAAAAACATTAAGGTACATTAATTATCTCAGTGGAATCTGTCTACACTGCTGTGAGTGCCAGCCTTATTGCCCCATTATGCAGAAGATGAAGCCCGTTGTCAGAAATGATAAATGACGCAACTTAATTCATATAGCAAAATTGTATAGCATTTGGCAAGGTCATGTATCCCACAATTTAACTCAGATACTACAAGTTATCTTCTAGCACTCATGCCATGTTAAGTTGTTCTATTGGACTTTAGGATATATCTTCAGCTTGAACTTTTGAAAGGAACTTTTGTACAAAAGGGAAAAGGATCTATCAGTGTTTTCAGATAATGCCATGTCTCATGACTGGAACAATGAAATAATGAACAGAATTCTCCTGTTATTTAATGAAAAAATAAAAGGTAGAAACTTGTCAAGACCTTCTTCTGTTCTTTATTACACAATATCTACAGTCTTATTATTTGCTAACTCCTCTGGGAGACATTAGAGGAGAACACTCATTTATCGTCAGGTATAAATTTGTATTTGTCATGAAAATAACATAAAACCCAGTAAAGACCTCATTAAGAAAAAAAGAGTCATTTCACTCTCTTTGATTTTAAGAATGACGGTTTTCTTTTTATTTTATGTATAAAGTAGGAAAACTTGTAATTATTTTAATACATAGTATTGAGAAAAAGTTATATGATTCCTTAGGTGCAGGCTTAGCTCTTGTGAAATGGGTAAATTTATCTTGGCTAGAGATAAATCCAACCATACCCATTTTCCTGGTATCCTTCTTCCCATCATGCCATTCATCCTGTCTTTACCAGGGGCTTGCTTCCAGAATCTTGTTAAATATTTCCTGAATTTTAGTAATAAAACGTCAGAGTGACTATCAAAATAAGCTCCACAATTATCTGCAGCATAAAACCTGTTGTGTCAGGTAACCTTGCCTATTCCTGGACCACTGCCTTTCTCTACTAAATCAGGTACTGTGAATATGGACTACCAAAATCTGAATTTCAGCATTTTCCCAAATGACTTTTATGTACCATAGAGTTTGAAAGCAATGGTTTAAACTCTTGTATTATTTGACCTATATCACCTTTCTATTTAACATGTCCCCATCCATCTAAATCACATACACAGATAAACTCACCAAGAAATTTGCATTTCAATCAAGGATATAAAAGTATAAAATAAATGATAAAGTAAGGAATTTCTTGTGCTTTGTTCTCAGCTATTTGGGGACACTTAAGGAATATTTTTTGAACATAAATACTCAGAGTTCATGAATTATATGATGATAATTGTCTATTCTGCCTATATATAAGATTGGCCTTGTGCCAAGCTGATCTTAGCTCTGTACACTATAAGTGCAGGTGAATGTGTGGTAATCACATTTTGATACTGTTGTATGCATATGTTAGAGATACCATGTGGAAAAATTCAGTAGCTCTCTCTAGTGGTTTGTAATCTTTCTGACATTGTCAGATCTCAGGAGTAGAGAGGGGTCCTAGGGAAAATAAGGATCAGATATAACTTGAAGGCCTTGATAGCAAGGGGTCAGAAAGATGTGACAGCAGAAATTTAAAAACAAACAAAACATAGATGCTAGAGGGCAGAACAATATGGGGTATTTAGAGTTACTGGATGCACAGTGAGAACTTTATTGGAGTTTGTCAGAGAACTGGTATGATAAAGTAGAAAGAGGATGAACTTAGGTAAAATTTGGAAATGGCTCTTTTGAAGACCATTTCTTTCACTCTATTGGGAAAATAAATTGTACAACGTATTTAATCCCAGATTCTTCATCCATAAAATTGGAATACTAGTGTCTATTTTACAATTGAGTCCATACATTTAAATTTTATTATTCAAGCATAAAATAATATACATGATATTATAAAGTAACACATTCATGTAACCACCACACATACCAAGATAATAGCACATTACCAACACAGAGGCTTCCCTTTTGCCCCTTCTGGTCATTATCTCTACCAAAGTTACTCACTACTCTGATTTCAGTCAATATAAATTTTGTTTTGTTTGTTTTTAAATTTAATTTATGTAATGAATAAAATATTATATGAACATTTGAAGTTGACTTCTCTCTACATATTAACTTCAAGATTATTAATGTTCTTGCATACAACAGTAGTTCATTCTTTGAAACTCTATAGTACAGTATTTTATGAACATACCGGTATTTCTTTATACATTCTAGTATGGCTGGGTATTTGAGTTGTTTTCAGTTATCTGCTGTTATGAATAATGTTACTAGGAATATCTTTGTATATGTCTTTGGTTTCTCATATTTATGTAGTCTGTATGAGTGGAATTTCTAGGCCAAGGTAGGAATATTTTCACCTCTAAAGCCATTGTCAAAAATTTGTTCAAAAATAAAATAACTTAATATTCTTATAAGCAGTGCTGAGAGTTGTAGTTGCTCCAAATCCTAATACTTTGAATCATAAAACTGTCATTGTTTTGTTTGTTTTGGTCTTACTTCTAGTTATTCTGGTAAAGATGTAGTGATATATTAGTATGGTTTTAATTTGCATTTCCCTAATGAATGATGATATAGAATATCTTACCTTGTTTGAATATCCTTTTTTGTGAAATGTCCATTCAACACGTTTGCCTATATTTCTGTATTTTTCTATTGTTATTAGTTCTGTAAATTCAGCATATAATTCCAGAAGATATAATTATTATTTTAAATAGTAAATATATATTTAGGTTTATCTATATAAAAAGTTAACCTTTTACTTGTTTTTAATTTCTTTCTCTATTACTATTCTTCTCTCTGAAATCTTATTTTTTCTATATGAAAAAAGTCCCTTAGGTAAGATATTTACTTTTATGCAAATCTACTTTGGTAATTTGTTATTCCTAATGCTTCTCTATTTTATGTTCATTCTTGAAGCTTATTCTCACTAGGTATGGCATTCAAATGGGACCATTATTTTCCCTCTACCCTTTAAAACAGGCATTCCAGTATTTTATAGATTCCATTGTTTCTGTTGAAAAGTCAGCAATAATGTTTTTGTTATAGCTTTGAAGGTAAATGATTTCTTTTATCTGGCTGATTTCTTAAACTTTTAAATTTATCTTTGGGTTCTAGAAATTTTCTCTAAAGTGCTTAAGTATATCATTCTCCCAGTTTACACTACTTGGTGATTGTATATCTTCTTCATTCTTTGGCTTTATGTCTTTCATCAGTTTTGGAAAATTCTTGGCAAATATATCTTTAGATATTTTATCAAGTACCTCCTTTATTTCTTGGATTGGAATCACATACATATTAGATATCTCCATGATGTCCTATACTTTTTTATCCATTTAAGTGTAATTACTTTTTGTAGTTACTATGCTTCAATACTGATATTTTCTACCATTAAGCTCATGTATTGAATTCTTAGTTGTACTGATATTTTTAAATTCTAGGATTTTCATTTTTTGTTGTATAAATGCCAGGTATCTGATATCTTTTAAAATGTATCTTTAAGGTATTTATCAGATTTATTTTAAAGTTTATGCCTGAGCACAAATATCTGGATCATTCATTAGCTTAAATTTATTGACTTTTTCACTTGGATTTTGGTCATTTGTTCGTTTTTCCTAGTATGTCTGGCAAATTTTGATTTTAGGTTGTAAAATATATAAGAAAAAATATTGAGGCTCTAAATGTTGTTATATTATTTCAAGAGAGCTTTTACTTTTTTAATATGTTGTAGAGAAGGTATGGGCATGGCCTAATTGTAGTTTGTTATTAATACCTGTTCATATTTCTTTCAAGGTTACAACTAAAACTTAGATTTTTTAAACAGAGATGGCTCTTATTTCTTAATTACTCTAAACTCCAAATACATATATTGCTTTTTAGTCCCTTAAAAGTTGCTTTCTGTTTATTTTTGTTTGTTTGTTTTGTTTTGCTTTGTTTTGTTTTGATCTAACCATATCAATGTGCAACTTAGAAGTTAGCGAATTGCTCAAGGGGAAGTTATGTGCAGAATGTTAAACTCACCTTAGAAGGTCTTTTTCTCCACCTGTCTGCTCAAGTTCTGCTTATTCTGTTGCTTTTTCATTCTTTCAAGCAGTTGTTCATTGCTTTTTTTTTTTTTTTTTTTTTTTCTTGGTGGCTGCACCATGCAGCCTGTGGGACCTTTGTTCTCTGACCAGGGATTGAACCCATGCCCCCTGCAGTGGAAGTGTGGCATCTTAGCCACTGGACCACCAGGGAAGTCCCATGTTCATTGCTTTTATTCTTATCTCTTGCTAGGAGGTTTAATCTAATATCAGTTTCTTCTTCATAGGGAAAGGGGGACATTGGTGTATGAATATTTTAATTCATAACATCTGTTATATTCTTCAGAATAGTGACAACTATTTCCTATTACCAGAAATTTATAAGCTTTATCATATCCCAACTTACCTGTCACTATCTTGCAATTTAACTGATGTTGTGATACCTAATTTTTGAAATTTTAATTTTTCTTATTAGTGACAAGTTTCAACATATTTTCATGTCCTTGATAGCATTTGATTTTTTTCTCCTCTGTAAATTTCTCATCTCAAAATAATCTTATATGCTTTGTTTTAAATCTCTGTTGTCTATTAGTCAAACACTTCATTTAAACTATGATTTTCTTAGACCTTATAAATGACTGATGATCTTTTTCCTTCTCTAAGTGGTCAATTCTTGTCTATTTTGGAAGACCCAACACCAGCATCATCTTTAGTGAGGAGGCTTCTTTGACATCCAGGAAGAATATTTTTGTTGGAAAAAGATTGGTAGAACATAAATCTACTGTACTGGTTGTGACAGAATAGGCCCTATGATACTAATTGCCACAGCAGCAGATAAAAAGAGCAAAACTAGTTCCCCTCACAAATTTTCCAAGAAAAATCCCAACAGTTTCTGTTAAGAGCTTTAATTTATGTTGTCCTGGACACAAATGCCCAGGTTTACAGGAAGACAAATACTATGCTTTTGATTATTATCCCCAGTGTTGGGGTAAAAAACACCTCCTTCAGGAGGGCTACATCCCTCACTGTAGTTAAAAAATTCCTTGGCTGAGGCCCCAGTTATTTTGAGGCTATCCCTGGTAATAGCTGCATTAAAAAAATAGTTCACTGAAGCCCACTTAAGAGAATTGCTGTTAAAAGAATAAAAGGTTTAACAAAATCAATTCTCTTGGCCCCAAACTGCTCAATAATAACTGTATCTGGTAAAGAAATCACTGTTGCTAAGTGAATAAAACAGTTTTAACAGGAATCTCTGAAAGGCCTTCAAATCCAGTCACATTACTGGAAATACTCCCTACCACCCTCAGTTCTTGGCACTTTGAAATCTCACATTAAGTTAAATTGTGGATGGAGCAGAGCAAAATGTTGGAAATACTGAAAGTGTAAGGCTTCCTGTTAGGTAAATATTCTCTCTTATGAGAGAAATTAGAACTGTCATGGCAGCAAGAACAATATCTTACATATATTTTTGTATCTATAGGAAGAGAATTAGTAGGTGTCCAGAAAATTACTCATAGTGAGAATATAATTGAATTGAACTATTATTTTAATATGTTTTCTGGGAAATATTCCTGGATAGAGATCTACACAAAACACTTAGGATAGGCCCAGTCTTCAAAGAACTGCAATTTAAATGGGCCAATAAGTACATACTTGAAAAATTTGTGTCCAATATAAAGATCTATTTCCTAAGTAATAAGACATTGCAAAAATTCAAATGTGGAAAGACTGTACATTGGTTATTGACTTGGGTCAAGGAAGTCTTTGTGAAGGAAGTGGGGACTACAGTGGAAGACACTTTACCAATCACCTCACTCCTACCAATCTAATATTGTTCAGTAACCTGATAAAAACATCAGTGTCTAGTAGAAATCTTTCTAGTCTCCTAGGTACCTCATTCTAAGGCTTTGAAATTCCCATCAGACCCCACATGCTCTGTCAAGTTTATCATGTCCTTTCAAGGGCAAGGATGGTCAGTCTGATGAATGTGAACTTTTGATTCAGATACTCTTGAATTTGAGGTCCATCTCTAATAGTTACTTGCTCCAGTGGCTCATCCCAGTTTGCCTTTCCACAGATTTTATTGGGCACAGTTATCACACTTCAAATAAGTTTGGGTTCCAACCACAGAATTAAAACAAAAATGAAATCCTTTCTAAAAGGATTGTAAGGGGTTATTGTTAGAGTTGGGGGAAAAAAAGAAAGGGGAATCAGTTTCTCCCATCAGAAAAATCAAGGAGAGATTTCTGTGTCATGCATTATTAGCAACTTTAGGGTAAAACAATAGATGCTCTTGACTTTAGTTTGAGCCTGGTGCCAGTGTCAAAATGCAGATAGAAACACGTTGTAAATACTTTCAAATTGCCAAATTTATTTGAAGCAAATTGGAAGTGGGGGCAATTCAGAAGGGAGTTAGAATCAGAAAAGACTTCACAAACGAGGCATTTGACATGGAGAAAAAGAGCATTTTAGCATAGGAGAATCCATATAAGGGAAACAAACAAATCCACAACATATTCTGGGAATTGTGGAAAGATAATATGCTGGAACACATATTGCATGAGGTGGGGGTGAATAAAGAAGAGGTAAAAGAAACTAGTAGGGATATATGGAGTCATATTGAGAAATGATGAGGACCTTCAATAAAGACGCCCTTGAGAATGTAGATGACAGAAGAGCAAATCATTTGATATCTCTGTGAGGAGTAGGATCAGTGGAACCCAAGTTACAAATAACTATAAAAACTCTAGTTGGAGTTATTGTGTGAAAGATAGGATCAAAATTACAAAAGAAAGTGATTTGTTGAAAAGTTAAGTTGCATGTATACTGCATCATATATACCCATAGGACATAGATATGGAATATCTAAGCAGTTGTTGGAAATACGGGCCTGGATATGAGGAGAGAGAAAGGGGATGAAAATTTGGTGACAAGAGAAATATAAGGATTGGAATTTAAAATTTGTATAGTTTGGAAAGTGTTGGGAAATCCCAAGGATAGATTAGGAAGGTGATCAGTGTGGTAGGAAATAAGTCAGAAATAAGTAAAAACCAGAAGTGTGTAGGGCTTGAAACCTAAGACAAGAGTTCATGTTGTGTACTGGACATTGCAAAAGTCAAAATAATTACAGTATGAGAAATAAAGAGGATTGTTGGAGTCGGCAATTAAGTACAAGTGTGAGTAATTTCAGGAGAGAAGGTAAAGCAAAATCCCAGAGGGAGAGTAGATGAAAGGTAACTATGGATTTAGACTGTAACTAATCGAAAAACAAGTTTCAAAGTAAAGAGGACAACAATAGGGTGATAATTCTGTGGTTTGAGAAGATTACAGGTGAGGGTAAGTGAAAGTTAAACTTGAAGAATATCTCAAGTGTCAGTTCCAACCGTAAAGTGTGATCACCTCTATGCAGATATTTTGGAAGATAAGGTGTCTCAAGGGTTCTAGGTTATCACCTGGCTCCCATTTATCAATTGGCCCTTTAAGCTGTTAGAAACTACCTAGAACTCTTGAGCACAGTTCCCCTCTATATGATGCTGCAACTCTGGCCCAACACTTAAGGGGGGAATGATGCAATTTTTCTACATGACCAGAGGCTAAATGGGTGAACCAGTCTCCATTAAGATGTTGGAGTAACAAAACCAAAAACCAAAAACCAAAAAAAACCCACTAAAAGCAGGGAAACAAGGAGGGAAATCAGAATCGCAGCTGATGGGAGCAAGTAACATGACTGCTAAGAAAATTAATGTTACTTCTGAGTTGCCACGTTGTGCTCAATAAAAACAGAATGGAAGAGAAGAAGAGAAGATATATAGAATGTAGTGCTTGGGATTGAATTAGGATCCTGGAGCCAGAGAGGATTAAAAACCAGGATGTCTGGCAAAAGAGAGAGACACACAGGCAAGACTGGAACAAGCAGGTAGAAGACTGATTTTGAATCAAACAAGTGGGTTTATTAGGAAAGGGTACAAAATCTCAATGGGTACCAAACCAAATGAGGAAATAAGTAGCAATTAACACAGGTATCCAATACATTTTCTTCTGTAGAACTGTGGTTGGTCAAAACATCAAGAAATCATTTAAAGTTGCAATCATGGAGTCTCTGATTATACCTCTAGAAGCAAGTCCAATACACCCAAAGTAAGTTAGGAAAAGCTGGTAGTGGAGACAAATACAGGCAAGATGGGAATTAAGATTAAGATGGATGAACTTTGAATACAAATACCTCTGTGCTTTTGAAGAGTGGTGACACAGACATGACCAATGGTGGGGTTTTTGTAATAACATCACCTTTAATTTGTACACATTTTATTTAGTTAAGATTTCCTCTCAATTGACCCACACAACAATGTTAGCAAAAGCAAGGTTAGAAATAAGAATCACCACTTGTAGATAAGAAGCATATTAAAGTAATTATCTCAAGGTCTTGAAATTACTGGCAAAGTCAAACCTAGAACTGGTGAGACTTAGTCCAGTACCTTTGTGTGTGTGTGTGTGTGTGTGTGTGCCCTATTTCTTTATAAATTCCAATAATTTTTAAAAATTTCAGATTAAAACAAAATGATTAAGGAGCCTGATGATAATTCTAATAATTCCTTTAATTTCTTTTTTCTTGTCTCCTTTCTTTCTCAGGTTCAAGACGTGAATGTGACAGATAATTCTACATTTTGAAAAAAGTGAAAAAATATTTCTTTTTTCTTGTCTCCTTTCTTTCTCAGGTTCAAGACGTGAATGTGACAGATAATTCTACATTTTGAAAAAAGTGAAAAACTATTTCTTTTCTTTTGCTATCTAAGCTTCTTAATGAAGGCCTATGGGATCAGGAAATATTTAAAAAACTGAAACGAACCTCATGAGAGTAAGATTTGACTGCTTTTCTCCCTGAACACTCTCTCCTTGATCTGCAAACATTCCACACACAAGGACAGCAACTAAGTCACATTTCTCCCTTGTCCAGCCTCACTCCCTCCTTATTTTTTTAGAGTCTTTTGTCATTTAGGAAATTAGACTAAAATAATGACGCATTCCTTTGTGAATAATCTTGTAAAGCTGTTGGTCTAGTTGCTTAGAGTAATAGTTCTTCATCTCTGTGGAAAAAACAAGGAGTGAGTTGAAGAGGGGTTGAGGAGACAATGAAAGTGACCAGTTAAATCTCAGAATTTTTTTTTTTTTCATTACCAAAAAGAAAAGAAAAAAATAAGATTAACTGTTCTCTGGATGATGGAGCTTTCCAGGAGACCAAGTAAGTCTTCTATAAACAGTTTTACCTTCCTGACTGTGATTTACCAGACAGACACCAAATTTGTTCTGAGCACCATTGATGCGTCAGACACAATGGTGGATGACAGCTCACATAACCTCTCTTTCAGCTTTCATCTCATATATTCCATTTGAAGTTGAGTCCTGACAAGAGAGAGGTACGGAATTAATATTACCTTGTATCAGCTCAGTCTCCAGAGTGAACAGCAAGGTTTTTCTGGAAACAATAAACCCTTTAAATATGACAGGGGGAATGGGACCTTAGGAGGTCTCTGAAAGTATCCATTATTAAAGAAAAGGGAGAAAAGTCCTCATGGTGACTTTGATTTTTTTTTTTTTTCCTTTCAGCAAAAACAGTGAACTAGTGCCAGTTTTACATACAAATTTAAAGATGTGGGATGATTTATGTTAAAAATCTCTCTTTCCCCTCCCCTATAGCACATGCAGTGGAGAGAAAGAATTCATTATGACTGTGTTTCTTATGACATTGATATTCCTTTATTTTTTAATCTTTACCAAATAAAATTAAAATAAAACTCATGACAACTCTGAAAATAAAATCCAGAGGAAAAACATTATATCTGATCACATATATAAAGGTCAGATTTAATAGCCCAAATATGCAGGCAAGAACATATGTGTCCATCTCAAGCACTAGAAAAATTGTTAAATGAAAGTTAAATGTGTAGATTTCCACAAGATTCAAACAGGGAAAAAAAATCACATACATACACACACAATTGCATATGTATATGTACATATGTGTGTATTAATAAAATATCTTACTATAATAATTTATTACAATTAAAAATAAGTACATATGTGAACTGTATCTCACTAAATTTTTTTTATAAAATGAAAGTACTTAAAAATAAGAACATTCCATCCATATGCAGCAGAATACACATTCTTCTAATGTACACATGGAATATTTTCCAGAATAGATCACATGCTATGCCATCAAACAAGTCTTAATAAATTTAAGAAGATTGAAATCATAGCAGGCAACTTTTCCAAACACAAGGCTATGAGCTAGAAATCAACTACAAGAACAAAACTGAAAAAAACCACAAATATGTATGAGGCTAAAGAGTATTCTGTAAACAAATCAAAGAGTAAATTTAAAAATACCTGGAGACAAATGAAAACAAAAACACAATGATCCAAAACCTATGGGATGTGGAAAAAGCAATTTTAAGAGGGAAATTTATGGTGGTATAAGCCTACCTCAGGAAACAAAAAAAATCTCAAATAAGCAACTTAAACTTACACCTATAAGAACTAGGAAAAGTAGAACAAAGCCCAAAATTAGTAGAAGGAAGTACTGTAAATAATAAAGATCAGAGCAGAGATAAAAGATATGGAGATTATAAAAACAGTAGAAAAGATCAGTGAAACTAAGAGCTGGTTGTTTGACAAGATAAACAAAATTGATAATCTTCAGCCAGACTCATCAAGTGAAAAAAAGAGAGAGGTCTAAAATCAATAAAATCAGAAATGAAAAAGAAGTTACAGCCAACAAACAGAAATACAAAGTTCATAAGAAATTACTATGGCAATTATATGCCAATAAAATGGACAACCTAGAAGAAATGGGTAAATTCCTAGAAATATGCCCTCTCCCAAGACTGAATCAGGAAGAAATAGAAAATAGGAACAGACCAATTACTAGCAATAAAACTAAATTTGTAATAAATAAACTTCCAACAAACAAAATTTGAGGACCTGATGCCTTCACAGGTGAATTCACCAAACATTTAAAGAAGAGTAAACACCCATCTTTCTCAAACTGTGCCAAAAAAATTAAGGAGGAGGGAACACACCCAAACTCATTCTACAAGGCCAGAATCACCCTGATAATAAAACCTAATACATTACAAAATGAAAATCACAGGCCAATATTACTGATGAACATACATGCAAAACTTCTCAACAAAATATTAGCAAACCAAATTCAAGAATACATTAAAAGGATCTTACACCATGATTAGGTGGGATTTATCCCAAGAATGAAGGGATGATTCAAATCCACAAAGCAATCAATGTGATACACCACATTAAAAAACTGAATAATAAAAATCATGCAAACATCTCAACAGATGCAGACAAAGATTTTTACAAGATTCAACATCGATTTATGATAAAAACTCTCAACAAAGTGGGTATAGAGGAAACATACTTCAACAAAATAAAGTCCATATATGACAAGCCCACAGCTAACATCATACTCAACGGTAAAAAGCTGAAAGCATTTCCTTTGAGATCAGGAACAAGACAAGGATGCCATCTCATTCCACTTTTATTTAACATAGTATTGGAAGTCCTAGCCACAGCCATCAGACAAGAAAAATAAATAAAAGTGATCCAGGTTGGAAAGGAAGAAGTCAAACTGTCACAGTTTGCAGATGACGTGATAGTATACACAGAAAATCCTAAAGATACCACTCAAAAACTATCAGAAATTATCAATGAATTCAGTAAAACTGCAGGATACAAAATGTACAGAAATCTGTTGCATTTCTATACACTAACAATGAACTCTCAGAAAGAGAAAAGTTTTAAAAATTCCATTTACAATCACATCAAAATAATAAAATATCTAGAAATAAATCTAACTATGGAGGTATACAACCTATACTTGGAAAACTATAAGACACTGATGAAAGAAATTAAGGACAACACCAAAAAATGGAAAGATATACTGTACTCATGGATTAGAACAACTAATATTGTTAAAATGGCCATACTACCCAAGGCAACCTACAGATTCAGTGCAATCCCTATCACAATCCAATGGCATTTTTCACACACCTAGAACAAATAATTTTAAAATTTGTATGGAAACACAAAAAAACCCAAATAGCCAAAATGATCTTGACAAAGAACAAAGCTGGATGTATCACACTTCCTGATTTCAAACTATACTACAAAGCTACAGTAATCAAAGCTATATGGTACTGGCACAAAAACAGACATGTAGATCAATCAAACAGAAGAGATCCCAGAAATAAATCCACACTTATATGGTCAATTATTCTATGTCAAAGGAGGAAAGACTATACAATGGGGAAAAGATAACCTCTTCAATAAGTGGTGTTAGGAAAACTGGACAGCTACATGCAAAAGAATAAAACTGGACTACTTTCTTACACCATGTAGAAAAAATTAACATGAAATGGATTAAAGACTTAAATATAAAGTCTAAAACCATAAAACTTCTAGAAGAAAACATAGGCAGTATGCTCACTGACATTAGTCTAACAATGTGTTTTTTGTATCTGTTTACTCAGGCAAGGTAAATAAAAGCAAAAATAAATGACTATAGCTACATCAAACTAAAAATCTTTTGCACAGCAAAGGAAACTATTGGGTTGGCCAAAAATTTCGTTTGGGTATTTCCATAAGATGTTAAAAAAAACTTAATGAACTTTTTGGCCAACCCAATGTCAACAAAATGAAAAGTTCACCTACTGAATGGAAGAATATATTTGCAAATGATATATCTGATAAGGGGTTGATATCCAAAATATATAGAAAATTCATACAACTTAACATCAAAACAAACAACTTGATTAAAAAATGGACAAAGGAGCTTAATAGGCATTTTTCCAAAGAAGACACACAGATGGCCAACAGGCACACAGAAAGAAGCTCAAAATCACTAATCATCAGGGAAATGCAAATCAAAACCACAATGAACTCTCATCTCACACCTGTCAGAATGGCAATTATCAAAAAGTCAACAAATAACAAGTGTTGGCAAAGATGTGGAGAAAAGGGAACGCTCATGCAATGTTGGTGAAAATGTAAATTGATGCAGTCTCTATGGTGTAATTTGATGCAGCCACTATGGAAAACAATAGGGAGGTTCCTCAAAAACATTAAAAATAGTACTACCATGCAATCTATCCAAAGAAAACAAAAACACTACTTCCCAAGGATACATGTATTACTATGTTCATTGCGGCATTATTTACAGTAAGCAAGATATGGAAGCAATCTAAGTGTCTATTAATAGATGAATGGATAAAGAAGATGTAATATATACATGTAAAATCCTTCCAAGGTCCATACAACACAGATGGACCGTGGAAGAATTATGGTAAGTGAGATAAGTCTGAAAAAGAAAGACAAATACTGTATGCTTTCACTTGTATGTAGAATCTAAAAAACAAAAGAAATGAACAAATATAACAAAACAAAAACTGAGTTATAGCTGAGTCATACAGAGAATAAACAGGTGGTTGTCAGAGGGGAGGGGAGATGGAAGAGGAGATAAATAAGTGAGGGAGATTAAGAGGTATAAACTTCCAGTTACAAAATAAATGAGTCATGGTTATGAAGTGTACAGTGTGGAAATATAGTCAATAATTATGCAATATCTTTTTATGGTGACAGATGGTAACTAGGTTAATCATGGCTATCATTTTAAAATGTATCAAAATATTTAATCACTATGTTGTGTACCAGGAACTAACATAGGGCTATAGGTGAACTATACTTCAAAAACAAACAAACAAGCAAATAGAGAAAGAGATCAGATTTGTGGTTATCAGAGCCCGGGTGTTGGGGAGAGGGAGAACTAGATAAAGGTAGTCAAAATGTACAAAGTTCTCTTTATAAGATAAATAAGTACTAGGAATGTAATGTATAACATGATAAATATAATTAACACTGTTGTATATTACATATGAAAGTTAAGAGAGTAAATCCTAAGAGTCTCCATCACAAGGAAAAAATAATATTTTTATGTTTCTTTAATCTACATGAGATGATTGATGTTCACTAAACTTATTGTGGTAATCATTTCATGATATATGTAAGTCAAATTATTATACTGTACACTAAATTATACATTGCTTTATCTCAATTATATCTCAATAAAACAGGAAAAAAGAAAAAAAAATAAGTACATTTACTCACTTGGCATTTAGCAAAGATGGTCTGATATTTTTCAAATCTCTTTTTGTTGAGTAACTTGTAATAGCTTCTCTAACTACGATATTGAAGAAAATAAATCTGAGGCAACACTGTATGTTGAACCTGGAGTCCAAAATACTAAACTTCCTACTTGTAAAAGTAGCTTATTTTTTCTGTGTGACCAAACCATTATCTGTAAAATGGGTATAATAATATTTATCTCACAACATCCTTTGGAGGGACAATCAAGTGGAATCATTTACATGAGTAGTTATAAATAACTAAAAATCCCTTCTGGGAATGCTGAGGAGCACTGGGGCTCCAGTTTAGGATGTTTACAGAATAAGGCTGAGCATGGGATTGTCTAGGACTAAAAGATAGAACAAGAAAGTCTTGAATTCCAGGTTCTCATTGGTGCTCATCTAGGATTGTAAGGATGAGGGCCACCACCGGTGTCCCACTGGAATTGGGGAGACTGTTTTAATTATCTATTGTAGTATCACAATTTACCTCAAAATCCTTTGGCTTAGATCCACAGAATTTACTATCTCACAATTTTTGTGGGTCAGGAATCCAAGCAGGATGTTGCTGGGAGCCTCTAACTCAGGACCTCTCATAGTCTGTAATCAAGGTAATGGCCTGGGCTGCAGTCATCTCAAAGCTGGGCTGGGAAGGATATGTTTCCAAGCTCTGTCATTTGGATGGCAGTAGGCCTCAGAAGATTCTCTTCCAAGTTCATTCAGGTGACTGTTGACCTGCTTTAGGAGTGCTGCCAACAAGAAACATCTGTTCCTAGCTACATGGGGCTCTCCATTGGGCTGAACAACATGGTAGCTTGTTTAGGAAGAGCAATGGCTCAGAGAAGAAACCAGGCTTTTTGTAACTTAATCTCCAAATTGGCATCCATAGCTTCTTATGTATTCTATTTCACAGAAGGGAATCACTAGGTCCAGCCTATACCCAAGGGAAGGGAGTTACACAGGGCCATAAATACCAGGGGCAGGGATCTATGGGGACCACTTTAGAGGTTGCCTATCAAACTGGGAGACAAGGAAAACTCTGTAAGAACCTGATGGAAAGCACCCTAGAAACCCCAGGAAAGGTCTACTCACAAAAGAAATGGAAAGGAAAGCACATAGGTTCAGAAGTTAGGGCTTGGGAAATCCCCTGTCACCATGGTACACAAAGGAAGAGAGGTGTTTTGAGCCCCTGGAACTCAGAAGGACATATTAACAACTTCACATTTCCAGGGTCCCTCACTGTAACTAGAAGACTTGATGTTTGGGGATCTTTTTAAATTTGATTTTTAAATTAAGTCATGGAGGTATGTATTCCCTAATTGAAAGCTGAGGAGAGAGTCTCTGAGTTATCCAAACACTTGCCTACAGCCCTGGTCAGTGGTTAAACCAGGTCTGGAACGAAGTGTTATGATTTCCAACCTGTATTCTTCTGAGGTTGCCACCTTCTCCTTGGTGTAAAAGACACATGACAGTACAGAGCAGAATACTCCATGGCACGTGCCTCTGTGCTGATGACTCGTGTTTATTCATCAAGCAAAGGGGATCATAGCAGAGATGCTTTTAAAATCTCACTATCTAGTTTTCCCCATGGGACAGGTCATTTAATACAAAGGGTTGCCCTAAGAAAAGCACTGCAATTTACCTTCACTTACCAGGTGCAAGGAAACTGCAATGAACAGGAACACAGCTGAACTCAATTAAGCACTCTTTTTTTTTTTACCCCCTCCCACCCCCAACCACCGCTACCACCAGAATGTTCCTTTAAGAAGAAAGAGGCCAGCTACAGTAAGTGAGCTAATGTTTGTTAGCAATTTCTCTAAAAAAGCCAATTCCTGAGTATGTCCTGGGTCAGAACACACTAATTTGAATTTTTTATACATTGTTAATTGATGTCCCTGAGGGATCACAAACTCATTTATTCAAGGAAGATTCAGTGATATTCACCAGATAGGAATTAATGAGGTAAGCACATAGAACCACACATTTAAGAAAATTTTCCACAGCCAAATGAGATTGAAAGTAACTGGGATCTGGGGGTAGATCTTTGTTTCCCAGAGTAAAGTAAAACTAAATAACCAGAGACTACTATAACAAATGGCCTGTATGTGAAAGGTTGATCTCTTAAATATATTTAATAGTTTAATTTCTATAGGTTAAAAGTGATATCATTAAGAATTAAAAATTTAGTTAAATTAAATGACATTTTTTAAAACCACACCTTCCATTTTATAAAACATTTTCACACACATAATCTCCAGCTAACTTCAATCATTTGTATTTGCCCATTGCAAAAAACTTCTCCAGGTGAAAAGCTTTATCTAGATTTCCCTTTCTCAATACTATATGCTGTTGTTGTCAACAACAATACTAATGTTGTTACTACCTAACAACATTCCTTCCAACACATCGACAAGCACACTTCACCTGACCAACTCCTCCTTATCTCCTCCTTAGATCTCAATTTAGCCTTCACTTCCTCTAGGGTCATTCCCATCACTAGAGTGAATTTTATAATCCATTGGAAAGGCCATCCCCACACCAATTACTTCAAGATCACTTGAGACAGAACCAAGCATCCATATAGTTTTAAAGCATTCCAGGTGATTCAAATGTAATCATGAATTTGAGAAAATAAACCAGAGTTAAAATGTTTTGCATGGGAGCAGTGTTGGTTTTAGTCAGACCCAGGCAAACAAGAATTCAAATATACTCTATCTTGTGAGAGGTATCCAGAGTCATTTATCTGGACTGTGAATAGCTAGAAGATAAGGATTTACTGTAAGCCTTTTTGTTTTTAATATCCCTATAGCATGTAGCTCCTACATAGCTATGCAATGAGCAATAGTAGACCTTAACAAAACTATCTGAACATCAGAATCTTTAGGGAAGTTTATGAAATGTGGAAATTCTTAGGTCTGACTCTGTACCTATAGAATCAAAATTCGTGGATTTAGATAATTCTGATACCATAGATTGAGGAGACATTAGTCTAAAGTGAAGGGACCTTGGAATTCATTTACTTTGAAAATATACCTAGAGCAGGAATCACAAGTAAAACCTCCCGACAGATACTTGAACATTTCTAGTGACATGATGTTCATTATTTCTCCTTCAAGTCCTCTTCACTGTTAGACCACTATGGTATTAACCCATTCTTGCTGATCGATATCCTTTCAAAGTCCTTTTCTTTAGAATGAATATTTGTTAGTCCTTGCTGTCTCTTTCAAAAATTTTAAGGAGTATGAGGTTATAGTAGTAAACATAATAAATTGCCTGGCCGTAAGAAACTTAGGGGTATAAACAAGTAAAAATAAATTAAGGTAGTATGTTAAGTACTACCAAAGGAGTTCCAAACAGGATGATGACCTGAACTTGTACAACAGGCATATAAGTCAGTCTTGGGGGAGTCCAGGATGGTTTCCTAGAAAAAATGTGGACTAAGATGAGGCCTGGAAGGTTAGTAGGGATTATCTAGGGGAAATGTGTGACTAGAAGGGGAGGGGCAGAGCAATATATAAGAGTATTGTAGAGCAGTATTCTAGGCAAATAATTTTTCCAGGGATTAAGGTGATCAACTATCCTGGTTTGTCCAGGACTTCCCTAGTTTTAGCAGTGAACATTTCATGTTTTGGTAAACCTATTAGTCTCAGGTTAGTAACCATAGAGGTTTAATGGACATTGCTGTGGTGAGATGGCCAAAATGATTTCATTAAAAAGAAGATGGTTAATAAAGTTTACCACTGATGCTCAGTCTCCAGTGTGCATGCAGAGTTTAAGGAAGGACTTCAGAAAGTATGGAAAGGATGATTAAAGAGATTCTAGAATGATAATAAAGCACATAACCAATTTTACAATTTTTCTTGCATTATCCTGTTCATATTTTCAAAATGACTCTGTGTGTCATCTTTAATACATGTGTGATAGATAGAGACCTGACTCCTATGCTAGATAGTTATGACAGGCCTTAGTCTTTGGACAGATCTTAGATAAATACTCATCATATAGGAACTTATCAAGTCCAGAAATTGGTTTCACCAATCTCAACTGATAAGAAAAGGGTTTGTTAAATTGCTTGGTCAATTTGAAGATTTAGGAGGAAAGATTACCAGGAAAAGAATACTCTGATCTCAGACTTAGAAAGAAGGCAGATATGATGTGAGAAAGAAGGCATATATGAAGTGATGCCCTAGAATTTCTCGGAACAGAGTTTAATGCAAAGTTCTCTTTTAAGTGAACATGCTAGTGGGATTTTTTAAGTTAATTAGTTGACAAGACTACTCAGCATATTAGAACACCGCATACTCCAAAGTTAAAAGATTAAAAATAATTTTTCTCCTACTGTCTCACAATTAATTGCTTTCTGCAGCTTGCCTGAAACAGCTGTTTCTTTATTCTTTCTTAATGAGGCTTGACCACAGGCATGTAATATTCAATGCCAGTTTTCAAATGTGATTCGTGGAAAATTAAAAATCCCCTTTTCTATAATTTTTTCTGGTTTGCATGAGGAATTTGGAGATCTTAGTCCAAGAGGAAACATTAGGAACTCACACTTACCTGGGAGCTCCATGCCCTAAGAGAAAATGAGAATCTCATTGTACAGTTTAGCATTAAAGCGATAGGGACTTATTCTGTTATTCCTTTAATGGATGTTTGCATTTTAAATGAGACTTACAGACTTCGACAGTGTTTAATCTAAAGGAATTATTTTCATACTCTAGCAAGTTGGGAAGTGCTGAAGAAACTATTTCAAGTGTGGGGGTTACATTATGTCATAACAATATGGTATGACTAAAGAAGAGGTAATCTTAGAGCCCATTATATTTATGATCTTTGCTGTTACTAATGTATAATAATAATAATAATAATAATAATAATAATAATAATAATAATAATAATAATTGTTATTATCACTAACAAATACTAACAAATACTCAGCATTGTATATGAGCCAGGCACTATTCAAGGCACTAAGGATGCAACAGGAACAAAGTCCATGCACTCATGAAACTTTTAATCTAACAGATAACTAATGAATGAACAAACCAATACTCAAACAAGAAAAATGCCAGTTGACGATAAATGTTAGTGATGGAGAGGGACTGGAATACTACTATTTTAATTATCGCCATAATTTGGTTGCCATAATCATAATTATGTTTACTCAGGATATCTGAAATCAGATAAACTGAGAATAAAGGAATACATCATCTCACCATTCAACAAATATTTATAGAGCTTTTCCCACATTGCAGGTACTGTATTAGATGCTAGAAACAACACTTTCTATTGAACTGTGCGTCAATGATTCAGGTCCTCACCTCCTTTTGGGAACCAATTATTCTGGCAACATATGGAGGTGGTATGAGACTCTCCCTTACACTATCTCATGCTGGTTCCCTATATCCTTATTTTCTCTTTCTTTTAGTTACTTTTTCCACAATCTCTAGGCCATAATCTTGATACCAACTGTTCTTTGGCTAAAGGTTTTATATTTTGACTTTCTTTATATATGTCTCTACTTCCTCTAAAATTTTAATTACTCAGAGGGACAGTGTTCTTCCCATAATTAGAGGGAGCGTCTTAACTGAAAATATCCTTCTAATCGCCTGTTCCATAATATGACCCCAAACTGGCCAGTTGCTCTGCCTGAGTTCTCAGAAGATGGTCAGTATCCTTGTTTAGTGACAGTTCTTTTCATACTCTGGTTTGGGAAATATATATTTTCTAGTGATGAGAGTTCATGCAGATGCCTCGAACCATAAAGGGTTTTCTTGACCATAGTTTTACAAAAAAAAAAAAATCATAAAGGATTTATTCATGAAGGATTTATTCCTCCACCAAATACTTACGGTGTTGACTATATGCTAGAAACTGATCAAGGCACTGGGGATAAAACAATAAGACTAACCAAACAACCAACCAAGTCCCTGTCCTCATGGAGTTTACTGGTGTGGCGGTGAAATCTATATGGATGAAAAATATTTTAGTTTTAAAAGTGTTTTTAAAATGTATTTGCTTGCTTGTTTATTTCTTTTAAGATTCCCAGAGAAATCTGAGAACACTGTGTAACAAAAAGGACATTTCCCATAGTTTTGGTCAAAACCTGCTTCCTATTTTAATGCTAAAGAACAAAACTGCAATATTCATGATGATATTTAAAAAAAGCTTCATTCAGTCCTCTTTCCAGACAAATGGTGGAGTTAAAAGAACTGGTGACTTCTTGTCTATGCATTAGACTATATGTGTATGTAGATACAAGCTTGTATTAGTATGTGTGTGTGTATACAGATGTGCATATGTGTTTGTCTTCAGCTGTCCCTTATTAAGTGTCTAATCATTATACTATAGTCTTCTGAAAGCTAAAAGGAAACTCTCAAACTTACATGACTGTCTCCCAAACTCAGTTAACATAATCTCAGGACAAGGGTCTTGCAAGTGTTGTTAGTATTCCTGCTATAAGATGTGGTTTTATATATATTTCCAATGGTTGGTTTTTCAACACATATTTTTTCTATATTTCAAGTACATTTATTCAATTACAAAACTAAGGTATCTATGTACTATTTTACCATAAAGTAATTAAGTTGATGTAGTTGCTAAACAAGGAAATTATTTTTCATGTGTGAGATATCTTTGATTAGAAATTTGGCATCTAGGATATCTCCTTATTTTTATCACCTGGGCACCATTGTTTCAGTATTATCTGGTTACCTTCATTTGGAAGAGTGGGTATAACAGAGGAATATAAAGTTGATCTATGATTGCCTGTTGCCAAGAGCATATATTCAATTGCTAAATCATTGATGGTCAACAATCTGCTACTTATATTACCTTTATAGGTCCCTCAGTTTTAAAGCATTTACCTTCGTTGCCTCTGTCTAATTATTCTAAAAGAGTCAGTCTGATACTTATATAGAGTAAGAAGTTCCCTGAGGGGGAAGTTTTTAAAGCACTAGGATGACTGAGGCCTACAGAAGACACACATTCTGGTGCATGAATGATGACTACAATTATTTTTAATAAAAATACAGTCTCTCTTTTCACCATTAGAAGTGAGTCTAAAATGAGTTCTTCCATGAGGGATAATGGAGTGACTCACATTCATTTTGAGGCATCAGGGGCCACATACCAGGTCTTTTCTTGACAGTGTATTTTTATGTTTGAGAAGGCAGCAATAGTAAGATGAATACATATTTCCAAAACACCAAAATTTGAAAGAATGTTCCTTAAAAGAGCAGAATTAGAGCATATGTGACTTCTTCACTAGTGTTTTATTGATATCAGGTTGATTGCCCAGACTCTTATGTGCACCCTTAATGAGCAGGATGGAGGCACAGAGAACTTGGCTGGAATTGAGGGTGGTCGGAGGACTATGAGGGAACCACTGTATTCACCAGTAAGGAAAAAGAAAAATGAGTGACTTCTGCCAGTTGACATTAGACTGTCAGTGGGATTTCCTAAATGTATAATGTCATACTTTCAAGGATTTATTTATAAAAATAAATTGTTCCTCCACGTTCTGTTCATGACATGGACAGATTGACTCAGATATCATACACTCAGCACTTTTTAAATGTAGATCAATTAGGTTTTCTTTAGCTTAATATACAAATAGCTGTTCATTTTAGAAAATCATTTAAAAATTGAAATGATAAAGAAAAATTAAACAAAATAAGTGGCTTTCTCTGGAGGCCAAGAACCTAAATATATACTGTGTCTACTCACCTGCCTAGAAGTAGATATAAAGGTAAGTGGGAAAGCTATTGTCAGAATGGGGGAGTACTGAGAAGGGGCCCAACTGTCTATTTCCCAAGCTTTAAGAAGTCCTGGAGGTAGGGCTTAGTGGAAACAATAGAGGAAGTATGGGAGTGGAATAAAAGAGACCTAGAATTCTCTTCCCTGATGTAGTCCTGGGAGGTAGCAAATCTGGAGAGTTTCAGAAGCTATTCACAGTGAGGACCAGTAAACTAGGTGTGGCTGTTGCTGGGCTGTCTTTTATTTTAGACTGGATTATTGGTCACAGTTTGTTTCTCTCCTATAATACTATTTTATATCTACATGATTCCCATGGTCTCATGGAGGTTGGAATATACTGAATTTGGGCTTGGCTGTGAAAATTGCTTTTTCCAATGAGATGTTAGCAACTACAACCTGAACAAATGCTTCAAAATGAAAGTTCTGGTTGAACATATCCTCTTACCCTGCTTCCTTTTGCTATGAGAAGAAAATTCCTTGGGTAGCTGCAGAGAGCTTCTCTGTACTCTGAAGCTAAACCCAGCCTCATCTGAATTCATTGAACCTCAGTGGGCTCCCACACACATGCAAGAAATAAATGCCCATCATTGTAAACCACTGAGTTTTGCGGTGGTTTGTTGTACAGCACTGTTGCAAAACTGACCAGTACAAATGTCCAGTCAGTTGACCTGAAATCATCTCCAAGTTCTCTAGGTGAGGGAAGAACCACCCATATGTTTCCCTGTAGCCAAGAAAGATAAATATGAGGAACAGGGGAAT
This sequence comes from Balaenoptera acutorostrata, assembly GCF_949987535.1. Taxonomy (NCBI): domain Eukaryota; kingdom Metazoa; phylum Chordata; class Mammalia; order Artiodactyla; family Balaenopteridae; genus Balaenoptera; species Balaenoptera acutorostrata. Next base: position 30,738,044 of record NC_080076.1, on the reverse strand, counting down.
AATGCTTATAATAGAAAAACAATGTAAGTCACTTTTTTTTTGTGAACTGAGAAACCTAAAAGCTTCTTAACAGCAAAATAATTACAGATTTGAATTAGTGCTCTAAAACAAATATAAAATTTGGTATAATAGAAAAAGTTGGGGCAGACCAATTATATAAAATTAGGGTATACTAACCTTCAAAGTTAGCTGGTCCTCACATTTTCTGTCTTTGGAATATGAGAGTGAAGGAACCACTTTACTCCTATATTAATGCAATTCAATCAATGCAGCAAACTGGAGCTAAAATTATGGCAAGCTGAGAGCCCTCATGAAAGTCAAAGTTGTGATGGAGCAAAAATAGTGAGTTAGGAGAGATAGTTGGTTAGAAGGTATTTGAACTCAGAAAAAAATCAGAGAGGCAAAGAAGAAGATACTTAATTATTAGGCAATCTGTACACCTACTTGGGTCCCTGTTAGTTTCATGTTATTTTTCTGAATCTTTTGATATTTATTCTCTCTATAAAAATCTCCATTACTTAAGTGAAGTTCGCTGGTTCCTCATTATTAGAAACAGCAACAAAAAAGTCTATTATTATTGAAGCACCTGAAACTTTGAAATAAGGCTAAAAACAATAACTTACACATTTCTATACTCAATAAGCTTTGATTCCAAAATAAAACATTGCATTACATAAGTGCTCTGCTCTGGGTAGCTGAGGGAACCCTCTACCTCATTACAAATGGCACCAATTTGTTCCAAGTGTTTCTCTTCGTGAGTGGGTCGGTGTGAGTTTCTCCAAATTCCAATCTAACTCAGAACTGCAGTAAATTTATTTGGGTCTCATCCAAGGATTGTATATCATTTCTAGGAGAAATGGCAAACCCATTTCTAGGAGATACTATGCTTAGAAAATTCTCCTTAATTCATTTCATGTTTTCCCACTCAGCAGACTGGAAATGCCCAAATCTATTTGCTAGTACAATTCACTCCTTAATTACGGGAGGCCTAATTGCCACTCCTCTGTGGTATAACAGGCTTCTAAGTTCCCATTTCTATGCCCAAAATGGGAACTTGACTGTGTAACTGAACTACTCATTTAATTGGAGTGGAATAGAAGGGGGGAAAAAGAGGGAGATTGCAACAGACTGCCTATAGAGTATAAACAAGCCAGATTCATTTACATATGTAAATTTAGCCAATTTTAGGCTTCTAATAAGCTCCCTTCCTTCCTTTAAATCAGCACTTTAGGCGAGACCATCAAGATGGCAGAAGAGTAAGATGTGGAGATCACCTCCTTCCTCACAAATACATCAGAAAGACATCTACATGTGGGACAACTCCTACAGAACATCTACTGATCACTGGCAGAAGACTTCAGACTTCCCAAAAGGCAAGAAATTCCCCACTTACCTGGGTAGGGCAAAAGAAAAAAGAAAAAACAGAGACAAAAGAATAGGGATGGGAACTGCACCACTGGGAGGGAGCTGTGAAGGAGGAAAAGTTTCCACACATTAGGAAGCCCCTTCACTGATGGAGATGGTGGGTGGCAGTGGGGAAAGCTTCAGAGCTATGGAGGAGAGTGCAGCAATAAGTGTGCAGAGGGCAAAGCAGAGAGATTCCCGCAGAGAGGATCAGTGCCGACCAGCACTCACTAGCACAAGAGGCTTGTCTAATCACCCGCTGGGGTGGGTGGGGGCTGAGAGCTGAGGCTGAGCCTTCAGAGGTCAGATTCCAGGGAGAGGACTGGGGTTGGCTGCGTGAACACAGCCTGAAGGGGTTAGTGCACCACGGCTAGCCATGAGGGACTCCAGGAAAAACTCTGGATCTGCCTAATAGGCAAGAGACCATTGTTTCAGGGTGCGTGAAAAGAGGGGATTCAGAGCACCGCCTAAACGAGCTCCAGAGATGGGCACAAGCCACGGTTATCAGCACAGACAATGAGACAGACATGAAATGCTAAGGCTGCTGCTGCAGCCACCAAGAAGCCTGTGTGCAAGCACAGGTCACTAACCACACCTCCCCTCCTGGGAGCCTGTGCAGCCCACCAATGCCAGGGTCCTGTGAACCAGGAACAACTTCCACGTGAGAACACATGGTGAGCTGGTGCAACGTCTCATGCAGGCCTCTGTCGCAGCAGGATCGCCCGGCATTCCATACCCCTCCCTCCCTCAGGCCTGAGTGAGCCACAGCTCCCTAATTACCTGCTCCTTTAACCCTGTCCTGTCTGAGCGAAGAACAGATGCCCTCAGGAGACCTACACACAGAGGCGGGACCATATTCAAAGCTGAACCCCAGGAGCTGTGCAAACAAAGAAGAGAAAGGGAAATTTCTCCCAGCAGCCTCAGAAACAGTGGCTTAAATCTCCACAATCAAGTTGATGTACCCTGAATCTGTGGAATACCTGAACAGACAAAGAATCATCCCAAAATTGAGGTGGTGGACATTGGGAGCAATGATATAAATATTTTTGTGAGTGTGTATGTGTATGCTTCTGTGTGTGATTTTGTCTGTATAGCTTTGCTTTTACCATTTGTCCTAGGGTTCTGTCTATCCTTCTTTTTAAATTATTTTTTAATTTTTAATTTTTAAAAATTAATTTTTATTTTCATTTTAATATCTTTATTTTATTATATTTTCCTTCCTTCTTTCTTTCTTTCTTTCTTTCTTTCTTTCTTTCTTTCTTTCTTTCTTTCTTCCTTCCTTCCTTCCTTCCTTTCTTTCTTTCTTTCTTTCTTTCTTTCTTTCTTTCTTTCTTTCTTTCTTTCTTTCTTTTTTTCTCCCTTTTATTCTCAGCCATGTAGCTGACAGGATCCAGGTGCTCTGGCCAGGTGTCAAGCCTGTGCTTCTGAGGTGGCAGAGCCAAGTTCAGGACACTGGTCTACCAGAGACCTCCTAACACCACATAATATCAAATGACGAAGCTTTCCCAGAGATCGCCATCTCAGCGCTTAGACCCAGCTCCACTCAATGAGAGCAAGCTACAGTGCTGGACACCCTATGCCAAAAACTAGCAAGACAAGGACACAACCCCACCTGCTAGCAGAGAGGCTGCCTAAAATCATAATAAGATCACAGAGAATCCAAAATGCACCAGCGGACGTGGACCTACCTACCAGGAAAACAAGATCCAGACTCATCCACCAGAACACAGACACTAGTCCCCTCCATCAGGAAGCTTACACAACCCACTGAACCAACCTTAGCCACTGGGGGCAGACACCAAAAACACTGGAACTACGAACTGCAAACTGCAAAAAGGAGACCCCAAAAACAGTAAGGTAAGCAAAATGAGTAGACAGAAACAAACAGCAGATGAAGGAGCAAGGTAAAAACCCATCAGACCTAACAAATGAAGAAGAAATAGGCAGTATACCTGAAAAAGAATTCACAGTAATGATAGTAAAGATGATCCAAAATCTGGGAAATAGAATGGAGAAAATAGAAGAAATGTTTAACAAGGACCTGGAAGAAATAAAGAGCAAACAAACAATGATGAACAACACAATAAATGCAATTAAAATTTTTCTAGAAGGAATCAATAGCAGAATAACTGAGGCAGAAGAATGGATAAGTGACCTGGAAGATAAAATAGTGGAAATAACTACTGCAGAGCAGAATAAAGAAAAAAGAATGAAAATAATTGAAGATATGGGCTTCCCTGGTGGCGCAGTGGTTGAGAATCTGACTGCCAATGCAGGGGACACGAGCCCTGGTCTGGGAAGATCCCACACGTCGCAGAGCAATTAGGCCCATGAGCCACAACTACTGAGCTTGCACGTCTGGAGCCTGTGCTCTGCAACAAGAGAGGCCACGTTAGTGAGAGGCCTGCACACCACAATGAAGAGTGGCCCCCGCTTGCCGCAACTAGAGGAAGCCCTCGCACAGAAACGAAGACTCAGCACAGCCAAAAAATAAATAAATAAATAAATAATAATTAAAAACAAAAAAAGAAACCCTGCATAAAATTAAAAAAAAAAAAAAAAAGAATTGAGGACAGTCTCAGAGACCTCTGGGACAACATTAAACACGGCAACATTCAAATTATAGGGGTCCCAGAAGAAGAAGAGAAAAAGAAAGGGACTGAGATAATATTTGAAGAGATTATAGTTGAAAACTTCCCTAATATGGGAAAGGAAATAGTTAATGAAGTCCAGGAAGCACAGATTCCCATACAGGATGAATCCAAGGAGAAACACATCAAGGAACATATTATTCAAACTATCAAACACTAAGTACAAAGAAAAAAATATAAAAAGCAGCAAGGGAAAAACAACAAATAACATACAAGGGAATCCCCATAAGGTTAACAGCTGATCTTTCAGCAGAAACTCTGAAAGCCAGATGGGAGTGGCAGGACATATTTAAAGTGATGAAAGGGAAAAACCTACAACAAAGATTAGTCTACCCAGCAAGGATCTCATTCAGATTCAATGGAGAAATTAAAAACTTTACAGACAAGCAAAAGCTAAGAGAATTCAGCACCACCAAGCCAGCATTACAACAAATGCTAAAGAAACTTCTCTAGGCAGGAAACGCAAGAGAAGGAAAAGATCTACAATAACAAACCCAAACAATTAAGAAAATGGTAATAGGAGCATACATATCGATAATTACCTTAAATGTAAATGGCTTAAATACTACAACCAAAAGACATAGACTGGCTGAATGGATACAAAAACAAGACCCATATATATGTTGTCTACAAGAGACCCACTTCAGACCGAGGGACACATACAGACTGAAAATGAGGGGATGGAAAAAGATATTCCATGCAAATGGAAATCAAAAGAAATCTGGAGTAACAATTCTCATATCAGACAAAATAGAGTTAAAAAAAAAGAGTATTACAAGAGACAAAGAAGGACACTACATAATGATCAAGGGATCAATCCAAGAAGAAGATATAACAATTGTAAATATTTTGCACCCAAAATAGGAGCAGCTCAATATATAAGAAAAATGCTAACAGCCATAGAAGGGGAAATCGACAGTAACAAAATAATAGTAGGGGACTTTAATACCTTACTTTCACCAATGGACAGATCATCCAAAATGAAAATAAATAAGGAATCACAAGCTTTAAATGATACATTAAACAAGATGGACTTAATTGATATTTATAAGACATTCCATCGAAAAACAACAGAATAGGGTCTGGGCCAGATGGTGGAAGAGTAAGATGCGGAGATCACCTTCCTCCCCACAGATACATCAGAAATATATCTACACGTGGAAATGCTCCTATAGAACACCCACTGAACGCTGGCAGAAGACGTCAGACCTCCCAAAAGGCAAGAAAGTCCCCACGTACCTGGGTAGGGCAAAAGAAAAAAGAAATAACAGAGACAAAAGAATAGGGACGGGACCTGCACCAGTGGGAGGGAGCTGTGAAGGAGGAAAGGTTTCCACACACTAGGAAGCCCCTTGATGGGTGGAGACTGTGGGTGATGGAGAGGGGAAATCTTCAGAGCCACGGAGGAGGGCGCAGCAACAGGGGTGTGGAGGGCAAAGCGGAGAGATTCCCGCACAGAGGAGTGGTGCCACCCAGCACTCACCATCCCAAGAGGCTTGTCTGCTAACCCACCAGGGCGGGCGGGGGCTGGGAACTGAGGCTCAGGCTTCGGTGGGATCACAGGGAGAGGACTGGTGTTGGCAGCGTGAACACAGACGAAGGCGTTAGCACACCACAGCTAGCCAGGAGAGAGTACGGGAAAAGGTCTGGAGCTGCCGAACAGGCAACAGACCTTTTCTTGCCTCTTTGTTTCCTGGTGCGTGAGGAGAGGGGATTCAGAGCACCGCCTAAACGAGCTCCAGAGACGGGTGCGAGATGTGGCTATCAGCGCCAACCCCAGAGATGGGCATGAGACGCTAAGGCTGCTGCTGCTGCCACCAAGAAGCCTGTGTGCGAGCACAGGTTACTATCCACGCTGCCCTTCCAGGGAGCCTGTGCAGCCCGCCATTGCCAGGGTCCCGTGATCCAGGGACAACTACCCCAGGAGAACGCATGGCATGCCTCAGGCTGCTGCAACGTCACGCCGGCCTCTGCCACCGCGGCTTGCCCTGCAACCATACCCCTCCCTCACCCCGGCCTGAGTGAGCCAGAGCCCCCAAAGCACCTGTTCCTTTAACCCCGTCCTGTGTGAGCAAACAACAGATGCCCTCAGGTGACCTACACACAGAGGTGGGTCCAAATCCAAAGCTGAACCCCGGGAGCTGTGCGAACAAAGAAGAGAAAGGGAAATCTCTCCCAGCAGCCTCAGAAGCTGCGGATTAAAGCTCCACAAACAACTTGATGTACCTGCATCTGTGGAATACCTGAATAGACAACGAATAATCCCAAATTGAGGAGGTGGACTTTGGGAGCAGGATATATTAATTTTTACCATTTTCCTCTTTTTGTGAGTGTATATGTGTATCCTTCTGTGTGAAATTTTCTCTGTATAGCTTTGCTTTCACTATTTGTCCTTGGGTTCGGTCCATCCGTTTTATTTATTTTTTTATTTTTTTATTTTTTTAATATATTTCTTTCTTTTTTTTTTTTTTTTTTTAATTTATTTATTTATTTTTGACTGTGTTGGGTCTTCGGTTCGTGCGAGGGCTTTCTCCAGTTGCGGGAAGCGGGGGCCACTCTTCATCGCGGTGCGGGGACCACTCTTCATCGCGGTGCGCGGGCCTTTCTCTATCGCGGCCCCTTCCGTCACGGGGCACAGGCTCCAGACGCGCAGGCTCAGCAATTGTGGCTCACGGGCCCAGCCGCTCCGTGGCATGTGGGATCTTCCCAGACCAGGGCTCGAACCCGTGTCCCCTGCATTAGCAGGCAGACTCTCAACCACTGCGCCACCAGGGAAGCCCCATCCGTTTTATTTTATTTTATTTTATTTTATACTTAAAAATTTTTTTTCTAAATAAGTTTTTTCTTAATAATTTTTTCATTATTTCTTATTTTAAAAAATTAAAAAAAAATTTTTTCTTAATAATTTTTTTCTTAATAATTTTTTATTATTGTTAACTTTAAAAATTGAAAAAATATTTTTTCTAATAAATTTTTCCTTAAAAATTTTTTCTTATTTTTTATTTAAAGAAATTAAAAAGAATTTTCTTAGTAATTTTTTTCTTAATAATTTTTTCTTATTTTTTATTATAAAAAATTAAAAATTTTATTTTAAAAAAATAAATTTTTTTCTTAATAAATTTTTTCTTAATAATTATTTTCTTATTTTTTGTTATAATACCTTAATTTTCTTTTATCTTACTTTCTTTTCTTTTCTTTTCTTTTCTTTTCTTTTATCCTCTTTCTTTCTTTCTTTCTATTTTTTCTCCCTTTTATATGTATGAAAGGCCAGCCAGGCGTCAGGGCTGTCTCTGAGGTGGGAGAGCCAACTTCAGGACACTGGTCCACAAGAGACCTCTCAGCTGCACGTAATACCAAACAGCGAAAATCTCTCAGAGATCTCCATCTCAACAACAAGACCCAGATTCACTCAACAACCAACAAGCTACAGTGATGGACACCCTATGCCAAACAACTAGCAAGACAGGAACACAGCTCCATCCATTAGCAGAGAGACTGCCTAAAATCATAATAAGGCCACAGACACCCCAAAACACACCACCACACGTGGACCTGCTCAGCAGAAAGACAAGATACAGCCTCATCCACCAGAACACAAGAACCAGTCCCCTCCACCAGGAAGCCTACACAATCCACTGAACCAACTTTAGCGACTGGGGACAGATACCAAAAACAAAAGGAGCTACGAATCTGCAGCCTGTGAAAAGGAGACTCCAAAAACAGTAAGATAAGCAAAATAAGAAGACAGAAAAACACACAGCAGATGAAGGAGCAAGGTAAAAACACACCAGACCTAACAAATGAAGAGGAAATAGGCAGTCTACCTGAAAAAGAATTCAGAATAATGACAGTAAAGATGATCCAAAATCTTGGAAATAGAATAGACAAAATGCAAGAAATATTTAACAAGGACATAGAAGAACTAAAGAGAAACCAAGCAACAATAAAAAACACAATAAATGAAATTAAAAATACTCTAGACGGGATCAATAGCAGAATAACTGAGGCAGAAGAACGGGTAAGTGACCTGGAGGATAAAATAGTGGAAATAACTACTGCAGAGCAGAATAAAGAAAAAAGATTGAAAAGAACTGAATACAGTCTCAGAGACCTCTGGGACAACATTAAATGCACGAACATTCGAATTATAGGGGTCCCAGAAGAAGAAGAGAAAAAGAAAGGGACTGAGAAAATACTTGATGAGATTATAGTTGAAAACTTCCCTAATATGGGAAAGGAAATAGTTAATCAAGTTCTGGAAACACAGAGAGTCCCATACAGGATAAATCGAAGGAAAAACACGCCAAGACACATATTAATCAAACTATCAAAAATTAAATATAAAAAAAAGATATTAAAAGCAGCAAGGGAAAAACAACAAATAACACACAAGGGAATCCCCATAAGGTTAACAGCTGATCTCTCAGCAAAAACTCAGCAAGCCAGAAGGGAGTGGCAGGATATACTTAAAGTGATGAAGGAGAAAAACGTACAACCAAGATTACTCTACCCAGCAAGGATCTCATTCAGATTTGATAGAGAAATTAAAACATTTACAGACAAGCAAAAGCTGAGAGAGTTCAGCACCACCAAACCAGCTTTACAACAAATGCTAAAGGAACTTCTCTAGGCTAGAAACACAAGAGAAGGAAAACACCTACAATAACAAGCCCAAAACATTTAAGAAAATGGGAATATGAACATACATATCGATAATTACCTTGAATGTAAATGGATTAAATGCTCCCACCAAAAGACACAGGCTGGCTGAATGGATACAAAAACAAGACCCATATATATACTGTCTACAAAAGACCCACTTCAGACCGAGGGACACATACAGACTTAAAGTAAGGGGATGGAAAAAGATATTCCATGCAAATGGAAATCAAAAGAAAGCTGGCATAGCAATTCTCATATCAGACAAAATAGACTTTAAAACAAAGACTTTTACAAGAGACAAAGAAGGACACTACATAATGATCAAGGGATCATTCCAAACAGAAGATATAACAATTGTAAATATTTATGCACCCAACATAGGAACACCTCAATACCTAAGGGAAATACTAACAGCCATAAAAGGGAGAATTGACAGTAACACAATTATAGTAGGGGACTTTAACACCCCACTTTCACCAATGGACAGATCATCCAAAATGAAAATAAATAAGGAAACACAAGCCTTAAATGACACATTAAACAAGATGGACTTAATTGATATTTATAGGACATTCCACCCAAAAACAACAGAATACACATTTTTCTCAAGTGTTCATGGAAAATTCTCCAGGATAGATCATATCTTGGGTCACAAATCAAGCCTTGGTAAATTTAAGAAAATTGAAATCGTATCAAGTATCTTTTCCGACCACAACGTTATGAGACTAGATATCAATTACAGGAAAAGATCTGTAAAAAATACAAACACATGGAGGCTACACAATACGCTACTTAATAACGAAGTGATCACTGAAGAAATCAAAGGGGAAATCAAAAAATACCTAGAAACAAATGACAATGGAGACACGACGGTCCAAAACCTGTGGGATGCAGCAAAAGCAGTTCTAAGAGGGAAGTTTATAGCAATACAATCCTACCTCAAGAAACAGGAAACATCTCGAATAAACAACCTAACCTTACACCTAAAACAATTAGAGAAAGAAGAACAAAAAAAACCTCAAAGTTACCAGAAAGAAAGAAGTCAGAAAGATCAGATCAGAAATAAATGAAAAAGTAATGAAGGAAACGATAGCAAAGATCAATAAAACTAAAAGCTGGTTCTTTGAGAAGATAAAAAAAAATTGATAAACCATTAACCAGACTCATCAAGAAAAAAAGGGAGGAGACTCAAATCAATAGAATTAGAAATGAAAAAGGAGAAGTAACAAGTGACACTGCAGAAATACAAAGGAACATGAGAGATTACTACAAGCAACTCTATGCCAATAAAATGGACAACCTGGAAGAAATGGACAAATTCTTAGAAATGCACAACCTTCTGAGACTGAACCAGGAAGGAATAGAAAATATTAACAGACCAATCACAAGCACTGGAATTGAAACTGTGATTTAAAATCTTCCAGCAAACAAAAGCCCAGGACCAGATGGCTTCACAGGCGAATTCTACCAAACATTTAGAGAAGAGCTAACACCTATCCTTCTCAAACTCTTCCAAAATATTGCAGAGGGAGGAACACTCCCCAACTCATTCTACGAGGCCACCATCACCCTGATACCAAAACCAGACAAAGATGTCACAAAGAAAGAAAACTACAGGCCAATATCACTGATGAACATAGACACAAAAACCCTCAACAAAATACTAGCAAACAGAATCCAACAGCATATTAAAAGGATCATACACCATGATCAAGTGGGGTTTATTCCAGGAATGCAAGGATTCTTCAGTATAAACAAATCAATCAACTTGATACACCATATTAACAAATTGAAGGAGAAAAACCATATAATCATCTCAATAGATGCAGGGAAAGATTTTGACAAAATTCAACACCATTTATGATAAAAGCCCTGCAGAAAGTAAGCACAGAGGGAACTTTCCTCAACATAATAAAGGCCATATATGACAAACCCACAGCCAACATTGTCCTCAATGTTGAAAAACTGAAACCATTTCCACTAAGATCAGGAACAAGACAAGGTTGCCCACTCTCACCACTATTATTCAACATAGTTTTGGAAGTGTTAGCCACAGCAATCAGAGAAGCAAAAGAAATAAAAGGAATCCAAATCGGAAAAGAAGAAGTAAAGCTGTCACTGTTTGCAGATGACATGATACTATACATAGAGAATCCTAAAGATGCTACCAGAAAACTACTAGAGCTAATCAATGAATTTGGTAAAGTAGCAGGATACAAAATTAATGCACAGAAATCTCTTGCATTCCTATTCACTAATGATGAAAAATCTGAAAGCGAAATTAAAAAATACTCCTATTTACCATTGCAACAAAAAGAATAAAATATCTAGGAATAAACCTACCTAAGGAGACAAAAGACCTGTATGCAGAAAACTATAATACACTGATGAAAGAAATAATGATGATACAGATAGATGGAGAGATATACCATGTTCTTGGATTGGAAGAATCAACATTGTGAAAATGAGTATGCTACCCAAAGCAATCTACAGATTCAATGCAATCCCTATCAAACTACCACTTGCATTTTTCACAGAAAGAGAACAAAAAATTTCACAATTTGTATTGAAACACAAAAGACCTCGAATAGCCAAAGCAATCTTGAGAATGAAAAATGGAGCTGGAGGAATCAGGCTCCCTGACTTCAGACTATACTACAAAGCTACAGTAATCAAGACAGTTTGGTAGTGATGCAAAAACAGAAACATAGATCAATGGAACAGGATAGAAAGCCCAGAGATAAACCCATGCACATATGGTCACCTCATCTTTGATAAAGGAGGCAAGCAAAAACAGTGGAGAAAAGACAGCCTCTTCAATAAGTGGTGCTGGGAAAACTGGGTAGCTACATGTAAAAGAATGAAATTAGAACACTCCCTAACACCATACACAAAAATAAACTCAAAATGGATTAAAGAACTAAATGTAAGGCCCGACACTATCAAAGTCTTAGTGGAAAACATAGGCAGAACACTCTATGGCATAAATCACAGCAAGATCCTTTTGGACCCACCTCCTAGAGAAATGGAAATAAAAACAAAAATAAACAAATAGGACCTAATGAAACTTAAAAGCTTTTGCACAGCAAAGGAAACCATAAACAAGAACAAAAGACAACCCTCAGAATGGGAGAAGACATTTGCAAGTGAAGCAACTGACAAAGAATGAATCTCCAAGATTTACCAACAGCTCATGTAGCTAATAACAAAAAAACAAACAACCCAATCCAAAAATGGGCAGAAGACCTAAATAGACATTTCTCCAAAGAAGATATACAGATTGGCAACAAACACATGAAAGAATGCTCAACATCATTAATCATTAGAGAAATGCACATCAAAACTAAAATGAGATATCATCTCACACTGGTCAGAATGGCCATCATCAAAAAATCTAGAAACAATCAATGCTGGAGAGGGTGTGGAGAAAAGGGAACACTCTTGCACTTTTGGTGGGAATTTAAATTGATACAGCCACTATGGAGAACAGTATGGAGGTTCCTTAAAAAACTAAAAATAGAACTACCATATGACCCAGCAATCCCACCACTGGGTATGTACCCTGAGAAAACCATAAATCAGCAAGAGTCATGTACCACAATGTTCATTGCAGCACTGTTTACAATAGCCAGGACATGGAAACAACCTAAGTGTCCACTGACAGATGAATGGATAACAGAGATATGGTACATACATACAATGGAATATTACTCAGCCATAAAAAGAAACGAGTTATTTGTAGTGAGGTGGATGGACCTAGAGTCTGTCATACAGAGTGAGGTAAGTCAGAAAGAGAAAAACAAGTACCATATGCTAACACATATATATGGAATCTTAAAAAAAAAAGTTTCTGAAGAACCAAGGGGCAGGAAAGGAATAAAGACACAGATGTAGAGTATGGACTTGAGGACAGGGCGAGGGGGAAGGGTAAGCTGGGACAAAGTGAGAGAGTGGCATGGACATATATACACTACCACATGTAAAATCGATAGCTAGTGGGAAGCAGCCACATAGAACAGGGAGATCAGCTCGGTGCTTTGTGACCACCTAGAGGGGTGGGATAGGGAGGGTCGGAGGCAGGGAGACGCAGAGGGAAGAGATATGGGGATATATGTATATGTATAGCTGTTTCAGTTTGTTATAAAGCAGAAACTAACACACCATGGTAAAGCAATTATACTCCAATAGAGATGTTAAAAATATTAAAATTAAAAAAAATAAATTAAAAAAAATCAGCACTTTAAAGGGATTTGCAAGGAGGTTCCCTGAAGTAAAATTGAACTTGAGAGTAAACAGTGAAATGTGCTTATGTTTTCTCACTTGAATATTCTGAAGACATTTAGCATATACTTTTAATCTATAAAGTATACTTAATGATATTTTATTAATTACATGAATTAATACAAGATTTTGAAACTAGATACTATTAGCCTCCAAGAATTATAGACACCATAAAGATTTATATCACTGGCATACAGGATATGACTATGGCAGATAATTCAGATAAATTATGCCTTAAATCCTTCATCTGCTTAATTATATGAATATTTCAGTCAAAATGGCCTGTATTAGAACATCAGGGGCATAATTCTTGAAAGAAAAAAATGACAAGCTTAAATGCATTAAAATTAAAAATGTCTGCTCTGTGAAAGACACTGCCAGGAGAATAAAAAGACAAATCACTGCCAGGAGAATAAAAAGACAAATCACAGACAAATCACATTTGGATATCAAATATCCAAACATCCAAAGAAGTTTTAGAATTCAACAGTAACAAAACAGACAACCTGATTTTAAAAATGGGCCAAAGACCTTAATAGACATCTCACCATAGGGTCACAGATGACAAATAAACATAGGAAGAGGTGCTCCACATCATATGTCACCAGGGAAATGCAAATTTTTAAATGAGATACCACTACATACTTATTAATATCGCCAAAATGTAAAAGACTGACAACACCCAAGTCTGGTGAGGATGTAGAACAATAGGGACTCTAATTTGTTGCTAGCAGAAAAGTGAATTGTATATCCACTTTGGAAAACAGTTGGTGATTTCTTAGAAAATTAAGCATACTCTTCGCTTATGATCCAGCAATTATGCTCCTTGGTATGTAGACAAATGAGTTGAAACTCCTTTAGTATCAGACAGACTTATGAACTTCACACAAGACTCATGGCTGCTTAAAGCACATATCTGTAAACACACAGATGTTTATGGCAGATTTATTCATAATTGCCAAAACTCAGAAACATCCAAGATGATCCTCAGTAGGTGAATGGATAGGTAAGTCGAGGCACATCCAGACGGTGGGATATTATTCAGTTCTAAAAAGACATGAATTAGCAAGTCACAAAAAGACATGGAAGAAACTTAGATATGTATTACTATGTGAAAGGAGCCAATCTGAAAAGACTACAAACTGCATGATTCCAACTGTATGACATTTTGAAAAAGACAAAATTATGGAGACAGTCTAAAGATAATCGGTTTCCAGGGAATAGGGACTGGGGAGGGGGGAAGGATGAATAGATGGAGGACAGAGGAATTTTAGGGCAACTAGATTCGTCTGTCTGATACTATAATTGTGGAGACATGCCATTATACATTTGTCCAGACTCATAGAATGTACAACACCAGTAGTGAACTCTAATGTAAACTATGGACTTTGAGTCATGATGTGTCAATGTTGGTTCATCAATTGTAACACAGGTATCATGCTGCTCCTGGATGTTGATAATGGGAGAGGCTATGCATATATGGTGGTAAGGGGTACGTGGGAAACATCTGATCCTTCCTCTCAGTTTTGCTGTGAATCTAAATCTTCTCTAACAATTAAAGTTTATTTTTTAAAAAATGGTGTGGATTAAGAAGGCACAGATTTATTTTTCAATTATGTCTATATTTGACCAATATAAGTAGACTGCCTAAATATGTTTTGATTGTTGCCTATCTCTTCAGTTCACTGTTTGAGTGAATAGGCAGCTCATTTAAACATCATGAGTAGTCTGATCTTTGGAGAGAAAAGGCCAATGCAGAGAAGTCCTGTAAGTGGGAAGTTATCTGTTTAAATATTCTCTCATCATTATTATTCTTTTAATGAAGTGGAACTAGGATGAATTTATTGCATGTAATAAACTCACCCACTCCCAGACTCCATCCTTTGAGAGCATCTAAAGGCATTCCCTCCACAAAGTCATGAGAAGTGAACTGCTGAGAGGAGTCCTAACATCTTTGAGAAGTATTGTATTCATTCTCTGCAGGCTACAGATGAAAGTAAAAGAGGCTGCCATATGAGATACCTTTCCTGATTGTAGGGCAGTTGATGAAACTCCTAGGAGGTAGAAGGCAGTAGCACTTAGCTGTCAGAGACAAGGGTGGTAATCAGAATGTTTTGACACAAAGAGATCTTTGATGTTGTCTCATTGATCATGAGGTCCCTAGAAGAAAATCCTACTTAATTTGATCAGAGTCATTCCTCCTCAACCAATTCTCCTCCACCAATATCTGTATCTGAAACAGTAAAGACCAGTTTCTCTTATGCTGGAGAGGCTTTAGGAAGACCCTTGCAATAATTTTCTGAGTATGTGCTCAAATTTTCCTCTGTGGTCCTCTCCAAAGTAATTGCTATTACATGATGCATGATACAGGCATAATGAGATGGCTGTAGACTGGGGAAAGAGAAATACCCAGAATTTTTTGGAATAATTGAATCCTGAATCTGAGATACTGCTAACCTTTGGGGACCCAGAAAGCCCTAGTAGTCCACTGGTCAGAGTGAGAATTTATGGGGTTAGGTGGTAAAATAGAATGTTGTCTCAAATTCACTTCAAAGTAAAATTACCACATGGTTATTCCCCAGTCCTTACGTATGTGGTTAGACCAGATATACTCAGAAAGTTGCAGAATTCCTATATTGATTCTCTGACCCATTAGGTTTAAGCTTTGAAAAAGGCCAAGTTAAAAAAAAAACAACATCAACAACAACAGGAGTTCCCCTGATCTTATGAAAAACAGTAATACTTCATGGTACTTTCTTGGAAATTAGTGCCATAACCATTTAAAAGATATGGGGAGGTTATCCTTATCACATCCCTTTTTAACTTGCTAATCTGGACTGTGCAGAAAATAGATGGATATTGAAGAATGAGAAGGATTATCATAAATTTAGTCAGTTAGTGACATCAATTGCAGCTGAATCACATGTAATCTCCTCACCAGAGCAAACCAGCACGCTCAGGGAAATCTGATATTAAGCTATCGATATTTTGAGTACATTTTCCTCTATATAAATAGGCATAATTTAGCTCTCACCTGACTTCATTCTCTCATATCAGGGTTATATTAACTCTGTACTATAATTAGTCTGCAGGAAATTTGATTCTCTCACATCCCTCAGGACACATTGTTCTGCTACATTGATTTTCTCATGCTGATAGGACCTTGTAAGCAGAATGTAGCAAGAAGTATCATGTCTTGGTAATTTGCATTTTTTACATCCAGAGGTCAGAAAATAAACCCCATAAAAATTCAGGGGCCTGGACAATAAATATATGGTGAAACTTTTAGAAAATATTCAACTTTTAGATATTCCCTTTAAAAGGAAAGAACAATTGTATCATCTTGCAACCACAACTTCTAACAAAGTGTAAATATTTTGGAAAGGATCTTAGAATTTTAGAGGCCACTTACAACATATTGGGTTTTTCTACTCCTAGCTAGTTATTTATTTATTTATTTATTTATTTATAAACATCTTTATTGGAGTATAATTGGTTTACAATGGTGTGTTAGTTTCTGCTTTATAACAAAGTGAATCAGCTATATATATACATATATCCCCATATTTCCCTTCCTCCCACCCTCCCTATCCCACCCCTCTAGGTGGACACAAAGCACAGAGCTGACTTCCCTGTGCTATGTGGCTGCTTCCCACTAGCCATCTTTTTTAAATTTCAAAGTGTATATGTGTCCATGCCACTCTCTCACTTTGTCCCAGCTTACCCTTCCCCCTCCCCGCGTCCTCAACTCCATTCTCTAGTAGGTCTGTGTCTTTATTCCTGCCCTGCCCCTAGGTTCTTCATGACCTTTTTTTTTTTTTTTCTTTTTTTTTAGATTCCATATATATGTGTTAACATACCATATTTGTATTTCTCTTTCTGATTTACTTCACTCTGTATGACAGACTCTAGGTCCATCCAACTCACTACAAATAACTCAATTTTGTTTCTTTTTATGGCTGAGTAGTAGTTCATTGTATATATGAACCACATCTTCTTTATCCATTCATCTGTCGATGGACACTTAGGTTGTTTCCATGTCCTATCTATTGTAAATAGAGCTGCAATGAACACTGTGGTACATGACTCTTTTTGAATTATGGTTTTCTCGGGGTATTTGCAAAGTAGTGGGATTGCTGGGTCGTATGGTAATTCTGTTTTTAGTTTTTTAAGGAAGCTCCATAATGTTCTCCATATTAGCTGTATCATTTTACATTCCCGCCAACAGTTCAGAATGGTTCCCTTTTCTCCACACACTCTCCAGCATTTATTCTTTGTACATTTTTTGATGACGGCCATTCTGATTGGTGTGAGATGATATCTCATTGTAGTTTTGATTTGCATTCCTCTAATAATTAATGATGTTGAGCATTCTTTCATGTGTTTGTTGGCAATCTGTATATCTTCTTTGGAGAAATGTCTATTTAGACCTTCTGCCCATTTTGGATTGGGCTGTTTGTTTTTGTGATATTGAGCTTCATGAGCTGCTTGTAAATTTTGGACATTAACCCTTAGTCAGTTGCTTCATTTATAAATATTTTCTCCCATTCTGTGGTTGGCTTTTCGTCTTGTTTATCGTTTCCTTTGCTGTGCAAAAGCTTTTAAGTTTCATTAGGTCCAATTTGTTTATTTTTCTTTTTCTTTCCATTTCTCCAGGAGGTGGGTCAAAAAGGATCTTGCTGTGATTTATGTCATAGAGTGTTCTGCCTATGTTTTCCACTAAGAGTTTGATAGTGTCTGGCCTTACATTTAGGTCTTTAATCCATTTTGAGTTTATTTTTGTGTATGGTGTTAGGGAGTTTTCTAATTTCATACTTTTACATGTACCTGTCCAGTTTTCCCAGCACCATTTACTGACGAGGCTGTCTTTTCTCCACTGTAAATTCTTGCCCCCTTTATCAAAGATAAGGTGACCATATGTGCGTGGGTTTATCTCTGGGCTTTTTATCCTGTTCCATTGATCTATATTTCTGTTTTTGTGCCAGTACCATACTGTCTTGATTACTGTAGCTTTGTAGTATACTCTGAAGTCAGGGAGCCTGATTCCTCCAGCTCCGTTTTTGTTTCTCAAGATTGCTTTGGCTATTCGGGGTCTTTAGTGTTTCCATACAAATTGTGAAATTTTTTGTTCGAGTTCTGTGAAAAAATGCCACTGGTAGTTTGATAGGGATTGCATTGAATGTGTAGATTGCTTTGGGTAGTAGAGTCATTTTCACAATATTGAATCTTACAATCCAAGAACATGGTATATCTCTCCATCTCTTTGTATCATCTTTAATTTCTTTCATCAGTGTCTTATAGTTTTCTGCATACAGTTCTTTTGTCTCCTTAGGTAGGTTTATTCTGAGGTATTTTATTCTTTTTGTTACAATGGTGAGTGGGAGTGTTTCCTTAATTTCACTTTCAGATTTTTCATCATTACTGTATAGGAATGCAAGATATTTCTGTGAATTAATTTTGTACACCACTACTTTATCAAATTCATTGATTAGCTCTAATAGTTTTCTGGTAGCATCTTTAGGATTCTGTATGTGTAGTATCATGTCATCTGCAAACAGTGACAGCGTTACTTCTTGTTTTCCGATTTGGATTCCTTTTATTTCTTTTTCTTCTCTGATTGCTGTGGCTAAAATTTCCGAAAAAATGTTGAATAATAGTGGTGAGAGTGGGCAACCTTGTCTTGTTCCTGATCTTAGTGGAAATGGTTTCAGTTTCTCACCATTGAGGACGATGTTGGCTGTGGGTTTGTCATATATGACCTCTATTATGTGGAGGTAAGTTCCCTCTCTGCCTAGTTTCTGGGGGTTTTTAACATAAATCGGTGTTGAATTTTCTGAAAAGCTTTTTCTGCATCTATTGAGATGATCATATGGTTTTTATTCTTCAATTTGTTCGTATGGTGTATCACACTGATTGATTTACACATATTGAAGAATCCTTACATTCCTGGGATAAACCCCACTTGATCATGGTGTATCATCCTTGTAATGTGCTGTTGGATTCTGTTTGCTAGTATTTTCTTGAGGATTTTTGCATCTATGTTCATCAGTGATATTGGCCTGTAATTTTCTTTCTTTGTGACATCTTTGTCTGGTTTTGGTATCAGGGTGATGGTGGCCTTGTAGAATGAGTTTAGGAGTGTTCCTCCCTCTGCTATATTTTGGAACAGTTTGAGAAGGACAGGTGTTAGCTCTCCTCTAAATGTTTGATAGAATTCACCTGTGAAGCCATCTGGTCTTAAGCTTTTGTGTGTTGGAATCTTTTTAATCACAGTTTCAATTTCAGTGTTTGTGATTGGTCTGTTTATATTTTCTGTTTCTTCCTGGTTCAGTCTCAGAAGGTTGTGCTTTTCTAAGTATTTGTCCATTTCTTCCACGTTGTCCATTTTATTGGCATATAGTTGCTTTTAGTAATCTCTCATGTTCCTTTGTATTTCTGCAGTGTCACTTGTTACTTCTCCTTTTTCATTTCTAATTCTATTCATTTGAGTCTTCTCCCTTTTTCTTGATGATTCTGGCTAATGGTTTATCAATTTAATTTCTCTTGTCAAAGACCAGCTTTTAGTTTTATTGACCATTGGTATTTTTTCCTTCATTTCTTTTTCATTTATTTCTGATCTGATCCATATGACTTCTTTCCTTCTGCTAACTTTGTGGTTTTTTGTTCTTCTTTCTCTGATTGCTTTAGGTATAATGTTAGGTTGTTTATTTGAGATGTTTCTTGCTTCTTAAGGTAGGATTGTATTGCTATAAACTTCCCTCTTAGCACTGCTTTTGCTGCATCCCATAGGTTTTGGGTCATCGTGTCTCTATTGTCAATTGTTTCTAGGTATTTTTTAATTTCCTCTTTGATTTCTTCAGTGATCTCTTGGTTATTAAGTAGTCTATTGTTTAGTCTCCATGTATTTGTATGTTTTACAGATTTTTTCCTGTAATTGATATCTAGTCTCATAGCGTTGTGGTCAGAAAAGATACTTGATACGATTTCAATTTTCTTAAATTTACCAAGGCTTGTTTTGTGACCCAAGATATGATCTATCCTGGAGAATGTTCTATGAGTACTTGAGAAGAAAGAGTATTTTGTGGTTTTTGTGTGGAATGTCCTCTAAATATCAATAAGTCCATCTTGTTTAATGTATCATTTAAAGCTTGTGTTTCCTTATTTATTTTCATTTTGGATGATCTGTCCATTGGTGAAAGTTGGGCGTTAATGTCCCCTGCTATGATTGTGTTACTGTTAATTTCCCCTTTTATGGCTGTTACATTTGCCTTATGTATTGAGGTGATCCTATGTTGGGTGCATAAATATTACAATTGTTATATCTTCTTCTTGGATTGATCCCTTGATCATTATGTAGTGTCCTTCTTTGTCTCTTGTAATAGTCTTTGTTTTTAAGTGTATTTTTCCTGATATGAGAATTGCTATGCCAGCTTTCTTTTGATTTCCATTTGATGGAATATCTTTTTCCATCCCCTTACTTTCAGTCTGTATGTGTCCCAAGGTCTGAAATGTGTCTCTTGTAGACAACATATATAGAGGTCTTGTTTTTATATCCATTCAGCCAGTCTATATGTTTTGGTTGGAGTATTTAATCCATTTACATTTAAGGTAATTATCAATATGTATGCTCCTATTGCCATGTTCTTAATTGTTTTGGGTTTGTTATTGAAGGTCTTTTCCTTCTCTTGTGTTTCCTGCCTATAGAAGTTCCTTTGCCATTTGTTGTAAAGCTAGTTTGGTGGTGCTGAATTCTCTTAGCTTTTGCTTGTCTGTAACGTTTTTAAGTTTCTCCATCAAATTTGAATGAGATCCTTGCTGGGTAGATGAATCTTGGTTGTAGATTTTTCCCTTTCATCACTTTAAATATGTCCTTTCATTCCCGTCTGGCTTGCAGAGTTTCTGCTGGAAGATCAGCTGTTAACCTTATGGGGATTCCCTTGTATGTTATTTCTTGTTTTCCCTTGATGCTTTTAATATTTTTCTTTGTATTTAAGTTTTGATCAATTCATTAGTATGTGTCTTAGTATGTTTCTCCCTGGATTTTATAGTACTCTCTGTGCTTCCTGGAATTCGTTAACTATTTCCTTTCCCATAATATGGAAGTTTTGAACTATAATCTCTTCAAATATTTTCCCAGTCCTTTTTTTTTTTTCTCTTCTTCTTTTGGGATCCCTATAATTTGAATGTTGCTGCTTTTAACGTTGTCCCAGAAGTCTCTGAGACTGTCCTCAAGTCTTTGCATTCTTTTTCCTTTATTCTGCTCTGCAGTAGTTATTTCCACTATTTTATCTTCCATGTCACTTATCCGTTCTTCTGCCTCAGTTATTCTGCTGTTGATTCCTTCTAGAGAATTTTTAATTGCATGTATTGTGTTGTTCATCATTGTTTGTTTGCTTTTTAGTTCTTCTAGGTCATTGTTAAACGTTTCTTTTATTTTCTCCATTCTATTTCCAAGATTTTGGATCATCTTTACTATCATTACTGTGAATTCTTTTTCAGGTATACTGCTTATTTCCTCTTCATTTGTTAGGTCTGGTGTGTTTTTACCTTGCTCCTTCATCTGCTGTGTGTTTCTATGTCTTCTCATTTTGCTTAACTTACTGTGTTTAGGGTCTCCTTTTCGCAGGCTGCTCGTTCGTAGTTCTCATTGTTATTGGTGTCTGCCCCCAGTGGCTAATGTTGGTTCAGTGGGTTGTGTAGGCTTCCTGGTGGAAAGGACTAGTGCATGTGTTCTGGTGGATGAAGCTGGATCTTGTCTTTCTGGTGAGCAGGTCCACGTCTGGTGGTTTGTTTTGGGGTGTCTGTGACTTTATTATGATTTTAGGCAGCCTCTATGCTAATGGGTGAGTTTGTTTTCCTGTCTTGCTAGTTGTTTGGCATAGGGTGTCCATCACTGTAGCTTGCTGGTCGTTGAGTGGGACTGGGACTTGGTGTTGAGATGGAGATCTCTGGGAAATTATCACCATTTGATATTACATGGAGCTGGGATGTCTCTTGTGGAGCAATGTCCTGAACTTGGTTCTCCCACCACAGGCACAGCCCTGACACCTGGCCGGAGCACCAAGACCCTGTCATCCACACGGCTCAGAATAAAAGGGAGAAGAAAAGAAAGAAAGAAAGAAAAATAAATAAAATAAAGCTATTAAAATAAAAAAATAAAAAAAATAATTATTAAAAATGAAAAAAGAGTAACAAAACCAAAAAGCAAATCCACCAATGATAAGAAGCTCTAAAAACTATACTTAAAAAAAAAAAAAAAAAAGGACAGAGAGAACCCTAGGACAAATGGTAAAAGCAAAACTACAGAGACAAATTCACACAAAGAAGCATACACATGCACACTCACAAAATAAGAAAAAGGAAAAAAATATATATATATCTTTTCTCCCAAAGTCCACCACCTCAATTTGGGATGATTCATTGTCTATTCAGTTATTCCACAGTTGCAGGGTATATCTAGTTGATTGTGGAGATTTAATCTGGTGCTCCTGAGCCTGCTGGGAGAGATTTCCCATTCTCTTCTTTGTTCGCACAGCTCCTGGGGTTCAGCTTTTGATTGGCCCCCGCCTCTGCATGTAGGTCGCCTGAGGGCATCTTTTCCCCACTCAGACAGGATGAGGTTAAAGGAGCAGATGATTTGGGGGCTCTGGCTCACTCAGGACAGGGGGAGGGAGGGGTACAGAATGCGGGTCAAGCCTGCGGCGGCAGAGGGCAGCATGATGTTGCAACAGCCTGAGGTGCTGTGTGTTCTCCTGGGGAAGTTGTCCCCGGATCACGGGGCCCTGGCAGTGGCAGGCTGCACAGGCTCCCTGGAAGGGAGGCATGGACAGTGACCTGTGCCTGCACACAGTCCTCCTGGTGGCTGCAGCAGCAGCCCTAGCAGCTCATGCCCGTCTCTGGGGTCCGTGCTGACAGCCGTGGCCCACCCCCATCTCTAGAACTCATTCAAGTGGCACTCCTAATCCCCTCTCCTTACACACCTCGAAACAGGGAGGCAAGAAAAGTCTCTTGTCTCCTCGGCAGCTCCAGACTTTTTCCCGGACTCCCTCCCAGCTAGCTGTGGCGCACTAGCCCCCTTCAGGCTGTGTTCACGTAGCCTACCCCAGTCCTCTCCCTGGGATCTGACCTCCGAAGCTGGAACCTCAGCTCCTAGCCACACCCGTCCTGGCGGGTGAGCAGACGAGCCTCTCGGGCTAGTGAGTGCTGGTCGGCACCGATCCTTTGTGCGGGGATCTCTTCGCTTTGCCCTCTGCACCCCTGTTGCTGCACTCTCCTCCGTGGCTCTGAAGCTTGCCCCCTTCGCCACCCACAGTCTCTGCCCGTGAAGGGGCTTCCTAGTGTGTGGAAACTTTTCCTCCTTCACAGCTCCCTCCCACTCGTGCAGGTCCTGTCCCTATTCTTTTGTCTCTGTTTTTTCTTTTTTCTTCTGCCCTATCCATGTACGTGGGGAGTTTCTTGCCTTTGGGGAGGTCTGAGGTCTTCTGCCAGTGTTCAGTAGGTGTTTTGTAGGGTTGTTCCACATGTAGTTGTATTTCTGATGTATTTGTGGGGCAGAAAGTGATCTCCATGTCTTACTCTTCCACCATCTTGAAGCTCCTCCTAGCTATTTATTTTTAAAGTCACAGTCCCTAAACCAGCAACTTTGAGTATGATCCAGGAAAAAATAAGCCTTTTCACATGGTCCAGGTTGCAATTCAAGCAGCTCTGCCATTTGTCTCTTATGATGCCATGGAGATTAGAATGTTGTGAACAGGCTCTGAAAAATTCTAGCAGGAGAATCACAGTGTGGCCCCCTAGAGGTTTGGAGAAAAGCTCTGTTGTCCTCAGTGGATAACCAGTGTTCTTTAGAGAGGCTGATCTCAAACTTTTTCATCTCAGGAGTCGTTTATGTTCTTAAAATTTTTTGAAAACCCCAAAGAGTTTTTGTTTCTGTGGATTGTATCTTCTGATACTTGCTGTATTAGAAACTGAAGTTGTGAAAAAATTAAAATATTTATCTAATAATTTATTTAAAATAACAATAAACCCATTATATGATAACAAAAATGATGTATTTTTATGAAATGTTCACTGTTTTCTCAATAACCTGATGAACAAGGTAACCCTTTCAGCCTTTTTCCTCAGTGTATAGGAAAAACCTTTCCTCCTGTGTGTTTCTGCTTTCCTGTCACACTATTACTGCACTCACAACACTTCTGACACCAGATGTGAGGGGTTTTTTTTCCCCACATCAAATAATTTTCTGTGATATCATCTGGGTGTCCTACAATTCAATTTAATTCTGACATAAGAAGCGTTAGTGCAGATTTTACAGAATAAGGCCTCAGTACCATGAGACTGTCCCCCACTTCAGAAGCCAATTGTAAGTAGCAGGTTCCCAGGTTCTACAACTTCTGTCCGACTTGGCTACAAATCAGAGATTCCCATGACCTCCCTCTTGAATTTGTGTGTTTGCTAGAACAGAACTCAGGGAAACACTTACTTGCATTAACAAGTTTATTACATAATAAAGGATGTGGTTTAGGATACACATGAATAGCCAGATGAAGAGGTATGTTGGGGAAGATCTTGGGAGTGTAGCAGCTTCTGTCCCCATTAAGTTAGGGTGCATCACCCTCTAGTACATGGATGTGTCAACCTACCTGGAAGTTTCCCAAGCCCCATACTATTGGGATTTTTATGGAGGCTTAATTAGGTAGGCATGATAGATTATTAACTCTATTTCCAGCCCCTCTCCCTTTTCTGGAGAATTGGGGGCTGGGGCTGAAAATTCCAAGCTTTATTCATGGCTTGATATTTGGTGACCAACCCCCATCCTGGAGCCATCTAGGAGCCTACACAGAGTCATCTCATTAGAATAAAAGACACTCCTATTACCCAGAAAATTCCAAGGGATTTTAGGAACTCTGTGTCAGGAACTGGGGTCAAAGAACAAATATTACAAAAAAAGATGCTTTTAGTGCTCTTATCAGTTAGGAAATTGCAAGAGTGTTAGGAGCTCTGTGTTGGGAACTGGTCAAAGACTAAATGTTAGAAAAAAAAAAAAAACTATTCTCTTATTTACATGGGCTTAGGAGCCCTGTTTCAAGAAACAGAGATATCTATCTATCTATCTATCTATCTATCTATCTATCTATCTGGTGATTTTAATCACATTGTGAACCATCAGAGACTTAGATTCTTCAGGGTTTATGACATGAATTGTCCCTCCAGTAAAATATTCTTGACAAACTAGATGCTGGTTAAGGGCAAGAGGAATATTGAAAGAGCAGTGGAGAAAATAAGTTAAATATACTAACCTAGCTTTGTGGCCAGCTGTGAAAATGAGAACTCTAGAACCTACCCATTTTCTTGTCTTGCTCTCTATTATCTGTATGTATGTATCTATCTATCAATCATCTATCTATCTAGATATATATCTATAGATACATATCTCCATCTATATCTATATATAGAGTGTGAGATATATACATATAATATCTATATATCTAGGTTATATATATATATATAATTTAAATATACAGATCTAGATATATAGATAAATCTAAATAATATCTACTTATCTAATATATATCTGTGTATGTGTATAATTTATTTTTTCTTACCATTTTTATAGGGTAATAATGATTGTGATTAACTATAAATTAATGCAGATTTTATTGGCTTATAAAGATAAGCTTGAAGTTAATTCTAATTCCTGGAAAAAATAATAGATTTGACTTGGGCCATTTCATTTGTAAGAGAAGTTAAGTACCTTTTCATTTGTTTGAGGAAGATTTATGCTCTGTAAAGAAGCAGGTTCTTGCTGCTAATGTTCATTATTGGAAACTAATGTATGGGAGAAGTGTGGGGGAAATTCTTAAACATGTAGATCCCTTGGAACACTTTCATACTGGATTCAGTAGGTCCCGCAGTAGGGCTTGAGAGTTTGGATATTTAACCATCTCTGCAAAAGATTGGAAAACAGGCAGTTCCCAGGTTACAAATTGGGGAACCCTATGCTTGTTAGAAGGAGAAAGCAAAGTTAAGCAGAATTTGTCAAGGTTAGGATTCCTGATTCAGTGGAAAGCCAAATTTACAGGAACGTTTTAGGATTCTCCCAACAGTGCTGAGAGTATAAAAGGTATGTATCCTGGTGTCGGCAAACCACTTCTCTTTCCTCCTGTGACATCTGATTCCCTGGGCTGACTGAGATGTCATCTGCACAGAGGCTTTGATGACCCGTCACGAAGGCATTCTCAGTGCTTGGGGCTAAACAGAACTCAGACTATAGATTTTTCTCCCAACAAAAGTCATCCTTTCTCATTGGGGGCAGCCCCATCAAGATTTTAAGTTTTGCTACAAGGGTGGACCAGATCAAACCAGCTATGTGTCACAACTTGGGCTGTTCTTAATTCAAGCCTGGAGCATAATTGAGCCTCCAGGAAATAGTAGACCCATTTAATTAATTTTGCTCCTCTCTACTGCCTGCTGGAACAGAGCCTTTGGTGAGAAAAAGATAAAGGAATCATAGGAAAAGAAAAAGTAATTCCTATATACGTAGCTGAATGAAGCTGTCATTTTGACTCTTCAGCAACCTGTTGAACATTTAAGGAGAGACTATTTATTGTGTAACCACTATTACCATTTCATATGTTGGCTTTGCTAGTTGAAATGCACTAGGGTTGGGAAGGAAGAGACAAAAAAGAGGAGCCTCTGATTGATTTGGATTACTTTGGCTAATTTCTTGTGGGTCACTGAGGTTTTTTGTAATTTATTTGGTTAAATTTTTTCTTCCTATTTTATTGACCTATAATTGACACATAACACTGTATAAGTGTAATCAGCATAATGATTTGACTTAAATACATCATGAAATGATTACCACAGCTTTAGTGAACATCCATCATCTCATATAGACACAAAATAAAAGAAAAAAAAATTATTTTTTCTTGTGGTGAGAACTCTTAGGAGTTACTCTTTTTATTAAATAAACATTTTTTTTAATTTTTCCAGTTTTATTAAGATATAATTGGTATATAATATTGTATTGATTTGATTTGATATATGTGTGTATTGCAAAATGATCAGAACAATAAGTTTAGTTAACATTCACCATCTCACATAGTTACAATTTTTTTCTTGTAATGAGAAGGTTTAAGTTCTACTTTCTTAGAAACTTTTAAATATACAGTACAGTATTTTAACTATAGTCTCCATGCTGTACATTACATCTCCATAACTTATGTATCTTATAATTAGAAACTGGTGCCTTTTGACCACTGTCATCCACTTCTCCTACCCCCCACAAAATCATTGAGTTTAATGATTGCACCAAGTGGTTCAAGGTTTTTTTAAAAAAAATAAAAAATCTCAGTAATCAAAACTAAGCAGACTTTGTAACAACAGGTGGTAAATTTTTCATCCAAAGTCCTTCTTTGATCATATAACAAGGACCTCAGTAATGGAATGAGGGGTAACAATTATTTTTGCTCTTAGTTTCTCCCCAATAAACTAGGCAATGTAGAATTGTAGAATCATAGTGCCCTATTTTCAGAACTAGGAGAGATATTTGAGAACATTTGCTCCAGCTTTTATTTCATTGGTGGGAAAAAGAGGTCTAGAGAAAAAGACATCATTTGTCCGAAGTAAAATAGCTAGTTAGAATAAAATAAAATGAGAAAAAAACTATGATAACTACTGATAACAAACTTGGTATTTCAATCATATTTTAAAGAATTTTTTTTCAGAAAGATATCATGTGTTAGTTTAAGTGAAGGTTCTTTGCTTTAACAAAAATAGTAATACCATAGAAACTTTACTAGCATTGAAGCTTTGGGAAGATATGAAATACGTATATATGAAAATAGAAACGTGATATTTTCTTCTCTCACAGTTACTTATAAACCAAATTAACTAAGCAGAATTAACTAAAACAGATAATTATTATTAATGGCATACAGTTTTTATTCATCTGAACAAAGAATTTGCTAGTTATTTTTTATTCTGTGGTAAGGCACATAAAAATGTGCATAAAAGATGTCATAAAAACTATGGTGGATAAGGAAAGGAGTAAAAAAGGAGACAACCAAGTAACATAATTTTTCTCTAATGGCTGAAGTTTTCACAAAAGAATTCAACTTCCATTTTGGATTTAAAGTAATATAGAGCTGGATATGGACTTAAATGCAATTGGAACATCCTGTGTGACTCCAGTCACACTTAAGGTAAGTAAGCCCCAAAATGCTCCATTAGAATGTAATGTCTTTATTATTTACTGCTCTATGGAGTGAGGGATGAAACATAAAGAGTACTGTATCACTACAAACTTAGCTGGACATAGCTAAGGGGAAAGAAACTTGGTTTGAACGTTGATATCTGAACTCAACTGGACTAAAATGAGATGCTGGGTAGGGTAGCATTCTGGTGAGTGCTGAAAGTAGAAGGCAGAGTATAAAGCTTAGAATTCTGAAACAAAAAACAGCGACTGTGAATTATACCTATGATTAGATAATAGTATAGTTTCCGTAAAATCCAAAGAATTAATATTATACAGAATAGTTATCTTGAGAAAGCAGAATTAAATGTTAAATTAATAAGAGAGGGATATCTGAAAAGCCCCCAAACATTTGGGGAAAAAACCCAAAACATTCCTAAATATACACTGGGTCAAAGATGACATTAAAGAAAAAATTTTCCAACATATTTTCAACTGAATTACAGTGGAAAAATTCCTTTTATTTTTATTTTATTTTATTTTAAATTTTTATTTATGATTAAGAATGCTTATTTTATTTAAGCTACTTTGCATTTACATACAAAATGTCAGAGTGAATGATGAAGGCTTTTTTGCTCACAGAAAATGCTCCAAATAAAAATGTATTTAACAAATACATTTTTGCATGCAGATGCACTTATAAATATGATATCATTGGTTTTGACCAATAGGCTCTATAACAAAGAGACACTGGGAATCTGTGCCTGTAGTTACTGTAAAAATATTGAGAACAAGGGCCCCTATATCTATATCATCTTCAAGAAGCTCCATATGACACTCTTTTTTATCTTTTATTTTTATTTTTTAAACAGCTTTACTATAGTATAATTGATCAATAATGTGTTAGGTGAGACCCAGAGCAGTATTTAGTGCTGGGTTAATTACTTTCCACTACTGATGCAAGACCTTTCTGGGTTTTCTACCCAATGCCTTGTGAAGCATGAAGATTTCCAGTATAAGTTGTGGAAACAGGTATTATTTCACCAACTGTGTCAGTGCCAACCAGTCTTACATCCCTGGGCTTGGATAGTTTTCTTATGCAATTCACTGAGCAGCTCTTTGCTGAACTCTTTAAGGAGGACCCTTGCAGATCTCCAGAGTTTTCCCTCTGAGTTCTGTTTTCTTTGGTGTGCTGTGAACTTTATCCACCTTGGTCTCCCTGGACACTCAGCTCTGTCTCTTCAACCCAAGGAATCCACTGGGTTTGGCCTGAGTTTCACCTCCTTGTTCTGTGTCCCAGAAACTCTCTTTAGTCAGTCAGGTAGGACAATCATAGGGTTTAGCTCATTTTATTTTCTATTTCACAGGAATCATTGACCTTCATTGCTGATGTGTAGTGTTCTAAAAGCTATTTTTAATATATTTTGTCCTTAAGATGGGGGCAGGTGCAGTTGTTTCAGTTGGTAAAGTAAACACAGTCCCTGTTATATTACTTAAAGTTGGTCAGATGCAAAAGTCCACCTTCCATTAGTTTTAACTAAATAAAAAATGAATTGCTAACTAGATACAAATTCTGTATTATGTGCTTCTGATTCAAAAAAAAATTAAGATAAATTTGAGGAGCTTACTCTCTTGTAGGGAATGTAAAACATGAAGGTTAATCATTGCAATAAAAATGCAGAAAAGGATAAGGACCTAATCAGTGGATAAATGGCTGTGAAAGTCTGGATTTAAGGGCAGTGATAGCTTGCTCTCAGCTCATGATATTAAGGCAAGTTTAATAGAAGAAAACACTTTTGAGTTGGATGGGGACTGTAGAGTACCTGGGAGAGGTAGAATAGTACAAAGTGACGGTAGAGTGGTATAAAGCCAGGAAGAATTTTGGATGCTAGACAAAAGAGCAGTAAATTCTATAAAACATTTATGAAAGAAGTAAAAAAGTCTTTAAAAAACTCTTTTAGAAAATACAGGAGGAGGGAACCCTACCCAACTTATTTTATAAGGTGATCATAACTCTGATACCAAAACCTGACAGAGACATTGAAGGAACAAAATAATATTACAAATCAATGTATGTCATGGATAGTGACACAAAGATCCTCAAAAGAATATTAGCAACTGAATCCAGTAAAGTGTAAAAAGAATACTACATGGTCAGAAATGCAAGATTTGTTCAATCTTTGAAAATCAATGAATATAATTCACTGCATTAATATAACATAAAGGAAAATTTTATTAGTATCTTGACAGATCCAGAAAAAGCAGTTGACAAAATTCAACACATATTCATGATGAAAATCCTCAGCAAACTGTAAAAATACCTCAGTCTGATAAATGGCATCGAAAACTTCTTTAGCATACAACATTATAAGAAATATAAAATTGAACTCTACCCATATGAAAAGAAACAAGGAAAACATGAATGCTCATTAAACACATATAAATGTGTTCAATATTAATTGTTATCTGGAAAATCTAAATTAAAATCGCATTGAGGTACCATTACACATCTGCCAGAATAGCTAAAATTATAAAGAAACACAAACCCAAATTTATTGAAGATATGATGAAATAGGCGCTCTACCTGTGATAGAGTTGAAACTCTATCAGTGGCAAAACCACTTTGAAAAAGAGTTTGCTAGTGTTGACTTAAACAAATAGACTGCCAGTTATTTCTCCAGCAAAAATGGGTTTCCTCAGGATCAGCAAAGAATTGCAATTTGGGGTTGGACAACCAAGGTGAGCTAGGTGCAAGTTCCCATGCCACAAAGAGAGAATTCTTTATGGAGGGGAAAGGGAAATTGGGAGGGCTATAGTAAACAAAGAGTCCATTGGAGGAAGTGAAAGTTCAAAGTAAAGTGGCTTTTCATTGACTGAGTTGTGACAGTGTCTCATTGGCTGAATCCCTGCCAAGAAAGGAATGGAATTCTTTCTTCTTCCTGTTGGGCTCTGCTATCATCATTGGGCATGGGAGCTCTCAATTCTGGCCTCCCAACCCTATTTTAAGTGAAGTTTCTGTTTATTATGTTTTACACTAGTTTCTTAAAAAGTTACACATACTATATGATTCAGCAATTTCATTCTCATGTATTTACCTATGAGAATTAAAAATGTATGTTTATACAAATATTTGATCACAGAGGTTCACAGCAGCTTTATTTATAATAGACAACAACTGAAAACAACTCAAATGTCCATCAATAGGGGAATGGACAAACAAGTTACAGTATATTCATACAAGGGAATAATACTCAGCAATAAAAATAAATAACTTACTGATAAATGAAACACCAAGCTGAGTAAAAGCAGCTCGACACAAAAGGGTACATACTTTAGTAACCCTTTTGTATGAAGTTTAAAACAAGCAAAACTAATTTATGGTGACAGAATTCAGAGGAGTGGAGATCCTGGGAGGGGAATATAGGAAATTTCTGAGGTGATGGAAATGTTATCTTATTAGTGGTGTAGATTATACAGGTGTATGCATTATCAAAATGCATTGAATTATACAGTTAAAACCTATGTATCTCATTTTGTAAACTGTATCTCAACTAAAAAAATAACTAATGGAAAGAATGACACAAAGTTTTCCATGAGAGCAGTAATAAATATGATATTCCCAAGAAAGTAAGGAAGACGTTCTATATTCAGCAGAAGTCTGTGACAGTACTTTCAGAAATAAGAACTGGAGGAATGGCAGATTTTGTTTATAGAAATCCTTGAGAACCAAGCAGAAGATGTATATTATGATGCTCCATCAAAATAAGACCCACAGATGCTTTTTGAACAGCAAGTATCATGTTAAAGCAGTGTTTTTTAGATAAGTATGTGCAAGGATGTGTGTAGAGACTAGAATTAGGTTGTTGTGGAAGAAAGAGCTCCCTGCTTTATAAAACCAAGCACATCGTTGTCTCTAAAGGAAGCCAGGCTGTTGGACCATCACAAGCTGCAAAGCTGAGGTCAAGGGAACAGTGCAGTGTATAAGCATAAACAAGTCCAAAGACATTCTTTCAGTGAATGAAGGACTCTAATTCACTATTGGAATCTGGGAAAAAGATGGATAATGGACTAAAGCCAGGAAGTATTCACATAGAAGCAGCCAGTCTATATCTTAACAGCATAAGCATTGAATTAGCCAGAAGGCACAGAGTCAACACCCAATTACTGAGGAAAGTGCAAAGAGAAGAGACATTGCAGTGCATTGAATTTAAGTGCCTAGCAAATAGAGATCCACTTGCCTTTCCTAAAGATGCAATTAAGAACCTTCAGTTCCAATAACCACAGGATCTGGAATTAAAATGTTGCCTGTTTTTTTTTCTACAGATGGTAGATGTTCCAACACAAGTTTCAACACAAGTTTCATTCTAGTACATGTTAAAAAGATTCAGTTCACCATTCATTCTGTGTGTATACAGGAATCAGGGTGGTGATTAAAAAGGAAACTACTCAACATTGTTTCTCTCTTAAAATACAGAGCTTATTTTTAGTTCAGGTGGCAACTAATACAATAATGTGTTTTTTTAAAAAACAAACCAGAACTTACATATCCAAATGAATTTGTCCTTCTAACAATCTCTTGCTGTGTATCTATTTTATTATTGGACCTTTATTGAACACTTTTAATCATTGTGTTCAGAACCTATGATGTATGATTTTACTATGAATCCTGAAGAATGATAAATCTTTGCTCTTTGAAGGTGTATTCATTTTATTTTAAGTTAAAAATTTCTTTGAAATATGTTTCAAATAGAGGGTGGGAATACAAGGTAATTCCACTATGGTTAAAAAAAAAAAAAGGAAAAAAGAAGGTGTTGACAGAAACCAGTTTCTTTGTATGAAATATGCTCTGGCTCTGAAGAGAAATCCATTTAAAAAAATTAGGAACTGTGTTATTAAATGTCTGGATGTTTCCAAATACCCAGCTGTTTGGCATTATGCAGCTCCTTTATCCAGTTGATTGAACAGTGAATGTTTCACTTTATATCTGCCTGTTTGCTGCTGTGTAAATACTACCATTAACTTTATCATCACTGCTGCAATCTGACCATGTAAACCCTCTCTTATACAGTTCATTAATGTTTTATACTTTTCCAAGGATTACTTATCTTCTGGGTCCTACAATCTTATTAGGTAAGTATGTCAGGTATGACTTGACCCACTTTCCAAATGAGACACAGTCAGTGCCTTGATCTCACTCACTGGCAACTTGTGCAGATTAGGAAAGAGGGCAACAGGGTTGATGTCTGTGCTGTGAGGAAGGAGGACTGCCTTTCTGCTAATTTTCATATTTTTCCCTAGGACTCTCTGAGTGTGTCCTTTTCTGCACTTGTGCTACAGGTATTGTTCTCCATCTCTTTAAGTTTCATTCCACTCATTTCAAGAACTAATTTTTCCCTTTGTGTGAGAGAGAATTAGATAAAGAATATTCTTACCTCTATCTCCTATAGGCAGATGAACCATCTGGGCTTTTTCATATTCTGATATCTTTTAAATTCCCTTCCTGTCTTTTTGACATAGGTATGTTTTTCTTTTTAACATATGAATCTAAGTAAACTGACATCCAGTTTATTATTCTACTTATGTGAGGAACAAAAATCAAGATTATGTATAGGAGTTACTTCTATATAGTATAAGAGCACCATGCTCTTCTAAGACACAAAGATTTTTGCAAGTGAAATCATAAAACAGTCAGACTACATCAGTAGCCTGTTTAATTAAATTTTAATTTTGCTAAACTTGACATATCCATCTAGTAAATATTCAATTTAGTTATCTAAGGTATTTTAGTTAACCATTGTAGTTTTCCATTAATGTATAATTATTTTGCCTAAATTTACACTTAAACTTTCACAAAAGGGTATCCTGTACATCATAAAAAATGGCATGGCAAAGTTTAATGAGAGGGTGAGGGGATTTAGTTCTAATCCATGTCATTAGCTGAATATACATATAAATTTAATTGCAAAATATAAAGTGCTTTCCAACGAGCCACCCAGTGATAAAACATAGCACTTCCCACCTTCACACAGTAACAGTACACCTCAAACTACTATGAACGTAGGAAGTCCTCAGTGATTTCACACTGCATCTGATGGGTGGAGCTTAAGGAAATAAAATTATTTCTAATGATAGTAAAATAACTGAGTTTATGAGCACTGACTATAAGAGACTAACTGTCCTCGTGATAAGCTTACCCTTTCTTACAAAGAGGAAAAACAACATGCCCAAGGTCAAGCTGTTGTTTGGTGGTGACATAGTCTATCTTCCAGACATACACTCTGACATACAATGCTACACGGCCTCCGTCTTAGAAAAGGGAATGCTACCAGTACATCTGCTCAGGTTCTTATCCATTTCTAGTAACATTCCCATGAAGTTTCTGTTTAAATTCATAGAGCTTCTCCTTGGTGCCAGAGTGTGGATCAGAGACAGAGAATTCAAATATAATTTATGAATTGACTAATGCAACATTTTGCTTATCCATTTGAGAAACATTAAGTACACTCTATGTTCCTGGCACATGTAGGTGAACATTCCAGAAAGGAATATAGATTTACAAATAGTCACAATACAGTGGGTTACCACAAACTGGTGAGGAACTTCAGGAGACTATGGAATGAACTCTGGACCCAGCAGTGGGGTTGAAGTGTGCCTCAGGGAAGCTTTATGTCCTCATTCAGTGACTAATTTCAATCCCTTTTTCATGCTTTCCAAACTATCTCTACCTTCTCCAAGTGGGCAAAACTGTCTCGACTCATTTTTTTTTTCTCACTTCATTTGTAAAGATCTAGATCCTCTACTACAAGCCTTTCAATTATCTTCTTTCCATTTAACTATCACTCTGTCTCACCATCAGTTCTTCTTTTCCGTTTTTAAAAACATATCTCTCCTGCTATCCAAAGTTAACTCTTCTACCCCTGCTCTAAATAATAGTTTTGCCCATCTCCTCCAGGTCCTCCAGGGTCTGGCCTCATAATTGTTTCTTCTGATTATTTTTCCTTAAAGTAGAAATGTGCCCAAGTATCCTATATGCTTAAAATCAAAAGACAAAACAACAACAAGAAACATTCATCTAACCAACTGAGCTAAGTTATTTTTTATGGATATATTTTTTTCTTTTCCAATAAGCATACCCAAAGAAGGCCTGGGATGTCTGCTGCCACTTCCCTGTCTCACTGCACTTTTTAATTCAAATTAAGCTACACCAAGCCTCCTTATTTTTTATCAGGTCATTTGCAGTGGGTTGCTCTCAGCCTCCATTCTGTTTTCTACTTCATCAACATTTGACTTTGACCCAATTAATTCCTTCTACTGCTTCCTTGTTCCTAAATTCCATAAAATTTCTCCCAAGCAGCATTTTCCTGAATATGCTTCTAATATATCCTCTGCACTCTTTAAATATCCTTCTAAATATTTTTCTCTACCTCAGATCAAATATTGCCTCTGCTTGGAATGACCTTCTTCTTATATGTCTGCTGAAATTCTGTGCATAATTAAAGATCTAAAGTGAGTATCATTCACTGCAAAATACCCCTGTTTTCTCTTAGCCAAAATTTAGTGCTTTCTCCTCGGCTTCCATAGGACCTAGTAATATTTTTCACATTCTGACTTTTGCTGTTATTGTTGTTTCTTAAAATTATGACATTTTGCAAAAGTAGAGGGAAAAAATATAACAGACACTTATGCTCCAACAAACATTAACATTTGCTATACTTATTTCAGATATATTTTTAGCATACAAAGTATATGTATGACTGTGCTTTCCCAATGAAAATCATCATCCTAAAAGAATTCTACCTGAATAGATTATCTGTTCTATGTTTTAATTGCCTACATGTATGTATGGATGTATGTGTTTATGTATGTATAATGAATACACATATAAATGTGTGTATAATATGAATAATCTTAAAATATATAATATTGATGTTTGTATTTAATTTTCTCATAAATTGTTTAGGTACATAGTGCTTTGCTACCGGCTTTTCACTAAACAGGGTATTTAATAATTTGTGTATATTAATATATAGGCTAATATGGCAAAATGGGTCATAAATTTTAAATCTACATATGAATTCAATCACATCTATCCATTTGCTATTGGACATTCGGGATTTCGTTGTTTTTGTTTGTTCTCTTTCACTATTACAAACACTGCTAGGATTTCTTTGTGCATATGCACAGATATTTCTGCATAGTATATGTATGGTGGCCACAAAGTCTTTATATCCTAATAAAAATTATGTTCTGTTCTATTCTTGGCATAGAGTTGATTTTCTCACCTGGTAATGTAGACATTCTTTTGGGAGTCATTAAGACAGTCCCCTATAGATCTTTTCAAATAACTGCAAGGATATTATGCATAGAGAAAATGTAGTTGCTCTGTACATGGAAAGGCATTGCTGAATCATTAATACATATTTCCAAAGGAATCTCCAGATAGATTGGTCCTATTCATACTCCCACAATAAATACATAAAAGTTTCCATTACTCCAGGTTATTGCCAAGAATTGGTGTTTTCAAACTTTTGTTTTGTCTGATGAATAATACAGTTAATTAGTCTCATTATTTTAATACAAATTTCACTTGGTACAAGAGAAGATTATCATGTTCTTGTATATATATTGGTAATAACTATCTCTATCCTGAGAATTGCCTATCAATAAACTTTGCCCACTTATATTGTACTATCATTTACTATTGATTTCCAGAACTTCTATTTTCCATGTCCTGTATGTTTAATTTACATTTTAAAAAAATTGTTATTGAGGTATAGTTGATTTACAATGTTGTATTAGTTTCAGGTGTACAGCAGAGTGAATCAGTTATACACATACATATATCTACTCTTTTTTAGATTCTTTTCCCATATAGGCCATTACAGAGTATTGAGTAGAGTTCCCTGTGCTATAAAGTAGGTCCTTATTAGTTATCTATTTTATATATAGTAGTGTATATGTGTCAATACCTATCTTCCAATTTATCCCTCCCCTACTTATCCTCCAGTAACCATAAATTTATTTTCTACATCTGTAACTCTATTTCTGTTTTGTAGATAAGTTCATTTGTGGCCTTTTTTTTAATAGATTCCACATATAAGCATTATTATACGATATTTGTCTTTCTCTGTCTGACTTACTTCACTCATTATGACAATCTCTACATCCATCCATGTTGCCACAAATAGTATTATTTTGTTCTTTTTTATGACTGAGTAATATTCCATTGTATATATGTACCACATCTTCTTTATCCCTTCCTCTGTTGATGGACATTCAGGTTGCTTCCATGTCCTGGCTCTTGTAACTAGTGTTGGAATGAACATTGGGGGTGCATGTATCTTTTCGAATTATGGTTTCCTACAGATATATGCCCAGAAGTGGGATTGCTGGATCATATGGTAGCTCTATTTTTAGTTTTTTAAGGAACCTCCATACTGTTCTCCATAGTGGCTGTACCAGTTTACATTCCCACCAACAGTGTAGGAGGGTTCCGTTTTCTCCATACTCTCTCCAGCATTTATTGTTTGTAGATTTTTTGATGATGGCCATTCTGACTGGTGTGAGTTGATACCTCATTGTAGTTTTGATTTGCATTTCTCTAATAATTAGTGATGTTGAGCATCTTTTCGTGTGCTTTTCAACCATCTGTATGTCTTCTTTGGAGAAATGTCTATTTAGATCTTCTGCCCATTTTTTGATTGGATTGTTTATTTTTTTGATATTGAGCTGCATGAGCTGTTTGTATATTTTGGAGATTAATCCATTGTTGGTTGCTTTCTTTGCAAATATTTTCTCCCAATCTGAGGGTTGTCTTTTCATTTTGTTGATGGTTTCCTTTGCTGTGCAAAAGCTTTTAAATCACAGCAAGATCTTTTTCAATCCACATCCTAGAGTAATGAAAGCAAAACCAAAAATAAACAAATGGGACCTAATTAAGCTTAATTTACATTTTTATTGACCTTTTTCTCAAAATAGTGTATATTTCATAATCATTCTCATTGTAATGTGCTCATATGACATGCTATTCCTAATTTATTATAAATGTTAGTTATATAAAGTCAAATAGAGCTTTTGTTTTTAAAGGTCATATCCCCATGCAAAATTCCCTCATTTCACAAATACCTTTCAATATAAGTTCATTTATTCATAGAGATCTGACCAATTATTACAACAGAGAGACAAATACACCCAAACAGGCTGTTTACAGTATACAATCAAGAGTGAGTTATTTGTTGCACTTTCAGGCAGTCTTCATATGTTTGCTTGTGATTGTTTCCTCAAACTCAATGAAAATTTTCTGTTAAATACTAGTAGCTGGAGTTTAACTACATACCAATTTATAAACACAAATTATGCAAAGATAGAATTACTATGTTTTTATTCATTTAATAGTTCACCCTCTTCTCTTAGTCACAAAATATTAGAAGGAAAAAAAAAGAGGAAAATTTTACAGACTGAAACTCCTTCATAAAGCACCCCATGATTCCTCAGATTCTTATATGCTATTATGAAATATTATTTTTAAGTGTTTCTTATGCCCTTGAACATACTTATATAAAAATGTATGTTGATTTTAAGTGACATAGAAATAGGCCATTTATTTTAGAGTATTAGGAAAAGAGTTCTATAACATTTAACATAAAAAGAAAGTATTTTCTTTCCTTTGACAAAAGAATACCTTCATGAATGAAGAGCTATAGTGTGTTCAAAAATAGAAAGACTTAGTGTCTTAAAAATAATTTTTACTAAATTAATCTAAATTTGATGCATACCAAAAATGGTTATTAATTAGTCTGTATGAAAATCAAGCAACTGATTCTAAGTATATTATAAAAGGTCAAGAAACCTTTCCAATGCAGGAAGGAAAGAAGGAAGGACTCCCCAAAATATCAAGACTTAAACACTAAAGCTGCATAAATGAAAATACTGTGTTATTGACACTAGGAAGAAAAATCAGAAAAAAAGTGGAGGGCATAATAGTAGCCCTACATATTTTTAGATTTTCCATATATGACAAAAAATAATTTTCCAGCTCAGTGGGGGGAAGTAATAGACTATTCCTGATAAAATAGATTAACCAATGGGGAAAATATTAGTATATCCTTCCACTGTACCATATGTATGAATAAATTCAGATGAATTAAATACTTAAATATGAAAGTGAAAATTTTAAGGGGACAATATGGAATAACTTTATAACTTTGTATAGAAAGGGATTTATGAAAACAAGATGCAAAATGTTACAGAATATAATGCATAATTTCACATATTTTATTACATAAAAATATAATTCTTAAGTACAAAAAAAAACATACATCATTTGAAAATGCAAGTTACATGAACAGGAAATGTATTTACAACACACCTATATGACAAAATATTAGAATCTACAATATATAAAAAGCATCAACAAACCAATAAAACATACAGACACTGAATATTAAAAAAATAATAAGTAAAGGAGGATTCAAGACAATTCCAAGAAAATTAATTACTGAGTCAATAAATATGAGTAAAGATATTCAACTTCATTTATAATCTCTAAATGGTCATAAAACAAGACACCATGTTATATTCATTTGTTAAGCTAACGTGGAAAAGAGAGAAATAGAAGATCAACAGTGATAACTGTTGCAGACAAGATCCACTGATAGATGCTAAAATTAGTAGGTGAAAATTTGAAGAGAAACAGATTTTTGGATAGTCTCAAAGTATCTTCCTCAAGATATTTATTAAGTACAAAGTGAAACAGAGTTATTTCACAGTGGAGAAACCCAGACAAACACCACTTGAACCAAGTGATTAAGGTTAACAACACCAGTAATGTTGTGTTGTTATCATGAATCCTTTTATACCATGCACCATACGTCATGTTTATAACATTGTTGCCAAAAAAGCAGAATCTCATTTCAATCTTGATAAAACATAAGATAAACCAAAATTGAGGAACATACTATAAAATAACAGGTTAGTTTTCTCCAAAAAAATCAAGACAAAGAAAGACTGAGGAAACGTTAAATGTGATCCCACATCACATTTAGTTGCTATTTTTCCTTAGTTTTTTTCAATCTTTAATGTAACATGGTCACCAATTCATTTATGGATTATCTATAATTGTTTTTTCCCTATAAAGGCAGAGTTGAATGGTTACCACAGAGACTGTATGACTTAGACTAAAATATTTACTATTTTGCGCTTTATAGAAAAAGTTTGCTGATCCATGTTAAATAAAAATTACTAAAGTAGAACTACATATATCCAAATGGTTAAATCTCAAAACTATAGTGTCCCAGAGAAAAAAGCTGCAGAATTCTATGCTGTTTTCAAGAGCTTTAAAACATTTGATATAGATACAGATATACAGATATATAGTTTTAATGTGAAAACTTATGTTATTTTTTTCTATTTCTGCATAACAAATGACCACAAACATAGTGGCTTAAAAGAAAACCCATTTATTAACTCACAGTTCTGCAGGTCAGAGGTAAGAGCACTGGGTGACTGGGTTCTTTGCTCAGGGTCTCAGAAGATTGGCATCAAAGTATTGACCAGGACTGGATCTCATCAGAGGCCTGAAGTTCTCTTCCAAGTTCATTTAGATTGTTGGAAGAATTCGATTTCCTGTAGTGTATAACTGAAGTACTAGTTCCCTTGATGTCTGTTAGCTGGGGTCACTCTAAACAGCTAGAGGCTGCCTGCATTGCTAGCCACATGGCCCTCTTCACAGCTAACAGTGGAGAATTCCCTTCTACTCCCCACCCCCACCTCTAACCCCTCTCCAACGACGCTGAATCTCTCTTATGTTTTGAGGTTTTGAATCTCTTTCACCAGGAACAGTTCTTTTAAGGGCTTCCTGATTAAATCCAATCACAGTAGTCCCTATATTAATGTTGGATTGAAAAATGGGAGAAGGTATGTGTATACCAATGCTGGGAATCTTGGGAACCATCTAAGAATTCTGTCTTTCCATGTAGTAGAATGACAAATCCCATTTAATAATAGTATTTACTCCAGGAATGGAGAAATGCAGAGATATTTATTCTAAGAGGTACACAGATGTCTTAAAAAAAACTGTAACATTTTCTTTCCTCAAATAAACCTAAAACAAATGTGACAAATTTTTGAAATGCAATGGTGCTAGATATTTAACACATAGATGTGCATCATAGTATTCTTTATATCTTTTGTATATATGGATTTTTCCAATTAGATTAAAAAATGTGTATATCTTCAAGTTTCACTTAAAATTCACCCTTCCAATGGAAGCATTTTTCAACATTTTCTTCATTGTTTTTTAACCACAGATCCTTTGCATTATCATAACTCTCTTCTCATTATAGTTAATACAACCATTCCTGAACATAAAATATATGTCATGGACTATTTTGTGCAATTTACACATACTACCGCTAATCAATATATGAAACCTGTAAAAAAAGGTAAGAGTATCTGCAGGCCAAAGATGAAAAAAAAATGTAACCCAGTATGTTGAGTTTCTGATATTTTTACAAGTGGGGGAGTTTGGCAGAATTGAAACACTTTGTATTTTTTACTTCATCTAACTTTGTTCTTAATTTTCTCATGTCTGCCTTGGTACTAAACTCTAATACTTGAAGACAAAAGTCCCTTGCCTTATTTATTTTTTATGACGCATTGGTTCCTAAAAAAGTAATTTCATGTAATAAGTATTCTTAAAATAAATGATTCATTTGATTAAATATTATAGAATGTTCTCAGCATCAGATGAGAGTATGTTCTAGAAAACTTAAATTATTTTATAAACATGAAAAGAGTTTGTGTGTGTACATGAGGGTGTACTAGGTGTGGGCAAGAGTTAGGTATAGTCCCATTTTGACACTGAGAATCTATGATAAAATTCTACTCTAATTCTGATGCTTGGAATCACCCCTCCCCAAGATTAGAACTTTGCATTACCCTTTAATGATGAGGGATTCCTTTCCCTATTCTAGAGGTTCACCAGCTGTAACTTTTTGGTTCCAACTTATATTACCTTATTGATTTGCTAGAATCTCAAATACTTAGTATAAATATTATGTTATTAGCCATTCATATTAATAACAACATTTAACAGATTCCTTTAAGAATCAGAATTTCAAAACAGCACACCAAAACTCTCACTGTGGAAAGTGTGCTAACTGTAAATATATATTTATATCTACAGATATTCAAACACATTCTTTTTTTTTAATTAATTTATTAAATTTTTGGCTGTGCTGGGTCTTCGTTTCTGTGCGAGGGCTTTCTCTAGTTGAGGCAAGTGCGGGCCACTCTTCATCACGGTGTGCGGGCCTCTCACTATCACGGCCTCTCTTGTTGCGGAGCACAGGCTCCAGACGCGCAGGCTCAGTAGTTGTGGCTCACGGGCCTAGTTGCTCCGTGGCATGTGGGATCTTCCCAGACCAGGGCTTGAACCCGTGTCCCTTGCACTGGCAGGCAGATTCTCAACCACTGTGCCACCAGGGAAGCCCCAAACACATTCATTTTTGATGAAGCAGAAATAGTCATGTAGTGGTCACAGATGGAATTAGACTTCCATTTATGTAAAACAAATTATAATGTGATGAACTGTTGGAACTCCTAGTCTTTAATATAAAATTTTCTCCAAGCTACCAGTAAATTCCCAAGGAGGTACTCCCAACAGTATTCCTATTTTCCAGGTGAACAAGTTTGTCTGACTATAAATCCTACAAGTTATCCTAAAGCATGGTATCTCCTATACAGACCTCATTAAATGTTGCAGGCATAATGTAAATAGCAAGAGTAATGAACCAAGGCTCAAAAACATGGATTCTAGAAATATCATCATGTATATAGATTTCTATGACCTTGGACAGATGAAATAAGTTACCTGGATCTCATATGATTCAACTGTCAAATCAAGATAATGTATATTAAGTATTAAGTTATGAAAGAATGCTTCAAAAAATAAGTATGACTATAAGTAAGGAAGGTAGTTTTTTTGTTTGTTTGTTTGATATTTTTTTCTGCTCTCTTTTTTCCTTATAACTTAAGTCTGGAGCAAGGCTTTTCAGGGCCAATGTATGGCTTCAGGAGTTTGTCAGGGACACAAGCTTCTTACAAATCTAATATGGTCAGCCCATAGTCCTCAGTGTAAAAAAGATTGTTTAAGTTGTGGAATTGACATCTGCATTCCAGGTTGCAGGACAAAGAAAGGGAACATAAAAATGTGTAAAATAATCCAGCTATATGTTAATGTGGTTTCTCAGAAGCTTTCACATAAAATTTGTGCTTACATCGGCCTGTCATTTTGTCATTCTATTTGTTTTTTTTTAAGTATATATTTGTTAATTTATTAAAAAATAACAAACCCATCATATCTTAGCATAACATTTTAAACATTTAATTTAATTTTTATTTTATATTGGAGTATAGCTGATTTACAATGTTGTGTCAGTTTCAGGTATACACCGAAGTGATTCAGTTATACATATATATATATATTCATTCTTCTTCAGATTTTTTCCCCATATGGTTATTATATAATATTGAGTAGAGTTCCCTGTGCTATACAGTAGGTGTTTGTTGATTATCTATTTTATATACAGTAGTGTGTATACATGAATCTGAAACTCGTGATTTATCCCTACTCCCACCTTCCCCTTTGGTAACCATACATTTTTATTCTATGTCTGTGAGTCTGTTTCTGTTTTGTAAATAAGTTCATTTGTATCATTATTTTTAGATTCCACATATAAGTGATATCATGTGATATCTGCCTTTCTATCTCTGACTTAATTCATGTAGTAAAACAATCTCTAGGTTCATCCATGTTGGTGGAAATGACATTATTTCATTCTTTTTTATGGCTGAGTAATATTCTACTGTATATGTGAACCACACCTCCTTTACCCATTCCTCTGTTCACGGACATTTAGGTTGCTTTCAGGTCTTGGTTATTGTAAATAGTGCTGCAATGAACGTTAGGGTGTATATATCTTTTTAAATTATGGTTTTCTCTGTATATATGCCCAGGTGTTGGGTTGCTGGATCATATGGTAAATCTACTTTTAGTTTTATAAGAAACCTCCATAGTGTTTTCCATAGTGACTGTACCAATTTACATTCCCACCAACAATGTAGGAGGGTTCAATTTTCTCCACACCCTCTCTAGCATTCATTGTTTGTAGACATTTTAATGATGACCATTCTGCTTGGTGTGAGGTGATACCTCATTGTAGTTTTGATTTACATTTCTCTAATAATTAGCGATATTGAGCATATTTTCATGTACTTTTTGGCAATCTGTATGTCTACTTTGGATAAATGCCTATTTAGATATGCCCATTTTTTGATTATGTTATTTGATTTTTGATATTGAGCTGCATGAACTCTATATATTTTGAAGATTAATCACTTGTCAGTCAGTTCAATTGCAAATATTTTCTCCCACTCAAAGGGTTAATTTTCATCTTGTTTATGGTTTCCTTTGCTGTGCAAAGCTTTTAAGTTTAATTAGGTCCCATTTGTTTACTTTTGTTTTTATTTTCATTACTCTAGGAGATGGGTCAAAGAAGATCTTGCTGAGATTTATGTCAAAGAGTGTTCTGCCTATGTTTTCCTGTAAGAGTTTTATAGTGTCTGAGCTTACATTTAGGTCTTTAATCCATTTTGAGTTTATTTTTGTGTATG
This sequence comes from Balaenoptera acutorostrata, assembly GCF_949987535.1. Lineage (NCBI taxonomy): Eukaryota > Metazoa > Chordata > Mammalia > Artiodactyla > Balaenopteridae > Balaenoptera > Balaenoptera acutorostrata. The sequence continues at coordinate 30,693,176 of NC_080076.1, read as the reverse complement.
GTGTTAGAGAACGTTCTAATTTCATTCTTTACATGTAGCTGTCCACTTCCCCAGCACCACTTATTGAAGAGACTGGCTTTTCTCCATTGTATATTCTTACCTCCTCTGTCATAAATTGATTGACCATAGGTGAGTGGTTTTATCTCTGAACTTTCTATCCTGTTCCATTGATGTATATTTCTGTTTTTGTGCCAGCACCATACTGTTTTGATTACTGTAGCTTTGTAGTATAGCCTGAAGTCAGGAAGTCTGATTCCTCCAGCTCCTTTTTTCTTTCTCAAGATTGCTTGGCTATTCAGGGTCTTTTGTGTTCCAATATAAATTTTAAATTATTTTGCTCTGGTTCTGTGAAAAATGCCATCGGTCATTTGATAGGTATTGCATTGAGTCTGTAGATTGCCTTGGGTAGTATACTCATTTTGACAATATTGATTCTTTCATACTAAGAACATAATATATCCTTCCATCTCTTTGTGTCATCTCCGATTTCTTTCATCATCATCTTATAATTTTCAGAGTAGAGGTTCTTTGTCTCCTTAGGTAGGTTTATTTCTAGGTTTTTAAAATTATTTTTGATGCAATGGTAAATGAGATTGTTTCCTTAATTTCTCTTTCTGATCTTTCATTGTTAGTGTATAGAAATGCAAAAGATTTCTGTGTATTAATTTTATATCCTGCAACTTTACCAAATTTATTGATGAGCTCTTGTAGTTTTCTGTTGACTCCTTTAGTATTTTCTATGTAGAGTATTATGTCGTCTGCAAACAGTGACAGTTTTACTTCTTCCTTTCCAATTTGTATTCCTTTTATGTCTTTTTCTTCTCTGATTGCTGTGGCTAGGACTTCCAAAACTATGTTGAATAAAAGTGGCAAGAGTGGACATCCTTGTCTTCTTCCTGATCTCCTGGGAAATACTTTCAGTTTTTCATCATTGAATATGACGTTAGTTGTAGGTTTGTTATATATAGCCTTTATTATGTTGAAGTATATTAGCTCTATACTTACTTTCTGTAGAGTTTTTATCACAGATGGATGTTGAATATTATCAGAAGCTGTTTCTGCATCTATTAAGATGATCCTATGGTTTTTCTTCTTCAGTTTGTTAATGTGGTTCGTGGATATTGAAAAATCCTTGCCTCCCTGGGATAAATCCCACTTGTTCATGGTGTATGAACTCTTTAATGCATTGTTGGATTTGGTGTTCAAGTATTTTGTTGAGGATTTTTGCATCTACATTCATCAGTGATATTGGCCTGTAATTTTCTTTTTTTCCTGTAATATCTTTATCTGGTTTGGGCATCATGGTGATGATGACTACATAGAATGAATTTGGAAGTGTTCCTTCCTCTTCAGTTTTTTGGTATACTTTCACAAGGATAGATGTTAACTCTTCTCTAAATGTTTGGTAGAATTCACCTGTGAAGCCATCTGGTCCTTGACTTTTCTTTGTTGAAAGTTTTTATATTACTGATTCAATTTCATTACTGGTAATTGGTCTGTTCACATTTTATATCTCTTCCTGGTTCATTCTTGGGAGATTGTACCTTTCTTTGAAGTTGTCCATTTCCTCTAGGTTGTCCATTTTATTGGCATATAGTTGTTTATAGTTGTCTCTTATCATCCTTTGTTTTTCTGTGGTGTTGTTTGTCACTTTATCTTTCTCATTTCTGATTTCATTGATTTGGGCCCTCTTTTTTTTTTTTTTTTTTTGATGAGTCTGTGTAAAGTTTTATCAATTTTGTTTATCTTTTCAAAGAACTAGATTTTAGCTTCATTGATTTTTTTATATTCTTTTTAGTCTCTATTTCATTTATTTCTGCTCTAATCTTTATGATTTGTTTTTCCTTCCACTAACTTTGGGCTATGTTTGTCATTCTTTAGTTCCATTAGGTGTAAGTTTACGTTGTTTACTTGAGATTTTTCTTGTTTCCTGAGATAAGCTTGCATTGCTATAGATTGTCCTCTTAGAACTGCTTTTACTGCATCCCATAGGTTTTGGGATGTCATGTTTTCATTTTCATTTGCCTCTAGGTACTTTTTTATCCTCTTTAATTCCTTCAGTGATCCATTGGTTGTTTAGTAGCATATTGTTTAACCTCCATGTGTTTGTGTTTTTTGCAGTTTTCTTGTTGACTTCTAGTCTCATAGCATTGTGATCATAAAAAAAATTCTTGATATGATTTCACTTTTCTTAAATTTACTGAGGTATGTTTTGTGGTTTAGCATGTGATCTATCCTGGAGAATGTTCCATGTACAGTTGAAAAGAATGTGTATTCTGCTACTTTTGATTGAATGCTCTGTAAATAACAATTAAGTATATTTGATTTAGTGTGTCATATAAGGCCTGTGTTTCCTTATTGATTTTCTGTCTGGATGATCTGTCCATTGATGAACATAGGGCATTAAAGTCCCCTACTATTATTGTGTTACTGTTGATTTATCCTTTTGTGACTGTTAATATTCTGAGGTGCATCTATGTTGTGTGCATATATATTTACAATTGTTATATCTTCTTCTTGGATTGATCCTTTGATCATTATGTAGTGTACTCTGTCTCTTGTAACAGTTTTTATTTTATAGTCTATTTCATCTGACATAAGTTTTGCTACTCCAGCTTTCTTTAGATTTCCATCCACATGGAATACCTTTTTCCATCCCTTCACTTTTAGTCTGTATGTGTCCCTAGATCTGAAGTGGGTCTCTTGAAGACAACATATATATGGGTCTTATTTTTGTATCCATTCAGCCAGTGTACACCTTTTGGTTGGAGCATTTAATCCATTTACATTTAAGGTAATTATCGATATGTATGTTCTTATTGTCATTTTGTTAATTGTTTCAGATTTGTTTTTGTAGGTTTATTTTCTTCCCTTCTTCTTTTGTTCTCTTCTCTTGTGATTTGATGACTATATTTAGTGTTTTGTTTTTTCTTTTTTTGTGTGTATCTATTGTAGATTTTTGGTTTGTGGTTATCATGAGGTTTTGTTATAGCAGTCTATATATATAAATATAAGCTCGTTTTAAGTTGCTGGTCTCTTAATTTCCAATGTATTTCCAGTATCCTGCATTTGTATTCTCCTCTTCTCAGGATTGCTGGTTTTCATATCACATTTGTGTGTGATTGATTTTCTACCTTCACTGTATCTTTGCCTTTACTGCTGAGCTTTCCCATTTGTAGTTTTCTTATTTCTACTTGTAGCCTTTTTTTCCACCTAGAGAAGTCCCTTTAGCATTTGTTGTAATGCTGGTTTAGTGGTGCTGAATTCTCTTAGCTTTTGCTTATCTGTAAATCTTTTGATTTCTCCATTGAAGCTGAATGAGAGCTTTGTATAGTATTGTATTGTTGGTTGTAGTGTTTTACCTTTCATCATTTTAAATATATCATACCACTCCATTCTGGCCTGTAGAGTTTCTGCTGAAAAATCAGGTGAGGACCTTATGGGGATTTTCTAATATGTTATTTGTTGCTTTTCCCTTGTTGCTTTTACTATTTTCTCTTTGGCTTTGATTTCAGTTTGATTAATATGTGTCTCAGCATGTTTCTCCTTGGGTTTATCCTGTATGAGACTCTCTGTGCTTCCTCAACTTGAGTGTTTCCTTTCCCATGTTAGGGAAGTTTTTGGCTACTATCTCTTTAAATATTTTCTCAGGCCTTTTCTCTCTTCTCCTTCTGGGACTCCTATATTGCCAACGTTGGTTCATTTAATGTTGTCCTAGAGGTCCCTTAGACTGTCTTCATTTTTTTTTTTTTTATTCTTTTTTCTTTATTCTGTTCTGTGGCAGTGAGTTCAACCAATTTGTCTTCTAGCTCACTTATTTGTTCTTCTGCCTCATTTTGTCTGGTATTGATTCCTTCTAGTGTATTTTTCATTTCACTTATTATATTGTTCAATTCTGTTTGTTCTTTACATCTTCTAGCCCTTTGGTAAACATTTCTTGTATCTTCTTTGTTTGTTCCTCCATTCTTTTTCCAAGTTGTCAATCAACTTTACTATCATTACTCTGAATTCTTTTTCAGATAGATTGCCTAACTCCACTTTACTTAGTTGTTCTTCTGGTGTTTTATCTTGTTCCTTTGTCTGGAACCTATTTCTCTCCATCTCATTTTGTCTTTCAGTATTTGTGTTCTCCATTCCTCAAGCTGCAGGATTGTAGTTCCTCTTGCTTCTAGTGTCTGCCCCCTGGTAGGTGAGCTTGATTCAGGGACTTTGTGCAAGCTTCCTGGTGGGCAGGGCTGGTGCCTTCCCACTGACGGATGGAGCTGGTTCATCTCCCTCTTGTTGACAGTGCCATGTCAAAGGGTGTGTTTAGAAGTGGCTGGGGGCTCAGGATGACTTTAGGTAGCCTGTCTGCTGATGGGTGGGGTTGTCTTCCCACCATGTTTGTTGTTTTGCCTGAGGCGTCCCATGACTGAAGCTGCAGTGGGTGGGACCAAGTCTTGGTTGGTCCAAAATGACAAACTTCAGGAGAGCTCATGCCAATGAATATTCCCTGGGGCCTCCACCACCAGTGTCCTTGTCCCCACAGTAAGCCACAGCCAATCCCCCTCTAGGAGACCCTCCAAGACCCACAGGTAGGTCTCGCCCAGGATCCTATGGAGTCACTGCTTTGCCATGGTTCCCAGTACACATGAAACTTTATGTGCATCCTCCCAGAGTATGATCTCTGTTTCCCCTGGTCCTGTGGAGTTCCTGCACTCAAGCCCTGTTGGCCTTCAAAGCCCAATGCTCATCGGGCTCCTTCCAATGCCAGACCCCCAGGCTGGGAAGTCTGATGTAGGGCTCAGAACTCTCACTCCTCTGGGAGAACCTTTGCAAGATAATTATTTCCCAGTTTGTGTGTCACCCACCTGGTGGGTATGGAATTTGATTATATCTTAAAAGTTCACCTTCTACAGTCTCTTTGTGGCTTCTTCTCTGTCTTTGGATGTAGAATATCTTCTTTGGTAGGTTCCAGTCTTTTTTGTTGATGGTTGTTCAGCAGTTAGTCGTGAATGTGGTGTTTTTTTAAGAAGAGGTGAGCTCAAGTCTTTCTACTCTGCCATCTTGTTCTTGTCTCCTTTCAATCCACTGGCAAGGGATTCCCTTTCCAAACAGGGTCAGGGCCATTGTCTTGCCATTCTATTTGTAAAGGAAGTGAGTAATATAGTCATAGGAGACAATATGTCTGACTCAAAGTCAGTTATTCTATCTCTAAGAAAGATGGGGAAGGAAGCTATTAGTGTACATGATGAACAGTTGCAACTACATTAGTAAATCCAAGGCTTGAACAGATAGTAAGGTGTAGCTTCTACATCTTAAAGTTATAATTCTATAATCGTTGTATATGCATACATGTAAAAAATCCTCACCATATGTACATGCACACACATATTTAACCTTCCTGTCAAATTTATAAATATGAATATCTAGCATAAAAGTACATTTTTTTCTGATAAGCACAGCTTTTTAAAAGTAACATTTCCATGAGGCACTTAAACTTTACTATCTACAACATTTCTAAAAAGAGAAAAAAAATACATATACTACAGGACTTAGAACCTGCTATCAATTCCTTTCGTAGAGGCAGAATGGCTCTTATAGCAAAGATATTTATGAGTTGTAAATTGCTATTTATAAATTCAGTGTTTGGTGTTCATGTCAATGGACAACATATGGTCCCAACATTTCCAAATAGCTTGAACTGATAAATAGGCCACTGAACTGGTTCATCTAACACATTCATTCCTGCAGGAGCCAGGTTGCAGGGTTACATCTGAAGTACTGCTCACTGACTTTGAGATTGCAAGATGCTTGCTTTGGAAACTGGGCCAGGATTTAAGAAATTATTTTTCATCATGATTTATATGAGTCTCTGTGGAGAGACTTAGTGATCCATCAAGAAGAACCCTACTCATTTACCTCACATTTCAGAATGAAACAGCCCCCAATACCAACAATGTCTTCCTGTTTTTGTTGAGCTACTACTGAGCTATATCTAGTGGACATAATTGGCGGCCATGATGTTTCCATATATTTTAATCCAAATGAGTGATGTCCTTTAGCCTTTCCAAGGGGAACAAAAAGAACCAGTCGAGAGATGTCTGACCTACAGTTAGCACATATATATTAAAAATAAATTTAGAGGGTCTGAAATGTAAGGAACTAACAAGTAAATAACTGAATAAACTGAAAAAAAAAAAAAAACAGTGTCACCCTTCCCAGGAAGACTTAGAAAGTAATTTTTCTCTTTTGTAAAAGGAAGGGTCTTGTCCCCTGATAAAAATACTATGCACATTTGATAAGAAGCATTTGTAGGGTAAAGGGTTGTCTCTGTAACCTTAAAATCACATTACAGGAAAGAGTTTTTCTATCTTCTTTTCTAACTGAGAATTTGCCCTCACCTGAAGATTTGAAAACATATTAAATTCCTCACGGCCTAGTATTGTCTTCTTCCCAACCCCAAAATTGTTCCTAATGGTCCGTGTTTGCAGAGAAGAAATCATCAGGTGGATAGATGTGGTTTCCAGCTGTGACTGATAGAAGTAAGAAAGCAGTTGGTGAAGAGAGGAGTCATCAAAGTCGTAAACAAATGGAGTCATTTTATAAAAAATCATGTGCTGACTGTGTTCAAACCCCAGGGCAGTAATTTAGATCTCAGGTGGCTGTGGGCAGATTTGGTAAGGAGAAATATGATCCTAAAAATAGAACTTAGCAGAAAGGGTCAGGACAAGGGACGAGGAGGCGCAGGTTCCAGTCTAGATTATGCCATGCATTAGTCAAGTGGTCTCAAGCAACTCATGTCAATTCTTGAATTAGAGATACATGAAGGATGGATTTCTGAGAAGATTAAATCATAATGTAATATGTATAAACATGATTTGGAACCTGCAGAAAAAAATTTAAGGCAATGATATTTTTTCTTTAAGAAACTATTTCTTCCTATTTGAAAAATGGGCAGAGGTAATTTTTAATTGAATAGGTCTTTCCTATGTGAGAATAAATTACTACTACTACTCATTATTATAGCAGTTATAATTCTTACTTGTTCTCTAACTTTCAGAGTCTTTTTCTGTATGTTCATTCATTCTACACATGTCCTAAATGCTTTCTGCCCCATAGCCATCACCCATATAGTAGGAACTTATTTCTCTCTTTTAGTTGTGTTATCTAATGATGTTTAGAACATCTCTAAAGGGAAACTTTACACGGAACCACTAACTTAATTTTTTTAAAAAGAGACTTTATTTTTTAGAGCAGTATTAGGTTCACAGCAGAATTGGCCAGAAAGTACAGAGGGTCCTTGACTATCCCCTGCTCCTCCCCCCCCACTTGTAGTCTTCTCCGTATCAACATCCCCAACCAGAGTGGTACATATGTTACAATCAATGAACCTACACTGAAGCATCATTATCACCCAAAGTCCATAGTTTACCCTGAGAACCAATAACTTTTAATCTACTCCAATCTCTTTGCATCATTACCCTCTTTTATACTCTCCTAGTCCCAGTCTGATGCCTGGAGGCCACTTGGAGACATCTAAACACTGACCTTGCCTATCGAAAAGATACTCATGTAGCTGGATTGGTTGCTGGCTCTGGATGCCTCAAATGTTCTAATATTCTGGGAGCCAGAATTGTGTCAGGTCTGAGAAGAAGCACCAGAAGAAGCCTGCTCCCCTAATCCTGTATTAAATTTTGTCCCTCAAGCTCAGAAACAAATCTTCTTATGTTTAGAATCTCACAAATTTTATCTGGAACAGATTCCACTATCTGTATCTCCACGATCTTTCCGTGGGAATCAAAGCTTAAAAACCTGATAGAGAACAGACATTTTATTGCCTCTTCGTTTTACTGTCTCTTTACCCTCTTACTATAGTCTGCCAATTTTTTTAACTACAAAAAAATCCCCCATGCATAGGAAGGGAAACAAATAGTCATTTGAGAACAGAGCTGGGTAGGAAGAGGGTATATTGTTAAAATAATAGTAGAAAAGCCAAAAATATATAAGCATGTATATCATAGATGCAAATATGCATAAACAATTATACCAAATACAAAGGAAAGGTGACTTTATTTATTTATTTTTTCTTTAACTGGCCTAATCTCCCTTACAAGCTCCTTCCTTCAACCCTCACTCCACTTAACCAGTCAGCAAGAAAGGTTGAATTTGTCCAATAATGTTATTCAAATTATTCCTGGATTAAATGATTTATTTGTTTAAATATTCAATGAATTAAATGAATTCAGAATTCCTTTCTATCTCAGAGCTGGTTTAATATTTTTTCTTTTTGGTTTGATCAATGCTCAATCTTTTAGATTCTTCTGCTTCCTCTGTTTTTCAAGATGGCAACTGGGCATATGAGAGAGGTCAAGCACCTTTTTTTTCTGGATGAGATGAGACCACAGATCCAGTGTTGTTTCTTGAATCTCTTATGCTATTGTGGAGTGCCTGGTTTAATCCTGTTCCTAATGCGGTGACAGAGTATAGTTAATCAATTTGGTCCTTAGAAGTGTCATGCTTGATCAACCAAGCTCAACAATTCAATGGTAACCACTTATCACATATCAACTTCTTTACCGGTTAAGGATGTTTTCTGTGAATATAGAATTTTGAATTGACAGGTTTTGGCATTTAAAGTTATCTCGGGTATTATTTTATTGTCTTAACTTTCTTTCATTCCTTTCATTCTTCCTTTCTTCTCTCCTCCCTCTTTCTTTCTCTCTTTCTTCTTTCTTCCTTTCTTCCTTCTTTCTTTCTTTCTTTCTTTCTTCTTTCTTCCTTTCTTTCTTTCTTTTCTTTCTTTCTTTCTTTCTTTCTTTCTTTCTTTCTTTCTTTCTTCCTTTCTTTCTTTCTTTCTTTCTTTTTCTTTCTTTCTTCCTTCCTTCCTTCCTTCCTTCCTTCCTTCCTTCCTTCCTTTCCCTTTCTTTCTTTCTTTCTTTCTTTCTTTCTTCCTTCCTTCCTTCCTTCCTTCCTTCCTTTCCCTTTCTTTCTTTCTTTCTTTCTTTCTTTCTTTCTTCCTTCCTTCCTTCCTTCCTTCCTTCCTTCCTTTCTTTTCTTTCTTTCTTCCTCTCCTTCTTTCTTTCTCACTTTCTCTCTTTCTTTCTGCCTGCACCCCCCTGCCCAAGATGTCTGTAATTTTATAAAGATCCCCATGTGATCTTTAAAATGTGAAGTCAGGACTGGGAAGTACATTTGGATAAAATTTTCAGGAGAAATAACAGGAAAGAAAAATTGGAAAGATTAATATTTCACTGGAGAACTTAACTCAAATGGAATAGTTGGTCTAGCATAGGTAGAGAGAGTAAAACTGAGGTTGCATTTTCAAATTTTGCACCAATTGCATTAAAATTTATTAATTCCAATTCTACCTTGACTCCAAAATGTGAACTCATCTGAATGTCGTAATTATTGGTTTATGAAGGAGGAGGCCAAGAATATTCTGCCTACAGTCTTATTTTATCTTTACTCCCCACACTTCAGAATTTTGATTCTTTTATCTCTTTGTAATAATTGTATTCTGATAGAATTTCTTATGAAAAGTCAGTGGACTTAAATTGATATGTCCCTGTATATGATGTGTCATTTTTTTCTGGCTGTTTTCAGGATTTTTTTTCTTATTTTCCAATACCAATAACTTGACTATGATATATCAAGGTGTGTTCTGTATGCTTATCCTACTTAAAGTTGCTGAGCTTCTCAAATCTATAAATTTATGTCCAAGCCAAAATTTGGGAAATGTTTAGCCATTATTTCTTCAGGTATTTTTCTGTCCCCTCCTCTCTGTATTATCCCAATGTGCCTCTGAATACATGTATTTTAGATCTTTTTATATTACCTCATGGGCTCTTGAAAATCTTTTTCTTTTTTGAATATTTTTCCTCTGTGTTCCTCATACTAAAATATTTGAAATGATCCATCATCACATTAGCAAACTCAGGGAGGAAAACATTTTCCTTCTTCCCTTCTGAATTCTTTGGCTGGTCTAATAATTACATTGACATAAATCAGATTAATAGGAGAAAAAGAAATTTAATTTTGTATATGTGGGAATCCAAAAGATATGAAAATCAAAGAGTGACCAAAGTAGGTAGGCTTTATACCTTTTAGACAAAGAAACAATTATTTATGAAGATTTGATGAAACAAAGGGGTTTGGGTTTGAGGTAGCAAATTAAAAAGGAAGTAACATAGTTTCTACAGCCTTCTTGGCCTTGAATTCCCTATCTCTGGTGATAAGAATGCTTTCTACTTTCCAGGTATAGGGAGGATACCTTCACATATGAAATGTATTTCCTGCTTTCTGGAGGACAAAGGAGGGTCAGAGGGTCCTTGCCAGTTGTTTCTTAAGTAATTTTAATTCAAAATAATCAATATGCCAAAGTGGCATACTTTGGGTGGGTTATCCTGCCTTCCTTCTGTATCCATGTCATTCATGCAAGTTTCAGTCATCAGCAAGAGATTTGGGAAGAATGTACACACAAAATTTAGAGATTTCCTTCTCTGGCTTTCCCCTTTCCTGGATTTCTACCCTCAATTTCCGTTGACTACTGATGTCCTTTATTCCATTCTCTGGTGTTACACACCAGGAAAACTGTGTTTTCTGAGCTTTTTTTCTCCTCTAAATGGTGAAAACTGAGCCTGCTCTCAGTATGAAAACTATGAAGCTAAAAAACTTTTCCAGTGTGTAGACTCTAGTCCATTATTTGTCTGTTTTTGGTAACTCTCCCCTGTTTTCAGGTAGGTTTTGTTTTATATGTGTCTGTTTCTTCCAAACTTTAGAGTTGTCTACAAGACAGTTGGATCCATAGAAGCCACTTATTCATAATGGAAAAATATATTTTCTTACTGTCAGTATTTCAGTTCTTCCTTATTGTATCTTATAATATCCTCCAATGTTGTTGTTTTCCTACTATTTTTTCCTATAGCTCTTCTTTCAGCTTAAATAAAATATATATTCTATTAAGTTTATTTATCCCATCTAGTAGTCTTTGAAAGTTTGTATTCAGATTCTTTGACTTAAGCTTTACTCTGAGCTGACTTTTTTTTTTTTTTTTTTTACATGCTATGTGCTTTTATTTCATTCTCATTTTCAATTTTTTTTCCTAAAATGTTTGGGTAGTTGCCATGCTCTTGTTTTATTATTTTCATATTTCATTTGGGTAATCAGTCTAATATTATTTATTCTAATACAATATAATTTTCTTCACTTTAGGAAATCACTGTATTATATCCCAAACTTTAAATTGAGGACTGGAATGATTTTGTTCACTCAACTTTTTAACCTGAGAACAAAAAGAAAAAAGAAAGAAAGGGGAGATACATTCCCCTAGGGCACTGTGCAGCCTTTGTTGTAGAGCCGGGCTCTTTGTCTCTTCTAAAGTTTGTCTAAATATTTTCTACTGGGTTTCATCCAATGGGGGAGTACAGTAAGCAGAATATCATTATCTGATGGGATGGGACAACCCGATCTTTTAGATTATCCCACAACTTTACTGTAAAGCCCTGGAAAATGGAGAGTCCTGTAGGATTTTACTGATTCTGATGTGGTCAAAGCAATTATAAGTGAAAAAGGATTTTCTCGAAAGGATTTTCTGTTATTATTCCATTGACTGTGTAATCATACCCATTCTACTTAATTTCATTGTGGGAGTAATTAGTGGGCAGTCTCAGAATTTTCTTGCTTTATTTCTTTTCTTCTCTGTTTCTTCATGGGGATAAGGGGAGTAGGTATAAGATGCATAGTACTCTAAGCTGCACTTGAATTTTCACTTTATTTCCTAGACTGACACTTTTAAAAGTGTGTTGTATGAGGTATGATGTATGGTTATGTAGGGAAACAAATCTTGCCACCCCAGAGTGTGTTTCTTTGGCTTGAGAAATATGTTGCACTAATTGTCTTTAAGAAACAGAACTCTCATGAAGTCTTTCTTTTTACTTCCCCCTTAACTGCCTAAAAGAATTTAGATAAAGGGCCTGGTCCAGGAAGAGCACTATGGAATAGAGGTGGTAAGGGGAACTCAGCAGGGCCTGGAGACCAAAGTACTTTCTGCATTCCACTGTCTCTGCATGGCATAACAAACATTTATTTACCAAACATTTGTTTTTTCATCTCCATGTGAATTGCCTTTCTCTTCTTTGAAATCCGAAACCTCTACCTCCTCTCCTTCTCTCAGGTGGCACTTAGCCTTAATTGCCTAAATTGTACTTGGGCTTCATATTCTTATGGATCTCTCACACATATGTAAATTTGGTTTTTCTCCTGTTAATCTGTCTCATGTCAGTTTAACCTAGAAAGGATAGAAGGGAAGTTTTTTCCACCCCCACAGTTGCTTTTGACAATTTTTTTTTCTGATTTTATTTTTTGTTATTTTGGTAGTTTATATTGTAAGATATTGAAGGTAAGGGGCGGGGAAATTGTGGCTCTTCTATCTGCTTTCTTACCCACAAGCATTTTACCATTTTTTTAAATATACCTTTATTGGAGTATAATTGCTTTACAATGTTGTGTTAGTTTCTGCTGTACAACAAAGTGAATCAGCTATATGTATACATATATCTCCATATCCCCTCCCTCTTGAGCCTCCCTCCCTATCCCACCCTCTAGGTCATCACAAAGCATCAAGCTGATCTCCTTGTGCTATGCAGCATCTTCCCACTAGCCATCCATTTTACATTTGGTAGTGTATATAGGTCAATGCTATTCTCTCACTTCATTCCAGCTTCCCCTTCCCCTGCTGTGTCCTCAAGTCTGTTCTCTACGTCTGTGTCTTTATTCCTGCCCTGACACTAGGTTCATCAGTACTTTTTTTTTTTTTTTAGATTACATATATATGCATTACATATGGTATTTGTTTTTCTCTTTCTGACTTACTTCACTATGTATGACAGTCTCTAGGTCCATCCACCTCATTACAAATAACTCAATTTTGTCCCATTTTATGGCTGAGTCATATTCCATTGTATATATGTGCCACATCTTTATCCATTCCTCTGTTGAAGGACACTTAGGTTGCTTCCATGTCCTAGCTATTATAAATAGTGCTGCAATGACCATTGTGATGCATGTATCTTTTTGAATTATGGTTTTCTCAGGGTATTTGCAAAGTAGTGGGATTGCTGGGTCGTATGGTAGTTCTAGTTTTAGTTTTTTAAGGAGCCTCCATACTGTTCTCCATAGTGGCTGCATCAATTTACATTCCCACAAACAGTGCAAGAGTGTTCCCTTTTCTCCACACCCTCTCCAGCATTTATTGTTTGTAGATTTTTTGATGATGGCCATTCTGACTGGTGTAAGGTGATACCTCATTGTAGTTTTGATTTGCATTTCTCTAATGATTAGTAATGTTGAGCATCCTTTCATGTGTTTGTTGGAAATCTGTATATCTTCTCTGGAGAAATGTCTATCTAGATATTCTACCCATTTTTGGATTGGGTTGTTTGTTTTTTTTGATATTGAGCTGCATGAGCTGCTTGTAAGTTTTGGAGATTAATCCTTTGTCAGTTGCTACGTTTGTAAATATTTTCTCCCATTCTGAGGGTTGTCTTTTTGTCTTGTTTATGATTTCCTCTGCTGTGCAAAAGCTTTTAAGTTTCATTAGTTCCCCTTTTGTTTATTTTTGTTTTTATTTCCATTTCTCTAGGAGGTGGGTCAAAAAGGATCTTGCCATGATTTATGTCATAGAGTGTTCTGCCTATGTTTTCCTCTAAGGGTTTTATAGTGTCTGGCCTTACATTTAGGTCCTTTATCCATTTTGAGTTTATTTTTGTGTATGGTGTTAGGGAGTGTTCTAATTTCATTCTTTTACATGTATCTGTCCAGTTTTCCCAGCACCACTTATTGAAAAGGCTGTCTTTTCTCCATTGTATATTCTTGCCTCCTTTTTCAAAAATAAGGTGACCATATGTGTGTGGGTATATCTCTGGACTTCCTATCCTGTTCCATTGATCTATATTTCTGTTTTTGTGCCAGTATTATACTGTCTTGATTACTGTAGCTTTGTAGTACAGTCTGAAGTCAGGAATCTGATTCCTCCAGCTCTCTTTTTCTTTCTCAAGATTGCTTTGGTGATTCAGGGTCTTTCGTGTTTCCATGCAAATTAAAAATTTTTTTGTTTTAGTTCTGTGAAAAATGCCATCAGTAATTTGATAGGGATTACATTGAATCTGTAGATTGCTTGGGGGAGTATAGTCATTTTCACAATGTTGATTCTTCCAATCCAAGAACATGATATATCTCTCCATCTGTTTTTATCATCTTTGATTTCTTTCATCAGTGTCTTATACTTTTCTGCATACAGGTCTTTTGCCTCCTTAGGTAGGTTTATTCCTAGGTGTTTTATTTTTTTGTTGTTACAATGGTAAATGGGAGTGTTTCTCTTTCTGATTTTTTGTTATTAGTGTATAGTAATGCAAGAGATTTCTGTGCCTAAATTTTATATTCCACTACATTTCCAAATTCATTGATTAGTTCTAGTAGCTTTCTGGTGGCATCTTTAGGATATTCTATGTATAGTATCATGTCATCTTCAAAGAGTGATGGTTTTCTTTTTCTTTTCTAATATGGATTTCTTTTGTTTCTTTTTCTCCTCTGACTGCCATGGCTAGGACTTCCTATTCAAACTATGTTGAATAATAGTGGTGAGAGTGTACATCCTTGTTTTGTTCCTGATCTTAGAGGAAATGCTTAAAGTTTTTCACTATTGAGAAAGATGTTTGCTGTGGGTTTGTCGTATATGTCCTTTATTATGTTGAGGTAGGTTCCCTCTATGTCCACTTTCTGGAGAGTTTTTATCATAAATTGGTGTGGAATTTTGTCAAAAGCTTTGTCTGCAATCTATTGAGATGATCAAATGGTTTTTATCCTTCAATTTGTTAATATGGTGTATCACACTGATTTTCATACATTGAAGAATCCAATCCTTGCATTCCTGGGATAAACCCCATTTGATCATGGTGTATGTTCATTTTAATATGCTGTTGGATTCTGCTTGCTAGTATTTTGTTGAGGATTTTTGAATCTTTGTTCATCAGTGATATTGACCTATAATTTTCTTTTTTTGTGACATCTTTTTCTGGTTTTGGTATCAGGGTGATGGTCAACTCATAGAATGAGTTCAGGAGTATTCCTCCTTCTGCTATATTTTGGAAGAGTTTGAGAAGCTGAAGTGTTAACTCTTCTCTAAATGTTTGACAGAAAATGCCTGTGAAGCCATCTAGCTCTCAGCTTTTGTTTGTTGAAGAAGTTTAATCACCGTTTCAATTTCAGTGCTTGTGATTCATCTGTTCATATTTTCTATTTTTTCCTAGTTCAGTCTTGGAAGGTTGTACTTTTCTATGAATTGGTCCATTTCTTCCAGGTTGTCCATTTTATTGGTATATAATTTCTTGTAGTAGTCTCTCCTGATCCTTTGTATCTCTGCATTGTCAGTTGTTACTTCTTTTTCGTTTCTAATTCTGTTGATTTGAGTCTTCTCCCTTTTTTTCCTAATGAGTCTAGTTAACATTTTATCAATTTTGTTTATCTTCTCTAAGAACAACCTTTTAGTTTTATTGATTGTTGTTATTGTTTTCTTTATTCTTTTTTCATATATTTCTGATCTGTTCTTTATGATTTCTTTCCTTCTGCTAACTTTGGGTTTTTTTGTTGTTGTTCTTCTTCTTTACCTAACTGCTTTAGGTGTAAGGTTAGGTTGTTTATTTGAGATTTTTCTTGTTTCTTGAGGTAAGATTTTATTACTATAAACTTCCCGCTTAGAACTTCTTTTGCCGCACCCCATATGTTTTGGGTCATCATACTTTCATTATCATTTGTTTCTCGGTATATTTTGATTTCTTCAGTAATCTCTTGGTTATTGGTTATTTAGTAGTGTGTTGTTTAGTCTCCATGTGCTTGTATTTTTTATATTTTTTTCCTCTAATTGATATCCAGTCTCATAATGTTGTTGTTGGAAAAGTTGCTTCATACAATTTCATTTTTCTTAAATTTACCTAGGCTTAATTTGTGACCCAGGATGTGATCTATATTGGAGAATGTTCCACGTGCACTTGAGAAGATACTGTATTCTGTTGTTTTGGAATGGAATGTCCTATAAATATCAATTAAGTCCATCTGGGGGCTTCCCTGATGGGACAGTGGTTATGAATCTGCCTGCCAGTGAAGGGGACATGGGTTCAAACCCTGGTCTGGGAAGATCCCACATGCCATGGAGCAACTAAGCCCATGCACCACAACAACTGAGCTTGTGCTCTAGAGTACACAAGCCACAACTACTGAGCCTGTGTGCCCCAAGTCTGTGCTCTGCAACGAGAAGCCACCACAGTGAGACGTCCACACACCACAATGAAGGGTAGCTCCTGCTCATCACTAGAGAAAGCCCACACACAGCAACGAAAACCAAATGCAGCCAAAAATAAATAAATAAAATAAATAAATTTATAAATAAGGCACTGATGAAGGAAATTATAGATGATACAAATCAACAGAAAGATAGCTCATGTGCATTGATTGGAAAAATTAATGTAGTTAAAATGTCCATTCTACCCAAAATAATCTACAAATTTGATACAACCCCTATCAAAATACCCAGAACATTTTCCCAGAACAAAAACAAATATACCTAACATTTACATGAAACCACAAAAAACCCCAAATTGCCAACGCAATCTTGAGAAGAAAGAACAAAGGTAGAGGTGTCATGCTCCCTGACTTCAGACTATACTACAAAGCTAGAGTAATCAAAACAGTATGGTACTGGCACAAAAATAAAACACACAGATCAATGGAACAGAATAGAGAGCCCAGAAATAAACCAACGTACCTATGGTAAATTAATCTATGATAAAGGAGGTAAGAATATACCATGGAGAAAAGATAGTCTCTTCAATAAGTGGTGCTGAGAAAACTGGAGAACTACATGTAAAAGAATGAATTTAGAACATATTCTCACACAATATATAAAAATAAACTCAAAACAAATCAAAGATCTAAATGTAAGACCAGAAACCATAACATTCTAGATGAAAACATAGGGAGAACACTCTGAAATAAATTGTAGCAATAATATTTTGGGTCTGTCTCCTCAGGCAAAGAAAATAAAAGTAAAAATAAACAATGCAGACCTAATTAAACTTAAAAGATTTTGCACAGCAAAGGAAATTATCAACAACATGAAAACACAACCCACTGAATGAGAGAAAATATTTGCAAATGATATGACCAGTAAAGGGTTAATATCTGAAATATATAAACAGCTCATACACCTCAATATACAAAATACAAACAACTCGATTAAAAAGTGGGCAGGAGACCTGAATAAACATAAACATGGGAGCTGACACTGGACCTGGATGAAGGGGAGTTGCCTCCCTGATTAATAATGCTTTATCTCAATTAAAAACACCCCAATAATCACAATTGCAACATGCCATATTGATATAGGAAAACTTTTAACTATTCTAGTAATCACACAATGTAAGGTACTATTTCTCATGCCTTTATATATAGTTGTACTTGGTTTTGATGAAACTTTGCTTTTATTTCAGTGTTACAGATTAACTCACAGAGGAATTGAGGATAAAGTTTTTCCAAACAATTGTTTGGAGTCTTCACTTGGAAATATAACTGGGTATGCAGAAACTGAATAAACAGGTAGTCTATCACCTGTAAACAAAAGCCAAATGCCCTCTGAAGAGAAAGAAGAAATAAATCATCAAGTAAATGAACATTGCATTTTGGCAACAAAATGAACTTAACCCTTGTTTGGTTTTCAAGGAAATATAACCTGTTTAGGAACATTAGAAAAAGAAATATCCACAGCATCCAACTTACTAAAGGAGATGCATGTGCTGATCATTTCTCTCCTATGCTCACTGCCCTAGGCAGGGGAAGGATTTTCCTGCTGTCCTTTTGCCTTATCTCTTCCAATTTTATATCTTCATCCTCAATAGATTTCAAGGCCCACTGTAATGAATATAAATATGTTTGCTACATTAGGACTGTAAAACCACAGTTTACTAGTTTCCTCTATCTTTCTGCCCCAGTGAAATATATCTAACATACAGCTATTCAATAAAGTATCATCTTATAATAGTAGAAAAACCAGCCTGGAATTCAGCCATCTTCCAACTACTAATAGAATATTTCTCTCTGTAATACTGAAGTAGGCTAATGAGGGGTATATTTGAAGTAGAAGTTAGTTTTGTTTTTAATGTATGAGCTCAGGGGAACAACCATTTCTGAACAATTGAATTAAAGCAAGAAACTTGTTTACTACTTTGAAATCATAGTGTTTTTTTTTCTTTCTCCTTGTTAATTCGATTATTTAATTGTTAATTGTTGCAGATGTACTATAGTACTCAAGAGTGAAAAAAGATTGAGAAAGAGGTCCTAGACAAAGGAAGAGATGATACAAAAGTAATGGAATCTGTGACCTCTGCTCTTGTGAATGTCTTTCTAAACATTTTTTGAATCCCGTTATAGTCTCACCATCCAATTATTTATTCAAAAAATATTAAATGTCCCCAAAATATAATGCCATGTACTAGGCCTTGGGAAGTCATCATTTAAAAGACAAACACAATCCTCCTAAAGGTATTTACATTATGAGAAATGACAAATGTTATCAACCAGGACTCATTACCTAATTAATTATTTTATAGTTGCCCTGTAAATAAAAGTAAAATAAGTGCAATGAAATTGTATAATAAGAAGCTTAGAACCAGTCAGGGAAATTTTATTTGAAGAAGTACGGTTGGAACTGACCTTTGAAAAATATATACCTAAATGAGGAGTATCACAGCCAAAGGTAATAGCATTGCCTTAACCCTAAGATGGAGAAAAAAATGGCATATTCAAAATTTGAAAGAATGCCAATGTGGCAGAAACAAGAAAGCAAGTAGAATAACTGCTAGAAATGAGCCTATGAAGTGGGCAGTGGATACATCCCACATACATTCTAGATACTTATTCTTGGAGCAATGAATACCCATTGGAGGATTTTAAACAAGGCAGTGACATAAGCATATTTTCTTAAATTTCACTGTGTGAATAACAAATTAGAGAGTGACAAGTTAGGATTCAGTAAGAAAAGCTAAAACTTGGGAGAGGATTGTAATTCTTACTATGATGGTGGCAGGGAAATTGATAAAAGTGGGTCAGTTTGAGAAATATTTATTTATTTATTTATTTATTTATTTTTTAACATCTTTATTGGAGTATAATTGCTTTACAATGGTGTGTTAGTTTCTGCTTTATAACAAAGTGAATCAGTTATACATATATATATGTTCCCATATCTTTTCCCTCTTGCGTCTCCCTCCCTCCCACCCTCCCTATCCCACCCCTCTAGGGGGTCACAAAGCACCGAGCTGATCTCCCTGTGCTATGCGGCTGCTTCCCACTAGCTATCTATTTTACGTTTGGTAGTGTATATATGTCCATGCCACTCTCTCACTTTGTCACAGCTTACCCTTCCCCCTCTCCATATCCTCAAGTCCATTCTCTAGTAGGTCTGTGTGCCCCTAGGTTCTTCATGACCATTTTTTTTTTTTAAGAAATATTTATGTTTCATGGCTAAAGAAGGATGAGGGAGAAACCATAGTATAAAGCAACCCCTGAATTTCTGCTTAGAGCAATTGCAAGGGTGGTGGTAGCAGTGTTTGTTGACTCTTACAGTCAAAGACACTTGAATCCCAAAACAGCATAAGAAAAAAAAAAATTAGAATTAGGAAATTTATTGACTTGAATAACCAAAAGTTTGGAAGAATAGAGGTAGAATTAGATTTATGGCTGTTTGGAAGGCAATATTATAACACAATAAGATGTTTTCCCTTTCAACACTTATCATTGATCCTCTAAAACTGTTGGTTTGATTTTTCCTGTTGGGTAGATGGTCTTTCTTTATATCATGAGAGACTCAGGTACAGGCATCTCTTTAAATCAAAAAATCAATTAGGCATAAGGAGCTTCTCTCTGCCACTTTTAATTTGGTAAGTCTCAAGAAAGAATTATCTTTGCTTGTTTTCTGTGTTGTCTTCCTGTGGTCAGAGGTTTAAAATGGTTACCGAAGAAGGAAATGAGTGGACTAGGCTGCTGGATGATTCACTATAAACCTTAAAGTCACCATAGTAGTATTTGCTAACATGGAATCATTGAATATCTGAAGAACATCAAATTGGAGGGTTGGGAGAAGGTGAGTTCTAGAAATATTAACCTTTAGAACCTGTAAGCATCTAATTGGAAAGTGTTGACTAGGCACTTAGATTATCAGGTCTGTAGCTCAAAGTTGAGATCTGATCTAAAGATAATAACTTTAGCATAAGTATGATAATATTATTATATTATAAGATAACTTATTATTATAAGATATTATTATTATATAAGATAATAACTTTATCATACATTATGAATGAATCATAAGTAGATGGCAGTTGAAGCCATGACATTTATGGAATAACAGAGAGAGAGAGTATACAAAGAAAAAAATATAGTTAAAATGAACCTTGAGGTAACATTTAAACTATCAGGCCAAAGAGACTGAGAAGTATGAACCAAAAAAAATACAGGGAAGTCTAGGAACCAAAGGAAGAACCTGTTTCAAAAAGGAAGATGTTGTAAATGAGTGGATGCTGCTAAAATCACAGAGTAACACCTGAAACAAATCCATTTAAATAGTAAAATGGATGGCATTGTTGGCAATAAGGAGTGTCATTTTGATGGAGTGATAGTAGTGGGGAAGCCTGATTAGAAAATGGAGAAGGTGAGAGCAAACAACTCTACCAAGAGGTGACTATGCAACAGAACATGGACAATTGGGCTTAATTGGAGATGAACAGAGATCAGGATTTTTCTTGTGATTTTTATCATATATATGTATATATATATATACATATATATATGCTTGTGTGTATGTGTAATACAGGACAGTGGTTATACTTAATTGGTAATGGGTCTGTGCATATTTTGTTCTTCATTTAAAAATTTACATTAAGGATGCCAGTGGGAAGGTGTACAATGCAAGAAGCTGGAAGAAAGATATAGGAAAGACATAAAGATGATTAAAAATTGCAATGAATAATTTTCCTTTCTGAACCTTAAATAAATTTTTATGTCAGCACTACAAAGTTTGACATTCAAATATTCTATTTCATTAATTTTGCTTTTGTCTCTCTCATATTCTCAATAATATTTTCAGTTTAGAGTCTGTATGAGAAGGCCCATTAGAGCACTTAACAGGGCAGGGCACAGAGTAAACATTCTATAATTTACATTGGGCATTTAATTCCAGTTTAATGGAAAATCAAGACATACAGTAATTTTTGCAAATTTCTACTAATCCATCCTTCATGGTTATAAAAGGGTGTTCACTCAAATGAAATGATCATATGTTCTATCCTCTTATTGATAAGTTTCATGTGTATTTTTAAAATACCAATTGTATGGATAATTGTGGAGCTGTGAACCTACAATTTTCACACATGCCCAGGCAAGGAAAATCTAGTAATAGATTTTTGTTTGAGGATTTTTTTGGCAGGGACTCATGCTTGGGCATTTTAGATAAGAAAGTTAGTCTCCCGGACTATGCTCCCTAAATATTTATGGAAAAAAGTTCATCTTAATGCCCTTAGAAATCTCACCATTAGGGGGAAACATGCCAGGAGGAAAATAGTTGAGATTCAGGTAGGAAGAAGAAAGTAATAATATTCACAAATACAGGCAGGACATGATGTGGTTTTTATAGTGAAGAGATTTGAAGTCTCCAACTATTAATGGTTAAGTTTCCTTTCTGTGCCTTAACATTTTCCCAATTTCCCAGTCCTACTCTGTACTCCCTATTTCTTCCCAACACGCATCCTGACTTGAGCATTAAGCCACAAGAATTCTACAAAAGTGACTGCAGTTGCATTTCTCTGGAATTCACCATATTTTTTCTCCAGTGCTGCACATCCAAGGCATTGGAATCCTATAGTTCTTGCATTTACAGCTTGGCTCTCTTCCATTCCTCTTTCCTTACTTGGATTTGGAAACCTGTGTATGTAGTCAAAAAATTCCAGAACTTCTATAACACAGTAAATAATGTATAATAAAGTACTCAAAAGAATTTGGTCCATGATCTTCAGCAGTTGCTTTAAGTCCTCGCAGTGTTCAGAAACTATGAGTCTGGGCATTAAATATTTTCAGATGACAGGATCATCTCAGCCCCAGGTCAAATCTGCTTGTATTAATAGGGATCCCTTACCTCTTCCTTCAGAGAGGACGGATGGCTAGGAAGTTGTTTCTTTTGAAACCTCTGGAGAGAGGGAGAAGTCCATATTATCATTTCTATGAAATATATCAGCTGAATGAGAGATATGAGAGATGACGGTGGGGATATTGTAAGCTGAAAAAAAAGAGGTTACATAATCACAGAAGATCAACACTTAGAAAAAATACACTGCCACTAAAATTTTATATGAGGAGTAAATGCAGAATAAAGGCATGATCTATAGGAAAGTGGGAGTGACCAGGGAAATCTCTCAATAACTGGCAAACAGAAATTCTCACCACGTACTGTGTTGGAAAAGAAATATGTCAAAAAGTTCAGTGCAGGTTCAAATTGAGAAATGAATCATAAAGAATGATTAGAATAAAATACTTATTATAGGGACTCAAACTTACTCAACTATGAGAGTTGGTAAAGCAGCATTGGCTCAGTTTTTTCTTCTGCTTTTGCATCTGACACTGAACCTGAAGTTACAGAGCAGGCAGTCAGGAAGAGAAAATGAACATGAAGCAGGGACACCTGGAAATTATGTATATCTCTTACCAGAACCCATGTTGGCTTTTCCCCATTTCCAAGTCTCCAACTTAACTGCCATGGGGATCTGCAGAAAAAGCTGACAGCTTTCTGGTGGAGCTACACTCACACCAGGACCAGAAGTTGGAGAAGGTGAAGTAAGAGTGAGAGGAGTGAGAGGAGGCACGTGACCTGTTGCTGCCCTCACCAGCAAGGTGAGTCAATAGAAACGCAAAGGCATGTGGGAGCTACAACAGGGTCTGAACTGCACCCACCTCCAAGGAATAGACAAAGCTTCTGTTCAGTTCTGCTCATCTTGTGTGACTTTCTCTTGTGGCCTACCTTAATCGGGACATATAGGGTAATGAATTCTGGGAAAGATTGTTCAGCTTTATCAAGTTGAAACATTACCAAGATGTCAGTATCTTTTAGCAAAAATGTTCAGATCAATGACTTAATTTTTATTGAAAAACAAAATCAGATCTTCCTTGCCAGAATACATTATTATTCAAGGGATGCCTGCAGGCTCCAAATCCTCTTACCTTGACCTCCTCCATGTGCGTGAAGTCCTGATGAATTATAGCTAAGTCAAGGAAACCAGGAGTTTTGAAGGGTCTGACCTTTAAGGGAAATATACAATGACTATTTTCAGTTTAACAGGCAGGAATTCCAATTTTTGGAAACCAGCAGCCATTTTTTTTTGTTTACAAATATCAGGCTAATAAGTATTTACCAAACCAGCCTGTTTTATGCAATTACTTAGTTCTGTTTACTCTCACTCCATTTTTTATGATAGGCATTTTCAAACATTTCAAGAGGTGACCAGGAAGACACTTACATATGCAGTTAGCACAAAATTATCTAAATAATGGGAATTGGGAGACACTAGGAAAGCTGCTCTTATGTAGTATTTTTCTGTTGCCTGAAATTCCACTGCTGTTAATCCCTCTCTTTTCTAAGACTATTCCACTTCCTGCAACTTCCTTTTGAAATAAGGATGAGGTGTTCCAATAAGACAGTGAAATTATCTTATTGTTCATTATATGGATTTTTTCAACTAAGGGAAAATGAAACAGGAAAGGAAGCTAGCTGTCTGAGAAGGAAAGAGGCAAAAGGATTAGATATAATTGTATTAAAGGTAAATGTCCCTAAGTTCAGAGTTTCCCCATGTAAAGTATTATGTCAAGAGCGATACTTTCTGTCAAAAGACTTAAGAAGAGCGCATTCCAGCACATCAGAAGCTCACCACCCAGTAATAATAACCAACATTCTGTGAGTACACAGCGTGTGCCTGTCTTTGGCACTGGTCCAAGGGCAGACCTGCAGTTAATGAGGTATAACTCTTACCAACCCTATGAGGGAGGCACTATGATTACCCTTATCTGATACAGGATGAAATTGAGTCACAAAAGTGTTAGGTAACTTAACTCAGTCTTATATACGCAGTAGAATGCAGAGCTGGAATTTGAGTTTAGAAAGTCAAAGGCTGATAAGGAATTCTCTAATTTAATTAATCTTAGTAATTCCAGTAAATAAATTCATACAATCACCATCAAAGGGAAAATAAAACTTAGTTAAGCAATTAGGAATGAAGAGAAAAGGGTTTTCGTATAGTAAGATATTTAAAACTAGAAAATATTGATGACATATTCACATATGAGTGGAATTCAAAAAAGTTGAATGCTTTTTAAATGAGGTCTGAAGATGAAAGTACGTTATTAGATATGAAGGCATCAAGTACACAAAGTACAGTTGCATTCATTTGACCCACTGATCTTCCACTTGAAATGTTCTCTCCCCATCTCTCTACTTTTCCAAATTTGATTCATTTATCAAGGTCCAGTTTGAGAATGTGGACACAAGCTCCACAATCAATTTACTGGTGATGTTAACCAAGCCAAAGAACATAGGTGTTCCCAGTTATAGAATGAAGATTTGTGGCTAGATATAGAGTGGCAGACACTCTCAGCTGATTGACTGATACCCCTGCTTCCTGGCAAATAGAATCCCACTTTTGTCCAGGGCTATAAGATACACAGTACTAGCTGAGATAACTTACTTTCCCAGATGACTTGGTAGATAGGGATGGTCATGTGACACAATTATAGCCAATGAGGTATAAGAAAGCATCTACTGGTTGTTCTGTACATATTTTTGCTTTTCTGTTGTGGCAGAGAGAAAAAGACACATGTGTATGTCATTACTACTTTCCCCTTTTCTTGTCCTCAAAACAGTTGTTATACCCAGAGATGCAGCAGCCATATTTTGATGGTCAGGCAAGAAAAAGTTCCTAATACGTTAACAATTGCAAAAATAAAACAAAAATCTTGCATTGTTGATGGAATTGTTGAACATCTGAATCAATTCCAGCAATGTTCCAGGCTTATTTATAAGGGAGAAATACTACTACTCTTGTAAAGTTATTTGGGCCATATTTAATGTTAGTAGTAACTGAGGCATTTCCAATTTTTATTTTCAGGGATCTTAAAACTGAACTGAGGAAAACTCTGATGCTGCAGAGGGTTGTACTAAGAATGCCATGAGGGGCGGGCGGAGTGGGTGATTGTGGGGCACTGAGAATCATACCCTTTCCCCTAACTTCACCCACTTTGTAACAGTTACATGTTAAGTTTCTGCTTAAGAGTTTATCTAAAGATAAATTTAAATGTATTAGAAAATGTTTAAAGCCTTTATCTGGCTGATTTCTAACTTCCATTTCAGTTTTAAAATCTCAATTTCTGAATTCTTTCCTGAAACTTTCCCTAATAATTCAAAGTCTTACTTATTTTTGACAAGTCATGGTGCTTATTATCTATATTATCTTTTGACAGTTTACTCTGGCAACTTATAATTTACATTATACTTTACACATAATGCCTAGAAATTTTTTATTTGTATTAGTCTTATCTGTAGAGATTGTCAGTTAAAAGCTACAGAGTTTGAAATACCTCTAGGAATGTGGTAGAAGTCCTGTACATATACATACATAGAAAGGGTCCAGTACATGTGCATTCAGTTGGATTATGTGCCATCTAAAAATCTTTGATCCTTGTTACCTCTACGTCAGAGATTTCAGGTTACATTACTCACCACATTCAAAGTACAATGGAAGAAAATTACACACATTTGATACCCATGTTTCATACCCTAAAGACATCATCATAAAATTAGAAGGGGCTTCTCTTTGAAGAAAAGGACTTCTTTACATTCATCTTCATCTCTGCCTCTGGTCTGATCTGGCATTTATTCCTGACATAAACAAAGTTGAAGCATGGAGTTGCTAGGATTATTCTAGCATACTAAGAGTGTTTTTTCAGATTGCAGAATTAGTGTGTCATGTTTCTTCACAGCTTCTGCCTTAATTTCTGTTAATGTTGCTGATCATTGGTTTCACAATGAAATTCAGTCTAATGAGTTAGTGGGTTTCCACCTTTCCACTGATAGCACAAAAGGCTGCATAGGTAATGTCAGAGTATCTGCAGGAGGCAAATAAAGAAAGAGATTGATACACTATGTAAATAGCTTTCACACGGAATTTTGTTTTATTGTATTTTGTTATATTTTTATTGCTGAGTTGGTACAAGCACAACTGTGTGTGGGTCAGAGGGGAGCACGATAAAGCTACTCACAGTTGAGATAATCAATGATATTATTTTGGAAAAGATGCCCAACCAGTAGCAGGAGAGTCTTCCTATTCTGGAGTTCAAACTTTTATTCATTTGTGTATTTGAAGAATGTTTATGGAAAACAACTTTGCTTGGCACAGAGGAGACAGAGGTTTACAGGATAATTCCTGCCCTCCAGAAACATGCAAAGAAAAATAAAATAATAAGATAAAATAAAAGTAATATGTATCTAGCACAGTTATGGCACAAGGGAGAAGCTTAATAAAGATTAGGTAAAATTGTTATTAGTGGCAAGAATAGGTTTGCTTCAACTCACCCATTGAAGTCCACAGATGCACTCAAGCCTTCTTTCAAAGTATAAGTGCTCATTATTTCAAAGGTAGTTCTAACAAGTGTGTAACTTGTTTCTTAAATTTTCAGAAGATTAGAAGAGGCTAATTAAACAGAAAGGGGAGGGTGAACAAATAAAAAAGGTGAAAAATAGGTATGTCAAAAAATTATAAAAACCCACATGCAATAACAACAAACAGACAAATACAAAAAACCTATATTATTCAGAAGCTTTTAAGTGTGGGACAAACAGAATGCACAGTTTAGGAGCCTGCACAGTAGACTATAAGGGGCATACAGAATAGACAACAGTCAAGTAGCATTTGAGCACTAGGTTTTCTTCACATGTTTATGTCACTCATTCTTTACAAAGACCCTGCTGGAGTAACTTGTTCTAGTTAACAAAAGAAGAGATAAAGGATTCAAGTAGTCAAGAAGCATATTCAACATGAATCATGAATATGAAGTTCAAGATGTTAAAGTAATTTAAATATGTAATTTTGATTTCATCTTTGAGTTTTAGAGCTGCTTGGGAACGAATCCGTTGAGGGGATACATAATTATAAATCTGTAAATGGAATTTAAGAGTTTCCTAATGCTCTAATCTTATTAGAGTTAAATATTCCTAATTCAGAGAACAATTCATGTGGCCACATTCAAATACATAAAGAAACCAAGAACTTTCTTCAAAAACAGTATGTCAAATGTGCTACTGACCTGATCAAGGATAGAAAATCTTGCTAATTTCACTCCTAGATCCTTAAGACTCAGCAGAATTCCAAGTAAAAAATTAATATTCAATTAGCATGATTTAGAAATTGTTGATTACTTTACTTTCTGTTTTTTTGTTTGTTTGTTTAATTGTTGCCACACCCAGTTGCTTAAAGTGATGAAAAGTGATCACAGTGGATTCTTTCCCTCTTTTTTCTTTATTCTCTACATCAACTACTCCTACTCTTTTCTCCTCAGACAGATGATTATAACATTCTTTTCCCATGTCCTGTCCATCAGAGTGGTCATAGACAAACACTTTCTGTCCCAGTTACTTTTCTATAGCAGAACTCCCCTATATGGTAAAATCAGAGTCAAGAAATCCTCCACATATCTCATATTCATGGTAAATAACACTTAGATATTCTCTTTGCACCATTCCTTTAAAAAGTTAACCCAAAATAATTTATCTCAGTGCTCAATGTGACATAATAAAATGTTTCTTTTTACATAATTTGCTTTTTAATGGTCCAGTCATATTAGACATTGAAATTCAAGATTACTGTGTTTTGATCTCCTTTATTTTCATCTTTCATCTACTTTATTTCTGAGTGGTATTTCTTCATCTTGAGCTTGCAGTGGTATTTGGACTCGTTTGTACTTCATATGTATGTTCTAAAAGCCCCTAGAAGGAGTCAGGGACACCCTATCTTCTTCATGTATTTGTCTTTACAGTATTTACATATATATTACAGCATGTGGTATGGGGCTTAGAGTGACCTGTGCTATTTATAAGTTTAAGATCTTGGACAATTTGCTTGACATTTCCAAGCCTCAGGCTTTTCATTTATGGAAAGGGGATAATAATAGTTACCTCATGGTTGGCCATAAGATTACATGGCATAAGTTATTTAAAGCAGATACTGAGGTTGCAATAAAAGAGTACTAAGCATTATCACTTTTATTATCTAACACAGTGCCTAAAATAATAAAGGACTCAAAGACCTATTGATGATGACAAAATCTCAAGAGATATTAAAATTCCACTCCTTGTTCCTTACTGTATTAATTAGTAATACAGTCTCAATTCCCCAGAAAACTCCACGTTTGTTTTTGAGTTTTGTGTGATCCAGTTGGCTCTCTAACTATTAAATAGTGATAAAATAATTCAGTTCATTTCATTTTTTCTCATTTCACATTCCAGTCTCCTGCCTCTTATACCCCCCCAACCCAGCTGCTCAATACCTTCCTGAAATTAAGGTGACTGCCAAGAAACCCCACAGAAGTATCCCTTCCCATATATCAAGCATAAAAAGGTGGTAGGCTTATCATCAGAAAACATGCACATGATCTTCATCTCTACCATAAGCTAGCTCTGTAACTTTACATAAGACCGGTAACCTCTCTGTGCCTTAGTTTATATAACTGCAAAATGGGGTGAAAATCCTCAATTTTTTCACAAGAAATTTGTAAAGATTAAATGTGGTAAACATTTTTTTGTTTGTGAATACACTTGACATCTATAATGATGTCTAAATCTTAGGCATTCTATTATACTACATGCTCCAGATTATGCCTTCATGAATATTCTTCTTTCAAAATGACTCACTTCTATGTGCATTTCTTCTGTCTCTGACTTAATTAGTTTTATCTATCACATAACTAGCTAACGGTGTTATTAGTGTTAATTGGTACTTAATGATCGGTAATGTAACCCAGGTGAAATATTTGGATTTTGATAGAAGGTTTCAAGGTACAAAATATACCTATCAGGAGTGGATCTAGTGAAAACAATAGTTGTCTCTGAGTTCATATTGGAAAGTTCTGGGAAATATATTTGACACAAGTTGGACTTTTGTGTTATAACACAGTTTATTGTCAGTTTCCTATAGTCAGGGATGACTCCCGATTGGGTATAAAAAATTAAAACATTCTCCCTTGCCTTAAACTTACATCTCATTCAGTATCAACTGGGAAAAGAGGCAGTTTTGATTTCATGGTTGTCTATTTTATGAGAGGTGGATTAAAATACACACCACATCATGAACCAGTGGGGGGAGGTTGAATTCCAGTCAGATTTAGATGAGAAAATTAAAATGAAAAAAGTAAAGTTAGCTGTTTGGTACATGGCGATTTGTGAACATGTTAACTGAAGTGTGTCTAGATGTATCCTCCTTAGCCACTAGGGGTCAGAATTACACAGCACACTCACAGAACATGGATAACTAGTGGGCCTGAAAGGAGGGACCAGAAATCACCGTTTGGAAACGTTTTTGAGCATTGTGTGCAGAGTACACTGAGAGAGCATTTGCCATATGCCTGCCAGGTCTAATTATATGTTAAAGGGTAAGAACATGACATTGGCACATCGACTTGCTCAGCCTATTTTTCCAGTCTTATTTTACTCTATTCCCTTATAAGATACCACTTGGAACTAGATTTGAAAGAGACTCTCCCCAACTCTAGAGGTCAGATTTCTGTCAGCCACCATGGCAGGAAAATTTGACATTGAAGAACTTAAAATCTTCTGTGGGGAATAGGATTAAGAGAGGCAGTATGTATGGTTAACCTATTGAAAACCATTATAAATATCAGCTACCTTTGCCAAAACAAAATAATAAAACAGCATAGAAAAAAAATTAAATAGGAAAATGTCAATGCTTTTTTATGTATTTTAAAAAGAACAGTGGACAGAACTATAAATTTCTAACTATCATCTCTTGGCTCATTAGTTTTTCATGATTGCCCTACAACTTCAAAGAGGTACATATAATTGTTTATTTGTTGCAAATAAATAAGACATGAAGACATGAGGCATATTTGTCTGTCTGATCCGTAACATCTTTTGGTTTTACTACTGGAGAGCGGACCCCTCCTGTTCCTCGAATTCCACTATGGGCCCTAATGCCAGCCCTCCCAGGTTTCCTCTGCCACCTCCTGTGCATTGCTTCAGCTCTCTCTCTCCTTACAACAACCAGTCACAGAGAGCTCTTGTGATATTTAAATTTATTCACCTCATCTTCCTTTTCCTTTCTTAAGGCTTTTGGTAAAAACCTAACTTTTTGACATTGGTTTATCTCCCTTTCCTATTAACAATGAGGAGGGGGGGGCAAGATGGCGGAAGAGTAATATGCGGAGATCACCTTCATTCCCACAGATACAGTAGAAATACATCTACACGTGGAACTGCTCCTACAGAACACCCACTGAATGCTGGCAGAAGACATAAGACCTCCCAAAAGGCAAGAAAATCCCCACGTACTTGGGTATGGCAAAAGAAAAAAGAAATAACAGAGACAAAAGAATAGGGACAGGACCTGCACCAGTGGGAGGGAGCTGTGAAGGAGGAAAGGTTTCCACACACTAGGAAGCCCCTTCGTGGGCAGAGACTGCGGGTGACAGAGGGGGGAAGCTTCGGAGGCACGGAGGAGAGCGAAGCCACAGGGGTGCGGAGGGCAAAGTGGAGAGATTCCCACATGGAGGATCGGTGCTGAGTAGCACTCACCAGCCCGAGAGGCTTGTCTGCTCCCCCGCCAGGGCGGGGGGGGGGGGTTGGCTGGGAGCTGAGGCTCGGGCTTCAATGCTAGCCGGGAGGGAGTCTGGGAAAAAGTCTGCAGCTGCCGAAGAGGCAAGAGACTTTTTCTTGCCCCTTTGTTTCGTGGTGCACAAGGAGAGGGGATTCAGAGCGCTGCCTAAACGAACTCCAGAGACGGGCACGAGCCATGGCTATCAGCGCAGACCCCAGGGGCGGGTGCGAGCCTCGGCTAACAGCACGGAACTCAGAGACAGGTGCGAGCCGCGGTTATCAGCGTGGACCCCAAAGTTGGTCAGGAGACGCTAAGGCTGCTGCTGCTGCTACCAAGAAACTTGTGTGCGAGCACAGGTCACTCTCCACACCGCCCCTCCCGGGAGCCGGTGCAGCTCACCACAGCCAGGCTCCCGTGATCCAGGGACAACTTCCCCGGGAGAACGCACGGCGCGCCTCAGGCTGCTGCAACGTCACGCCAGCCTCTGCCACCGCAGGCTCGCCCCGCCTCCTCCGTACCCTTCTCTCCCCCCGGCCTGAGTGAGCCACAGCCCCCAAAGCAGCTGCTACTTTAACCCCATTCTGTATGGGCCAGGAACAGCCACCCTCAGGCGACCTACACGCAGAGGCGGGTCCAAATCCAAAGCTGAACCCCGGGAGCTGTACTAACAAAGAAGAGAAAGGGAAATCTCTCCCAGCAGCCTTAGAAGCAGTGGCTTAAATCTCCACAAACAACTTGATGTACCTGTTATCTGTTGAATACCTGAATAGACAATGAATCATCCCAAATTCAAGAGGTGGACTTTGGGAGCAGGATATATTAATTTTTTTCCCCTTTTCCTTTTTTTGTGAGTGTATATGTGTATGCTTTTGGGTGAGATTTTGTCTGTATAGCTTTGCTTTCACCATTAGTCCTAGGGTTAGGTCCATCCGTTTTTGTTTTTGTTTATTTTTTACTTAAATTTTTTTTTTCCTAATAAATGTTTTCTTAATAATTTTTTCCTTATTTTCTATTTATAGAAATTTTTAAAAAATTACTAAGTTTTTTCATATTTTTTATTTTAAAAAATTAAATTATTTTTTAATAAATTTTTTTCTTAATAATTTTTTTTTCTTATTTTTTATCATGAAAAATTAATAAATCTATTTTTAAAAATTAAAAAACAATTCTGAATACATTTATTCTTAATAATTGTTTTCTTATTTTTTATTATAATAGCTTTATTTTATTTTATTTTATCCTCTTTCTTTCTTTCTTTCTATTATTTTCTCCCTTTTATTCTGAGCCATGTGGATGAAAGGCTCTTGGTGCTCCAGCCAGGCATCAGGGCTGTGCCTCTGAGGTGGGAGAGCCAACTTAGGACACTGGTCCACAAGAAACCTCCCAGCTCCACATAATACCAAATGGCAAAAATCTCTCAGAGATCTCCATCTCAACATCAAGACCCAGTTTCACTCAACGACCAGCAAGCTACAGTGTTGGACACCCCATGCCAAAAAACTAGCAAGACAGGAATACAGCCCCATCCATTAGCAGAGAGGCTGCCTAAAATCATAATAAGGCCACAGACACCCCTAAACACACCACCAGACGTGGACGTGTCCACCAGAAAGACAAGATCCAACCTCATCCACCAGAACACAGGCACTGGTCCCATCCACCAGGAAGCCTACACAACCCACTGAACGAACCTTAGCCACTGGGGACAGATACCCAAAACAACGGGAACTACGAACCTGCAGCCTGTGAAAAGGAGACCCCAAACACAGTAAGATAAGCAAAATGAGAAGACAAAAAAACACACAGCAGGTGAAGGAGCAGGGTCAAAACACACCAGACCTAACAAATGAAGAGAAAATAGGCAGTCTACCTGAAAAAGAATTCAGAATAATGATAGTAAAGTTGATCCAAAATCTTGGAAATAGAATAGACAAAATGCAAGAAACATTTAACAAGGACGTAGAAGAACTAAAGAGGAACCAAGCAACGATGAAAAACACAATAAATGAAATTAAAAATACTCTAGACGGGATCAATAGCAGAATAACTGAGGCAGAAGAACGGGTAAGTGACCTGGAGGATAAAATAGTGGAAATAACTACTGCAGAGCAGAATAAAGAAAAAAGAATGAAAAAAACTGAGGACAGTCTCAGAGACCTCTGGGACAATATTAAATGCACGAACATTTGAATTATAGGGGTACCAGAAGAAGAAGAGAAAAAGAAAGGGACTGAGAAAATATTTGAAGAGATTATAGTTGAAAACTTCTCTAATACGGGAAAGGAAATATTTAATCAAGTCCTGGAAGCACAGAGAGTCCCATACAGGATAATCCAAGGAGAAACACGCCAAGACACATATTAATCAAACTATCAAAAATGAAATATAAAGAAAAGATATTAAAAGCAGCAAGGGAAAAACAACAAGTAACACACAAGGGAATCCCCATAAGGTTAAAAGCTGATCTTTCAGCAGAAACTCTGCAAGCCAGAAGAGAGTGGCAGGATATACTTAAAGTGATGAAGGAGAAAAACCTACAACCAAGGTTACTCTACCCAGCATGGATCTCATTCAGATTTGATGGAGAAATTAAAAACTTTACAAACAAGCAAAAGCTGAGAGAGTTCAGCACCACCAAACCAGCTTTAAAACAAATGCTAAAGGAACTTCTCTAGGCAAGAAACACAAGAGAAGGAAAACACCTACAATAAAAATCCCAAAACATTTAAGAAAATAGGATTAGGAACATACATATCGATAACTACCTTGAATGTAAATGGATTAAATGCTCCCACCAAAAGGCACAGGCTGGCTGAATGGATACAAAAACAAGACCCATATATATGCTGTCTACAAGAGACCCACTTCAGACCTAGAGACACATACAGACTGAAAGTGAGGGGATGGAAAAAGATATTCCATGCAAATGGAAATCAAAAGAAAGCTGGAGTAGCAATTCTCATATCAGACAAAATAGACTTTAAAATAAAGACTGTTACAAGAGACAAAGAAGGACACTATATAATGATCAAGGGGTCGATCCAAGAGGAAGGTATAACAATTGTAAATATTTATGCACCCAACATAGGAGCACCTCAATACATAAGGCAAATACTAACAACCATAAAAGGGGAAATCGACAGTAACACAATCATAGTAGGGGACTTTAACACCCCACTTTCACCAATGGACAGATCATCCAAAATGAAAATAAATAAGGAAACACAAGCTTTAAATGATACATTAAACAAGATGGACTTAATTGATATTTATAGGACATTCCACTCAAAAACAACAGAATACACATTTTTCTCAAGTGCTCATGGAACATTCTCCAGGATAGATCATATCTTGGGTCACAGATCAAGCCTTGGTCGATTTAAGAAAATTGAAATTATATCAAGTATCTTTTCCGACCACAACACTATGAGACTAGATATCAATTACAGGAAAAGATCTGTAAAAAATACAAACACATGGAGGCTACCCAATACACTACTTAATAACGAAGTGATCACTGAAGAAATCAAAGGGGAAATCAAAAAATACCTAGAAACAAATGACAGTGGAGACACGACGAACCAAAACCTATGGGATGCAGCAAAAGCAGTTCTAAGAGGGAAGTTTATAGCAATACAAGCCTACATCAAGAAACAGGAAACATCTCGAATAAACAACCTAACCTTGCACCTAAAGCAATTAGAGAAAGAAGGGCAAAAAAAACCCCAAAGCTAGCAGAAGGAAAGAAATCATAAAGATCAGATCAGAAATAAATGAAAAAGAAATGAAGAAAACAATAGCAAAAATCAATGAAACTAAAAGCTAGTTCTTCAAGAAGATAAACAAAATTGATAAACCATTAGGCAGACTCATCAAGAAAAAAAGGGAGAAGATTCAAATCAATAGAATTAGAAATGAAAAAGGAGAAGTAACAACTGACAGTGCAGAAATACAAACGATCATGAGAGCTTACTACAAGCAACTCTATGCCAATAAAATGGACAACTTGGAAGAAATGGACAGATTCTTAGAAATGCACAACCTGCCGGGACTGAACCAGGAAGAAATAGAAAATATGAACAGACCAATCACAAGCACTGAAATTGAAACTGTGATTAAGAATCTTCCACCAAACAAAAGTCCAGGACCAGATGGCTTCACTGGCGAATTCTATCAAACATTTAGAGAAGAGCTAACACCTATCCTTCTCAAACTCTTCCAAAATATTGCAGAGGGAGGAACACTCCCTAACTCATTCTATGAGGCCACCATCACCCTGATACCAAAACCAGACAAAGATGTCACAAAGAAAGAAAACTACAGGCCAATATCACTGATGAACATAGATGCAAAAATCCTCAACAAAATACTAGCAAACAGAATCCAACAGCAAATTAAAAGGATCATACGCTATGATCGAGTGGGGTTTATCCCAGGAATGCAAGGATTCTTCAATGCATGCAAATCAATCAATGTGATACACCATATTAACAAATTGAAGAAGAAAAACCATATGATCATCTCTATAGATGCAGAGAAAGCTTTTGACAAAATTCAACACCCATTTAAGATAAAAACCCTGCAGAAAGTAGACATAGAAGGAAGTTTCATCAGCATAATAAAGGCCATATATGACAAACCCATAGTCAACATCGTCCTCAATGGTGAAAAACTGAAACCAATTCCAATAAGATCAGGAGCAAGACAAGGTTGCCAACTCTCACCACTGTTATTCAACATAGTTTTGGAAGTGGTAGCCTCAGCAATCAGAGAAGAAAAAGAAATAAAAGGAATCCAAGTTGGAAAAGAAGAAGTAAAGCTGTCACTGTTTGCAGATGACATGACACTATACACAGAGAATCCTAAAGATGCTACCAGAAAACTACTAGAGCTAATCAATGAATTTGGTAAAGTAGCAGGATACAAAATTAATGCACAGAAATCTCTTGCATTCCTATATACTAATGATGAAAAATCTAAAAGTAAAATTAAGAAAATATTCCCGTTTACCATTGCAACAAAAAGAATAAAATATCTAGGAATAAACCTACCTAAGGAGACAAAAGATCTGTACGCAGAAAATTATAGGACACTGATGTCAGAAATTAAAGATGATACAAATAGATGGAGAGATATACCATGTTCTTGGATTGGAAGAATCAACATTGTGAAAATGACTCTACTACCCAAAGCAATCTACAGATTCAATCCAATCCCTGTCAAACTACCACAGGCAGTTTTCACAGAGCCAGAACAAAAAATTTCACAATTTGTATGGAGACACAAAAGACCCCGAATAGCCAAAATAATCTTGAGAAAGAAAAATGGAGCTGGGGGAATCAGGCTCCCTGACTTCAGACTATATTACAAAGCTACAGTAATCAAGACAGTTTGGTACTGGCACAAAAACAGAAATATAGATCAATGGAACAGGATAGAAAGCCCAGAGATAAACCCACGCACATATGGTCACCTTATCTTCGATAAAGGAGGTAAGCATATACAGTGGAGAAAAGACAGCCTCTTCAGTAAGTGGTGCTGGGAAAATTGGACAGGTACATGTAAAGGTATGAAATTAGAACACTCTGTGACACCATACACAAAAATAAACTCAAAATGGATTAAAGACCTAAGTGTAAAGCCAGACACTATCAAACTCTTAGAGGAAAACATAGGCAGAACACTCTATGACATAAATCGCAGCAAGATCTTTTTGATCTAGCTCCTAGAGAAATGGAAATAAAAACACAAATAAAGAAATGGGACCTAATGAAACTTAAAAGCTTTTGCACAACAAAGGAAACTATAAACAAGACAAAAAGACAACCCTCAGAATGGGAGAAAATATTTGCAAATGAAGCAACTGACAATGGATTAATCCTCAAGATTTACAAGCAGCACATGCAGCTCAATAACAAAAAAACGAACAAGCCAATCCAAAAATGGGCAGAAGACCTAAATAGACATTTCTCCAAAGAAGATATACAGATGGCCAACAGACACATGAAATAATGCTCAACATCCTTAATCATTAGAGAAATGCAATTGAAAACTGCAATGAGGTGTCCTCTCACACTGGTCAGAATGGCCATCATCAAATAATCTACAAACAATAAATGCTGGAGAGGATGTGGAGAAAAGGGAGCACTCTTGCACTGTTGGTGGAAATGTAAATTGATACAGCCACTATGGAGAACAGTATGGAGGTTCCTTAAAAAACTAAAAATAGAACTACCATACGACCCAGCAATCCCACTACTGGGCATATACCCTAAGAAAACCATAATTCAAAAAGAGCCATGTACCAAAATGTTCATTGCAGCTCTATTTACAATAGCCAGGACATGGAAGCAACCTAAGTGTCCATCATCAGATGAATGGATAAAGAAGATGTGGCAGATATATACAATGGAATATTACTCAGCCATAAAAAGAAATGAAATGGAGGTATTTGTAATGAGGTGGATAGAGTTAGAGTCTGTCATACAGAGTGAAGTAAGTCAGAAAGAGAAAAAGAAATACAGTATGCTAACACATATATATGGAATCTAAGGAAAATAAAAAAAAAAGGTCATGAAGAACCTAGTGGCAAGTTGGGAATAAAGACACAGACCTACTAAAGAATGGACTTGAGGATATGAGGAGGGGGAGGGGTGAGATGTGACAGGGTGAGAGAGTGTCATGGACATATATACACTACCAAATGTCAAATAGATAGCTAGTGGGAAGCAGCCGCATAGCACAGGGAGATCAGCTCGGTGCTTTGTGACCACCTAGAGGGGTGGGATAGGGAGGGTAGGAGGGAGGGAGATGCAAGAGGGAAGAGATATGGGAACATATGTATATGTATAACTGATTCACTTTGTTATAAAGCAGAAACTAACACACCATTGTAAAGCAATTATACTTCAATAAAGATGTTTAAAAAAAAAAAAGATGTTAAAAAAAAATGAACAGTTTCCTTTTTCTACAACTGTACTTGAGTGATATGTGTGTGTATATATATATAAATATATACTAATTCATATATAATAAATGTTCATAGATATAATATATGAACATATGAATATAATATATATTATATTAATATAAATAAGTTATTTTATTATTAATATCATATTAATGTAAGTAATATTAATATAATATATTACTACTATTATTATATTTAATTGATATTAATATTAATATAATATTTCTGTTATTATATTGCTATTATATAAATACAATTATATAATATATAATATATTCATATATGACATGAATATATATGAATATATTATAGTGAATATTATATATAGTGGATCTTATATATTCATTATAATATATTTATATATATATAATATATATTCATTCATATATTATATATTAATTCATATATAATATATATTATATATTAATATATATGTGTGTATATATATATTCATTTCTCATATATGGTATCTTATGTGATCATAACTCTAAACTATTAAATATGGGCTGGAAAAATTGATTAAATGCATTTGCATTCTCTTTGGATGAAGATAGGACATTACAGAAACAACACAAACAGGGACTTCATTTGTGCAGATATATAGGCAGTGAGGTACTATAAAATAAGCACAGACAGGTAAATAGGTGGCAGAGCAAGTAAATAGCTTGTGTTTAAAAATCCACAATAGAAAAAGAATCTCTGAAAATCACTGACAAAGAAAAAGTTTAAAAAAGAAAAATAGGAAAGGGGACAATGAATATAAAGAGACAATTTATAAGGCAAGAAGTGCTAAGGTCAATATTGGAAAGAAACAACTTCATTGGTACCTGTGAAATGAAAATTAGAACAGCAGTTAATTAATATTAATGCTTTTGTATGGCTTCAATTACAAAAGAAATAATACTCATCTAAAGTAGTATACTCTGTAGTACTTCCCCCAAATTTAACTACTTTTTCAAGTATGGAAATTATTCCTCTGGACTTTTATCTATGAACAAATAGATAACACTGAGATTCTTAGATTTATAGTGATGGTGGCTATTCTTATTTTTCTAATGGGAAAGGTTTATTTGTTGCTTTTTTTCTCTTACATGTCATAGAAGTCATTCGTATGGGGTCTTTTTATGTCATCCATTTATGTTTTATAAGACTATATATCAGTGATGTTATTTGAAATTTCATTAACCATTCCTTTATTGATAGATATTTAGGGTCTCCATAATGTTTTATTATAACAATGCTGGAACAATTTTTACCCGTTACCAATTGAGATAAATTTTTCACCCTTAAGACTGCCAGTAAATGTCAGTAATTGATGATGTCTGGCATGACATGGACATAGGCAAACAAATACCTTTTTACACATTTATGGGAAAATAATTGGTAATAACTTCTTTTGATGGCAATTTGGCAGCATCTAGAAAAGAACGACATCTTGGGAGGAAACACACTAAGTTTTTAACTGAGGTTATTTCTGGGAAGAGCAGTTAGATTACAGAAGATGGAGTAATTTAGAAAGAATTTAACATTTTACTCTATATAATGTCTTACTGTTTGAATTTTTACAATAATTGTGTATCCCTCTGAAAAAAGAACAAAATAAGAACTAGGAGAATTCCATGATCAAATACTCTTTCATCCCATATACTATCTTTCCCTTTTAGACATTTACAATGCTCATTAGCACATTTAAGCCCTGATAAGTCTCAAGTTATTCAAATACTGTATCATTTATTCAAATAATTCCTATTAATACATCCACAATTGAGTATTTCCCTTTAGAAAACTATGCTGATTGTTGAAGAATAGGTATAAAGAAAAAGAGGTCTTTCCAATACCAAATTGCTCAAAATCAATCACTCTTGAGGTTTCCATAAGAATCAGCCTCACACCTTTAGGTTCAAGGGCAAATAACCTCTAAGGGCAAATGACATCTCCTAGGTTGGTTTCGGTAATTAACTCTGTGCTTCATGAATTTTGTGTTTCCGGGCAGTGTATACTCCTAACTTTAAGTATGTGGTCCTCACAGCAAGCCAAGGAACTCTAAAGTCCAGTACAATAAAAAAAACAAAGTCCACTTATTTATTTATCATGTTTAAATCTAGCTTGAGTGTAAGGCTTTAACCATGAGCAAGATACAGCACAGTTTCTTCATTTTCTCAAACCACAGCTTCTTTCGGCTTGCCTCCCCTACCTCAGCTGCTGACATTCAAATTGACTTTTCACATTTATAATAGGAGTTTTTCTCTTGTTTTTACCATTGTCCTCTGAGACCACTGCTGTAATTTTCTGCTGATGCACAAGATGGAAGAAGGTGCCCTGGAAAGTACACCACTTATTCCAGTCATTTTGCTAAAGGATGCTCAAGTGTGGACAAAGTCGTCAGAGAAAATGACAGTGAGCTACATGCTGCTGTCAGGAATTGCTTCCTCATCAGTGGCCCAATTTTCAGAAATGAGACCAAAAACCACGTGCTCTCCAGCTTTCAGACAAGAAAGAATTGAGATGTACAACATCTAAACTAAAGGAATGAGCCAGATTACTTTTTTTAAAAAGCAACAAAAAGGAAAAACAAAAAAGAAATAAAACCTCAGTGATGCATACCCCTGGGCACAAACACCAGCATTTTGAAAGACAATATTAAACTTGATACAAAGTCAATCCATGACACTCAAATGTTTACTGAGTGCTTTGTGCTCTGCCTGTTAAGTGAGAAAAAGTGGAAAGTCAGGGTAAAGAATGCAGAAAGAGGAAAAGAATAGGAGCTATGATTTTCAATCATAAGAAGTCTGTGACTCAGAAGATAAACACAAATAAGAAATAGAGATGGAAGGGTGGGGCAGTAATTCTATATTTTTCAAAATATGTTTCATGAAACAATATTTTCATGGATGCTAATAGGTATAACGACAAAAAAAACTAAAACAAAGCAAAACGGAATCAACAAAAAATGACTCTCAGGTAATTAAATGTCAAACTTCTCAGGGCTGGTACTGAGTAAATGAGTTTCCTGATTCAAAAAGAGGGAGGTATAATTTGCTACATTTGAGAATACAACGGTTTTTATTGACAGCAAGTCTATTAACTCTGTAAAACTACCTTTTTGGAGAAAAGTGATTAGGAGACATCAGAGGTCTCTAGTCTATTTCTGCTGCTGTCTAGTTATATGACTTTGACAAATATCCATCCTTTCCTGAAGTTTAGACTTCCCATCTGTAAAAAAACAGAGTTGTCAAGGTAGTCCCAGAGGCCTAAATATACTATGTTTACATGATAGTACATCCCCAAGTCCTCACATATGTAGCACAAACTAGAATATTACTTTATTGCTTAGGTAACGTTTTCTCAGGCCACACCTTCTGAGAGAGTTATAATAGCAATGAAAACAAACAACAAAATCTTTGGCTCTGAACCTTTATTCTGAAGACCAAGTGGATATAGTATGAAAATTCAGGTTTGATAATTGGTGGTCATTAAACTCGTCTAGTTGTAGTTGTTGGAAGTCTGTGATCAACTCTCCAGTAAACTATAGGCCACTACCAAGGCCATGTAGACCTCCCAAGTGTGTGGGTCTCTTTCTGTGAAGTTGTTACATTTATTTCATCTTAATGGGAAATATCAGCATGAAAAAACATGGGACTTCATGTTTTGTCTTCAACATTTGAAGAGCTTAGAGGCTGTCACTTCTGTCCTTACAACAAGAGAAAGCTAGATATATTGAAAATTAATTATTTTTGACTGATCAGAAAATTGAGTTTGTAGGGCAAACTGCAACCAGGAGATCTGGAGAGACAGGTGCATCCAGAGAGTCAAAGCTGGATAAGTTGCTAGAGGCATAAACTGGTGGGAACTCAGTAATAATTTTGACAAATTGCTGGAGGCTGAGTTTGGACTAGGGTGAGTCAGAAACACCTGGAGTCCTGGTCTTTGAAGGGCTCCACACTTTCATGAGCTTTACCACCAGAAACCCCACCAGGATCTCACAGTGAAGATCCAATAAAGAATCCTTCATGACTCTGGCAGGGAACATGGGAGAATAATCTTTGTGAAACACATGCTTTTTACATAACAAAAAAGAATTTTCCTTCCAGGGGAAAAGACTTTATCAGAGCCTTATCCCTGATGGGGGAAAGACATTCTTCCTATTCCCATTCCAGCCCAATCTCTTTTTTCACCTAAGGGGAGAAAAGTACACAGTCAACAGGAGCCAGGGCTTCAAGGATATAGATTTGGGACTCAGTAGCCAGGGAGGAGTATGTATGGCAGGAGGGAAAACTAGACCTCTTTAGAAACTGTTGTGAAAGTCTGAACTGATGGGTAATGTAAGCCAAAAAAAATAAATAAAAAATCAACATGATAAGACTGAAATTTAATCAGAAGATTATTAAACACTTTCCCTACTTCATATCTTATCACCACACCAACAGGACTCCAGTTTAGTAACTGTTGATTACAGTTGAAAGAGTTGAAAGACAAAGACTCTAACTGAGGAGTTTCTAGGGAAGTCCAAAGACAATATGGGGGTACAAAACAAGTTTACTATAGGAATTTGAAACCTCTGACACCTACAGCTACAGCAAACATTAAACACAGTCCAATTTTTAGCCAAAGTAACATAAAATCTCAAGCTAAATGCCTATTTACCTTACTTCCGATTACTCGATGTATGTGCAGATTTCAACAAAAAATTAGAAGGCATTTCAAAAGACAAGAAAAAGCACAATCTGAAGAGAAAAAAAAAGGATCAGAACAAAATTTCATTATGACACAGATGTTGGAACGATCAAACATGAAATTTAAAATAGCCAAAGTGGAAATGTGGAGGGGAGGCATAAATTAGAAGTTTGGGATTAACAAATACACACTACTATATATAAAATAGATAATCAACAATGATGTACTGTATAGCACAGGAAACTCTACCCAATATTCTGTAATAACCTGTATGGGAAAGGAATCTGAAAAAGAATGGATATATATATATATGTATAAATGAATCATTTTGCTGTACACCTGAAACTAACACAACATAGTAAGTCAAATATACTCTAATATGAAATAATTTTTTTTTAAAGTAACCATCATGCTTCTGACAGGCATGTGCAGCTCTGTGATGGCATCTAAACAATAAAGATTTAAAGGAGGAAAATAAAGTAATACTGTAATTAATAATATTAAGGTCTTAATTGGAAAAAGTAGACAACATGCCAGAACAGATGGATAACATAAGCAGAGAAAATAAAAATTATAAGAAAGAAACAAAATAAGAATGTACTTTAATAGAGGAGTCAAGATGGCAGAATGGAGGATGTGGAATTCGTTGCTCTTCACAAGTACATCAAGAATACATCTACAAATGGAACAATTCTAAAAGAGTACCTGCTGAACATTAGCAGAAGACTTCAGACACATAAAAGGACAAGAAAAATCACCTTAAACCAGGTAAGACAAAAGAGAGAAAAAAAGAAAAGAGGAATCAAAATAGGGAGCAGCAAGCAAACCTAGTGGGAAGCTGAAGGTGAGCAGAGACCCCTGCACTCAGAAAAATCCCCTCATGGTGGGGAAATCAGCTGGGACAGAAAGGGACTTTGAGGGATCAAAGGAGAATGCAGCAGACTGTCTGTGGAAGGCAGCACAAAGTAAGAACTGTGTGCACGGTCTGTGCTGCAACCCTGTGCACCCCAGCCTGAGTGGTGTGTCTCATGTTGTGGAAGGAGGCTGGGTGCTGGTAAGTGGGTTTGGAGCATGGACCCAGGGAAGGGACAGCTGTTGGTTGTGAAAAGACAGCCTGAAGTGACAGGAGTAAGGAGCTCCACAATGGGGAAAGTTTGTGGGAAAAGCCCAGGACACCATAGTAGCAAGGCATCATAGCTGAGTGGAGTGTAAGGGGCAATGCCACCATTGAAAAACCTTTCTCCACTTGCCAGCTTCTTCAGCCTTCTGTGGGCACTGGGAGAGGCACCCGTCTGAGCAGGTTCACCTGCTCCTCAAGCCAAGGCCTCTTCTGCTCATGTAGGCAGCAGGGTCCTGAGTGCCCAACTCAAAGCCTCCTTAGAAATCAGCCCTGAGCACCTCTGCCTGAGAGGAATCTGTCAGTGCTGATGGGGGCTGAGTGCTAAAGCATGGGGTTAAGAGAGCAGATCTAGGGAGAGGACCGCTGTTTGTTGCACGGATACAACAGAGGGGACGGGAGTGAGGGGCTTCACAGCCAAAAGGGCCCCTAGAGGAAGCATGGTCTACCTAGGAAATGAAGTTCCATTTTTGAGTGGCACACAAGGGGCAAGTCCTCCACTGCCCCCACATGCCAGCCCCTCCCTCTGTGGGCACTGGGAGGGACTCCCACCAGAATGAGTGCACCCCAGTCTGCTGCAGCTGCCTACCAGTCTAC
This sequence comes from Balaenoptera acutorostrata, assembly GCF_949987535.1. Lineage (NCBI taxonomy): Eukaryota > Metazoa > Chordata > Mammalia > Artiodactyla > Balaenopteridae > Balaenoptera > Balaenoptera acutorostrata. The sequence continues at coordinate 30,648,871 of NC_080076.1, read as the reverse complement.
ACCACCACAGGCAATTCATGCACACCCCAGTTGTGGCTGCCATAACCTTCCCCAGCCTGAGTGAGTAAGTGTGCCCCAATCAGTCACTGCTTTCATTCCCTCTTGCCTTGATGGGAAGCAGACGCCTGAAGGTAACACACACACAAAGGTGGGGCCAAAACCAAAGCTGAGCACCATGGGCAGCACAACTAAGAAAAAAGGAATGGAAATCTCTCTGTGCATCTGCAAAAGCCACGGATAAAATACCGATTGGCTTGGTAAATCCTGCATCTGTGGAATATCTGTATAGACAACGAGTGTCCCCACAGCTGAGAAGAGTCTGGCTATAGAACCAGTGGACTTTGGGGGCAAGCACATGTGGGTGTTGGGACAGGTCAGAGTCTGAGCCAGTCCCACAGTGCCCATAGCAGGTCCAGAAACCTACCTAGAGGTATTGGAGAGCCCCCTGGGTAGGCAGGTGTTGGCTCTGGCTCACTGTGGGAGCAAGGACACTGACAGAGGAGGTCCCAGGAAAATATTATTATTACTGTTATTCTTTTTTTGTTTCATTTTGTATAGTTGTTGGTGTTGTTTTTATTATTGTGTATATATATATTTAATATATCTTTATTTTTCTAGTTTTATTTTACTTTTTGTTGTTTTGTGTATTTTTCTTGTTTTTGTTCTTAGATACTTTTACTTTTTAATTTTTTGATCATTTTAAAATGTTTTATGTTTTCTTTGTTTGTTCTTTCTGTTTAGTTTGCTGTCTTTGTTTAATTTTTCATTTTTTGTTTATTTTAGTTTAGTCCTTATCAATTGTTCTCATTTTTGAGTTATATTGTTTGTTCTCATTTTTTTAGAGGGGTTACAGTTTTGTTTTGTTTTTTTTTTTCTTTTCTGTCTACTTCTTTGTTTACTTCAGTTAGTTTTTTTATGGTTTTCTAGTTATCACTTGTCTTGGATTTGGTGTATCTGCTTGTTTGTTTTCTTTGTTTGTGTGCATGTGTGTGTGTTGTGTTGTTGTTGCTGTTTGTTTGTTTTTGTTTTTGCTATTTGTCTTGGGTTTCATTTGTGTGTTTGTTTTCTTTTCTTTCATTTCTTTTTTCTTTGGCCATGCTGCATGGCTTGTGGGTTCTTTGTTGCCTGGCCGAGGGTTGGGCCTGGGCCTCCAGGGTGGGACCACTAAGTCCAGGACACTGGGCCACCAGAGAATTCCCAGACCCAGCAAATATTAATTAGCACGTGCTTTCCCGGAGATATCTATCTCAACAAAAAGACCCAGCTCCACACAACTGCCTACAGGATTCAGTGCTGGACACCTGATGATGAACAACCAGCAAGAGAGGAATGCAGCCCCACTAATCAGCAGACAGCTTTCCTAAAGTTGTACTAAGCTCACAGACACCCCAAAACACACCACTTGTTGTGATCCTGCTCACCAGAGGGAAAAGACTCAGCTCCACCCACCAGAGAGCAGGGACCAGTCCCTCTCACCAGGAAGCCTATTCAAGAACCTGGACCAACCTCACCCACAAAGAGACACAAAAGAAACAAGGGGAACTATGATGCTGCAGCCTGTGGAAAGGAAACCATAAACACAGTAAGTTAGACAAAATGAGATGACAGAGGAATATGTTGCAGATGAAGGAGCAAGGTAAAAACCCACAAGACCAAATAAATGAAGAGGGAATAGGCAATCTACATGAAAAAGAATTCAGAGTAATGATAGTAAATATGACCCAAGATATTGGAAATAGAATGGAGGCATGGATCAAGAAAATAAAAGAAATGTTTCACAATGAACTAGAAGAAATAAAGAACAAACAGTGATGAACAACACAATAACTGAAATGAAAATACACTAGAAGGAATCAATAGCAGAATGACTGAGGCAGAAGAACAGATAAGTGAGCTGGAAGATAGAATGGTGAAAATAACTGCTACAGAGCAGAATAAAAAAAACTGAATGAAAATAAAAGAGGACAGTCTCAGAGACCTCTGGACCAACATTGAATGCACCAACATTTGAATTATAGGGGTCCCAGAAGAAGAAGACAAAGAGAAAGGGTCTGAGAAAATATTTGAAAAGATTATAGATGAAAACTTCCTTGACATGGGAAAGGAAATAGGCAATCAAGTCCAGGAAGAATAGAGAGTCCCATACGGGATAAACCCAAGGAGGAACACAAGGAGACACACATTAATCAAACTAAAAAAATTAAATACAGAGAAAAAATATTAAAAGCAGCAAGGGAAAATGAACAAATAACATGCAAGGGTATCCCTATAAGCTTATCAGCTGATTTTTCAGCAGAAACTCTGCAGGCCAGAGGGAGTGGCAGGGTATATTTAAAGTGATGAAAGGGAAAAACCTATAATCAAGATTACTCTAACCAGTAAGGATCTCATTCAGATTCGAAGGAGAAATCAAAAGCTTTACAGACAGGCAAAAGCTAAGAGAATACAGCACCAACAAACCAGCTTTACAGCACATGTTAAAGGAACTTCTCTAGGCAGGAAACACAAGAGAAGAACAAGACCTACAAAAACAAACGCAAAACAACTAAGAAAAAAATGGTAATAGGAACATACATATCGCTAATTACCTTAAATGTAAATGGATTAAATGTTGCAATCAAAAGACAGAGACAGGCTGAATGGATACAAAAACAAGAGGCATATATATGCTACCTACAAGAGACCCACTTCAGAGCTAAGGACACATACAGACTGAAAGTGAGGGGATGGAAAAACATATTCCATGCAAATGGAAATTAAAAGAATGCTGGAGTAGCAATACTCATGTCAGAAAAAATAGAATTTAAAATAAGGTCTGTTACAAGAGAAAAGGAAGGACAATACATAATGATCAAGGGATCAATCTAAGAAGATATAACAATTGTAAATATTTATGCACCCAATATTAGAGAACCTCAATACATAAGGTAAATGTTAAGAGCCATAAAAGGGGAAATTGACAGTAGCACAATAATATTGAGAATATTTAACACTCCACTTACAGCAACGGATAGATCATCCAGACAGAAAATTAATAAGTAAACACAAGCCTTAAAATGACACATTAGATGAGATAGACCTAATTGATATTTATAGGACATTCCATCTGAAAGCAGCAGAATAAACTTTCTTCTCAAGTGCACATGGAACATTCTCCAGGATAGATCACATCTTGAGTCACAAATCAAGTCTCAGTAAATTTAAGAAAATTGAAATTGTATCAAGCATCCTTTCTGACCACAACACTATGAGATTAGAAATCAATTATGACAAAAAAAAAAAGCAAACTGTAAAACACACAAACACATAGGGGCTAAACCATATGCTACTAAATAACCAAGAGATCATTGAAGAAATCAAAGAGAAAATTTTTAAAATACCTAGAAACAAATGACAACAAAAAATTCATGACCCAAAACCTATGGGATGAAGCAAAAGCAGTTCTAAGAGGGAAGTTTATAACAATACAATCCTACCTCAAGAAACAAGAAAAATCTCAAATAAAAACCAAAACTTACACCTAAAGCAACTAGAGAAAGAAGAACAAACAAAACCAAAACTTAGTAGAAGGAAAGAAATCATAAAGATCAGAGCGGAAATAAATGAAATAGAAACAAAAAAAAATAGCAAAGATCAATAAAACCAAAAGCTTGTTCTTTGAGAAGATAAACAAAATTGATAAACCTTTAACAGACTCATCAAGAAACAAAGGGAGAGAACTCAAATCAATATAATTAGAAATGATAAAGGAGAAGTTACAACAGACACAACAGAAATACAAAGGATCATAAGAGACTACTACAAGCAACTATACGCCAATAAAATTGGAAACCTGGAAGACATGGACAAATTCTTAGAAAAGTACAACCTTCCAAGACTGAGAAAGGAAGAAATGGAAAATATGAACAGACAAATTACAAGTAATGAAATTGAAACTCTGATTAAATATCTTCCAACAAATAAAAATTCAGGACCAGATGGCTTCACATATGAATTCTACCAAACATTTAGAGAAGAGTTAACACCTATGCTTTTCGAACTCTTCCACAAAGTTACAGATGGAAGAACACGCCCCAACTCATTCTACAAGGCTGCTATCACCCTGATACCAAAGCCAGACAAAGATATCAAAAAGAAGAAAAAAAAATCTACGTGCCAATATCACTGATGAACATAGACTTAAAACTTCTCAACAAAATACTAGCAAACTGAATCAAATAACACATTAAAAGGATCATACACTACGAACAAGTGGGATTTATCCCAGGGATGCAAGGATTTTTCAATACACGCAAAATAATGAATGTGATGCACCATATTAAGAAATTGAAGGATTAAAACCAAATGATCATATCAATAGATGCAGAAAAAGCTTTTGACAAATTTCAACACCCATTTATGGTAAAATCTCTTCAGAATGTGGCATAAGAGGAAGCTTCCTCAACATACTAAAGGCCATATATGACAACCCCACAGAAAACATCATTCTCAGTGATGAAAAACTGAAAGCATTTCCTCTAAGTTCAGGAACAAGACAAGGTGTTCACTCTCACAACGATTATCCAGCATCGTTTTGGAAGTCCAAGCCACGGAAATCAGAGAAGAAAAAGAAACAAAAGGAATGCAAATTCGAAAAGAAGGAGTAAAACTGTCACTATTTGAACATGACAGGATACTTTACATAGAAAATCCTAAAGATGCTACCAGAAAACCTCTAGAGGTCATCAATGAGTTTGGTAAAGTAGCAGGATGCAAATTAATACACAGAAATCTTTTGCATTCCTATACACTAATAGGAGAAATCTGAAAGAGAAATTAAGGAAACAATCCCATTTACCATTGCAACAACAACAACAAAAATACCTAGGAATAAACCTACCTAAGGAGGAAAAATACCTGCAGAAAACTATAAAATACTGATGAAAGAAATCCAAGATGACACAACAGGTAGAAAGATACACCATATTCTTGGATTGGAAGAATCAATATTGTGAAAATGACTATACTACTCAAAGCAATCTACAGATTCAATGCAATCCCTATCAAACTACCAATAGCATTTTTCACAGAATTAGAACCAAAAATTTTACAATTTGTATGAAAACACAAAAGACTTCAAATAGCCAAAGCAATCCTGAGAAAGAAAAACGGAGCTGGAGCAATCAGACTCTCTGACTTCAGACTATACTACAAAGCTACAGTCATCAAAACCAGTATGGTACTGGCACAAAAACAGAAATATAGATCAATGGAAAAGGATAGAATGCCCAGAGATAAACTCACATACCTATGGTCCCCTAATCTGATAAAGGTGGCAAGAATATACAGTGGAGAAAAGACAGTGTCTTCAAAAAGTGGTGCTGGGAAAACTGGACAGCAATATGTAAAACAATGAAATTAGAACACTCCCAAACACCATACAGAAAAATTAACTAAAAATGGATTAAAGACCTTAATGTAAGGCCAGATAGTATAAAACTCTTAGAGGAAAACATAGGCAGAACATTCTTTGGCATAAATCGCAGCAAGCTCTGTTTGATCCACCTCCTAGAGTAATGAGAATAAAAACAAAAATAAACAAATGGGACCTAATTAAACTTAAAAGCTTTTTCACTACAAAGGAAACCATAAACAAAACAAAAAGACAACCCTCAGAATGGGGGAAAATATATGCAAATGAAGAAACTGATTAAAAGGGTTAATCTCCAAAATATACAAACAGCTTATGCAGCTCAATATCAAAAAAAAACAAACAACCCCATCAAAAAAATGGGCAGAAGATCTAAATAGACATTTCTCCAAAGGAGACATACAGACAGCCAAAAAGCACATGAAAATATGTGCAACATCACTAATTATTAGAGAAATGGAAATCAAAACTACAATGGAGGTATCACCTCACACTTGTCAGAATGGCTATCATCAAAACATCTACATACAATAAATGGATAAAGAAGATGTGGTACATATATACAATGCAATATTACTCAGCCATAAAAAAAGAACAAAATAATGCCATTTGCAGCAACATGGATGGACCTAGAGATTGTCATACTGAGTGAAGTAAGTCAGACACAGAAAGAGAAATATCATATGGTAGTGCTCATTTGTGGAATTTAAAAATAAAGGGTACAAATGAACTTATCTACAAAGTAGAAGTAGAGTCATGGATGTAGAAAACAAACTTATGGTTACCAGGGGATGGGGGGGAGAGATAAATTAGGAGATTGGGATTGACATATATACACTACTATATATAAAATAGATAACTAATAACAACTTGCTCTATAGCGCAGGGAACTCTACTCAATAGTCTGTAATGGACTATATGGAAAAAGAATAACAAAAAAGAGTGAATATATATATATAACCAAAAAAAGTGACTCAGTTATATATATATATATATATATATATATATATATATATATATATAACTGATTCACTCTGTTGTACACCTGAAACTAATACAACTTTGTAAATAAACTATATTCCAACAACTTTTTTTTTTTTAAAGTAGACCTTGATATTTAAGAATGCCTGTTATCAAGTGTGGGGAAATAACTAATTTTTTAAAATTATTATATAATTGATAATGGTAAATTAAGAGAGAAAACTGGAGTATATAAAATGCTCAATTAATATTAGAGAAGGCAGAAAAAGAGGGAGAAAAAAGAAACAGAAAGTCTTAGTGAATAGAAAATAGTTACAAATATGATAGATGCTAATCCATTAATATCAAAACATCACTTTAAATGTAAATGATCTAAATAACAACTTAAAAGACAGTGATTGTCAGAATGGATTTTAAGAAAATAAATTACCTGTTGTCTGCAGAAAATCCTCATTAAATATAGAAACTCAGATAGGTTAAAAGTAAAAGGAAGGAGGAACATATACAATGCTAACCCTGTCAAAAGAAAACTTGAGTAGCTATACTAATTTCAGAACAAGGAAGATAAGCAGAGATAAAGAGGAGCACTACATAATAATAAAGGCATCAATTCTCAAAGAAGAAATACCACGTATGGAGCTAAAAAGAGAATATCAGAATACATGGGGCAAAAACTGATAGAACTAAAAGAAAAATAGACAAATCCACTATTATAGTTGGATGCTTCAGTATTACTCTGTGAATAACAAATAGACAAAGTAGACAGAAAATTAGTAAAGATATAGATGACCTGAACATCAATGTTATTCAATTTGGTCTAATTGCATTTTATAGAATACTCCATCCAACAATAATAAAATACACATTTCCCTCAAGTTCATATAGAACATTTATCAATATAGACCACATTTTGTTCATTAAACACACATTAAAAAATTTAAAGTACAGAAATCATACAAAGTAAGTTATGAGACTACAGTGAAATTATACTTGAAATTCATAAAAGAAGGATACCTAGAAAATTCCTAATATTTGGAAATTAAAACATATTTCTAAATGGTAGATGGATCAAAGAAGTCTCAAGATAAATTTTAAAATATATTTTAAACTAAATTAAAGTGAAAATATAACTTATCAAAATTTGTGGGCTACAGCCAAAACAGTGTTTAGCAGAAATTTTATAGCATTAAAATTTATAGCATTAAAATACATCTATCAGAAAAGAATAAAGCTCTAAAATCAATAATGTAAGCTTCCATTTTAGAAAAGTAGTTTAAAATAAGTAATCTTAGCCTAAAGCAAGTGGAAGAAAAGAAATAACAAATTTTCATTTTCAATGCACCTGAAAACCAAAAAACAATAGACAAAATCAAGAAAACTGAAAACTGGTCTTTCAAAAAAGCCTATGAATTCAATGAGACTCTATGGATGAATAGATCTTGGGGGTAGGTCAAACAAAGCAAATAAAATGTATACTATTCATAAACATCACACAAACTTCATAAAGTAAGGTTTGTAATTATTTCCCATTACCTTAGGTAATGTATTGATGGTTAACCATACCATTCTTTTCTAAAGTATGTATCAAAGGAATAAATAACATTAAAAGATGAAGCCAAATATAATTTCATAAAGGTGGCCAATATTTGTTATGTTGTGAAGGCCAGGTTATGTGTGATCTCAAGCTAATCACACATGCAATGGGAAAAAATTTTATCCTTGTTCTTTGGCCCATTAGATTTTTTTTCTTGTGATTTTTTTCTTGGTACTGAGAGCTGTTTCTATCCCATTTGTCATCATGTAATTTAAACATGAACATTTAATGGAAGTGTATGTCTGGGGTCATACAATGCTTAACAGGAAATAGACACAGATAACTATCAACAGAGATAAACTATGCAATTCCAGGTAACACTCATGTTTTTTGGCTGCAAACAACCAAAATCAATAAAGGGACTAAATCATATGGTGAAAGGCATCTCACAGAATCCTTAGGAAGTTGAATCCTAGGCTTGGTATCTACTCTGTCAGGATAAATATGAAGTCATACCACAGAGTGAGTCTAGAGAAAACACTAAATGTACAAAGTGCACCTTACTTATACCTTCACCAAAATGTATTCAGTCTATTTTCTCCTTTTGACATCCTGACATCCAAATCTTGGTAGGGTATGGTACAGAAGTGGACCTAGGTCATATACATTCATTCTCTAGATGGAAAGGAGGATGAACTAGTGAGTATCAGGCATATTTAGTCTCTGCATAGGGATGTAGGCTTAGCTGCTTAAGTGGAGAAATTCCCAAACATAGGAATGGAGTTGAAGTGTTTGGAACCCAATAGCATTGCAAATGCCACTACAATTCTAATTTTATTAAGAGCATAATTCTTTTTTAGATCACATAATTATGTCATATTGAAGCTGAAAGGGGACAACTGCATTACCAATGGATACATAAATGCATATATTTTATGTATGTCTGTCATATATAGATTTATAAAATATACATGAAATGTTAAATGTGTGTTCCTGTATGTATGTATATGAGTACATGCATGTTACCATTCTGACTACTGAGCACACTGGAGATAGAGCTAATTGATACCGAATTTTTTTCTGTCCAGCTCAGATAAAACATTTATGAATACTATGATCTAAGTACCTGATACTAATCAATCATCTAAGGTAAAAATCTACTGCAAACATAAAACCACATTATTGTTAAAGAAAGAAATCAGAGACTGAAAGATCATAAAGACAATTATCAAGTTCAAAACAGAAAAGCATTGGAAAACTCAGGGTTAATGGCTAATAGCTAATATCTGGCTCCTCAATCTACCAGTCACTCTTCTGAGAGCTTTATGTGTAATAATGTATTTAATACTCATAACAAACATGTAAGATAAGCATTATCATAATTCCCATTTTATGGATGTGACAACTGAAGCACAGAGAAATAATTTGCAGATATGAGATTTGAACCCAGATAATCTACATCCAGAATCCATGCTCTTTACTATGATGCTAAGCTTCTCACAAAACTTAACCAAGAGTAGACATTCCAGCTATAAAAACTACTCTTATCAAATTTCAAAACTACCTAAAAATTAATTTTCTTTTTCACTCAGAATTTGTATTTTATAACATCTTGAGTATTGAAATAAGTTTCTTAATCTTCTAGTTAATTTTTATGAAAAATTCTGCTAGTTACCTGTCATTTAACTTCAAATGTGCAGACAGAGGAACAATTCATTAAAGACCATGAAGAACTGCAGTAACACCATACCACACACACACACAAAAAATTCACAATTCTCCAGAAACCAAACTTAAAGCCATACAGTAGTGCAATCTACCTGATAGAGATTTTATAAAAGCTGTCACAAGGAAACTAAGACAGGAAGTTTAATGAGCTCAAGGATGAAATTAATGAACAGAAAGAATACTTTATCAAAAGAAACTGAAACTCTAAAAAGGAACCAACCAGAAACTCTGGAGCTAAGAACTTAATAAACAAGATGAAGAATGCTTAAGAAAACATTGGAAATAGAGCAAACCATATGGAAGAGAAAATCAATAAGCTTGAAGATAAAAATCCAGAAATAATACAAGTAGAAGAGGAAAGAGAAATAAAATATAAGTAAATGGGGAAATTATATGAAAGCTATCCACCTCTTTTTAGGATGGATAACATTAGAGTAATGGATATCCCAGAAGTAAAAGAGAGGAACAAGGGAGCAGAGAGTTTATTTAAAGAAATAATATCTGAGAACTTCCTAAAACTAAGGAAGGAACTGGATATACAAGTCCATGAAGCTAAGAAAACCCCTAATTACCTCAATGCAAAAAAACCTTCTCCAAGAGACATAACATTAAAATTATCAGAAGTCAATGACAAAGAAAGAATTTTAAAGGAAGCAAGGGGGAAAAGTGGAGACCTACAAAGAAACCTTCAATGGCTATCAACAAATTTCTAACAGAAATCCCACAGGCCAGGAGGGAGTGTAATGACATTCTCAAAATACTGAAAGATAGAAACTGTCACCCAAGAATACTCTATCCAGCAAAGTTATCTTCTTCAGATAAGAAGAGATACTTTCCCAGAAAAACAAAAGCTGAGGGAGTTCATCAACACTAGATCTGACTTAAAAGAGATGTTGAGAGGAGTTCTTCTACCAGAAACAAAAAGACACAAATACAGAAAACTTTGAGCAAGTTTATAGAGAGAATCAGAAAATTGCCACACTTTATTAGAATAGGTTATTAAATGCTCTATTATAACATAAAGATTAAAGGGAGAAAAAAAGTAGAAAAATAACTACAGCTATTTCAATTGCAGTATATTTATAACATAAAATGATAATTTGAGATAAAAAAGAACAGATCTCATATAAGAAAATGAAGATAAGATGATAATAGAAAAAAAGTATATTTTATCTACAGGACGTTTCATAGAAACTTCAGAGTAACCACAAAACATAAATATAGAGCAGAGAAATAAAACATTTTTAGAAAGGAAACTAAGAAAAACATTATAGAAAACCACCAAACCAAAATGGCAGACAGAGACATAATGAAAAGGAAAAATGGAGCTATAGAAAAAACTAGAAAATAAAAGCTCAAATGGAAGTACTAAATCTTCATTTTCAATAATCACTCTAAAGTCAATGGATATAATTCACCAATCAAAACACACAGAGTGGCTGGGTGAATTAAAAAACAAGACAGAAATATATGCTGCCTCCAGGAGACATATCTCAGTTTTAAAGACAAACATAGACAAAAAGTGAAGGGATGGAAGATGATACTCCAAGCAAATGGCAACCAAAAGAAAGTGGATGTAGCCATACTGATATCAGACAAAATAGACTTCAAGCCAAAATGTAACAGGAGACAAAAATGGATGGTAATAATAATAAAGGGGGCAATTCATCAAGCATACATGACAGTTATTAATATGTATGCACTTACGTAGGAGCATCAAAATATATAAAGAAATTATTAACACACCTAAAGGGAGATATTAATAGCAACACAATAATAGCAGGAGACTTTAGCACTGCACTTACATTAATGGGTATATCATCCAGGCAGAAAGTAAACAATGAAAGAGCAGCATTAAATAAAACATTAGCACAGATGGATTTGATTTGTACAGGACATCCCATCCAAGTATGCAGCATAATACACATTCTTCTAAAGTGCACATAGAACTTCTTCAAGGATAGACCATATGTTGGGACACAAAACATGTCTCAATAAATTTAAGAAGCCTGAAATCATATCAAACATCTTTTCTAAGCGCAATGTTATGAAACTAGAAATCAACTATGAAAAGAAAACTGAAAATAAATCACAAATGTGTTGAGGCTGAACAACATGCTACTGAACAACTATTGGGGCAATGAAGAAATCAAAGGAAAAATTGAAATTTGTCTGAAGATAAATGAAAATAAAAATAAATCATAGCAAAATCCATAGGATACAAAAAAAGTGGTACTAAGAGGGAAGTTTATAGCAGTACAGGCCTACCTCAAGAAACAAAAATCTCAAACAATTTAACACAACACATAAAGGAACTAGAAAAAGAACACATGAAGGACAAATTATCAAAAAGATAAGAAATAACAAATATTGGTGAGGATGTGGAGAAAAGGAAATCCTCCTACACTGTTGGTGTGAATGTAAACTGGTGCAGCCACTATAGAGGACAGTATGGAGATTACTCAAAAAATTAGGAATAGAACTGTCATACTATCCACCTATTCCACTTCTGGGTATTTACCCAAAAAACATGAAAACACTAATTCAAAAAGAAATATGCATCCACAATGTTCATAGCATCATTATTTACAATAGCTGAGATGTGGAAACAACCTAAGTATCCGTCAATGGATGAATGGTTAAAGAAGATGTGGTATATATATATATGAGTATACCTTGAGGGTTTTATGCTAAGTGAAATGAGTCAGACAAAGAAAAAAAAAACATGATTTCACTCATATGTGGAATATAAAAACTAATAAATAGACAAAAATAAATAAGCCAAACTAAACTAAAATAAACACATAAATACAGAGAACAGAGTAATGGTTATCAGAGGAGGAGAGGATAAAATGAATAAAGGGGATCAATTGCATGAATGACAATTGACAATTCTCAAATTAATTTATAGATTTAATATAATCCCAATCAAAATCTCACAAGGCATTGATGTGGAAATTAACAAGTTGATTCTAAAATTCATATAGAGATGCAGAAGACTTAGAATAGCCAAAACGACCTTGAACATGTATAAAGTTGATAGACTAACACTACCCAATCATAAAAATTATTGTAAATCTACAATAATGGGTGCAATGTGGTATTGTCATAAAGACAGACAAATGGATCAACAGAGTGGAATAGAAGTAGACTAACATAAATGAATAACCTATTTTCTAGAAGTTATAAAGGTAATTCAGTGAGGAAAGCATAATTTTTAAGCAGGTATTGCTGAAACAATTTGCTCTCCATAAACAAAAGCAAAAATTTAAGTCATTACTCACACTATATAATAAAATTAATTCAAAGTGGATCATTAAATTAAATAAACAACTTACAACTAAAATACTTGTAGAAGAAACATAGGAGAAGCCCATTATGATTTTATGTTAGGCAAAGATCGCTTAGATACATCACAAAATGTGTAGCCTATCAGAGACAAAATTTATAAAGTCAACTACATCAAAATTAATATCTCTCCATATTGAAAGACAATTATAAGAGAATTAAAAGGAAAACCACAAACTGGGATAAATTGAATGCAGAATATATAAAAAAAAATTTCAAATATCAAAGATAAGAAAATAAATAACTCCATAGTGACTAAACCAATTTACATTCCCACCAACAGTGTATGAGGGTTCCTTTTTCTCCACATCTTCTCCAACATTTGTTATTGTAGACTTTTTGATGACAGCCACTCTGACAGGTGTGAGGTGATACATCATTGTGGTTTTGATTTGCATTTCTCTAATAATGAGCAACATTGAGAATATTTATATGTGCCTGCTAGTATGTTTTATTTTGAAAAGTTTCTATTCAAATTTTCTGCTCATTTTTTAATTGAATTACTTGTTTTCTTGATGTTGTATTGCATGATCTCTGCATATTTTGGATATTAACCCATTGTCATTCACATCATTTGTAAACATTTTCTCCCATTCCATAGGTTGTCTTTTTGTTTTGTTGATGGTTTCCTTTTCTGTGCAAAAGCTTTTAAGTTTGATTAGGTCCCATTTGTTTATTTTTGCTTTTATTTCTTTTACCGTAGGAGATTGATCCAAGAAAATATTGCTACTATTTATATCAAAGACTCTCCTGCCTATGTTTTCTTCTAGTATCTTATGGTTTCTGATCTTACATTTAGGCCTTTAAACCATTTTGAGTTTATTTTTGTATATGGTGTGAGCGAATGTTCTAATCTCATGGTTTTACATGTGGCTGTCAAGTTTTCCCAGCAACATTTGTTGAAGAGGCTGTCTTTTCTCCATTGTATATTCTTGCCTTCTTTGTCATGGATTAATTGACCATAGGTTCATGGGCTTATTTCTGAGCTCTCTATTCTATTCTGTTAATTGGCTTGTTGTTTTTGTACCAATCCCATGCTTTTTTCATTACTGTAGCTTTGTAGTATAGTCTGGAGTCTAGGAAGGTTATACCTCCAGCTTTGTTCTTTTTTCACAGGATTGCTTTGGCAATTCTGGGTCTTTTGTGGTTCCATATACGTATGGAGTTTCTGTAAAAAACTAAAAATAGAACTACCATATGATACAGCAACTCCATTCTGGAGATACATGCACCCCAATGTTTATAGCAGTACTATTTATATTAGCCAGAGCATGGAAACAACCCAAGTGCCCATCATCAGACAAAAGGATTAAGAAGATGTGATATATATAATATTACTCAGTCATAAAGAGATACTGCCTTTTGCAGCAATGTGGATGAACCTGGGGAATATTATTCTTAGTGAAATAAGTCAGGCAGAGAAAGACATATATTATATGATATCACTTATATGTGGAATCTAAAAAATAATACAAATGAATGTATATGCAAAACATAAACAGACTCAAAGATATAGAAAAAAAACTTGTGATTACCAAAGGGGAGAGGGAAGGGTGAGGGACAAATTAATAGTATGGGATTAGCAGATACAAGCTGCTATATATAAAATAGATAAGCAACATAGCACAGAGAATTAAACCCATTATCTTGTAATAATCTATAATGTAATGTAATCTTCAAAAATACTGAGTCACTATGCTATACACCTGAAACTAACACAATATTGTAAATCAACTATACTTCAATTAAAAAGAATACAAGTATATAAATAACTCAATTATAGATAAAGATTTAAAGAGTTACTTCACCAATGTGAATATACGAATCGGAAAAATTGCATGAAATGATTCCTACCATCATTAGTCATTAGGAAAATCCATATTTAAACCACAATGAGATAACACTAAACACTTATCAGAATGCCAGTAATTTAGTACTATACCCAGTGTTAGTGAGAATATGGATCAACTAGAAGTTTCATGAAGATATTTGCTCAGATATTCACACATTAGAGATGGCCTCCTCGACCACCCTATATCAACTTATTTTTCATATATAGAAACTTTGGCCTAAGTTTTAGCAACTGACAGTCAGATACCTTCATGAAACCTACTACAATCTTCCAGGTGATCTTTACCTAATAATTCTCTCTGTGCTGTCTCAGTCTTGAATAAGTGGAAAGGAATTGTTTGCTGCTATTTTCCATAGATCTTTCCAGATAAATGAAAATATATTTCTCATTTCCAGGGCGTGCCTGAGAAAGGATTTTAGTCTATTATTTCTGCTAAATTATGTATATAAATTAAAATATATGCCACTTTATCTTGATAAATGCCTTTTATATAAGTAGGATTCATGACTGATATGCATAATTGTTTATATCTGACAACCTTAAAAGATAAAGGGTCAGGATGGCCTATACTTTTTCTGGCAACATTCTTCAACTGTCCCAATTTCAAATGAGTCAAGCTAGTTATCCTTCATATAGGTCTATAAGTCATCAGCTGAACATATCACTGTTTTTATATCTAATGCTTTTTTATCCTCCTGGGTAAAGGTTTCCAAACTCCTACTACTCACCTTAATGGTCTACATCAATGAAGAACTGTAAGAATTTTAAGAATTTACTGTATGTAAGAACTGTATGGGAACCCAGGGATGAATCAATTTTATTGAAGAAATCATTAAACAAAAATAAAAACAGTAAGATGCTTCTGATTTTGTTTTTTGTTTGTTTGTTTGTTTTCAGGGAGTGGGAGGTATGTTACTCCTAGACCATCTGCTTGAAATTCTCCTGAAAGTCCACATGATAGTTTAAGTAATTCTTGGAGCACAGTTTGAAAATACAAATTAAATACAATCTTTCATTTCATAAACCCAGTAAAATGACTTATAAATGTTCACACAGCTAGTGGTAATTTTTCTAACAAGTTGTCTTCCACAACCAATCTCCTCTTAACTTTCAATAGAGTGGACTTAGTTTCTATGTAGATGTTCCAGACTCAGCTCACTTCCCACTGATTCTGAGTGACTCATGCCACCAAAATATGATATACCTACCTCTATAAAAAAGAAAAAAAACAGGACTTACCAAGATGGCAGAGGAGTAGGAGGACATGGAGTTCATCTCTCTCCACAAATGCATCAAGAATACATCTACAAATGGAACAATTCTCACAGAACACCAGTTGAACACTAGCAGAAGAACTTGGACACTGGAAAGGACAAGAAATATCTCCACATAATCAGGTAAGATGAAAGAAAGAAGGGAAAAAGAAGAGGAGAGGAAGCAGGACAGGATCTGCACCCCTGGTGGGTAGCTGAAGCAGAGGCGAGGCTCCTGCATCTAGGGAAGACCCCTCACTGATGGGGAAATCAGTTGGGACAGAAGGGGTGCATCTGAGGCTATCAGACGAGGGTGAAACAGCTGGTCTGTGGCAGACAGGACAGAGTAAGACCTACACAGATTGTCCGTGCCACAGCCCTGTGTGCCCCAGACTGGGATGTATGTCTGCCAGTGCACACAGGGACTGAGAGTTGAAATGTGGGAATTGGAGAGCAAACCCGAAGCGAGGACTGCAGTTGGCTGTGAGGAGACAGCCTGAGGGATGGGAGGGAGGAAATTTGTAATGCTTGTGGAGGAAACCCAGACTGCCATAGAAGCAAGGCACCACTGTTGAGTGATGCAAAGAGGTAGAGCTGCCTTTGCAGCCTCTCTCTCCATGCGCTGGCCCCCTGACCCACCAGCCACTAAGAAAATCCCCCTCCAGAACTGACCTTCTCGTGCCTGCCAGCAGACTCCAAGAAAAGTCCCCAAAAGCACTGACCTTCTAACGCCAGCCTCCAGACACTAGGGCCAGATCTATCGCACCCATGACCTCTGGCTTTCCTGTACCCCAGTCACTACCAGGGTCCCCACAACCTAGGCAGTAGTACCACCTCAGTGCCCTGTCCTCACCAGGGCAGACCCAAGTGTCCTGGGCAGCCTGCTCCCATAAGCAGAGGTGAAGCTAAAACCACAGCTGAGCCCCAGGAACAGGGTGATAAAGGAAGAGGAACAAAAGTCCTCCCATGCAGCTGCACCAGCCACAGATTAAGTCCCTGGAATCAGCTTGGTAAACCCTGCATCTATGGAATATCTGAATGGACAATGAGTGTTCCCACAAATGATACTGGTCTAGCTCTAGCATCTGTGGACTTTGGGTAATAATACACACAGGAGTTGGGCCAGGTCAGAGTCTGATCTGCCCCCACAGTGCCCAAAGGGATACCAGAGACCTACCTAGAGGTTTTGGAGGGCCTCCTGGAGAGGCAGAGGTTGGCTGTGACCCAAGGTGGGGGCAAGGACACTGAAAGCTGAGACCCCAGGAAAATATATAATTGTTATTATTATTTTTAATGTTTCATTTTCTTCTGTTGTTGTCTTATTATTTGTTTTTATTTGTATTTTCACTTGGTTTTTTGTTTTTTTAATTTTTAAAATATATTTTTTATTTTTTATATTCCTATTTCTACATTACTTTTTCATTGTTCTTTGTTTTTTCCTTGTTTTCTTTTATTTTCTTCTCTTTGCTCTATTTTGTTTATATCTTTTTTCTTTGTTCTATTTGTTTTTATCTTTTTAATCTTTTTTAACATTTTTGTGTGCTTGATTTGTTTTCTTTGCTTTTTTCTTCAGTTTGCATTCTGCTTTTGTTTTGTTTTTATTTTTTATTTTTGTCAGTCTTGTTTTTAATTGTTTGATTTCATTTTGGGGTTCTTTTGTTTGTCTGTTCTCTTTTTTTGTTTTCCCTGTTTTTGTTTCTGTTGTGTGTGTGTGTGTTTTGTTGTTTTGTTGTTGTTGTTTTTGTTTGGTTCTGCTTTTACCATCAGTCTATGATTTTGTCTGTTTGTTCTTGATTGTTGTTACTGTTTGCTTGTTGTTTTTTTTGTTTAATTTAATTTTTTAAAATTTTTGACTGCATTGGGTTTTTGATGGGCTTTGTCTAGTTGCAGCGAGTGAGGGATACTCTTTGTTGTGATGTACAGGCTTCTTATTGCAGTGACTTCTCTTGTTGCAGAACACAGTCTCTAGACATGTGGGCTTCAGTAGTTGTGGTGAACAGGTTCAGTAGTTGTGGCTCACAGGCTCTAGAGGACAGGCTCAGTGGTTGTGGCACATGGGCTTAGTTGCTCCATGACATGTCGGGTCTTCCCACACCAGGGATCGAACCCATGTCCCCTGCATTGGAAGCCAGATTCTTAACCACTGCACCAACAGGGAAGTCCCTGTTTGATTGCTTTTGTCTTTGCTGTTTACTGTGGGTTTTTTGTCTGTTTGTTTTCATTTGTTTTCTTCCTGCGCTTTCTTTTTTTTCCCACCTTTTATTACCAAGCCGTTTGGCATGTGGGGTATTGTTTCCCAGGCCAGGGCTTGGGTCTGAGTCTCTGGGGTGGGAGTGCCGAGTCCAGGACACTGGAAAACCAGACAATTCCTGGTCCCAAGGGATATTAAACAGTGAGAACTCTCCCAGAGGTCCTCATTTCAACTCCAAGACCTGGCTCCACCCAACTGCCTACAGGCTCTAGTGCTGAATGCCCCATGCCAAACAAAAAGCAAGACAGGAACACAAACACACCCATCAGCAGACAGACTGCCTAAAGTCATACTAAGCCCACAGACACCCCAAAACACACCACCTGACATGGCCCTGCTCATCAGAGGAGTAAGAACCAGCTTCAACCACAAGAACACAGACACCAGTCCCTCCAACCAGAAAGCCTACACAAGCCACTGGACAAAGCTCGTCCATTGGGGATACACACCAGAAGCAAGAGGAAATAAGACCCTGCAGCCTGCAGAAGGGAGACTTCAAACACATTAAGTTACAAAAAACGAGAAGAGAAATATGTTTCAGATGAAGGAACAAGATGAAAACCCACAAGACCAAATAAATGAAGAAGAGATAAGCAAGCAACCTGGAAAATAATTCAGAGTAATGATAGTAAAGATGATAAAAATCTTGGAAATAGAATGGAGAAAATACAAGAAACGTTTAACAAGGACCTAGAAGAACTAAAGAGCAAACAACAATGATGAACAACACAATAACTGAAATTAAACATACTCTACAAGGAATCAATAGCAGAATAACTGAGACAGAAGAACGGATAAGTGAGACAGAAGGTAGAATGGTGAAAATAACTGCCACAGAGCAGAATAAAGAAAAAAGAATAAAAAGAATTGAGGACAGTCTCAGAGACCTCTGGGAAAACATTAAATGCACCAACATTCGAATTATAGGCATCCCAAAAAAAGATGAGAAAGAGAAAGAGTCTGAGAAAATATTTGAAGAGATTTTAGTACAAAACTTTCCTAACATGGGAGAGGAAATAATCAGTCAAGTCTGGGAAGGGCAGAGAGTCCCATACAGGATAAACCCAAGGAGAAACATGCAGAGACACATTTTAATCAAACTAACAAAAATTAAATACAAAGAAACAATATTAAAACTAGCAGGGAAAAGCAACAAATAACATGCAAGGGAATCCCCATAAGGTTATCCGCTTATCTTTCAGCAGAAAGTCTGCAGGCCAGAAGAAAGTGGTAGGATATATTTAAAATGATGAAAGATAAAAACCTACAACCAAGATTACTCTACCCAGCAAGGCTCTCATTCAGATTTGATAGAGAAATCAAAACCTTTACTGGCAAGCAAAAGCTAAGAGAATTCAGCACCAACAGACCAGCTTTACAACAAATGCTAAAAGAACTTCTCTAGTCAGGAAACACCAATGAAGAAAAAGACCTATAAAAACAAACACCCCAAAATTAGAAAATGTTAATGGGAACATACACATTGATAATTACTAAATGTAAATGGATTAAATGTGCCAACCAAAAGACACAGACTGGCTGAATGGATACAAAAACATTACCCATGTATATGTTGTCTACAAGAGACCCACTTCAGACCCAGGGACACATAGAGACAGAAAGTGAGGGGATGGAAAAAGAAATTCTATGCAAATGGAAATCAAAAGAAAGCAGGAGTAGCAGTAGTCATGTCAGACAAAATAGGCTTTAAAATAAAGACTGTCAAAAGAGACCAGGAAGGACACTTCATAATGATCAAGGGATCAATCCAAGAAAAAGATATAACAATTATAAATGTATATGCACCCAACATAGGAACACCTCAATACATAAGGTAAATGCTAACAGCCATAAAAGGGGAAATTGACAAAAACACAATAATAGTGAGGGGCTTTAACACCCCATTACGCCAATGGATAGATCATCCAGACAGAAAATTAATAAGGAAACACAAGCCTTACATGACATATTAGACCAGATAGACTTAATTTTATTGCACATTCTACCTGAAAGTAGCAGAATACACTGTATTCTCAAGTGCACATGGAATAGTCTCCAGGATAGATCACATCTTGGGTCACAAATGAAGCCTCAGTAAATTTAAGAAAATTGAAACCATAGCAAGCATATTTTCTGACCACAACGCTATGAGATTAGAAAACAATTACAGGAAAAAAAAACAAAAACACATGGAGGCTAAACAATATGCAACTAAATAACCAGCAGATCATGGGAGAAATCAAAGAAGAAATTGAAAAATAACTAGAAACAAATGACAAGGAAATCACAACGACCCAAAACCTATGGGATGCAGCAAGAGCAGTTCTAAGAGGGAATTTTATAGCAATACAATCCTACTTCAAGAAACAAGAGAAATCTCAAATAAAAAAAAACTAACTTTACACCTAAAGCAACTAGAGAAAGGAGAAAAACAAAACCAAAAGTTAGTAGAAGGAAAGAAATCATAAATATCAGAGCAGAAATAAATGAAATAGAAAAAAACAAACAACCAGAAAATAAAACTAAAAGCTGGCTACTTGAGAAGATAAACAACATTGATAAACCTTTAACCAGACTCATCAAGAAAAGAAGGGAGAGGACTCAAATCAATAAAGTTAGAAATGAAAACGAAGTTACAACTGACACACAGAAATACAAAAGGACTACTACAAGCAACCATATGCCAATAAAATGGACAACCTGGAAGAAACAGACAAAATCTTAGAAAAGTACAACCTTCCAAGACTGAACCAGAAAGAAATAGAAAATATGAACAGCCCAGTCACTATTAATGTAATTGAAACTGTGATTTAAAATCTTTCAACAAACAAAAGTCCAGGACAAGATGGCTTCACAGGCGAATTCTATCAAATATTTAGAGAAGAGCTAGCATCTATCCTTCTCAAGCTCTTCCACAAAATTACAGATGGAGGAACACTCCCAAACTCATTGTATGAGGCCACAATCACTGTAATATCAAAACCAGACAATGATGTCACAAAAAAAGAAAGTTACAGGCCAATATTACTGACGAACATAGATGCAAAAATCCTCAACAAAATACTAGCAAACAGAATCCAACAACACATTAAAAAGATCATACACCATGATCATTTATTTATCTGTGATTTATCCCAGGGATGCAAGGATTCTTCAATATATGGCAATCAATCAATGAGATACACTACATTAACAAATTGAAGAATAGCAACCATATGATCATCTCAATAGATGCAGAAATATCTTTTGACAAAATCCAAAACCCATTTATGTTAAAAATTATCCAGATGGTGAGCATAGAGGGAAGCTACCTCAACATAATAAAGGCTATATATGACAAACCCACAGCAAACATTATTCTCAATGGTGAAAAACTGAAAGTATTTCCTCTAAGATCAGGAACAAGACAAGGGTGCCCACTCATGCCACTATTATTCAACATAGTTTTGGAAGTCTTAGCTACAGCAATCAGAGAAGAAAAGAAATAAAAGTAATACAAATTGGAAAAGAAGAAGTAAAACTGTCACTATTTGCAGATTACATGATCCTATACATAGAAAATCCTAAAGATACCATCAGAAAATTACTATAGCTGATCAATGATTTTAGTGAAGTCACAGGACAGAAAATTAATACACAGATATCACTTGCAATCCTATACATTAACAACGAAAGATCAGAAAGAGAAATTAAGGAAACAATCCCATTTGTAATTGCAGCCAAAAGAATAAAATACTTAGGAATAAACCTACCTAAGGAGACAAAATAACTGTACACAGAAAACCATAAGATACTAATGAAAGAAATCAAAGATGACAGAAACAGATGGAGAGATGTACCATTTTCTTGGATTAGAAAAATCAATATTGTGAAAATGACTATACTACCTAAACCAGTCTACAGTTGAATGCAATCCCTATCAAATTACCAATGACATTTTTCACAGAACTAGAAAAAATAATCATACAATTTGAATGGAAACACAAAAAACCTCGAATAGCAGAAGCATTCTTGAGAAACAAAAATGGATCTGGAGGAATCAGGCTCCCTGACTTCAGATTATACTACAAAGCTACAGTAATCAAGATAGTATGGTACTGGCACAAAAACAGAAATATAGATCAATGCAACAGGATAAAAAGCCCAGAGATAATTCCATGCACCTGTGGTCACCTAATCTATGACAATGGAGACCATAATATGCAATGGAGCAAAGATAGCCTCTTCATTAAGTCATGCTGTGAAAACTGGACAGCTACATGTAAAAGAATAAAATTAGAACACTCTCTAACACCATACACATAAATAAATTCAAAATGGATTGAAGACCTAAATGTAAGACCAGACACTATAAAACTCTAAGAGGAAAACATAGGCAGAACACTCTTTGACATAAATCGCAGCAGGATCTTTTTTAATACACCTCCTAGAGTAATGAGAAAAGAAACAAAGATAAACAAATATGACCTAATGAAAACTAAAAGCTTTTTCACAACAAAGGAAATCATAAACAAACAAAACAAAAAGATAACTCTCAGAATGGGAGAAAATATTTGCAAATGAAGCAACCGACAAAAGATTAATCTCCAAAATATACAAACAGGTTATGCAGCTCAATATCCAAAAAACAAACAACCCAATCAAAAAATGGATGGATGATCTAAATAGACATTGCTCCAAAGAAAACATGCAGATGGCTAAAAAGCACATGAAAAGATGCTTAACATCAGTAATTATTATAGTAATGCAAATCAAAACTACAATGAAGTATAACCTCACACCAGTCAGAAAGGCCACCGTCAAAGATCTACAAACAATAAATGCTGGAGAGCATGTGGAGAAAAGGGAGCTCTCATGAATTTTTGGTGGGAATGTAAACTGATACAGCTACTATGGAGAACAGTATAGAGGTTCCTTAAAAAGCTAAAAATAGAACTACCATATGACCCAGCAATCCCACTCCTGGGCATATACCCAGAGAAAACAATAATTTGAAAAGATACGTTCACCCCAGTGTTCATTGTAGCACTATGTACAATAGCCAGGACATGGAAGAAACCTAAATGTCCATTGACAGACAAATGGGTAAAGAAGATGTGGTACATATATGCAATGGAATATTACTCAGCTACAAAAAGGAATGAAATTGGGTCATTTGTAGAGATGTGGATGGACCTAGAGACTGTCATACAGAGTGAAGTAAGTCTGAAAGGGAAAAACAAATATCATATATTAACGCATATATGTGCAATCTGAATAAATTGGTATATACGATCTTATTTACAGAGTAGAAATAGAGACAGATATGGAGAACAAGCATATGGATACCCAGGGGAAAGAAGGGTGTGAGATGAATTGAGAGATTGGGATTGAAATATATAGAATATTGATACCATGTATGAAATAGATAACTAAGAAGATCCCACTGTATAGCACAGGGAACTCTACTCAATGCTCTGTGGTGACAAATGAAAAGGAAATCCAAAAAGAGGGGGTATATGTATACATACAGCTGATTCACTTTGCTGTACAGTATGAACTAACACAATATTTTAAAGGAACTATACTTCAATTAAAAAAAAAAAAAAAGCAAAGGAAAGGAAAGAAAAGAAAGATTTAAAAAAAAAATAACAAGAACAGACTGTCCACCCACCAAGCAACTAAGGCTTTAGGTCAATCTTATATTTTCTAGGTTATGCTAATCATTCACCCTGAGTCTTTGTTCATAAGATATCCCTAGTTGTATCTTAAGCTACCCAAATATATCCAGTTGTTGCCTAAGATTAGTCCAAGACTTTTGTTTTTGTATTATTAAATACTCAGTTACTAAATAAGAATGCAAATATGTCTTGACTGAGAGACCAACTACAACCTGTTGGAAATGTTTACACAGCGCTGTTTTTTTTTTTTAATTTTTTTTTTTAGTTTTTTTTTTTTTAATAAGAATTATGAGGAAAAAGTTTTATGACTGATTAGCAAAATATGTCACGAGCTGTAGAGTGTTAGAATCTGACACTCATGCCATATAAATGCTATACCTTTCTTGAATTTTATGAGAAGTCCTAGATGACAAAGCCATAATATCATATCACTGCCTTCCCTGATTAAGTAAAACCAGTTACCTGAACTTTCACAATGACTGCTGGCTCTCCACTAGTTCCACTAGTTTCCTCCTAGGTTCTGTCTTTCTCACTCCCTAATTTGCTCCACTCTCCTCTGTCTTAATTTTCAGCCTGCCTACTGATGTTTTTTCCTGTGCGTTTTGGTAGCTTTAGCTACTTGATCTGTTTCTGACTAAGTGTCTGGCCTCTAGAACATGGTATTCAACTATTTCTGCATTTGAATAATGTGTAAACATCTTCCAAGATACACATTCCCAAAGAATCTGACACATTAGGTTTATGATGTGACCAAAGAGTTTCATACTTTTAAGAAGTTGCCTAGGACTTCCCTGTTTGCGCAGTGGTTAAGAATCCACCTGCCAATGCAGGGGACATGGGTTTGAGCCCTAGTCTGGGAAGATCCCACATGACACAGAACTACTAAGCCCGTGTACCACAACTACTGAGGCTGCGTGCCACAAATACTGAAGCCCACACACCTATAGCCCATGCTCTGCAACAAGAGAAGCCACCTCAATGAAAAGCACACACACCACAATGAAGAGTAGCCCCCGCTCACTGCAACTAGAGAAAGCCCAGGTGCAGCAACGAAGACCCAATGCAGCCAAAAATAAATAAATAAATAAATTTATTTAAAAAAAAATTTGCCTAGGTAAACCAGTAGCATAAAAAAAAATAATAAAAACTGCCATAGACCATATTTCTATTAACAATTTCCTCAAATTCAGTTATTTTTAAACCTTTTGGCTCCCACTGAAACTTTGGACAGTTTTGAAGCTAAGACAGAGAATATGGATGTCATCTCAAACTTCCTTTAAAAATAAAGGATAAAAATATAACCAAACTTCACCTATGCAAATCAACTGGGAAAAAAAGGGTGGAGCTCTATATCATCTGAAATTTATCCAGATGAAAAATGATATTTGCTCTAAATAAATTTCAGGGGCTTCCCTGGTGGCACAGTGGTTAAGAATCCACCTGCCAATTCAGGGGACATGGGTTTAAGCCCTCGTTCAGGAAGATCCCACATGCTGCAGAGCAACTAAGCCCATGTGCCACAATTATTGAGCCTGTGTTCTAGAGCCCACAAGCCACAACTACTGAGCCCATGTGCCACAACTACTGAAGCCTGTGCACCTAGAGCCCATGCCCCACAGCAAGAAAAGCCACTGCAATGAGAATCCTGTGCACCACAGCAAAGAATAGCCCCCATTTGCCATAACTAGAGAAGACCTGCATGCAGCAATGAAGACCCAACACAGCCAAAAATAAATAAATAAATTTAAATAAATTTCAAATGAAATCTGTTCTAGATTCAATGGTTTAGAATAACTTTGAAGGTATGCATATATATATATTACTTTCATGATACACACAGAATAATTTGAAAGGATTTATTAGGGTAGTAGACCTTCAACAAATATATTTTAAATAAAAAAATAATAGATTTTTACATGGTAATGGTCAGACTGATCCTTTTGATAAATAAGCAAGAATAATTACAATTGAAATGGTTGAAATAACTGAGCCTACTTTGATAAATAAGCAAGAATAATTGCAATTGAAATAGTTCTAGGAAAATAGTTTAAAGTTCTTGGAAAACAGACTAGTTCTTTCCAAATTCCATATAAAACCAGAGAGAGTAATAAAATAGAAAAATAATAACAACATCAAATGGATAACATTTATGATAAAACAGGGTAATAAGATATCCTTATGGATCTAAAATAGTAGATAGGAGCAAATTACCAAATGTGAAAAAGTCTGCATTCTCTAAGCATCTTCACAGACGAGGGAAAGAGAAAGCAATGGGATGTCTAATGTACATGAGACCATAATAACCCCCAAATAGTCAACAAGTATTCACTGAAAAGCATGACAAGCCAAGAGAGAACAGTGGTTGAAAATGGAAGGATTATTGCACACACCAATAATGGGTAAGGATAGAGCCTGCAATCTGGTTCCATGTACTTTTTAAACTGTGTGACCAGGCTCTCCCCTCCCTTGGGTCTTGACACCACATTAAGGAGTAATTGAGCATAACAGGGAAAATATACAGGAAAAAAACTGAAAGTCCAAATAAAAGTCAGATTGTGGAAAGAATGAAAAAAAAAAAAAACTCAAAAAATAAAAACCTATATTTTAAATGATGATCAAGCAATAGAAGGAGCTCATTTTGGAAAGAAAGGCAATATTGAAGCTTGTGTCTTTTTAATGTTTTAAGAAAACTGATTTAATATAACAAATAGACACCAGAAAGATATTAAGGTAAAATTCCATAAAAGGTACTATAAGAAAACAAAGACAGTAAGGAACAGAAAATATTCTTATAAAAATAAAGGTCAAAAAGACATACTGCAATGTACTGTTTTATTTTATTTTTTATTGATATATTTGACATATACATTGTATAATTTTAAGGTGCTGCAATGAACCATTAAAATGTAGGATTATAATTGCAATGTGCTATTTCAAAATTAGCTTTAAAATTGTATAAAATTAGCAGCATAAGTCATAATTTGAAGAACTTAGACACAATTTAACAGCATTCAGGAAACAAAAATAAAATTTGACTCACTTTAAAAATGAAGACTAAACTGAAAGAAAAAGCACAAAAGAATGAATAAATACATCAAATAATACTTTGAAATAAATGGAAGGTGAAAAGAAGAAAGTTTTTAAAAGAAAAAATAGTAAAGAGATAAAAAGTATTTGAGAGAAGGTGACAAATATTGAAGACAGACAATGAAGATCCAACATACAAACAATAGGAATCTTTGAAGCAGAAAACCAAGGCAAAACAAATGAAAACAGAAAAAATACTGAAACAATAAATCAAGAAAATCCACAATAAAAATTGAAACCCACCTATAGAAACAGCATACAGTGTACCTGAAAATATTAACCCAGAATGACCATAAAAATGGTTAAGAAAATGGGGAAGATCTGAGCAAAAAAGAACAAAAACAAAAATAAAAGTTTTTAAATGTTTTAAGAATCATTATTAATAGCAGTAATATTAGAATTATTCAGTTTATTTTGTGTGAAGAGTTAAATAAAGCAAATGCCTTTCAGTGAAATAAAGTAATTTGTTCTTGAGACTCTCTGTGTAGAAGAAAGAAAATATAAACTAGAAGAAGTTAAATTAAAAATTCTGTGGTTCCGAACTTGAATTGAAAATATCAATCTGAATTCATAATATGAATATATAACTTGGCTCTATCCACCCAAAAGACCTAGTAACAATAACCAACCCAGTGGCAATGAATATCCCTAAGGTCTTGAAAATAACTAGAAGTTGAAATGAGGGAAGGGAGGAAGAAAGAAAGGAAGGAAGGGATAAAATAAAGGAAGGAAGGAAGGAGGGAAGGAAGGAAGGAAAGAAGGAAGGAAGGAATGAAGGAACGAAGGAAGGAAGGAAGGAAGGAAGGAAGGAAGGGAGGGAAGAGAGGGAGGGAGAAAAGTATGGGAAAGGAGGGAGGGTATGGGGAAGGGAGGGAGGAGGGAAGGAAGGGAAACAAGGAGGGAAGCAGAACTTTGTGGAGAAATTTTAATTTTGGTTTCTAGAACATTTTTACTTCAATACTGGTAAGCACTGTAATGTATTGAAACTCTTCAAATATGTTTAAATGCATGAATTCCTAAAGATATATTTAAAAAAATCTTACATTATAAGAAAGACAGGGAATTATGTAAATTTAAAAAACAAAGTATAAGCATTTACTCTGACTTTTCTATGTGTATTGTACTAACAGGTGACCAAATAGTAGAGGCAGGAGGTGAGGGAAACATTTTCTTATAAAGTTAATACAACTTGTAAGGGAAAGTAAAATGATATCATTAAAATTTCACCATTTTGCAGTCCCAGAAATGGATGCTGACATTGCTTGTCAACATTTTCTAGCATCGCTGAAAGAGACAAAATCTGATATATTATGTTTTTCCTATAGTCTTGCAATACAATACTTATAGTTTTACCGAAGAAATTATACCTAAGAGCAAGTCAGTCTCTGCCCTCTTGTGTTTGCTCAAAATTATGCTTAACAAATCTTTATAGCACATAGATACCAAAGAAAGAAGATAGGAGATACAAAACAGATTTCTAGTTTTAGCTCTATCAGTTTTTGCACTTATGAAATGAAGCATTTGCACTAAATGTTATCTCTGTGTGTGTGTATGTGCATATGTGTGTGTTTCCCATTTCTAAACATTCTAGAATTTTACTATCTTGTCAGTTTTATTCAAATACCACGTGGATAATAAAAATTTCTGTGTAGAACAATTTTTAATCACATTTTGAGCTTTCAAAACTATTTTATACATATTATCCCATTTAATCTTTAAATCAATGTTTAGAGACGGGTCAGAGCCAGCATGTGCTACCGGCACACTGGACTTAAGCACCATGGGGAGTAAACTGATGCAGTAAGGCTTGAAAGTATATCTCCTGTTACTCATTTGGCAGGAAATAAATAAATAAATAAATAAAACACTTTCTTTTCTGTTGTATTTAGAGGAAATAAAAGCCCTTGCCCCATCTTTAAAACGTAATTGCTGACCTTCAAGTTTCTAATAACCATAATTACCATTGAGGAAGGGCAAATAATTTTTATTTTATTTATTATTTATTTACATTTTTAAAAAATGGTGGGTTTAGGTGCCATTTTGTAGATTTGAAGCTCAGAATGAGGGAGAAATAGGAGGAACAAACTTGGCAGGAAAGGAATTCTGAGCAAAAGAAACAGTATTACAAGATACTGATTGGGTCCTGGGCATTGGATATCTGGGCCCCATCCCTTAAACTGGACTCATCATTCATTTTTGGCCTTAGGAGTGTCAGGGGTAGGACACTAGAGCAAGGATCCTGGGAAAAGTGCTATCTCAATGCCCAGAGGCCATGTTGGAACAGAAAAAAATCTCACACTTCTGACCCAAATTCTTCCAACCTTAGCAATCTGCCATTCAGTGAGTTGGGACTTCACTCTGCCTATGCTTTAAGATTTAAATAATTGAAGGTATAGTCTTTGAGAGGAAATACTGCAGTCCTAAAGTTAAACCATTTGGCTGTTCAGTGAGGAAGCTGCCCTGCTGTGCACTGAACACTCAAATACTTAAAAACCTTCAGGTACTACTTAAGAGGGTGAGTGTGGGAAAGGAACACCATCCATATTCTTTGGGCAAGAATGGGGCAGCTAAGCTGAGAATAGAGGACAGTGTACACCCCTACAGCACAGGGGATGGGCAGTGCTGGGACAGGGATTGGTGAGCTAACTGGGTGAGGTCATGTTCTTAAGGAGAACACCAGCATTCCAGCTACTCTGAGGAGCTCGGGCGAGATCCAGGAGTCTTCACCATACAAAAGATCTAGTCCTGTAGTTACCCGCAAGGCAACTAGGATTTTTAAGTATGAGAATATATATAATTAGGTCAGTGATTCTCTTTTCAGAGTTACAAAAAAAAAAAAAAAAAAACTTTGTTGTTGTTGTTTTTTTTTTTTTTTATAAAAGGACCCAAACAGTGTTGAGTTGTATAATTTGGGCAGCACTGGGTTTAAAACAATTGCATGGAGTCCTATGCTGAGAAGGATCAGCACTTGGTATAATGCTCTTCTGTGGCCATCTTTAATGTCTTAATAATTTCACAACAATACCATGTTTTTACTGTTCAGTGAGCCTCACAAATTATGTAGTTCCAATTCTTAGAGATAGTGACCTAGTAAATGGCTAGTTTGATTTTCAAGCCCTCATGTCATGGGCTAGACCTTTAGGCCGTAATTTTGTCCCAGTAGAGAACTAGAATGCAACACAGGCTAGAAGAGAAAACTAATTTTATAAACTTGGCTCACACAAATGAGGTTAAAGAGTAGAATATATTTAGTGGGCTGAGGACATGAAGGGACTCACTGGGTAGAGGACTAAAGGCTACAAAGATGAGTAGTAGATACAGGGATTCAGGTAAGTTGCCTGTCATGAATAGGCTGTTTCAGAGATTAAATGTGGCTCACGTTGCAAATTATGATCGTAAAGTTTTCCAAAATGTGGGCTGTGTCTCATTCTTCTATAATAATCACAAATGGAACTTTTCTAAAGTTTCAGTTGCATCATATTCTTCTGTAAATCTTTAGATGAAAGTATAATGCCTAACACAGGGGAAAGTGGGTGGTGAATGGAACAACACTGAGCTGTAGATCAAAGTCTTCAGTGGCTGCAGCTCTATATTTTTTGCTTTAGCAGAAAATTTCTAGATAGGCAGGACAAATGATAAACAAGAAAATTAAATTAAGGGATCCAGTCAAAGTCACTTCGATGATACTAGATGTTACCAGAATTCAGTTCTCCAGATTCTAAACCAATTCTGTCATGCTGTCTCCTAAATTAATGAGGTTTTACTGAACTGAAAATACATCCACACAAGACTAATTTATTTGATGATGAGGCCCTGAATGCTATCACTGGCTCTCTGGGAAGAAACTCAGTGAACGTGAGATTCATGTATCATAACCAGGAAAGGTTGTGGAGTCTTCATTTATGATTATTCCAGTTTTCAAAGACATGATGAGAAAGGAAATAAGCTATACGATGTTCTTTTCACTTCATTGTCTTTCATTATTGAGCAATTCAAACCTATGAACTTTTCTAGGTCAGAGTAATTCTAGGATATGGGAACAAGTTATGAGTATTAAAAAAAAGCCTAGGTTTCATCATTTTGTCATATTAATCAATTAAAACAATAGGCTCCCAATAATTTCATTTTCATGATTATGCATTACCAATCTTTTAAAAATATATCCTCTTTTCTATGTGGCTTCAGATTCTGTCTAATAAATTGAACAACTGAATAATTATCCAGTTAGTTGAATCAGGAAAGACTGTTGATCTACTTAATATTCCCTGAAATATATCTGTTATATTAAAACTGATTGAGACCTTGAAAGCTATTTGGCTTTGTAAGAAACATGATAAAATTTATACCTCTAATATTTATATCTCCACCAATGAGAGTGTGATTCTTCCCTGAAGATGTTTATTCTCATGTAGGAATAGGACTAAAGTTAATCAGAGTCAGCCGCCCTTCTAGACTGGAGCTTGCAACCTCAGCTGCATATTAGAATCACCTGGGAAACGTTTAATACGCAGGGATGTCCACTCCACAAACCAGACCAATTAAATCAGAATCTTTTGAGGTGGGACCCAGGAATCAGTATTTTTGAAAACTCCACAGGTGGTTCTAATAGGCAAACAAGGTAGATAACCATTGTCTTGAAGTCTCTGTGACAGCAGAAAATTTAGAATCTCTTTTACTTTCTTGTAAATAAGCATCTCCAATCTAAGCGTCTACACTTCCATGTCACTGTTATTGGTGAAAATATGCTTAGTTTTAAGTTGGTACACCTGTGGTCGATTGCTTAGATGTGTCCAGTTTGCCCCTAATATAACAGGCCAGGCAAAGCAAGGACACTAAAACTCAACTCTTCACCCACTTCTACTTTGTCTCTCCCACCCCAGCTGTTTTCAACCTGCTTTTCCTATAATTCTCTCTCTACCACAATTCAGGAAGCTTTATATTCTCCATGCAGACCAGGATTCCAGCCTCTGCCCTTGCCAAGACTTGTTACTTCTGCTCTTACTAGTATTTGACTTTATTTCCCCATTTGGACTTTGCTGTGGTTCCATTCAGTGTCACCCATTGTCTCTGAAGATAGTTTCTTACCCTCATGTTTACCAGCAAAGAAACCTATTCCTGACCCTTGCCACATAATCGGCATTTACCTGAGTCTCTTGGGGAAATCGTACAAGTTCAGTCCAAAATCAAGGCACTCTTTAGAGGATCAGCAAAACTAATGGAAGAGAGTTTACTAAGATGGCTCTTAGTAAAGCAAATTTAAAATCTCCTCTGACTTACTTGAATGAATAAAACAGCTAAATCAACAGTGGCCACTTATGATAAATTTAGTCTTTGAGGTTCCTTCCTTAGAAAGGCCAAGAAAGACAGCCAAATTAAGAAACTCCTTCAGCAATATGCTCATTCTACCACAAGTAAAATATCCAAGGCTCTTAGCTACAAGACATACCAGGGCTTAAATATCATAGGCCAATGTAAAATAAAAGGAGGTAGTATATACGAGGGACAAGAGATTTATCCTTATGCTGGATCTCTAAAATAGCAGTAGCCAATAACTCATTATAGAGCTTCCAAGATAAGATAACCCCACTGAGGTATTTGTGAAGCTGTTGTCAAGCTTAACGATGTCTAATGAGTTTGGTTAGTTCAAGTTGCTGAAAATAATACTCAGAGCTGGGTGGTCAGAAATACAGTCCTCCAGGTGAACCTGTATTGAGTAGTGCCTCAAGATGTGCCTGGGAATATGGGTCACTGGAGCCAAGACCTCTCCTCAGATAAAATAGAAAGAGAATACAAGGTGGCAGATCCTTGGCCAAGTGGAATTTAATTTATAACGTGTTTCTCCAGCTCCCACTAGAACAGGAATACAAAGCAGGAAGGGAGGACACAAGTCCAGGATAACTAATGGCACAGCAAATCAGGTGACTAAATCTCTTAATGTCCTCAGTGCCTTAACATTTCCTCAGTCTGCTTAGGGTTCAACACACAACATAGGTGCCTCAATGGCGCTTACTGAGAGATACAAGTCACAGCTGCTTATCATAAAGTTTTTGGCGTGTCTCTTTCTCGCCACATTTATACAAAGTTTGGCTGCCCTTATGTGAACATGAGCAGATTTATTTGGACAGACATAGAACTAAAAGGGTGTTAACATTTAGTTAAGTACACAACGTGTTAGACACTTCTAGGTACTTTGCTAATATTATACCATTTAATTTAAGGTGAGAACCTCTGTGCAAAGTTGTTATTTCTTTTTTTTTTTTTTTTTTTTATACTGCAGGTTCTTATTAGGCATCAATTTTATACACATCAGTGTATACATGTCAATCCCAATCGCCCAATTCAGCACACCACCATCCCCACCCCACCGCAGTTTTCCCCCCTTGGTGTCCATATGTCCGTTCTCTACATCTGTGTCTCAACTTCTGCCCTGAAAACCGGCTCATCTGTACCATTTTTCTAGGTTCCACATACATGCGTTAATATACGGTATTTGTTTTTCTCTTTCTGACTTACTTCACTCTGGATGACCGTCTCTAGATCCATCCACGTCTCAACAAATGACTCAATTTCGTTCCTTTTTTGGCTGAGTAATATTCCATTGTATATATGTACCACAACTTCTTTATCCATTTGTCTGTTGATGGGCATTTAGGTTGCTTCCATGACCTGGCTCTTGTAAATAGTGCTGCAATGAATATTCGGGTGCATGTGTCTTTTTGAATTACGGTTTTCTCTGGGTATATGCCCAGTAGTGGCATTGCTGGGTCATATGGTAATTCTATTTTTAGTTTTATAAGGAACCTCCATATTGTTCTCCATAGTGGCTGTATCAATTTACATTCCCACCAACAGTGCAAGAGGGTTCCCTTTTCTCCACACCCTCTCCAGCATTTGTTGTTTGTAGATTTTCTGATGATGCCCATTCTAACAGGAGTGAGGTGATACCTTATTGTAGTTTTGATTTGCATTTCTCTAATAATTAGTGATGTTCAGCATCTTTTCATGTGCTTCGTGGCCGTCTGTATGTCTTCCTTGGAGAAATGTCTACTTAGGTCTTCTGCCCATTTTTGGATTGGGTTGTTTGTTTCTTTAATATTGAGCTGAATGAGCTGTTTATATATTTTGGAGATTAATCCTTTGTCCGTTGATGAGTGTGCAAATATTTTCTCCCATTCTAAGGGTTGTCTTTTCGTCTTGTTTATGGTTTCCTTTGCTGTGCAAAAGCTTTGAAGTTTCATTAGGTCCCATTTGTTTATTTGTGTTTTTATTTCCATTACTCTAGGAGGTGGATCAAAAAAGATCTTGCTGTGATTTATGTCAAAGAGTGTTCTTCCTATGTTTTCCTCTAAGAGTTTTATAGTGTCCAGTCTTACATTTAGGTCTCTAATCCATTTTGAGTTTATTTTTGTGTATGGTGTTAGGGAGTATTCTAATTTCATTCTTTTACATGTAGCTGTCCAGTTTTCCCAGCACCACTTATTGAAGAGACTGTCTTTTCTCCATTGTATATCTTTGCCTCCTTTGTCATAGATTAGTTGACCATAGGTGCATGGGTTTATCTCTGGGCTTTCTATCTTGTTCCATTGATCTATGTTTCTGTTTTTGTGCAAGTACCATATTGTCTTGATTACTGTAGCTTTGTAGTATAGTCTGAAGTCAGGGAGTCTGATTCCTCCAGCTCTGTTTTTATCCCTCAAGACTGCTTTGGCTATTCGGGGTCTTTTGTGTCTCCATACAAATTTTAAGATGATTTGTTCTAGTTCCATAAAAAATGCCATTGGTAATTTGATAGGGATTGCATTGAATCTATAGATTGCTTTGGGTAGTATACTCATTTTCACAATGTTGATTCTTCCAATCCAAGAACATGGTATATCTCTCCATCTGTTGGTATCATCTTTAATTTCTTTCATCAGTGTCTTACAGTTTTCTGCATACAGGTCTTTTGTCTCCCTAGGTAGGTTTATTCCTAGGTATTTTATCCTTTTTGTTGCAATGGTAAATGGGAGTGTTTCCATAATTTCATTTGTTGTAGAGCTGGTTTGGTGGTGCTGAATTCTCTTAGCTTTTGCTTGTGTGTAAAGCTTTTGATTTCTCCATCAAATCTAAATGAGATCCTTGCCGGGTAGAGTAATCTTGGTTGTAGGTTCTTCCCTTTCATCGCTTTAAGTATATCATGCCACTCCCTTCTGGATTGTAGAGTTTCTGCTGAGAAATCAGCTGTTAACCTTATGGGAGTTCCCTTGTATGTTATTTGTCATTTTTCCCTCACTGCTATCAATAATTTTTTTTTTGTCTTTAATTTTTGCCATTTTGATTACTATGTGTCTCGGCATGTTTCTCCTTGGGTTTATCCTGTATGGGAATCTCTGTGCTTCCTGGACTTGGGTGGCTATTTCCTTTCCCATGTTAGGGAAGTTTTCAACTATAATCTCTTCAAATATTTTCTCTGGTCCTTTCTCTCTCTCTTCTCCTTCTGGGACCCCTATGATGCGAATGTTGTTGCATTTAATGTTGTCCCAGAGGTCTCTTAGGCTCTCTTCATTTCTTTTCATTCTTTTTTCTTTAGTCTGTTCCTCAGCAGTGAATTCCACCATTCTGTCTTCCAGGTCACTTATCCATTCTTCTGCCTCAGTTATTCTACTATTGATTCCTTCTAGTGTAGTTTTCATTTCAGTTATTGTATTGGTCATCTCTGTTTGTTTGTTCTTTAATTCTTCTAGGTGTTTGTTAATCATTTCTTGCATCTTCTCAATCTTTGCCTCCATTCTTATTCCGAGGTCCTGGATCATCTTCACTATCATTATTCTGAATTCTTTTTCTGGAAGGTTGCCTATCTCCACTTCATTTAGTTGTTTTTCTGGGTTTTTTTCTTGTTCCTTCATCTGATATATAGCCCTCTGCCTTTTCATCTTGTCTATCTTTCTGTAACTGTGGTTTTTGATCCACAGGCTGCAGGATTGTAGTTTTTCTTGCTTCTGCTGTCTGTCCTCTGGTGGTTGAGGCTATCTAAGGGGCTTGATGGGAGGCTCTCCAAAGTTGTTATTTCTATGAAATAACATGAAATAGCATGAAAATACTGAGGCAAAGAAATCAAGCAATTTCCCCCAAATCAAAGGAGTTTTAACTACAAGGGTCAAAATTTAATTACAGAAATTAAATGACATAGGAAAATGTCTTGAAGTGAGAAAAAAACAAGCATGTAATCTAAAGGCATTGATCATTGAATGGCCTTCTCATTGTCTCTTCCATGCTCGGCAAATTGTGACATTCATTTGATATCTTAATGCTTGACTTAGGTCTTTCTCCCAAGAGCAGCAACAAAGATCAGATAAATATTTGCAGTTAGAATGATCCAATATTATTACCTAAGGGAAAATTACACACAAAACGCACACACACAAACAATGTTTACTTTAACACTAAGAGACACTGCTTAAAACAGGTGGTGGAAATGCAGACTAGAGAGACACAAAATGACTTATGGAACAACTACAACTTCCAAATTCCAGTAAATAGGAGAGGCCAGAATACTGTCCCAGTATTGATTCCAGCCCCTACTGCATTGGTGATGAATTCAATTTAATTATGTATTAAGCACCAACTTTTTGTAAGGCAGTACACTAGGCACAGATGATAGAAATTCAAGTAAATCTCGGTCCTGTTCTCATTATACTTTCAATCTAATATAGAAGGAAAGATTTAAAAAAGGAAAAGAGATATGGCAAAAAGTATTATGTGTCATTAGATATTTGCCAACATCTCTGCAGATCTTAAGAAGAGATAATATCAGCTCAGAAGACTGAGAAAATTAAAGTTTCATTGATGATGACTTACATAGAAAAGAGCAGAGTTTGAATGAATAAATAAGTGAAATTCATTTTGGTAAGTGGAATGGGGGGTGGAGAGAATACCATATAAAAGAAGAATTTATATTTATGAAGACACAAGGATAGAAAATTATAATATATGTGAAAGAAAAACTAAGTTATCAGATTAAGCTGAAACTCTGAGTGTATGCTCAGGAATGATATGTATTTTAGTCCATTTGGGATGCTATAAAAAAAAAATACTAAAAACTGGGTGGCCTGTAAAAAACAGGCATTTATTGTTCAGAATTCTGGAGGCTAGGAGTCCATGATTAGTGTGCCAGCGTGGTCAGGTGAGGGCCTGTTCCAAGTTGCAGACTTTTTGTTATAGTCTCACAAGGTGGAAGGGGCAAGCAAACTCCCTGGGATCTCTTTTATAAGAGCCCTAATCCCATTCATGAGGGCTCTACCCTCATGCTCTTATCACTTCCTAAAGGCTCAACCTCCTAATATCATTGTCTTGAAGGTTAGGATTCCAACATATGAATTTTGGGGAGTTGCTGGGGGGGGGGGGGGTTGGGGCAAACATTAAGACCATTGCCGTTCAGGTTAAGGCTAAAAAAATAGGTTACTATCTGTTGATCATTCCAGGCAAGCTCCTATCTCAAATCCTTTCCCCTTGCTATTCTCTTTGCCTGGAACTCTTTAACATTTAAAAGTTTCTTGGTTCATTTCAGATGAATTCAAACATTCAGGTGGATTCTTATGCATCATTACCTCCTCAGAGATTCCCTCCTTGACTATCATTCCTGAAGTAAGGCTCTCTATCATTATTTATAACATGTTATGCTTTATTTTTTATTATAATCTGAATTGTTTTTGAGTTATCATAGTTTATTTGTTCTTATCTCCCCCCTTACTAGAATGTAAGATTCTTGAAAATAGGTACTATGTCTATCACTGTATACATCTCTAAGATCAATGCTAGATATATACCAGTATCTTAACAAATATTTATTGAATGCATGAAAATATCTTTATGATTTTGATGTAGGAAAGAATTATTTAGGATAGAAAAAGCATACATTATGAGACAATAATATTGATAATTTCATTACATTAAAATTAAAAATGTTTGAACTAAAAAGCATGTTAAATAAAATAAAAAGAAAAGCTATGATCTTGGAGAAGATTTTTTTTTAAACCATGTAACTAAAAAAACATAAAAAGAGGTACCACAAAATGAAAAGACAAATGGATAAAGGAAAAATTAAAGCAATTTATGAACAGACAATTCATAAGAGGAAACAAGAACATCCATAAGTGTATTTGATGTTCAACCTCATTAGTATTCAGAGAATGCAAACTAAAATTTTTACCCCCATTAAATTGGAAAAGTGTATCTCTATACATACAATAGATAAAC
This sequence comes from Balaenoptera acutorostrata, assembly GCF_949987535.1. NCBI lineage: Eukaryota > Metazoa > Chordata > Mammalia > Artiodactyla > Balaenopteridae > Balaenoptera > Balaenoptera acutorostrata. Next base: position 30,610,532 of record NC_080076.1, on the reverse strand, counting down.
AAGAAGTGTTGATAAGGATATGGGAAGACAAACTCTTAAAATCACAGAAAAAAAGTGTAATTGGTACAACTACCTGTGTATCCTTGAGAAACTCCTGCACAATGTCACAAGATAATGAACATAAGGTTATATACTGAAGCATCTATTACTATTATACAATGTTAGAACAATTTAAATGCCCCCCAAAAAGGCAAATGAGTGTATAAATTGTAACACATTCATGTTCATGTGATGGAATAAAAACAAATGTCAAACAAACTAAAAACGCTATAGGTAAATGATAAGTTTAAATAGGATAGCATTTCTGTATTATTTAAAAATCTGAAGAATACTAGTAAATATTTCTATTTATACATAAATATGTAATAACATAGAACATTCAAGCAAAGAATAAAAAATCTTACAGTGGTTATCTCTGGGAAGGGGGAATTAAATGAGTTCATGAAAACATACATATTGGGATGAATTCTTTAGAAAAAAATTGAGAAAAATAGTAATTTTTTGAACTTGCTATACATTTTAAACTATTTTATTAAAATTGTATGCATGTGTATTATGAATGTTACTTATTTACACAGACCTTAGATATTATTAATATACAGTTGATATAATAGATCACTTCTAATCTTTTAAACCCACTTAATTTTTTGCAACTATCTGATAGTCTGAAATCATGTATGTGGCTGATACTTTTAAACTCTCCCTCTATCCACATTTATACGTAGGGCTCCAACCATATCTCTACATTTGTGTATTGAAGGTACTAAAGCCTTCAACTCTGGGTGATGATTAATGCCCTCTTTTTTAGTGGACTTTACAGAGTTATGTAGTCAGTTATGTAATATTGTAGTTTGTAAAGTGATGATAATACACACTTGCCCCCAAATATTCTTCTTCCTGATGCTTAAAATATCTTAAGTACTACTTAATTCCTTTAAGGTAAGTATCATCCTCTTCATTATTCTTCATTGAAATGCAAATCTTTCTGGGTGGGATTTTCATTTTAATTAAGCCTATAATGCTTCAGAGTTAATGAGTTTATGTAACACTTTCTTCTTGACAGAAAGGTACAAGGCTAACTAAAAGGCCTTTTGATCATTTGGGGAAAGTGTTTGGGACATACATGTGTTATTAAAAAAGTGATAAAAAGCACAGATTAGGGACAAAGCTATGCAAAAGATTTGCTCCGGAGACTTCAGTATCCCACACAATGCTGGATGGGATTCATCGCTTCCCTTTGCTTTCCTACATTTTAGTCTCATTCTTTTCAATCTTGCTTAGAACAGCCTAACCAACACACTGGACCAATAAACTTACCAACAAAGTGTTGTCATGTGCTTTTTATGACCTTAATAATGTCTCCACTGGCCAATTTAGAAACTTCTGTAGAACGAGCACTGTGATGAAATTCCAAAATCCTGAGCTAAAACCCTAGATACACTTCTTATTTTAGTAAAATGTGATAACCTCTTTGAGCCTCCAAATTCTTATCTATAAAATAAGGATAATAACATCTGTGCATTTAGTTTACAGATTGCAATACAGGATCAAGATAAATAAAGTAACTTATAAAATATAAAATGATTTACTTATGTATGTTAATTAAAATGTTTGTCATTGCAGGTAATAATAAACTCATATCAAACTTGTTTAAAAAAAAAGAGGTAGCTATTTGTTCATATTGATAGAAAGTTTAGGATTTATAGTTTCAGGGTTAATTCTGTCAGGGTTTTGACTCCATTTCTCTGTTATTCCCTCACTGTCTCTGGCATCCTCTGAATGTCAGCTGTCAGCTTCATCCTCAACCTGGTGGCCTCAGGTCACAAAGCGGCTACTAGTAGCAAATTGACCCATTTCCCTTCTCAGTAATTTCAGGAAGTGTGGGGAGAGAAGGTCAAGTTTCATAACCATCAAATGTGTCTCTGGGTGTCATGATGATTGTCTACTGTTGAAGCTCACTGAACATCTCTGTGGCCAGAGGAATGTCATACGTTGATCAGCATAGGCCTTCACTGTCACTGCCATAGAAGTGATGAGATTCTCTAAACTGGTTTAGGTCAACCACAACTGGCCTTTGGTGATGGATCAATCCCACCTCAATTACAATTAGGGTGGGTGAAATAGTTATATCATTTATAATCTTATACCAATTGGTAACTACAGATTATTTTGTTATTTTTTCATTAATAATAACCATATAACTATTATTATCATCACTATGACTGCTGCTTCTACTGTACCACTGGTATTATTTCTATCACAATTACTATGTATTTCTAGGAACTGAAAATCAGTTATAGTTATATGGCATTGTCACTACTTTTCAAGGACAATGAATATACAGTTGATCTGATTTCATTGCAAAATTAGGTTTCATTATCAGTGCATTTTAGAATATTTGTTTTTTAACTCAAAGCTGTTTTTTTCTCCCTTTATCGTAATCAATCAGTAGAGCATTTTGTGATGGTATTGTTCCATGAAAGTCAAAGTGATTATTTTCAAACTAATTTTACCTCTTGTCTTCATTGACTGATGGCTAATTTGTCTTGAAAACTCATTGAAATTGGTTTGATAAACAGTCAAATGAACACAGTAGTGAAATACATAATTTGTGGAATCTGAAGGAATCAGATTTTTTTTCATTGATCACTTTCTTAATAAAATAAAAAATTTAATAAAGTGCAATTTCTGGAATATGATTCACACAGACTTCTGGTTTTAGAGTGTTCAAAACTCCAACATGACCTTTTCCTTAATGAAAATTCTGACTATAAATTTGTAAATGGGCATTATGGGACAACCCATATAAAATGACTTCCAAGTTGCCATAATGGTTCTACTTCTTTTTATTTTATTTCCAGTTCCGAAATGTTAAACTATTTCGGAACTGTCTATTGTCTAGTGCTTTTAATCTAATCAACTGTATTAAATTTTATAATTATACCAATTAATTAGATACTTGTTTTGATTAAATGTACAAAGATATAGAAAATATAGCTTCTATGCTGGAGTCTGAAATATAGTTAGTATTAACAGGATATGTGATTTAAAATCATTAATAATGTAAAATTATTAGAACCTTATTCAAGATATAAGATGGAAGACTATAGATATCAAAACTTCTTGAAGAAAAGATATATCACTGAGGGCTGGGACTGTCAAAATAGCCTTTGTAAAAGTCACAGAGCTTCAGGTAGGCCTCACCAACTAGGAAAAACTAAAATAGGGAAAGAAAAGAATAGAGGATATTTTAGGTAGGGGGATATTACACAGAAAAGCACAGAATTAACAATGTCCAATTTGTGTTTAGGAGACTTTGCATAGGTTAGTTGTATCAAGAAGAAAGTTTGTACAAATAAATAGCAGGAAAAAAAGCTGGTGAGCAATTTGAAGAATTAGGTTAAAACCTTGAATATTGATATTAATAGATATCATTTGTAAAGCACAAATACGGTGCTAAAACCCATAAACAATAAATTTGGAAGCATTTAACCTTGATAGCAGCCCTATGACATAAGAAAAATGAACTTAGAACTTATTCTATATCAAGGAGCTAAGTCTTTAAAACAGGAATTATTCCATTTACCATTCCAGAGTCTATAGATGGTAGTGACTTAGTCTTGAATTAGAGAAGATGATACATGTAACCTGCTTAAACAACAATAACAACAAAACTAATCTAAAACTGATATGTGTCTAGAGTTTTTTGAAATGAGAAGAGTCTGAATATGGAAGACTTGTTACACAACCTAAGTAACTCATAAACAAGTGATGAAGGCACAAGTAGAATTATAAAATTATGTAATATGGAAAAGAAAAAAGAATTAAATTTTAAAAATATTATGATGGAAGCATTAATAGAGTTTGGAGACTGACAACATGTGAAAGAGACAATAATGACTTGAAGGCAATGGGGGAGTGTAATACTGTCATATACAGACAAAAATAAATTAAATGAGAATGCTAATTTTAATAGAAAACTGGAGCTATGGTTTTTAACTAGGGTGATTTTAAGGTGACAAAGGATTTCAAGGTAAATCATTCTAGCAAGCAGAAATTCTAGAAGAGATTTTACAATAATATATATTTGGGATTTACTAATTTTAAAAGTTACAGTCGACACCAGTTTTTGTGTGTGTGAGCATTTTTCTCTTCTACAATCACTTTTATGAGGACTGCCCATTAACACACATGGCTTTACAGGAGTAGCCGTGTTTGTATAAAATGAGATTAATCTCACACTACACTTGTGTTCCAAGAGTGGGAAACTGTCAAAAGTTTGGCCAATCAACATTTTTCTCCAGATATTTTGAGTTAGACTAAGCAGTTCCTAAAAGAGAAGACTAAAATAGTCAGTAATGTCTACTTTCCATGACTGGCATTGGTAAATACAGAAAATTTGCCTGGAGCAAAAGCCAAGAATAAAGCATATATATAAAGAGAAACAGAGATTGGAGACAGAAAAAGGTTTCTGTGCCCTGAATCACTATTTTAGTCTATTTCTGAGGCCAGGCCAAGCTACAACTCCACCTTTTGAGTTCCTGGAGACATCATACATCCTAATAACAAATGGCTCTCTTTACATAAATAGGTTTGTCAGATTTGACAATATATAGAACTCTTAGTTACATGTGAAGTTCAGATAAACAATGAATACATTTGTTTCAGTATAAGTATGTCCCATGCAATAATTGTGGCATACTTATATTTAAAAAATGTCTCTACTAGTTGCTTATCTTATTAAAAGAAAAACTGAGACATATTAAAAATTATGAGTTTATTTGAGCAAAAATCCATTTGAATCAGGCAGCATCCAATCTAGCAGTTAGATGGGATCTCTGAAGACTTTTATAAGCAGAAGGGAGCAGAAACAGGTATTATACAAGGCCAAAACAGAAAAGGTGGGTTGGTTATTGCAAGGTTACTGTCCTTTAGGGGATGGCAGGAGTCTATCAGGAAAATTATATAACTAGTGCTGATTAGGTGATTCCTGATTGGTTTAAGATTCCATTTCTGGGAAAACTAAAATGGTAATTAAATCTGTGTTTGGTGACGCTAGGCTTAGCATGAACAACTCCACTTGTAGCCTGTTGTCTTGTTTTTAAATAGTCTGAATTTCACATTTAACTGGGTAGCCTGCATTTTATCCAGCTGTTGCAGGAGAGAGAAATGTCACATTCCAGGACATGCACTAGTGCCTGGGACAGCTCACCAAGTGAGGGTCCTTGGCTTCACACAGGAAATAATTCAAGAGCAAGCCAAAGTAAAGTGAAAGCAAGTATATTTAGAGAGATACACATTCCATAAGCAGAAGGCGGTTGTTTCAGAAGCGGAGAGCGGCAGCCGGGTGTGGAGGTGGTTAGTTTTAAAAGCTGGGTAATTTGAGTGGGAGGAATAGACTATTTGAGGGAAGGGGTGGGGTTTCCAGGAATTGGGCTCCTGCCCACTTTTTCCCTTTTATAGTAATCTTTGTAGGTGTCATGGCATGAGGGGGAGTGACTTTTACTATTATAGTGAAGGTATAATGAGTTAATGACCGAGCCATCCTTGATGCCATTTTGGTTTTAGCTGATTCCAGCCGGTTTTTGTTGTATCCTGATTATTTTCAACAGCTGTATCCCCCCTCACTTTTTTAATGGTTGTGCCCTACCTATTTCCTTCCTGTCTCATACCAACCTTATATGTGAGCCATTTAGAGTTAGCTGGTTACTGTTTTTTGTAGCCAAAATACTCCTAAAATCGGATCATTGCATTTCTGAGGGAGGAAGTAAGATAAGTATGAGAAATGAGTCTTAGGAGAGACCCATAATCAATTCCGTGGTCTTCTAATTTACTGATCTCCCAAAGCATTGGAATGCCCATCCTTGGTCAATAATCATATCTTCAATAAAAAAAAAAATTCTTATTTTTCATACAACTTATACTTGGATAATTCATCAGAACCAAAGACTTTGATAGCAGAGACCATGTCATTTGTGTGTGCATTTCCCACAGCACTTAACTCGGGCCTGGCCACGAAATGAACACTAAATAAATAAGAGTGAGATTGAAATTTTCATTATATAGATTACAGGCACAATTAGCTCTTTGTTTTCTAAACTGTTTTTTGCTCTTTATGCCCTAATTACATTTGAAATTCTTTGAAAGTTGAGAAGGCTTAGAGAACCCACAGTGTTATATTAGCATTAAAATGAAGAGGAAGAACAAGCCTGGGGAGGGGTGGGAAACAAAAGCAAAAGAAAAACCTGAAAGAAAGCTCAACATTTCCACTAAACACTTCTCGCTTGCCCACTTCAGCCTCTGAAGGCAGCAATTATATTCTAAAGGAAAATGTTTTACAATTGTAATTACACATAATAGGAGGAATGTATTTTTCCCTCATTCTACTCCCATGGCAAGTCAATTTAATTTTTAAATACAAGAGACATAATTGATTTTAGCCCTAGATTAGCGCTGAAAATGATCTATATGTGTTCTTGCTAATGGAACAAGAGAGTTGGTCCTCCTTGGAGACTTTTACCCCAAACCTGTTCAAGCAACAATTACTACTGTCTGACAGGTTGGTGTGCAAGGAGAAGGATGCATGAGGGAAACACCCCACAGATTAACAATTGAGCAAAATAATTAATGTTATGCTCTTCCCAGTTAATTATGGATTCAGCACAAATATATCTTTATTTATCTTTATAGAGGCCACAAAGTGATGAGACTGACTGGAGGAGACTTGTCCTGTTCACCAGAAAATGGGTTTTCTCTGAGGGTTTCAGGGCAAACCTATTTATAAATAGGGCTCTCTCAGAAGGGGATGGATAGGGGTGGACTCAATTTCTCCAGACCTATCTGTTATCTGGCAATTGATTTTCCATCTGCTCCTCTACTAGGCTACAACACAGCTTAGGGAGTAGCAGTAGGTCAAGGCAAATTTATGAAATAGGTAGTTTATACTCTGCCATTTTGAAACAGGAGGGAAGGGGGCAGGGCACAACCTTTAAAAGAATGACATAGCCATAAGATATGACAAAAACTGGTTAGAACCAACTAGGTCCAAGGTGGCAGAAGATTTGACTTTCAGTGGACGTTGAGTTTAATTATATGCTTATTGTAATACATTAGCATGCTAAAATGACAAACCTACCAGTGCCATGACTGTTCTGAGGCTAACCATAAAAGACCAAAAAGTGGGCAGTGGCCAAATTCCTGGAAATCACCCCCCTTCCCCAAAATAGTAGGAATAATCCTCCCGCTCATTAGCCTATGAAATTACCTAGTCTGTAAAAACTAACCATGCCGTATTTAGGGCCTCTCGCCTTCTGACATGGCCCATACTCTGCCTGTGGAGCATGTTTCTCTCTAAATAAATCCACTTCTTACCTATCACTTTGTCTCTCACTGAATTCTTTCTGCAATGAGACATAAAGAACCTCAGCTTCTTTAAGTCCTGAGACCAGGTGTGTGATCACAATTAAAAGACTGTGGGTTCAAGTCAGTCCCATCTGGGTTCTGTCCAGGCTCAAGTCCCGGCCTGTGGGTTCAAGTCCCAATCTGAGTTGCACGGTTTCAATTTCACCATCAAAAAAAGCTGCCTTAAACACAACTTCAGAGTCCAATTCTTACTCTCACTGAGTTGTTAACTAATCCCCCCTAAAGCAGAATTAGTAACTGAGGTATTAGCTTCTAGGACCACAATTCTCAGGTGTATTTGCATTTTAATCAATGATTCTAGAGAGGGAGATTTTGTACAGATCTATCACTGGAAAGGTAGTGTAGAGACATATGTTCTTGTCTACATCCCTCCATTTACCAGCTAGGTAATTTCCAAGTGTAAAATAGGATTATATCTATCTTATGAGATGTTGTGATAAGTAAATTATATAATATATTGTGAAATTCATTAGCATGGTGCTCAACACCTTTGAATGTGTCTCAAGGTTGGGCAGGGGAGTCTGTCAAATCCCCAAATCATAAAACTACTATGGTGATGTTGTGTGACCCTGGAAAAGTTACTTCACCTGTTAGGGCTTCAGTTGCATTGCTTTTACAAGAAGAGTGCTTATCCATATGATAGCTAAGATTCTTCCCCTTTATAAAGTTTTAAGATCTCATTTCTGCAAATGAGTAGAACTCTCATTAGTAGAATGCAAACAAATAAGGACACGCAGGTGCAAAGAGCCACCCTTCAGTCATGAATGTAGACAGTCTTTCAAAACATCTATTCAAATATGACTAGCTCTGGAATACAGACTGTGTCAGGGTTCAGGGCATTGAAGTTGGCAGTTAGAAATAGTATAAGCTGGTGTGTTTTCCTGTGGGGAAATGGAACAAGGAAAGAGCTGAAGCAGTAATAAACTCTCTGAACTTCAACTGGCTAAAAAAGTAATTTTTAAGTCTTGCCTCTATTTTATGGTTCAACAGCCCAAGCCTCTGATGGATTGGAATATATAGTAAAAGCTCACAACCAATTGATCTTTCACCTGTGTGTGATGTCTCACATAACCCTGCCTGATGATTTTACATCACTCAAAGCATGTCATTCTGAGAAACAGAAAGAAAGCATGTGTTTGTGTGTGTGTGTGTATGTGTGTGCATTTGTCTCATGTTTGTGTGCATGGCCATGTGTCTGTATGTCTATGTATTGTGTCTGTTTGTATTCCATGATAGACTATCTCTGGTAGATGTAGAAATCATATAGCTTCTCTTTAATAATATTGGATGTGCACTATATGGAAAATTGTCTGTATTCTTAAGAAAGCACTGGAGCATATAGTTCGTTGACTCACTAAAATGCTCATGGGTGTTTTGCCATACCTTTAATGCTCAAACTCACACATCCAAGAACACACACAAGAGCTTCAGGTGGCAGTAAGCCAGGCCCATGAACCTCATTCCAACCACTAGGGCAAGTGGGAGGCCATAGAAAAAAATTGGTCTCATCTCAATTCACGTGACCAGATTCTTCAGTATCAACTGACTAGTACAAAAACCCATTACTTTTGTGTCTTTTTTATGTGTGTGTTTATGCTTATAGATTTCATTCTTTTACAATATAAACAAACATTTCTATATGTAATCAATTTATATATCCATTTCTATAATTTCTTTTTTATTGAAATATTGATGATGTACAATATTATGTTAGTTTCAGGTGTACTACACAGTGATTTGCCATTTGCATATGAAATGATCGCCACCATACGTCCAGTGACTATCTGACCCCATATGCAATTTTATATTATTAACCATATTCTTTACGCTATTTATTATACCCTTGAAAATTATTTATTATATAACTAGAGATTTGTACCTCTTAATCGCCTTCACCTGTTTTGCCCACCATCCCCACCAAGACCTTCCTTCTGGCAACCACCAATTTATTCTCTGTATCTATGAAGCTGTTTTTGTTTTATTTTGTTGGGTTTTGATTGTTTTTTAGATTCCACATGTAAGTGAAGTCATGTGGTATTTATTTTTCTCTGTCAGACTTATTTCACTTAGCATAATACACTCGATGTCCACCCATGTTGTCAAATGGCAAGATTTCATTTCTTTATGGATGAATAACATTCCATTGTATGTATATATGTTTATATATATATATATATATATATATATATATATATATATATATATATATAATATATAAGCATCTTCTTTATCCATTCATCTATTAATGGACATTTAAGTTGCTTCTGTATGTGACCTATTGTAAAGAATGGCACAAGGAACATTTTTGTGCATGTAACTTCTCAAATTAGTGTTTTTATTTTCTTTGGATAAAAAAACAGAAATGAAATTGTTAGTTCATATCGCAGTTCTATTTTTAATTTTTTGATGAAATTCCATAACAGTTTTCCACAGTGGCTGACCAATCTACAATCCCACTAACAGTGTACAGGGGTTGCCTTTTCTCCATATTCTCCCCAACACTTGTTACCTGTCATCTTTTTGATGATAGCCATTCAGACAAGTGTGAGGTGGTATCTTGTTTTGATTTGCATTACCCTTAGGATTAGTGATGTTAAACATATTTTCATGTACCTGTTAGCCATATTTATGTCTTCTTTGGAAAAATGTCTATTCAGTTATTCTCCCCATTTTTAATCAGGTTGTTTAATTTTTGATGTTGTGTTGTATGAATTCTTTGTATATTTTGAGTATTAACCACTTATCAGATATCTCATTTGCAAATATCTTCTCCCTTTTTGTTTTGTTGCTAGTTTCCTTTGCTGTGCAAAAGATTTTTAGTTTGATGTAGTCCCATTTGTTTATTTTTGCTTTTGTTTCCCTTGCCTGAGGAGACATAGGCAAAAATATATGACTAAGACCAATGCAAAAGAGTGTACTGCCTATGTTTTCTTCTAGGAGTTTTATGGTTTCGGATCCTACTTTTAGGTTTTAGATCCTACTTTTACTTTAATCCATTTTGAGTTTATTTTTGTATATGGTATGAAAAAGTAGTCCAGTCTGATTCTTTAGCATGTAGCTGTCCAGTTTTCCCAAAAGCATTTATTGAAGAGGCTGTCTTTCCCCCATTGTGTATTCTTGCCTACTTTGTCATAGATTGACCATAAATGTGTGGGTTCATTTTTGGGCTCTATTCTGTTCCATTGATTTATGTGTCTGTTTTGTGCCTGTATCATACTCTTCTGCAGATGGTAGCTTTTAGTACAGGTTGAAAGCAAGGAGTGTGATACCTCCAGCTTTGTTCCTTATCAAGATTGTTTTGGCTGTTAGGGTCTTTCGTGTTTCCACACAAATTTTAGAATAATTTGTTCTGTGTCTGTAAAAGAAATGTCATGGGTATTTGTATTTTTAAATCTGTATATTACTCTGGGTAGTATGATCATTTTAACAATATTAATATCTTCCAATCCATGAGCATGGATTGATATCCATGAAATGGATATCAATGGAAAGATATCCATTTCATTGTGTCATCTTCAATTTCTTTCATCAGTCTTATAGTTTTCTGAGTACAACTCTTTTGCCTCAGTACTTAGATTTATTTCTAGGTATTGTATTCTTCTTGATGAGATTGTAAATGGGACTGTTTTCTTAATTTCTGTTTCTGATAGTTCATTGTTATTGTATAGAAACACAACAGATTTCTATATATTAATGTTACATTCCACAACTTTACTGAATTCATTTATTAGTTCTAATAGTTTTGTGGATTTTTTAAGGATTTTCTATATATAGTATCATATAATCTGCAATGACAGTTTTACTTTTTCCCCTCCAACTTGGATTCCTTTTATTTCTTTTTCTTCTCTGATTGCCTTGGCTAGGACTTCCAGTACTATGTTGAAATAAGTGTCAAGAGTGGGCAGCCTAGTCTTGTTCCCGATTTCAGAGGAAATGCTTTCAGCTTCTCACCATTGAGTATAATGTTGGCTATAGGTTTGTCACATAATGGCTTCTATTATGTTGAGGTATATTCCCTCCATACCCACTTTGCTAAGAGTTTTTTAATCATAAATGGACGTTGAATTTTGTTTAAATCTTTTTCTGCATCTATTGAGATTATCATATCATTTTTATTTTACATTTTTTTAATGTAAAGTATCACATTGATTTATAGATATTGAACCATCCTTGCATCCCTGAGATAAATCCGACTTAATCATGGTGTATGATCCTTTTAATGTATTGTTGAATTCAATTCACTAATATTTTTTGAGGATTTTTGCATATATGTTCATCAGTGATATTGGCCCATAATTTTATTTTATTGTGGTGTTTTTGTCTTGTTTTGGCATCAGGGTGATGACTCATAGAATGAGTTTGGAAACATTCCTTCCTCTGCAATTTTTTGAAATTGTTTGAGAGGGATAGTTGTTAAATCTTCTTTAAATATTTGGTAGAATTCATCTGTGAAGCCATCATGTCCTCAACTTTTGTTGTTTGTTTGTTATTTTATTACTGACTCAGTTTCATTACTAGTAATTGGTCTGTTCCTATTTTATATTTCTTCCTTATTCAGTCTTGGGAGATTGTACATTTTTAGGAATTCATCTGTTTCTTCTAGGTTTTCCATTTTGTGGCATATAATTGTAGTCATCTCTTATGATCCATTGCATTTCTGTAGTGTCATTTTTAACTTCTCCTCTTTCATTTCTGATTTTATTTATTTGGGCCCTCTCTTTTTTTTTTCCTGATGAGCCTGGCAAAAGTTTTATCAATTGTGTTTACCTTTTCAAAGAACAAGCACTTAGTTCTGTTGATATTTTCTATGATTTTTTAAGTCTCTATTTCATTTATCTGTGTTTTGATCTTTATTATTTCTTTCCTTCTACTGATTTGGGGCTTTGATAATTCCTCTTTTAGTTTAAATTGTTTATTTGAGATTTTTCTTTATTCATGCAGTAGACTTCTAGCACTGTAAATTTCCCTTTTAAAACTGCTTTTGCTATGTCTCATTGATTTTGGATTGCTGTGTTTCCATTTTCATTTCTATTTCCATTTGTCTCAGGTATTTTTTAAATTTCCTGTTTGATTTCTTCAGTGACCTATTGGTTGTTTAGCAGTATATTGTTTATCACCCATGTTTTCTGCAGTATTTTTTTTCTTGTACTTGCTTTCAAGTCTCATAGCATTGTGGATGGAAAAGTTGCCTGTTATAATTTCAGTATTCTTAAATTTATTGAGACTTGTTTGGTGGCATAGCATGTGATCTAAACTGGAGAATGTTCAGTGGGTACTTGAATATAACATATATTCTGCTGCTTTTGGATGGGATATTCATATATATATATATATACACATTAAGCTCATTTGTTTTAATGTGTCTTTAAAGGCCAGTGTTTTCTTGTTGATTTTCTTTCTGGATAATTTGCCCATGGATGTAATTGGGGTGTTAAAGTCCCTTACTATTATTGTGTTACTGTCAATTTCTCCCTTTTTGTCTGTTAATACTTGCTTTATGTATTTAGGTGTTTGTATGTTTTGCTCAAATATATTTACAACAGTTATAGCTTCTTCTTGGGTTGATACCTTTTTATTATGTAATGTCTTTCTTTGTCATTTTTTACAGTTCTGTTTTAAAGTCTACTTTGCCTGATACAAGTATGGCTACCCCAGTTTTCTTTTCATTTGCATTTGCATGAATACCCTATTTCATCCCCTCACTTTCAGTCAGTGTGTGTCTTTAGATTTGAAGTGTGTGTCTGGTAAGCAGCAAATATATGTCTTTTTTTTTTAAAATTCTTCAGCCAATTCATGTTTTTTGATCAGAGCATTTAGTTCAATGACATTTAAAGTAATTATCGATAAGTATATACTTATTGCCTTTTGTTCATTGTTTTGGTGTTTCTTTTGAGAAAAGTTCTCTTTTGATCCTTTCTTCTTCTTATGCTCTCTTCCTTTTTGTTTTGATAACTATCTCTTGTATTATGTTTGGATTTTTTTTCTCTTTTTTTTTTTTTTGTGTGTGTGTGTATCCATTATAGGTTTTTTTCACTTGTTTCCATGAAGTTTATATAAACTATGTATATATGATTATTTTTAGTTGATGATCTCTTAAGTTCAAACACATTTTAACAACTCTGCCTTTTAACTCCCACCACCTATTTTTAATGTTTTTTGATGTCTTATTTTACATTATTTTATTTTGTGAATCCCTTAACTACTTATTGTGGGTATAGATGGTTTTATTTCCTTTGTCTTTTAACATTCCTAATAGCTTTATAAGTGGTTCGTCTTGCCTACCAATTATATTTTCCCTTTTGTAATTTTTATATTTCTAGCTGTGGCCTTTTCTTTTCTGCTTAGAGAAGTCCCTTTAACATTTCTTATAAGGCCAGTTTAGTGGTGCTGAACTCTTAGTTTTTTCTTGCCTGTAAAGCTCTTTATGTCTGTTTAAAATCTGAATGGTAGCCTTGACAGGTAGAATATTCTTGTTTGTAGGTGTTTCCATCACTTGGAATATATCATGCCACTCCCATCTGGTTTGCAGAGTTTCTGATGAAAAACTAGCTCATTGTTTTATGGGAGTTTCGTTGTATGTAATTAATTGCTTTTCTCTAGCTGCTTTTAAGTTTTCTCTTTATCTTTAACCATTTGAATTATACTTTGTCTTGTTATGGACCTCTTTGAGTCCATTTTGTTTGGGACTCTCTGTGCTTCCTGGACTTGGAGGTCTGTTTCCTTCCCCTGATTAGGGAAGTTTTCAGCTATTATCATTTCAAATACATTCTCTGTCCGTTTCTCTTTCTCTTCTCTTTGTGGGATCCCTGTAATGCAAATGTTAGCATATTTGATGTTGCCCCAGAGGTCTCTTAAACTATCTTTATTTTTAAAATTCTTCTTCTTTTTTTTTTTTTTTTCTGTTCAGCTTGGGTGATTTTTTCACCACTTTGTCTTTCAGTTTACTGATCCGTTCCTCTCTATCATCTAAACTACTATTTATTCCTTCTAGTATATTTTTATTTCAATTTTGTGTTCTTCAGCTCTGTTGGTTATCTTTATATTTCTAAATTTTAGTTCAAATTCTCATTTTGTTCATCCATTTTCCTCCTGAGTTCATTGAGCATCCTTATGATAGTTATCTTGAACTCTTTATTGGGTAGATTGCTTATTTCCAATTTGTTTAGTTCTTTCTCTGAGGTTTTGCCTTGTTCCTTTGTTTGAAACATATTTCTCTGTTGACTCATTTTACCTAATTTTCTGTGTTTATATTTATGTAATAGGTAGGTTGGTTACATTTTCCAAACTTGGAGAAGTTGCCTATGTAGGAGCCATATTATGGGGCCCAGCAGCACACTCACCTCAGGTCACCATATTTATCTGGGGGTGCCCCCTATGTGGGCTGCATGGGCCCTTCTTTTGTGGTAGGGCTGACTTCTTCAGTGCACCAGAGGCCCAGTTGGCAGCCTGATTGGCTGCCAGGCCTTGACCTGTGTGGTGTCTGTCAGTCCACTGATAGATGGGGCTGGGTCCCAGGGAAGCTGGCTACATTACAGGTAGGTCACAGGACTGGTGTTGGCCCACTGGTGCATGGGTAAATCCCCAGCACTAATAGACTAGAGGAAGTACTCTAAAATGGTGCTTACCAGCACTAGTGTCCTTGTGGTAGAAAAACCCCCAAAATGTCTGCCACCAGTGTCTATGTCCCCAGAGTGAGTCCCAGTTGCCTCCTACCTCTCTGGAAGGCTCTCCAAGATCAGCAAGTGGTCTTTCTCAGAGACTTCTCAAATTACCAGGTCTGCATTGGGACTTGGACTGTGTGAGATTTTTGCACA
This sequence comes from Balaenoptera acutorostrata, assembly GCF_949987535.1. Classification (NCBI taxonomy): domain Eukaryota; kingdom Metazoa; phylum Chordata; class Mammalia; order Artiodactyla; family Balaenopteridae; genus Balaenoptera; species Balaenoptera acutorostrata. The sequence goes on along the minus strand of NC_080076.1, from coordinate 30,595,296 downwards.
CCTTTTAAGAGTGAAGTCTTTTTCTCCTACAGTCCTCTGGCTCTCCCATACACAAACCCCTCTGGCCTTCAAAGTCAGATATTCTGGGGACTCATGCAGGACCTCTGGGCTGGGGAGCACAATGTGGGTCTCTGACTCCTGGCTCCTGGGAGGAATCTTTACAATTGTCATTATCCTCTCACTTGTGGATTACCTACCTAGGGGTGTAGGTCTTGACTATACCATGTCTCTGCTCTTCCTGTCATCTTGTTGTGCCTCCTTGTTTATATATTTAGTTTTGGAAAATCTTTTCATGTAGTTTTTAGGTCATTCTCCTTGTTAGTTGCTCTGTAAATAGTTGTAATTTTGGTAAGAGGTGAACTCAGGTTTTTCCTGTTCCACCATCTTGGATACACCTCCTTTGGTTTCTTTATATAAATGAACTCCTAAGAAATTTAGTAAATTCTGAAGGTTAAAAAATTCTAAGAGTAACAATTGTATATATTCTGGTCAAACTACTCAAATAGACAGAAACAGTGGTCATTTATGTGACCTGGCAGGATATTAGAAACAATTGTCTCCCTAAAGAACCTGAATTTCCCGTCTTTCTCACCTGATGAAAAAATAGGCTTTAAGGATATTAATGTATCTTTAATGGCTTAGTATTGAAATTGGATGTAAATATGAATTATTTGTGGAAAAATTCAACATTTTCCTATTTTGTTGAAGAAAAAAAATGAGATCTCAAATAAATCAATTAAATGCTTCCTTTCCAGGAGTGCAACATTGATCCTTATAACCATGAACTCTTCATTTTAGAAAATCCTGTGACTAACCAAAACAGTAATAACAGAGTAAGTGTTTTAAATCTACATTTGAAGGAGGATCAGGGATCCCTGAGTATCTGGAGTAGAATTAAAGATTGGATGTATCCTTTGTATCATCTATAACAAATTAATTAAAATAAGTTTGCCTTAAAAACATAATTTGGATGGCCAGTTTAAAGTTTGTGTAAAAGGATTACTGAATTAAATTGAGAAAAGGGGGGGTCTGTGAATGGATGTCAATCTGTCATGGGCATGAAGTCCTACCTGATTTCCTTGAATGGGTGTTCCAGAAGTAAATTTCAGGATCACCTATGGCTTGCTTTATAATATAACCACTTCCAGACTCAAAAGAATCACTTCCTCCTTTAAATGTTTTTTATTCTAGTTTGTTGGCATCTGCAACTTTGACATTTCCTGTATAGCTATTTTTCTTTGGCATCTAACTTCCTAGGTAAGAATATTTGAAGCCCTGAGAGTGGTTAAAATGACTCCAGTTGGTGATAATTTCCTTTGTATTTCTCTTTCTGATGGAATACAAGCTTCTTAAGTAATAAGACTTATGTCTTATTTTAATCCTCCACAGCTCTTAACATGATGCCATTTAGATGACAGGAAATCAATAAATAGTAGTTAAATCAATGAATTTATTAAGAGTGCAAGAAAGCATTTAGTGGCAAGTGGGTGAGAGAAGCCTGCTTCTACAATGGTGGAATGTGGATTATTGGTCTTATTAACACTTGAATGGTTGGACTGATTGCTAGCTATCAAAATTAGAAACTCTTCTTTGTCTCAGGCACTTTTCATAAATTATATAATTCACAGGAAACCAAAAAGTAACTTACCTATTTTACAGAGAAAGAAACTCAGTCACAGAATGATTAAGTAACTAGACCAAGATCACATGGCGAGCAAGTGTCAGTGAGAATTTCTATCCTGAACTTTTTCAATGACAATGCAGTTGTCTCTCTCACATCACATCTATGAAATTTCTGCCCAACAAGACCTAACTCAGTTTCCCCATTGTGTCAGTATTACAAAAATAAGAAATATACTCCAATTGGATTAATTTTAGGAAACTTTAATAAATGAACAGTTTACAAGGCACTTAAGAAATAAGGGTAGGGAAACCATAAACCATGCTTCTCCCCTCTGCCTTCTCCTCCACTGTCTGGAACAGTGACTAGCAGTTGAGTGTTGAGCAACAGTGAGGAAACTAGGGGAATAAATTCTGATCTCTTGCTGGTGCTTCCTGTTCATCAAATCCAAGAAGAAGCTATAGAGCAAGGGAATCTATTTGGAGAGGTTGTATAAGTCAGTCTTCCAGTCTACAGAGCAGATAGAAGGAGAAAACAGAAACTTTCCAGCCAACTGATCACATAAAATAAGTAAAAATTAGAATCATGCTTTCAGTAATTTGAAGTCTTTGGAGGCAGGGAAATCTATAAAACAAAAGTAAGTCTTGACTAACTTTATTAAAAAAAGGACTCTATAAAGTTATCAAAAGGTATTTGTTCACTTCTGAGTTCAGTTTAAGCTAGTTTTTTTTTAATCTAATGACTGGCATCAAGGGCAAACTTATAATGCATTCAAGATATTAATTGGAAAACAGTTGTAACCAAGAATGAGGGCATCGAATAATGGCAGCACATTTAGCACAGTGGGTAGCTCTGTTTTGTCAGATCAAAATGGCTCTCAGCCTGGGAGTGGTGCATTTCAATTCCACTTTAACAGTCACGGCACCCTGGAGGAAGAGGTCGAAAATGGCAGTTAACATTTTTAATTTAGCTCTCTAGAGTCAGTAGATATACTTTTTCTTTCAACTCCTTGATTCTCTGCTCTACTCAACATACAGGCTTTGAATGTTCTTACCAACCCAAACCTTAATTAATATTACTTTCTCAGCTGTGATACCAGATCTGTTTCCACTGACCTTAGAATGCCCCTTACTTTGCATCCTGGGAGTTCTTTTAATCTTCCCTATCTACAACCTGCACCCTGGGTGTTCAGCATGGGTCAAAGTGACTGGCATGGATTGGATACTGAATTGACAGACACACTTAATAAATGAATAAATAGCTAAATAAATAAGCAAGCTGGAAATAACATGTCTCCCTCCAAGTGAAGCCAGGCAGAGAGCAGGAATGAAAGGAAAATAGGAGCCAGCTCTTTGATTTGAGAATGTATTGATGTACAATTTAAAACCTATATTTTTTAAGTTGGCTTTTTTTTTAAAAAATGTATTACTTACATTTTCCTAGTGTTAGTGAAATATCTGAGGACAGTACAAATGCAAAAATGTGGGAAAAGAAGGTGAGGGAAATGGGCATACATGGGAACTGGGGGGGAGAGGGACAATGACTATTATTTTATAACAGCAGAATTCTCCATTTCTTATGCTCTCATCTGTGGTTCAGCCACACTCCAAGGTTCACAGGGATAAAAGGAATCCCTCTCATGTTTCTTGTTTATTCTCCAGCAGAGGCCATCACATATGGGATACTTCATGTAACTGACAAAAAGCAGTGGCCAACATCCTTTGCCATTCCAGCTAATAGTGGTATATACAACTAAACAGATATCTTTGAGACTATTTGAAAACCCTTGGAAAAGCAAGCAGTTAAGAAACTTTACTGGCAAATACTCAAGTTTCCCCTGAATGTGATTTCTTTAAGGGTGCAAAGGAGAAAAACAGAAGTAAGGGTAAACCACTGAACAAAGGAATCAGCAGAGGGTAATTTACTATTAGAAGAAATTTAAAACAGTTTGCATGCTATTGTCCAACAATTGTTAAGACTTTTTTCTTATTATAGAAATTTCCAATCTATATAGAAACTAAGTGTTTAGATATGAAGGGAAAAATTAATTCCACTACAAGGTTTACCCTACCTGCTAAGCAATCTGAGTCAACCACTGCCTCTGTATAGGTAATTATATTAAGCATTTTCAAATTGCCCTGTTGTTTCCAAGAATCATTTATAACTTCTTAAATTTTTAATAAAACATTATTTTAAAAATGTCTGCCATTTCCTATAAGCTACTATAGCTGTTTTAGCTTTCTACCTGTGCATTCTTTGCAAGAGAAAAGAGTTCTGGTTTGGTTTTTTCTTTGTTTGTATTGTCTGCTTTGTTTTGCTGTCCTCCTTGTGTATTCTATTTGGGATAAGCTGGCTTTGTATACAGTCTAACAGAACTGCTAGCTAACATTCTTATGAGATACCCAGGGAACATAGAATCTAGATCTGAATTGAAACATGTCAAGTTAGAATTAGCATGACACAGGGTTAGTCAGAGAATTGTGGGTGAGGCAAGGCTGGGACAATTAGTGTGTTTACTGTTGATCTTTCAGACCATTTCTTCCTTGGAATTCCACAGAGCTTTCTGATCCCTGATACACAACCTTCCCCTCTTTCTTCTCCCTGTCTCCCCCTAACCCCACTCCTGACCTCTATCCCCACATATTATAGGGCTGGGCTGGCTTTTCCTGCAGCTCTAGATATGTCATAGGCATCCCTATGTTGAACATGGAAGAAAACCACACTATCCTCTTCTATTGAATTCTGTCAGATAATACACCACATAGACTATGTATTAGAGGTCGGTGCCCTCTGATAATCTTTAACTCCTTGAGTTACACAAATATATAACTGAACAGGTTATCCATCAGGCTGAACTGAAATTAGGAGACTCCAGCCTGTCCTTGAACCTGGCTCACATTCTAAGGATTTTCCCAATTTGGGCCCTGTTTGCTTAAATGCAAAGCCTAGTGAACAAGAGTATCTATATTAATTATCCACAAATTCTTCCCTCATTCTAACCCTCATTCTTATTTCCATAAAGAGTTTCAAAAAAGGAAGCTTAAAGTAGAAAATGAATGTATTTCCTAACTCATTTATTACTTATTGTTTATAACATACATGTAGAGGATTCTGTCTTATGGGCCTACTATCTAGATTGTAGTAGATCATATGTCTGATTTCCTCTAGGTTTCTATTGATATTTTCCAGGTTGGATAATCTAAATTTACTGATTATTTGTAAGTATTCAAAGTCAGATATAGGACCTCCAGATATTTTCCAAAGGATCTATGCCTTCTTGGAGGAAACAAGAGAATAGAGGGAAAATCCAAATTCCTGGGCTTGAAAGTCCTGCTGACAGGTCCATGGAGACATAGAAAATCTCCTTATCCTCCTTTCTTACAACAAAATCTTTGACTCAGAGAAACAGAAACACTATTTCCTAAGATATATCCAAAGATCTATTATCATTATTGATTTCTAGTGGTGTCTAGAGTGCAATTGTGGTTTTAGACAAAGACTTCTTAGAAAATTGCTGAAGAAATGTAAATATTGTATTTTCTTCTGGTCTCATTTCAGTGTTATTCCTTTTATTCTATGAGGTGTTCTCCTCTGATTCTTCATGATCCATAAATCTTTCCACTGGATCTTGTAGCAAAACCTATTTTTTAAAAAGTCCTTTTATTATTCATGTACACTCTAGTATTAATTTGATCGATTTATTATACTTATTCATCAGTTATTTAATGTTTTCATACTAGAAACTTTAAAAGATTCAAGAAATATGAAAATTAATGTAGTATATGAGACATTGGTGGATTACCAAAAATTGGGAAGATTCTTGAATATTTGAAACCACATGCCACACACTTTACTATCTATAAAAATATGACTTGACTACCATCTTGTTTTCATTAGGATAACTTTACTAATCCAGGAGACCCTTTCCAAAAAGATTGAAGTATCAAATAACTTTATTGTTTATTCCCGATCTTTGGAAAGATCCATCAACTTTTCAATAGAAAGTATCAGTTGAAAATTTATAGCCTTTTAACACTTTGCCTCAAATGTCCTCCAATCTTAATCAATTATATCATGATCCTAATAAGTTTTCAGCACTTAAACCAGACTTCAAAGTCTCAATAAATATAGCAACTTTGTTTTTCTTCCCTTTTTGAGGTAGTAGTCATCCTTACCTTGGAAAGAAATAAACTAAGCTTTCTCTTAACAATGAGTTGTTTTGGTGATATATGGAAAGGGAGTACTTGATGGATTACATGAGTTCCTATTCTGGGTACGAGTGCTATTGAAGAGTTCAGGAACCCATTACTTTCCATTGCTTAGAGTGACCTAGATTCTTGGAAACTTACCCTTTCATTTTCATTAAATACTCTGGGATATTCTGCTGGATCCATTTTGGTAAATGAGTGTCTGACTCTCTTGCTTATGTTTCAAGTCTAATGATCATATAACCATGTGTTAGATTTTTATCCCCTCAAGCTATTGAGATTGATCACAAATGGACAAAAATACCAGCTTCTCACATGTCATAATGATTTTGTTTGTGAAAAGAGAAACAAATTAATCCTGATCCAGTCTTTCAGTCAAATGTGTGTAAAGAGATCATAGACTACAAGAAGCTCTCTATTCCCCTATTTAAACATCATCCACCCCTCCCCCTGGCTGTAGGAGTAAAAAGACGACTATGCCTGTCACAGTTAGATTTGAACTCCCTAATGCTAATGATTATTGTCCTAAAAAAGGAACATAGTAATGTCAACTGCTGTCATCTACAAATTGATGTGAATCAGTTTGTTAGGGATTTGCCATGTGACAGGAGCAGTAGACTAGACGTTGAAAAAAAGAGTCAGAATAAACAGTCAAGGGTTAGGAGGAGGAATAATCTGAAGCCTAAGAGCTGAGGAGAGTGAGAGCCACGAATGAATTTGATTCAGAGATGGGAAAGACTGACGTGGTTTTGTGTATACTAGCACCTTCACAATTTTATCAAGGTGACTGTGTAAACTTTTTGATATCGTCAGTGTTTTGTCCATTTATGGTAAATTTGATTTTGGGAAATAATTATAAAAATTACTATTTTGGAGTTAGATGAAGGGCTCCAATAGATGATGTAATTTTGGATCCCAAAGTAGAGATAGAGGGTACTAATCAGATTATTTTTATAATTGTTGTTCTTATTATTTATTGCTTCTTAACTTTCTTTGAAGGAAAGTACCACAGTCATAAGTGTAAACCTCCAAAGCTGACTACTATGAAGGGTACACTTTATTTTAGAATATGAAGTTTTCTTCACTAATTTAAAATTAACTTGAATTCTGTAGCTAAATTCCATACAAAAATGAAATTCATTCAGTTGGGGCTTCTCTTTAAATCAAACTTATCCCTATCTAATAGGAGGATTTCATGATAGATGGATTCATATTTTTTATTTAGAAAATTGTATTCTCTCAGTGATATTATTAATGCTTAAACCAGATTTCTAGCTGTTTTGATTATTTATTCATTTTTTTATATATATGGTTTGGGGACATTATCTGGAATTTAGTGGGCTTCTTGCTGGAATACTTCTTCCAAGAAGTTTTCACAGAGAAACTCAATTTATCTGAAGCCTGTAAAACCTGAGATTTTGCACAACTGAGGTCATGTATAAAGCTTTGAAGAGCTTAAAATACCTTTATTGCACCTTCAAATTTAAATAAAAGTTTAGCCAAATAGATAAAATAATCTTCTACATAGAAACTACTGTTTTTCTCTTAATATTTTGAATATGTTACTCCATATTATTCTTGGTTTTTGTGTTGCTAGTTAGAAGATTAGCATCAAAATGACACTTGTTCGTTATAGATTACTCATTTTTTCCAGAAACCTTAATTCTGTTCATATTTGATATTATTAAATTTCAATCAAATATTTCTAAGTTAGTGTTTTCTTTTCTTATAGCTCCTGTTGGATAATGTTGAACACTTTTAGTCTAGATTTTTAAAAATCTTTAATTCTTAAAAATTATTAGTAATATTTTCTTCAAATATTTTTCCTTTAATCAAATGAATTTTGCCCTTTCTGTGAAATATATTTTGCAAATATTGACGTTCCCATTTCTATCGCTTATATTATTTTTCTTTTTAATTTTCAGTTTTTATGCCTTCTTCATATCTTGAAGTGTTTCTTTAGCCAATGTTTAAATTTATTAATTTATTCTCTAGCTTTACACATTCTACTACTCAATTAAACTAAATTATTTATTTTCACACACATTTTTCATGCCAAATATTGCCTTGATCTCATTAAGAATGTTTGTTATGTTAACTTAAAATGGTTGTTAATTCTTCCTTTGGTATAAGATGTTCCAGTGCATGATTTTTTAAATTTTATAACAGTGATGCTACTTATGCATCTATTTTACTCATTGGTTGCTTTTCTTTTCTTTTTTTTTTTTTTTTTTTACACATCTTTATTGAAGTATAATTGCCTTACAATGGTGTGTTAGCTTCTGCTTTATAACAAAGTGAATCAGTTATACATATAAAATATGTTCCCATTTCTCTTCCCTCTTGCATCTCCCTCCCTCCCACCCTCCCCATCCCACCCCTCTAGGTGGTCACAAAGCACCAAGCTGATCTCCCTTTGCTATGCGGCTGCTTCCCACTAGCTATCTATTTTACATTTGGTAGTGTATATATGTCCATGACACTCTCTTACCCTGTCACATCTCACCCCACCCCCTCCCCATATCCTCAAGCCCATTCTCTAGTAGGTCTGTGTCTTTATGCCCGTCTTGCCACTAGGTTCTTCATGGCCTTTTTTTTTTTTTTTTTCCTTAGATTCCGTATATATGTGTTAGCATACTGTATTTGTTTTTCTCTTTCTGACTTACTTCACTCTATATGACAGACTCTAACTCCATCCACCTCATTACAAATACCTCCATTTCATTTCTTTTTATGGCTGAGTAATATTCCATTGTATATATGTGCCACATCTTCTTTATCCATTCATCTGTTGATGGACATTTAGATTGCTTCCATGTCCTGGCTATTGTAAATAGAGCTGCAATGAACATTTTGGTACATGACTCTTTTTGACCTATGATTTTCTCAGGGTATATGCCCAGTAGTGGGATTGCTGGGTCGCATGGTAGTTCTATTTGTAGTTTTTTAAGGAACCTCCATACTGTTCTCCATAGTGGCTGTATCAATTTACATTCCCACCAACAGTGCAAGAGTGTTCCCCTTCCTCCACACCCTCTCCAGCATTTATTGTTTCTAGATTTTTTGATGATGGCCATTCTGACCGGTGTGAGATGATATCTCATTGTAGTTTTGATTTGCATTTCTCTAATGATTAATGATGTTGAGCATTCTCTCATATGTCCGTTGGCAATCTGTATATCTTCTTTGGAGAAATGTCTATTTAGGTCTTCTGCCCATTTTTGGATTGGGTTGTTCGTTTTTTTGTTCTTGAGCTGCATGAGCTGCTTGTAAATCTTGGAGATTAATCCTTTGTCAGTTGCTTCATTTGCAAATATTTTCTCCCATTCTGATGGTTGTCTTTTGGTCTTGTTTATGGTTTCCTTTGCTGTGCAAAAGCTTTTAAGTTTCATTAGGTCCCATTTGTTTATTTGTGTTCTTATTTCCATTTCTCTGGGAGCTGGGTCAAAAAGAAACTTGCTGTGATGTATGTCATAGAGTGTTCTGCCTATGTTTTCCTCTAAGAGTTTGATAGTGTCTGCCCTTACACTTAGGTCTTTAATCCATTTTGAGTTTATTTTTGTGCATGGTGTCAGGGAGTGTTCTAATTTCATACTTTTACATGTAGCTGTCCAATTTTCCCAGCACCACTTATTGAAGAGGCTGTCTTTTCTCCACTGTATATGCTTGCCTCCTTTATCAAAGATAAGGTGACCATATGTGTGTGGGTTTATCTCTGGGCTTTCTATCCTGTTCCATTGATCTATATTTCTGTTTTTGTGCCAGTACCAAACTGTCTTGATCACTGAAGCTTTGTAATATAGTCTGAAGTCAGGGAGCCTGACTCCCCCAGCTCCATTTTTCGTTCTCAAGATTGCTTTGGCTATTCGGGGTCTTTTGTGTTTCCATACAAATTGAGAAATTTTTTGTTCTATTTCTGTGAAAAATGCCAGTGGTAGTTTGATAGGGATTGCATTGAATCTGTAGATTGCTTTGGGTAGTAGAGTCATTTTCACAATGTTGATTCTTCCAATCCAGGAACATGGTATATCTCTCCATCTATTTGTATCATCTTTAATTTCTTTCATCAGTGTCTTATAATTTTCTGTATACAGGTCTTTTGTCTCCTTAGGTAGGTTTATTCCTAGATATTTTATTTTTTTTGTTGCAATGGTAAACGGGAGTGTTTTTTTTAATTTCACTTTCAGATTTTTCGTCATTAGTGTATAGAAATGCAAGAGATTTCTGTGCATTAATTTTGTATCCTGCTACTTTACCAAATTCATTGATTAGCTCTAGGAGTTTTCTGGTAGCATCTTTAGGATTCTCTATATATAGTATCATGTCATCTGCAAATAGTGACAGCTTTACTTCTTCTTTTCCGATTTGGATTCCTTTTATTTCTTTGTCTTCTCTGATTGCTGTGGCTAGGACTTCCAGAACTATGTTGAATAATAGTGGTGAGAGTGGGCAACCTTGTCTTGTTCCTGATCTTAGTGGAAATGGTTTCAGTTTTTCACCATTGAGGACAATGTTGGCTGTGGGTTTGTCATATATGGCCTTTATTATGTTGAGGAAAGTTCCCTCTATGTTTACTTTCTGCAGGGCTTTTATCATAAATGGGCGTTGAATTTTGTCGAAAGCTTTCTCTGCATCTATTGAGATGATCATATGGTTTTTCTCCTTCAATTTGTTAATATGGTGTATCACATTGATTGATTTGCGTATGTTGAAGAATCCTTGCATTCCTGGGATAAACCCCACTTGATCATGGTGTATGATCCTTTTAATGTGCTGTTGGATTCTGTTTGCTAGTATTTTGTTGAGGATTTTTGCACATATGTTCATCAGTGATATTGGCCTGTAGTTTTCTTTCTTTGTGACATCTTTGTCTGGTTTTGGTATCAGGGTGATGGTGGCCTCGTAGAATGAGTTTGGGAGTGTTCCTCCCTCTGCAATATTTTGGAAGAGTTTGAGAAGGATAGGTGTTAGCTCTTCTCTAAATGTTTGATAGAATTCACCTGTGAAGCCATCTGGTCCTGGGCTTTTGTTTGTTGGAAGGTTTTTAATCACAGTTTCAATTTCAGTGCTTGTGATTGGTCTGTTCATATTTTCTATTTCTTCCTGGTTCAGTCTCGGCAGTTTGTGCATTTCTAAGAATCTGTCCATTTCTTCCAGGTTGTCCATTTTATTGGCATAGAGTTGCTTGTAGTAATCTCTCATGATCTTTTGTATTTCTGCAGTGTCAGTGGTTACTTCTCCTTTTTCATTTCTAATTCTATTGATCTGAGTCTTCTCCCTTTTTCTCTTGATGAGTCTGGCTAATGGTTTATCAATTTTGTTTATCTTCTCAAAGAACCAGCTTTTAGTTTCATTGGTTTTTGCTATTGTTTCCTTCATTTCTTTTTCATTTATTTCTGACTTAATCTTTATGATTTCTTTCCTTCTGCTGGCTTTGGGGGTTTTTTGTTCTTCTTTCTCTAATTGCTTTAGGTGCATGGTTAGGATGTTTATTCGAGATGTTTCCTGTTTCTTGAGGTAGGCTTGTATTGCTATAAACTTCCCTCTTAGCACTGCTTTTGCTGCATCCCATAGGTTTTGGGTCGTTGTATCTCCATTGTCATTTGTTTCTAGGTATTTTTTGATTTCCCCTTTGATTTCTTCAGTGAACACTTCGTTATTAAGTAGTGTATTGTGGAGCCTCATTGTGCTTGTATTTTTTACAGATCTTTTCCTGTAATTGATATCTAGTCTCATAGTGTTGTGGTCGGAAAAGATACTTGATACGATTTCAATTTTCTTAAATTTACCAAGGCTTGATTTGTGACCCAAGATATGATCTATCCTGGAGAATGTTCCATGAGCACTTGAGAAAAATGTGTATTCTGTTGTTTTTGGGTGGAATGTCCTATAAATATCAATTAAGTCCATCTTGTTTAATGTATCATTTAAAGCTTGTGTTTCCTTATTTATTTTCATTTTGGATGATCTGTCCATTGGTGAAAGTGGGGTGTTAAAGTCCCCTACTATGATTGTGTTGCTGTCGAATTCCCCTTTTATGGCTGTTAGTATTTGCCTTATGTATTGAGGTGCTCCTATGTTGGGTGCATAAATATTTACAATTGTAATACCTTCCTCTTGGATCGATCCCTTGATCATTATATAGTGTCCTTCTTTGTCTCTTGTAATAGTCTTTATTTTAAAGTCTATTTTGTCTGATATGAGAATTGCTACTCCAGCTTTCTTTTGATTTCCATTTGCATGGAATATCTTTTTCCATCCCCTCACTTTCAGTCTGTATGTGTCTCTAGGTCTGAAGTGGGTCTCTTGTAGACAGCATATATATGGGTCTTGTTTTTGTATCCATTCAGCCAGCCTGTGTCTTTTGGTGGGTGCATTTAATCCATTTACATTCAAGGTAATTATCGATATGTATGCTCCTATTCCCATTTTCTTAAATGTTTTGGGTTTGTTATTGTAGGTGTTTTCCTTCTCTTGTGTTTCTTGCCTAGAGAAGTTCCTTTAGCATTTGTTGTAAAGCTGGTTTGGTGGTACTGGACTCTCTCAGCTTTTGCTTGTCTGTAAAGGTTTTAATTTCTCCATCAAATCTAAATGAGATCCTTGCTGGGTAGAGTAATCTTGGTTGTAGGTTTTTCTCCTTCATCACTTTAAGTATATCCTGCCACTCCCTTCTGGCTTGCAGAGTTTCTGCTGAAAGATCAGATGTTAACCTTATGGGGATTCCCTTGTGTGTTATTTGTTATTTTTCCCTTGCTGCTTTTAATATATTTTCCTTATATTTAATTTTTGACAGTTTGATTAATATGTGTCTTGGCGTGTTTCTCCTTCGGTTTATCCTGTATGGGACTCTCTGTGCTTCCAGGACTTGGTTAACTATTTCCTTTCCCATATTAGGGAAGTTTTCAACTATAATCTCTTTAAATATTTTCTCAGTCCCTTTCTTTTTCTCTTCTTCTTCTGGGACCCCTATAATTCGAATGTTGGTGCATTTAATGTTGTCCCAGAGGTCTCTGAGACTGTCCTCAGTTCTTTTCATTCTTTTATCTTTATTGTGCTCTGCAGTAGTTATTTCCACCATTTTATCTTCCAGGTCACTTATCCTTTCTTCTGCCTCAGTTATTCTGCTATTGATCCCATCTAGAGTATTTTTATTTTCATTTACTGTATTTTTCATCATTGCTTGGTTCCACTTTAGTTCTTCTACGTCCTTGTTAAATGTTTCTTGCATTTTGTCTATTCTATTTCCCAGATTTTGGATCATCCTTACTATCATTATTCTGAATTCTTTTTCAGGTAGATTACCTATTTCCTCTTCATTTGTTAAGTCTGGTGTGTTTTGACCCTGTTCCTTCATCTGCTGTGTGTTTTTCTGTCGTCTCATTTTGCTTATCTTACTGTGTTTTGGGTCTCCTTTTCACAGGCTGCAGGTTCGTTGTTCCTGTTGTTTTTGGTATCTGTCCCCAGTGGCTAAGGGTGGTTCAGTGGGTTGTGAAGGCTTCCTGGTGGAGGGAACTAGTGCCTGAGTTCTGGTGGATGAGGCTGGATCTTGTCTTTCTGGTGGGCACGTCCACGTCTGATGGTGTGTTTTGGGGTGTCTGTGGCCTTTTTATGATTTTAGGCAGCCTCTCTGCTAATGGATGGGGCTGTGTTCCTGTCTTGTTAGTTGTTTGGCATAGTGTGTCCAGCACTGTAGCTTGCTGGTCATTGAGTGATGCTGGGTCTTGATGTAGAGATGGAGATCTCTGAGAGATTTTTGCCATTTGGTATTACGTGGAGCTGGGAGGTCTCTTGTTGACCAGTGTCCTGAAGTTGGCTCTCCCACCTCAGAGGTACGGCCCTGATGCCTGGCTGGAGCACCAAGAAACTTTCGTCCACACGGCTCAGAGTAAAAGGGAGAAAAAATAGAAAGAGAGAAAGAAAGAGGCTATAATATAGTGAAGTAAAATAAAGCTATTGTAAAGCAAAGCTATACAGACAAAATCTCACCCAGAAGCATATACATATACACTCACAAAAGAAGGAAAAGGGGAAAAATTAATATCTCCTGCTCCCAGAGTCCACCTCCTGAATTTGGGATGATTCGTTGTCTATTCAGGTGTTCAGCAGATGCAGGGTACATCAAGTTGTTTGTGGAGCTTTAATCCGCTGCTTCTGAGGCTGCTGGGAGAGATTTCCCCTTCTCTTCTCTGTTCGCACAGCTCCCGGGGTTCAGCTTTGGATTTGGACCCGCCTCTGCGTGTAGGTGTCCTGAGGGCGTCTGCTCCCCACCCAGACATGACAGGGTTAAAGGAGCAGCTGCTTCGGGGGCTCTGGCTCACCCAGGCCGCGGGGAGGGAGCGGTACGGAGGAGGCGGGGTGAGCCTGCGGCGTCAGAGGCCAGCATGACGTTGCAGCAGCCTGAGGCGCGCAGTGCATTCTCCCGGGGATGTTGTCCCCGGATCCCGGGGCCCTGGCAGTGGCGGGCTGCACGGGCTCCCGGGAGGGGCGGTGTGGAGAGTGACCTGGGCTCGCACACAGGCTTCTTGGTGGCGGCAGCAGCAGCCCCAGCGTCTCACGCTCGCCTCTGGGGTCCGCGCTGATAGCCGCGGCTCGCGCCAGTTTCTGGAGTTCGTTTAGGCGGCGCTCTGAATCCCCTCTCCTCGCGCTCCAGGAAACAAAGAGGGAAGAAAAAGTCTCTTGCCTCTTCGGCAGCTGCAGACTTTTTCCCGGACTCCCTCCCAGCCAGCTGTGGTGCGCTAACCCCTTCAGGCTGTGTTCACGCCGCCAGCCCCAGTCCTCTCCCTGGGATCCGACCGTAACCCGAGCCTCAGCTCCCAGCCCCTCCCACCCTGGCGGGTGAGCAGCCGAGCCTCTCGGGCTGGTGAGTGCTGCTCGGCGCCGAGCCTCCTTGTGGGAATCTCTCCGCTTTGCCCTCCGCACCCCTGTTGCTGTGCTCTCCTCCGTGGCTCCGAAGCTCCCCCCCTCTGCCACCCGCAGTCTCTGCCCGCGAAGGTCCTTCCTAGTGCGTGGAAATCTTTCCTCCTTCACAGCTCCCTCCCACTGGTGCAGGTGCCGTCCCTATTCTTTGTCTCTGTTCTTTCTTTTTTCTTTTGCCCTACCCAAGTACGGGGGGAGTTTCTTGCCTTTTGGGAGGTCTGACGTTTTCTGCCAGCGTTCAGTGGGTGTTCTGTAGGAGCAGTTCCACGTGTAGATGTATTTCTACTGTATCTGTGGGAAGGAAGGTGATCTCCGCGTCTTACTCTTCCGCCATCTTCTCCCCAACCTGGTTGCTTTTCTGTTAGCTCATACTCTTCTGCAATATCTGGGACTTTGCAAATATGCATGAGGAAAGGTACATCCAGGGTACATCTTTTTTTGGGGGGGGGTGGGTATAGTTGCTTTACAATGTTGTGTTAGTTTCTGTTGCACAACGAAGTGAATCAGCTATATGTATACATCTATCCCTTTCCTCTTGGACCTCCCTCTTACCCCACCCCACATCCCACCCATCTACATCACCACAGAGCACT
The DNA here is from genome assembly GCF_949987535.1 of Balaenoptera acutorostrata. NCBI lineage: Eukaryota > Metazoa > Chordata > Mammalia > Artiodactyla > Balaenopteridae > Balaenoptera > Balaenoptera acutorostrata. Next base: position 30,579,958 of record NC_080076.1, on the reverse strand, counting down.
GAGCTAAGCTCCCTGCACTATAGAGCAAGTTCCCACTAGCTATCTGTTTCACACATGGTATTGTATATATGCCAATAACAATCTCCCAATTCATCCTACCCCTTTCCCCCCACAGTGTCCACACATTTGTTCTCCGTATCTGCCTCTCTATTTCTGCCCTGCAAATAGGTTCATTTGTACCATTTTATCTTGAAATTCCTTAGTTGGCTTAGGGAAGGTAGGAATGAAGCGTATTGTGCCTCACAGTGAAGATCTTCTGGTGTTACAATCTGAGCTCAACTAAATCTCATTTGTATATGTTCTCCCACAGGTGACTGCCTTTCAGAGAACTCTTGTTACCCTCTGCTTCAGGGGCTAAGATTTTCCAAGTGTGCCTTCTTCTTTACAGTTACCCATTGCTTAGGAATATGTGGGTAGGGGTAGGTATACTCAGGGGTTTGTGGATTTTCTTGCATATGTTGTATGCTTGTAGTCCCAGATGGAGGCTACTTCTCCACCAACATTACACACACAATGCCTGTCTGGCACTGAGAGGTGCTGCCTCTCTCTGCTTCATAATGACTCAAGAGCGGGCATTGGAACTCCCAGGCAATGTGGAAGAAAGTAAAACACAAAACTATGTTTCCCCCTAGCATGTCCCCACTGTGACATGTCTTCATTCATTTTTGGCTGCTGTGCCCCTGAAACCAGGATGTAGCAAACTACTTTTTTCAGGGGATTCTATAATTTTATTTCCATAAAATAAGCTATGTCTACAGGAGCAAGGTATAATATTGACCCAATAACTTAGTAAGCTGGTGGGGAATGGGAAAATATTGCATAATTTCCAATATTGTGTTTTTCTATTCTCTAGATATCATTCCAGCTTACACTGACCTTTCTGACAGACCACAGATCAATCATGAGTGTTTATCAGGTTGAGAGCCATATGCTTTCTTTGTCTAATAGCTTTCAATGTACTCAGATATCCAAGAAACACGTTGCTAATGGTTAAACGGCATATAAATAACCACAAGGCTGAGCTCAGTGGAACCCTTACAGAAGGAGGTAGGGGTAATTTCTGTGAACTGGGGTAATAAAGAAAAGCATAAAAATGTAAAAATAATATTTACATATGTAATATTCATAACAATATAGTTTTAATCTTTATGAGAACCCATTGACATGGGTACAAATATTCCATGTTTATAGATGATAAACTGAGTTCCAGAAAGCATAACATAATTTGTTGAGATCACACAGGTACCAAATGCCAGAGCTGGGGTTCAGACAACTTTCTGACTCCAAAACTATTGCTCTTTTGAGCCTGACATAGTCCCTATTATAAAGGAAATTAATCTTAACAGTGTGTATACATGATTCAGTAAAACTGACATCTACAAACATAAACACAGTCACTTTGTGTTATGTCAAATCGAATAGACACATACATTGAAAGGAGAAGACCCCCACTACCACAATGATGACCACTATCTCTTGTATGTGCTGATTGATTGCCCCTCCACATTAAAGTCTAGATGATCAGGTCTGTCCGACGTAGTAATATAGAACAGGGCAGTAGTTTTCCTTCCCAAAGAATGAAAGTTACTCTAACTCCAAATGCATAGAGCATTTCAAAAGTGAATTTACAAATATCAAAATGTTTTAGATAAAATAATAGACTCAGGTAGGGAAATGCAGCTCTGAAATTTATTTTCAGTACTGTCAGTATTTCAGTATTACAAAGTTTCATGAGTAATGTTAACAGGAATGTCAGAAGTTTAGTCTGTTTGTCTGGTTGTAGCAAGCATCCTCCTGTGGATGTGGTATGAGAAAGCCTGAATTTCTAGCAGAAGAACTCATAATGGAGCATACAGTTATGTCTTCACATGAAAAGTAATGTATGGTGCAAAAGAAAACCAAGAAGAAAACAATACTATCTGCATGCATTCCTGGGGTTATAGACAATCAAATGGGGTATTAAAATCTGAGCACACTTAATTAAATGTCTCATTTTGAGTAGTGTGATGAATAAGGGTCATGAAATGGTTGGTGTTGAGAATTGAAAGTCAAATGCCCTAGATTCTATTCCAAACACCATCTTCAGTTTGTAGCTGGGATTGAAAAGGCAGGAATTCAAGCTTCTGCTTAGTCAGAAACCTGCCTTGTGTTCTACAACATAAACTCCAGGTTACTGGTCTATCTTGTCAAATTCCACATGCAACTGGGAAAACATAACTTAGCCATTTGGTTACGAAGAGCAAAAGAGAAACAGAATCATTCAATTCATCAAGAAATGTAGAATGCCCTGATTCTATCTTTTAAAATTTTATCTACTTGTAATAAGAGTTTTCTAAATATATGCCTCTCTTCAAAAGGCAAATTACACATTTTTAAAGTTTGTTTCTTATGGGAATGCAAAATCACTCTTGATAACTGTAGTTTTTGTCTGTAAAGAATTGTGGGAAATGTAGGAATTCACCCTTCATAGGGTCATTGGTATTGCTCTTTTTAATAATTCTGCAAATGGAACTAGTTTATTTTGAATATTTGTTTTAATTCTAATGTAAGGTCTTCCAGAAGGCTAAGTAAACACACGATCCTCCCTCAGTTTCATCTAGGTGTTAGAAAAAACTCATTTATTAAGCCTGCAAGATTCATTATTAAAAGTTTGCTATTTGATAAAATTTGTGCTGGACACTCAGTATTTTTACTTTGTATATAACCTGATTCCTATATTCTTCAAGAGTTCCCACAAAAGTTAGAAGTTAACATATTCACATGAACAGATCCTTAAAACTATAAAAATCTAGGAAAAGTATCACATAAGTAAGGCATTCAGAAATGAGGCATGGAATCAAAACTATGTAATCAAAAATTACTCAGTACTCACTTTAGGCAGGACAATGAGGGAGCTGCTGTGGACGATATAAAGGAATTTATAAGTGCAAATCTAGGTTTTCCCTGTTTCTCACTGCCACAAGTGCACTTTCTTAGCTATTATGTAAATATTAAATTGTTCTAAGTGCTTTTAGAAATAAAATGTTTACTTCTATAAAGGCAAAGAATAACCCCTTCCTCTTGTAAAGCACCTGGCAATTTTCAAACCAATTTTATATTCATGATCTCACTTCATATTCACAACAGACTTACAAAATAAGTAAGGCAGGGATATATATGTATACATACATATATTTTACACCTTAGAAAGTGAGGTGGAAAGAGATTGCTACTTTCTCAAAGACACAGCTAATAAGTGTTGGAAGGAGATTAGAACAAAAGTATTCGAAATTCTAACATGGTGTTCTTTTTACAACAATATACAAAGGAGGCAGTGTTATTTGACAGAAAGTAAAAGAGGACAGGATATGAAAGAAGAAGAGAGAAGTTTTAGAGGCACTTATCAGACAAAAGTAATGATCAGCCTCCCCTGTCTCTAAATATTCTTCATGCTATCCTACCCAATTTTTATTGCTATATTATTCTTGTTCCAGAGCTAGTCATGTCCTATCACATTTATAAATTTTTTTAGCTTATTTCAAATTCCACTTAGGACCCTCTGAACTTGATTAACATTTTTAACTTAAATGGAAATAGTAATCCCTGCTCATTGGTCATTAGCATGCATATTCTTTCAAGTTGTTATTTATAGTTTCATATCTCCATGATTAGATGATAATCTTCTTGCCAGCAAGTAGCAGAAAAATAAACCATTCTGTTCCTTCAAAATTCTTAGAGATAGGGCTTCCCTGGTGGCGCAGTGGTTGAGAATCTGCCTGCCAATGCAGGGGACACGGGTTCGAGCCCTTGTCTGGGATGATCCCACGTGCCGCGGCGCAACTGGGCCCGTGAGCCACAACTACTGAGCCTGCGCGTCTGGAGCTTGTGCTCCGCAACAAGAGAGGCTGCGACAGTGAGAGGCCCGCACACCGCGATGAAGAGGGGCCCCCACTCGCTTCAACTAGAGAAAGCCCTCGTACAGAAACGAAGACCCAACACAGCCAAAAATAAATAAATTAAAATAAATAAATTAAAAAAAAAAAAAAGAAAAATGCCTCCATTTGGAGAACACACTTATAAAAAAAAAAAAAAAATTCTTAGAGATATACAGAAGGGAAAGTACCCCTTTAAAAGAGATCTCACCAAAGCAGAATACTTGAATTTATCCTGAGCTGTTGTCTATGTTTCCTAGTTACATTTACTTTGCTACTACATCAGTGTAGAGCTACACTGTCAAATTCAGTAGCCACTAATAGTTTGCAGCTATTTAAACAAAATTTTAAAATATTTATTGAAGCATAATTGACATGTCTTGTGCATAATTAAAATGTACAATTTGATAACTTTTGACATATGTGTACACCTGTAAAACAATGGCCATAACCAGGATAATGAACATATCCATTCCCCACCAAAGTCTCTTCACACCCTTTGTAAGCCATCCCCCATGCAACTTTCCAAGGCTCTGGTGTAGTGTGTCTACTCTATCTACATCCTTAACAAGGTGTCTGATTCTGGCCTATGGGGATCCCTCAAACTTCCATTTTGCCAACTGTTCTTCCTGGGTACCCTGACAGTTAGAAGACCAGGCCATCGCCTATGTGTGTGAGAATCAAGCCTGCTGAAATGTCTATTAATGAACCCTGCAAATTGAAAACAAACAAAACAAAACAAAACAAAACTGCTAATCAGTGAGTGCCTTATCCCCTTGGGCTGGGTCAGAAGATGGAGCTTCCCAACCCACCAAAGAATCAGGCCCTGCAGGGCCTGAACTTGCAGCCATCCTTGGGCAGCCTATCACCAGGTAACCTCTAACATCCTCATTGCCTCTTCATGGGCACACACTCTCCCTGGAATAAACTTAATGGTGTCCAGTGGTAAAGAATAAAATAAAACAACAACAACGCATTGATCTACTTTCTGGCATTATAGATTAGGTTGCATTTTCTAGACTTTTATATTAAGGGAATCATATAGTATGCATTCATTTTGGGGGGGAGATCTGTCTTCTTTCAGTAGGCATAATTATTTTGAGGTTCTTCCACACATTTTTGCATGTATCAATAGTCATTTGCTGTTGTTGCTGAGTTGTATTCTATTATATGGATGCATTACAATTACTTTAATCTCCTCTTGGTGGACTATTGAGTTGTGTCCAGTTTTTGAGTATTACAATAACACTGCTATGAACGTTCCTGCATAGATCTTTGTATGGCCATTTGCTTTCTTTTTCTTCTAGTTTTTAAAAAAAATTATTTGGAGTATAGTTGACACAATGTCGTGTTAGTTTCAAGTGTACAGCATAGTGATTCACTTATACATATACATACATTCATTCTTTTTCAGATTCTTTTCCCATATGGCTATTACAGAATATTGAGTAGAGTTCCCTGTAGTATACAGCAGGTACTTGTTCGTTATCTATTTTATATATAGTAGTGTGTGTATGTTAATCCCAAGCTCCTAATTTATCACTTCCCTCTACGTTTCCCCTTTGGTAACCATAAGTTTGTTTTCAAAATCTTTGAGCCTGTTTCTGTTTTGTAAATAAGTTCATTTATATTATTTTTAAAAATTAGATTCCACATATGAGTGATATCACATGATATCTGTCTTTCTCTTTCTCACTTACTTCACACTGCATGGTAATCTCTATATCCATCCATGTTGCAGAAAATGACATTATTTCATTCTTTTTTATGGCTGAGTAATATTCCATTGTATATATATACCACACCTTTTTTGTCCATTCCTCTGTGGATGGACATTTAGGTTGCTTCCATGTCTTGGCTGTTGTAAATAATGCTGCTATGAACATTGGGGTGCATGTATCTTTTTGAATTATGGTTTTCTCCAGATATATGCCCAGGAGTGGGAATATATGGTATTCTGGATCATATGGTAGTCCAATTTTTACTTTTTTAAGAAACCTCCTTACTGTTCTTCATAATGGTTGTACCAATTTACATTCCTACCACCAGTGTAGGAAGGTTCCCTTTTCTCCACACCCTCTCCAGCATTTATTGTTTGTAGACATTTTGATGATGGCCATTCTGACCAGTGTAAGGTGATACATCATTGTAGTTTTCATTCACATTTCTCTAATAATTAGTGATGTTGAGCATCTTTTCATGAGCCTATTGGCCATCTGTATGTCTTCTTTGGAGAAATGTCTATTGCCCATTTTTTTGATTGGGTTGTTTGTTTTCTTGACATAGAGCTGTGTGAACTGTTTGTATATTTTGGAGATTGATCCCCTGTTGGCTTCTTCATTGGCAAATAGTTTCTCCCATTCTGTGGGTTGTTTTTCATTTTGTTGATGGTCTCCTTTTCCATGCAAAAGCTTTTAAGTTTAATTAGGTCCCATTTGTTTATTTTTGTTTTTATTTTCATTACTCTAAGAGGTGGATCCAAAAAGATCTTGCTGCGATTTATGTCAAAGTGTTCTGCCTATGTTTTGCTCTAAGAGTTTTATACTGTCTGAGCTTACATGTAGGTCTTTAAACCATTTTGAGTTTATTTTTGTGTATGGTGTTAGAGAATGTTCTAATTTCATTTTTTTATATGTAGCTGTCTAGTTTTCCCAACACCTCTTATTGAAGAGACTGTCTTTTTTCCATTGTTTATTCTTGTTTCCTTTGTCATAGACTGATTGACCATAGGTACATGGGTTTATTTCTGGGCTTTCTATACTATTTCATTGATCTATATTTCCATTTTTGCTCCAGTACCATACTGTTGTGATTATTGTAGTTTTGTAGTATAGTATAAAGTCAGGTAGCCTCATTCAGTCAGCTTCGTTTTTCTTTCTAGGATTGCTTTGACTATTCAGGGTCCTTTGTGTTTCCATACAAATTTTAAAATTTCTTGTTCTAGTTCTGTGAAAAATGCTATTGGTGATTTGATAAGGATTGCATCGAATCTGTAGATTGCATCAGGTAGTATAGTCATTTGGACAATGTTGATTCTTCCAGTCCAAGAACATTTTATATCTTTCCATCTGTTTGTGTCATCTTCAAATTCTTTCATCAGTGTCTTATAGTTTTCAGAGTACAGGTCTTTTGCCTCCTTAGGTAGGTTTATCCCTAGGTTTTTTATTATTTTGATGCAATCATAAATGGGATTGTTTCCTTAATTTATCTTTCTGATATTTCGTTGTTAGTATAGAACATGCAAGTGATTTCTGTGTATTAATTTTGTATCCTGTAAATTTACTGAATTTATTGACAAGCTCTAGTAGTTTTCTGGTAACATCTTTAGGATTTACGATGTATAGTATCATGTTGTCTAAAAACAATGACAGTTTTACAACTTCTTTTCCAATTTAGATTCCTTTTATTTCTTTTTCATTTCTGATTGCTGTGACTAAGACTTCCAAAGCTATGTTGAATAAAAGTGGTGAGAGTGAACATCCTTGTCTTATTCCTGATCTTAGAGGGAATGTCTTCAGCTTTTCATCCTTAAGAATGATGTTAGCTGTGGGTTTGTCATATATGGCCTTTATTATGTTGAGGTAAGTTGCTTCTATGCCCACTTTATGGAGAGCTTTTATCATAAATAGGTGTTGAATTTTGTCAAAAGCTTTTCCTGCATCTATTGAGATGATTGTGTGGTTTTTATTCTTCAGTTTGTTTTTGTGGTGTATCACACTGATTGATTAGTGGATATTGAAGAATCCTTGCATCCTGGGGATAAATCACACTTGATCATGGTGTATGATCTTTTTAATGAATTGTTGCATTCAGTTTGCTAGTATTGTATTGAGTATTTTTGTATCTATATTCATCAGTGATATTGGCCTGTAATATTCTTTTTGTGTGGTATCTTTTTCTGGTTTTGGTATCAGGATGATGGTGGCCTCATAGGATGAATTTGGAAGTATTCCTTTCTCTGCAAGTTTTGGGAACAGTTTTAGAAAGATTGGTGTTAACTCTTCTCTAAATGTTTGATAGAATTCCCCTGTGAAGCCATCTTGTCCTGGACTTTGGCTCATTGGAAATTTTTAAATCACTGTTTCAATTTTAGTACTTGTGATTGGTCTGTTCACATTTTCTCTTTCTTCCTGGTTCAGTCTTTGAAGGTTGTGCCTTTCTAGGAGTGTGTCCATTTCTCCTAGATTGTCCTTTTTATTGTCATAGTTTTTTGTAGTAATCTCATGATCATCTGCATTTCTGTGCCATCCATTATACCTTCTCCTTTTTTATTTCTAATTTTATTGACTGACTTGAGCCCTCTCCCCTTTTTTATTGATGGGTCTGGCTAAAGTTTTATCAATTTTGTTTATCTTTTCAAAGAACCAGCTATTAGTTTCATTTATCTTTTCTATTGTTTTCTTTGTCTCTATTTCATTTATTTCTGCTCTGATCTTTATGATTTTGTTCCTTCTACTAACTTTGGGTTTTGTTTTTTCCTCTTTCTCGAGTTGTTTTAGGTGTTATGTTAGGTTGTTTATTTGAGATTTTTCTTGTTTTCTGAGGTAAGATTGTATTGCTACAAACTTCCTTTTTAGAACTGCTAGGCTGCATCCCATAGGTTTTGAATCATTGTGTTTTTGTTGTCATTTGTTTCTAGGAATTTTTTTATTTCCACTTTGATTTCTTCATTGATCCATTGGTTTTTTAGTAACATATTGTTTAGATTCAATTTGTTTTTGTTTTGTACAGTTTTTTTTTTCCTGTAATTGATTTCTAATATTATAACATTGTGGTTGGAAAAGGTGATTTATATGATTCACTTTTTTCTATTTACAAAGGCTTGACTTGTGGCTCACGATGTGATCTATCCTGGAGAATGTTCCATGTGCACTTGAGAAAAAATAGTGTATTCTGCTGTTTTCAGATGGAAAGTTCTGTAAATATTGATTAAGTCCATCTGGTCTACTGTTTCATTTAAAGCTTGTGTTTCCTTATTTATTTTCCCTCTGGTTAACCTGTCCATTGATGAAAGTGGGCTGTTAAAATCCCCCATTATTATTGTGTTACCATCAGTCTCTCCTTTTATGACTGTTAACCTTATATATTGAGTTGCTCCTTTGTTGGGTGCATGTATATTTACAATTGTTATATCTTCTCGGATTGTTCCCTTAATCACTATATAGGTTTTTTCTTTGTCTCTTTTAACAGTCTTTATTTTAAAGTTTATTTTTTCTGATATGAGTATTGCTACTCCAGCTTTCTTTTGATTTCATTTTACATGGAATATCTTTTTCCATCCTCTCACTTTCAGTCTGTATGCATCCCTACATCTAAAGTGAGTCTCTTGTAGACAGCATATATATGGGTCTTGTTTCTGTATCCATTCAGCCAGTCTATATCTTTTGGTTGGATCATTTAATCCATTTACATTTAAGTTAATTATTGATATGTGTGTTCCTATTGTCATGTTGTTAATTGTTTTGGATTTGTTTTTGTAGGTCTTTCTTCTTCCCTTACTCTTTTGTTCACTTCTCTTGTGATTTGATGACTATCTTTAGTGTTGTGCTTGGTTTGCTTTTTTGTGTGTTTTTATCTACTGTAGATTTTTGGCTTGTGGTTCCCATGAGGTTTTCTTACAGCAGTCCATATATATATATATGGACTTGTATGTATATATGTATATACATACATACAAGACTGTTTTAAGTTGCTAATCTCATAATTTCCAATATCCTGCATTTGTACTCCTCTTCTCACGATTGTTGGTTTTGATATATTTGTGTGTGGATGATTTCCTACCTTTACTGTATCTTTGCCTTTACTGGTGAGCTTTCCCATTTGTAACTTTCTTCTTTCTAATTGTGGCCTCCTTTTCTTTTCCACCTAGAGAAGTTCCTTTAGTATTGGGTTGACCAAAAGGTTCATTCAGCTTTTTTTCCATAACGTGGCTCTAGTAGTGCTTAGTTTTCTTTAACTTCATTCAAAACAATTTTTTTAGATTGTATTGTGACAGCTATCATATCAGCTTACATTAAAAAAAAAAAAAAACTTACCAATATTGGTGAATTTTTGTGTAGCCATTTTAATATTGAAGAAGGAAGACAAAAAGCAACATTTTTGGCATATTATGCTTTATTGTTTCAAGAAAGGTAAAAATGCAACTGAAACACACAAAAAAAGATTTGTGCAGTGTATGGAGAAGGTGCCGTGACTGATCAAATGTGTCAAAAGTGGTTTGCAAAGTTCTGTGCTGGAGATTTCTTGCTGGATGATGTGCCACAGTTGGCTAGATCAGTTGAAGTTGATGGCAATCAAATTGAGACGTTAATTGAGAACAATCAACATTATACCACATGGGAGATTGCTGACGTATTCAAAATATCCAAATCAAGTGTTGAAAATCATTTGCACCAGCTTGGTTATGTTAATCGCTTTGATTTTTGGGTTCCACATAATTTAAATGAAAGAAAGCTTCTTGACCGCATTTCCACATGTGATTCTCTATTTAAACATAATGAAAACGTTTCGTTTTTTTAAAAAATTGTGGTGGGTGATGAAAAGTGGATACTGTACAATAATGTAGGAGGGAAAAGATCATGTGGAAAGTGAAATGAACCACCACCAACCATACCACAGGCCAGTCTTCAACCAAAGAAGGTGTTGCTGTGTGTATGGTGGGATTGGAAGGGAGTCCTCTATTATGAGCTCCTTCTGCAAAACCAAACAATTAATTCCAACAAGTACTGCTCCCAGCTAGACCAACTGAAAGCAGCATTCAGTGAAAAGTGTCTGGAATTAGTCAACAGAAAATGCATAATCTTCCATAAGGATAATGCAAGACTGCATGTTTCTTTGATGACCAGGCAAAAACTGTTACAGCTTGGCAGGGAATTTCTGATTCATCCACCATATTCACCAGACATTGCACCTTTGGTTTTCCATTTATTTTGGTCTTTACAAAATTCTCTCTATGGAAAAAATTTCAATTCCCTGGAAGACTGGAAAGGTACCTGGAAGAGTCCTTTGCTCAAAAAGATAAAAAATTTTGAGAAGATGGAATTATGAAGTTGAAAAATGAAAAATGTCAGAAGGTAGTGGAACAAAACGGTGGGTATGTTGTTCAATAAAGTTCTTGGTTAAAATGAAAAATATGTCTTTTATTTTTACTTAAATACAGAAGGAAATTTTTGGCTAACCCAGCGTTTGTTGTAAAGCTAGTTTGGTGGTGCTGATTTCTCTTAGTTTTTCTTGTCTGTAAAGCTTTTGATTTCTCTGTCAAATCTGAACAAGGGCCTTGCTGGGTAGAGTATTCTTGGTTGTAGTTTTTTCCCTTTTGCCACTTTAAATATATTGTTCCACTCCTTTCTGGCCTGCAGACTTTCTACTGAAAAGTCAGTTGATGACCTTATTGCCTGGGGCCTCTGCCACCAGCATCCTTGCCCCCACCCCAGTGAGACATTGTCAACCCCTGCTTCCCCAAGAGACCCTCCAAGACCTGCAGGTAGGTATACCCCAGGCTCCTATGGAGTTACTGCTTTGTGTGGGGTCCCATTGTACATGAAACCTTGTGTGCACCCTCCAAAAGTGAAAGCTCTATTCTCCCCAGTCCTGTGGAGCTCCTGCCCTCAAGCCCTGCTGGCTTTCAAAGCCAACTGTTCTGGGGGGATTCCTCCTCCCAATGCCAGACCCTCAGTCTGGGGAGCCTGACATGAGGCTTAGAACCGTTACTCTTGTGGGAGAACCTCTGCAATATAATTATTTTCCAGTTTGTGGGTCACACACGCAGCAGATATTGGGTTTGATTATGTCATAAAAGTGCCCCTCCTAAAATTCCATTGTGACTTCTTTTTTGTCTTTATATGTTAAAGATCTTTTTTGGTAGGTTCCAATCTTTTTTGTCAATGGTTGTTCGGCAGTTAGTTGTGATTTTGTTGTTTTCATGTGAGGAGGTGATCTCAAGTCCTTCTAGTCCACCATCTTGTCCAGAATTGAGGGGCCGCTTTTAGTTTGGATGTTTGCTGCCTCTTTCCTCAATGTGTGCTGGCTGCTATTCCCTTGATATGGGGTGTGTAGGTGTAGCAGTCCTTGGGCACTTCCAGGACAGCAGGTGCTGTGTTTGGCCATTTGTTTTCATTTCTCTTGGAAGAGTATCAAAAGTGGAATGACTGGATTATATGGCAGTTATATGTTTAACATTTTAATAAACTCCAATATTTTCCCATTAGCATGATTCTGGCTTTGAGGATAAGATGGATATATTAAGACAGCATTCATCTTTTGCTATGTTATTGAAAATTTTTATAAGAATTTTTGGTGTCAAATGCTTTTCCAGCATCTGTGCAGATGCTCACATAATTTTTCTCCTTAGACTATTGGTAAAATAAGTTATATTAATAGGCTTATCAATATTGAATTATCATTATATTCTTAGAATAAACACTCCTTCATCATCATTTTTTCATGTTTTTTTGGATTCTGTTTTTCTATGTTGTCCTTAATATTTTTGCACAAATACATAAGTAAGGTTGGTGTGTGGAATTTTTGCAGTTGTACAGTTTCAATATTAATATTTTTTTTAAAGTTCTGAGAATTAACATATGTTAATTGTCAAATCCCAGGGTGTCTTTTTTTTTTTTTCTTAATGCTATTCTTGTCTGCTTACATTCTTTTTATGTATGTATGTATGTATGTATGTATGGCTGTGTTGGGTCTTCGTTTCTGTGCGAGGGCTTTCTCTAGTTGTGGCAAGTGGGGTCCACTCTTCATGGCGGCGCGGGGGCCACTCTTCATCGCGGTGCGTGGGCCTCTCACTATCGCGGCCTCTCGTTGCCGAGCACAGGTTCCATACACGCAGGCTCAGTAATTGGGGCTCACGGGCCGAGTTGTTCCGCGGCATGTGGGATCTTCCCAGACTAGGGCTTGAACCTGTGTCCCCTGCATTGGCAGGCAGATTCTCAACCACTGCGCCACCAGGGAAGTCCCCTCAATATTAATATTAAACTATTTTCATGAAAAGAAATTGATATATTTGCTTTTTTCCCTACTCTCTGGAACATTTTACATGACATTAATTTACCCTTTCTTTCTTTCTTTCTTTCTTTCTTTCTTTCTTTCTTTCTTTCTTTCTTTTAACATGTTTATTTGAGTATAACTGCTTTACAATGGTGTGTTAGTTTCTGCTTTATAACAAAGTGAATCAGTTATACATATACATATGTTTCCATGTCTCTTCCCTCTTGCATCTCCCTTCCTCCGACCCTCCCTATCCCACCCCACTAGGTGGTCACAAAGCAACGAGCTGATCTCCCTGTGCTATGTGGCTGCTTCCCACTAGCTATCTATTTTATATTTGGTAGTGTATATATGTCCATGACACTCTCTCACCCTGTCACATCTCACCCCTCCCCCTCCCCATATCCTCAAGTCTATTCTCTAGTAGGTCTGTGTCTTTATTCCCGTCTTGCCACTAGGTTCTTCATGACCTTTTTTTTTTTTTTTCCTTAGATTCCATATATATGTGTTAGCATACTGTATTTGTTTTTCTCTTTCTGAATTACTTCACTCTGTATGACAGACTCTAACTCCATCCACCTCATTACAAATAACTCCATTTCATTTCTTTTTATGGCTGATTAATATTCCATTGTATATATGTGCCACATCTTCTTTATTCATTCATCCGATGATGGACACTTAGGTTGCTTCCATGTCCTGGCTATTGTAAATAGAGCTGCAATGAACATTTTGGTACATGACGCTTTTTTTTTTTAATTAATTAATTAATTTATTTATGGCTGTGTTGGGTCTTCGTTTCTGTGTGAGGGCTTTCTCTAGCTGTGGCAAGCGGGGGGCCACTCTTCATCGCGGTGCGTGGACCTCTCACTATCGCGGCCTCTCTTGTTGCAGAGCACAGGCTCCAGACACGCAGGCTCAGTAGTTGTGGCTCACGCGCCCAGTTGCTCTGCTGCATGTGGGATCTTCCCAGACCAGGGCTCGAACCCATGTCCCCTGCATTGGCAGGCAGATTCTCAACCACTGCGCCACCAGGGAAGCCCACATGACGCTTTTTGAATTATGGTTTTCTCAGGGTATATGCCCAGTAGTGGGATTGCTGGGTCATATGGTAGTTCTATTTTTAGTTTTTTAAGGAACCTCCATACTGTTCTCCATAGTGGCTGTATCAATTTACATTCCCACCAACAGTGCAAGAGTGTTCCCTTTTCTCCACACCCTCTCCAGCATTTATTGTTTCTAGATATTTTGATGATGGCCATTCTGACCAGTGTGAGATGATACCTCATTGTAGTTTTGATTTGCATTTCTCTAATGATTAATGATGTTGAGCATTCTTTCATGTGTCTGTTGGCAATCTGTATATCTTCTTTGGGGAAATGTCTATTTAGGTCTTCTGCCCATTTTTGGATTGGGTTGTTCGTTTTTTTGTTATTGAGCTGCATGAGCTGCTTGTAAATCTTGGAGATTAATCCTTTGTCAGTTGCTTCATTTGCAAATATTTTCTCCCATTATGAGGGTTGTCTTTTTGTCTTGTTTTTACTTTCCTTTGCTGTGCAAAAGCTTTTAAGTTTCATTAGGTCCCATTTGTTTATTTTTGGTTTTATTTCCATTTCTCTAGGGGCTGGGTCAAAAAGGATCTTGCTGTGATTTATGTCATAGAGTGTTCTGCCTATGTTTTCCTCTAAGAGTTTGATAGTGTCTGGCCTTACATTTAGGTCTTTAATCGATTTTGAGTTTATTTTTGTGTATGGTGTCAGGGAGTGTTCTAATTTCATACTTTTACATGCACCTGTCCAATTTTCCCAGCACCACTTATTGAAGAGGCTGTCTTTTCTCCACTGTATATGCTTGCCTCCTTTATCGAAGATAAGGTGACCATATGTACGTGGGTTTATCTCTGGGCTTTCTATCCTGTTCCATTGATCTATATTTCTGTTTTTGTGCCAGTACCAAACTGTCTTGATTACTGTAGCTTTGTAATATAGTCTGAAGTCAGGGAGCCTGATTCCTCCAGCTCCGTTTTTCGTTCTCAAGATTGCTTTGGCCATTCGGAGTCTTTGTGTCTCCATACAAATTGTGAAATTTTTTGTTCTATTTCTGTGAAAAATGCCAGTGGTAGTTTGATAGGGATTGCATTGAATCTGTAGATTGCTTTGGGTAGTAGAGTCATTTTCACAATGTTGATTCTTCCAATCCAAGAACATGGTATATCTCTCCATCTATTTATATCATCTTTAATTTCTGACATCAGTGTCCTATAATTTTCTGCGTACAGGTCTTTTGTCTCCTTAGGTAGGTTTATTCCTAGATATTTTATTCTTTTTGTTGCAATGGTAAACGGGAGTGTTTTCTTAATTTCACTTTCAGATTTCTCATCATTAGTATATAGGAATGCAAGAGATTTCTGTGCATTAATTTTGTATCCTGCTACTTTACCAAATTCATTAATTAGCTCTAGTAGTTTTCTGGCAGAATCTTTAGGATTCTCTATGTATAGTATCATGTCATCTGCAAACAGTGACAGCTTTACTGGTTCTTTTCCAATTTGGATTCCTTTTATTTCTTTTTCTTCTCTGATTCCTGTGGCTAACACTTCCAAAACTATGTTGAATAATAGTGGTGAGAGTGGGCAACCTTGTCTTGTTCCTGATCTTAGTGGAAATGGTTTCAGTTTTTCGCCATTGAGGACAATGTCGGCTGTGGGTTTGTCATATATGGCCTTTATTATGTTGAGGAAAGTTCCCTCTATGCCTACTTTCTGCAGGGCTTTTATCATAAATGGGTGTCGAATTTTGTCGAAAGCTTTCTCTGCATCTATTGAGATGATCATATGGTTTTTCTCCTTCAATTTGTTAATATGGTGTATCATGTTAATTGATTTGCGTATATTGAAGAATCCTTGCATTCCTGGGATAAACCCCACTTGATCATGGTGTATAATCCTTTTAATGTGCTGTTGGATTCTGTTTGCTACTATTTTGTTGAGGATTTTTGCATCTATGTTCATCAGTGATATTGGCCTGTAGTTTTCTTTCTTTGTGACATCTTTGTCTGGTTTTGGTATCAGGGTGATGGTGGCCTCGTAGAATGAGTTTGGGAGTGTTCCTCCCTCTGCAATATTTTGGAAGAATTTGAGAAGGATAGGTGTTAGCTCTTCTCTAAATGTTGGATAGAATTCGCCTGTGAAGCCATCTGGTCCTGAGCTTTTGTTTGGTGGAAGATTCTTAATCACAGTTTCAATTTCAGTGCTTGTGATTGGTCTGTTCATATTTTCTATTTCTTCCTGGTTCAGCCTCGGCAGTTTGTGCATTTCTAAGAGTTTGTCCATTTCATCCAGGTTGTCCATTTTATTGGCATAGAGTTGCTTGTAGTAATCTCTCATGATCGTTTGTATTTCTGCAGTGTCAGTGGTTACTTCTTCTTTTTCATTTCTAATTCTATTGATTTGAATCTTCTCCCTTTTTCTCTTGATGAGTCTGGCTAATGGTTTATCAATTTTGTTTATCTTCTTGAAGAACCAGCTTTTAGTTTCATTGATTTTTACAATTGTTTCCTTCATTTCTTTTTCATTTATTTCTGATCTGATCTTTATGATTTCCTTCCTTCTGCTAGCTTTGGGTTTTTTTTGCTCTTCTTTCTCTAATTGCTTTAGGTGCAAGTTTAGGTTGTTTTTTTGAGATGTTTCCTGTTTCTTGATGTAGGCTTGTATTGCTATAAACTTCCCTCTTAGAACTGCTTTTGCTGCAACCCATAGGTTTTGGGTCGTCGTGTCTCCATTGTCATTTGTTTCTAGGTATTTTTTTATTTCCCCTTTGATTTCTTCAGTGATCACTTCGTTATTAAGTAGTGTATTGTTTAGCGTCCATGTGCTTGCATTTTTACAGATCTTTTCCTGTAATTGATATATAGTCTCATAGTGTTGTGGTCAGAGAAGATACATGATACGATTTCAATTTTCTTAAATTTACCAAGGCTTGATTTGTGACCCAAGATATGATCTATCCTGGAGAATGTTCCATGAGCACTTGAGAAAAATGTGTATTCTGTTGTATTTGAGTGGAATGTCCTATAAATATCAATTAAGTCCATCTTGTTTAATGTATCATTTAAAGCTTGTGTTTCCTTATTTATTTTCATTTTGGATGATCTGTCCATTGGTGAAAGTGGGGTGTTAAAGTCCCCTACTATGACTGTGTTTCTGTTGATTTCCCCTTTTATGGCTGTTAGTATTTGCCTTATGTATTGAGGTGCTCCTATGTTGGGTGCATAAATATTTACAATTGTTATATCTTCTTCTTGGATCAATCCCTTGATCATTATGTAGTGTCCTTCTTTGTCTCTTGTAATAGTCTTTATTTTAAAGTCTATTTTGTCTGATATGAGAATTGCTACTCCAGCTTTCTTTTGATTTCCATTTGCATGGAATATCTTTTTCCATCCCCTCACTTTCAGTCTGTATGTGTCTCTAGGTCTGAAGTGGGTCTCTTGTAGACAGCATATATATGGGTCTTGTTTTTGTATCCATTCAACCAGTCTGTGTCTTTTGGTGGGAGCATTTAATCCATTTACATTTAAGGTAATTATCAATATGTATGTTCCTATTCCCATTTTCTTAAATATTTTGGGTTTGTTATTGTAGGTGTTTTCCTTCTCTTGTGTTTCTTGCCTAGAGAAGTTCCTTTAGCATTTGTTGTAAAGCTGGTTTGATGGTGTTGAAGTCTCTCAGCTTTTGCTTGTCTGTAAAGGTTTTAATTTCTCCATCAAATCAGAATGAGATCCTTGCTGGGTAGATTAACCTTGGTTGTAGGTTTTTCTCCTTCATCACTTTAAGTATATCTTGCCACTCCCTTCTGGCTTGCAGAGTTCCTGCTGAAAGATCAGCTCTTAACCTTATGGGGATTCCCTTGTGTGTTACTTGTTGTTTTTCCCTTGCTGCTTTTAATATGTTTTCTTTGTACTTAATTTTTGATAGTTTGATTAATATGTGTCTTGGCATGTTTCTCCTTGGGTTTATCCTGTATGGGACTCTCTGTGCTTCCTGGACTTGATTACCTATTTCCTTTCCCATATTAGGGAAGTTTTCAACTATATTCTCTTCAAATATTTTCTCAGTCCCTTTCTTTTTCTCTTTTTCTTCTGGGACCCCTATAATTCGAATGTTGGTGCGTTTAATGTTGTCCCAGAGGTCTCTGAGACTGTTCTCAGTTCTTTTCATTCTTTTTTCTTTATTCTGTTCTGCAGTAGTTATTTCCACTATTTTATCTTCCAGGTCACTAATCTGTCTTCTGCCTCAGTTATTCTACTATTGATCCCATCTAGAGTATTTTCAATTTCATTTATTGTGTTTTTCATCGTTGCTTGGTTCCTCTTTAGTTCTTCTAGGTCCTTGTTAAATGTTTCTTGCTTTTTGTCTATTCTATTTCCAAGATTTTGGATCATCTTTACTATCATTATTCTGAATTCTTTTTCAGGTAGATTGTCTTTTTCCTCTTCATTTGTTAAGTCTGGTGTGTTTTGACCCTGCTCCTTCACCTGCTGTGTGTTTTTCTGTCTTCTCATTTTGCTTATCTTACTGTGTTTTGGGTCTCCTTTTCACAGGCTGCAGGTTCGTAGTGCCTGTTGTTTTTGGTATCTGTCCCCAGTGGCTAAGGTTGGTTCAGTGGGTTGTGTAGGCTTTCTGGTGGAGGGGACTAGTGCCTGTGTTATGGTGGATGAGGTTGGATCTTGTCTTTCTGGTGGCCACGTCCACTTCTGGTGGTGTGTTTTTGGGGTGTCTGTGGCCTTATTATGATTTTAGGCAGCCTCTCTGCTAATGGATGGGGCTGTGTTCCTGTCCTGCTAGTTGTTTGGCATAGGGTGTCCAGCACTGTAGCTTGCTGGTCGTTGAATGAAGCTGGGTCTTGATGTTGAGGTGGAGATCTCTGAGAGATTTTCGCCGTTTGGTATTACGTGGAGCTGGGAGGTCTCCTGTGGACCAGTGTCCTGTAGTTGGCTCTCCCACCTCAGAGGCACAGCCCTGATGTCTGGCTGGAGCACCAAGAGCCTTTCATCCACCTGGCTCAGAATAAATGGGAGAAAAAAATAGAAAGAAAGAAAGAAAGAAAGAGGATAAAATGAAACAAAATATAGCTATTATAATATAAAATAAGAAAAAAAAATATTCAGCATAAATTTATTAAGAAAAATTTTTTTTAATTTTTAAAAATAGATTTATTAATTTTTTTATGATAAAAATAAGAAAAAAATTATTAAGAAAAAAAATTATTTTTTAAAATAAGCAATATGAAAAAACTTATGAAAAATTTGTTTAATTTATAAAAATAGAAAATAAGGAAAAAATTATTAAGAAAACATTTATTAGGAAATAAAATTTTTAAGTTAAAAAAAAAAAAAAAAACAACGAACGGATCTAACCCTAGGACTAATCGTGAAAGCAAAGCTATAGAGACAAAATCTCACCCAGAAGCATATACATATACACTCACAAAAAAAGGAAAAGGGGAAAAATTAATATATCCTGCTCCCAAAGTCCACCTCCTGAATTTGGGATGATTCGTTGTCTATTCAGGTATTCAACAGATGCAAGCACATCAAGTGGTTTGTGGAGCTTTAATCCGCTGCTTCTGAGGCTGCTGGGAGTGATTTCCCTTTCTCTTCTTTGTTCATACAGCTCCCAGGGTTCAGCTTTGGATTTGGACCCGCCTCTGCATGTAGGTCGCCTGAGGGCGTCTGTTCCCTGCCCAGACAGAATGGGTTTAAAGGAGCAACTGGTTCGGGGCTCTGGCTCACTCAGGCCGGGGTGGGGGGGGGGGGGAGGGAGCGGTACGGAGGAGGCGGGGCAAGCCTGCGGGGGCAGAGGCCAGCGTGACGTGACGTTGCAGCAGCCTGAGGTGCGCCATGCGTTCTCCTGGGGAAGTTGTCCCCGGATCACGGGAGCCTGGCAGTGGCGGGCTGCACCGGCTTCCGGGAGGGGCGGTGTGGAGAGTGACCTATGCTTGCACACAGGCTTCTTGGTGGTGGCAGCAGCAGCCTTAGTGTCTCCTGCCCGTCTCTGGAGTCCGCGCTGGTAACCGCGGCTCGTGCCGTCTCTGTGGTTCGCGCTGATAGTCGCGGCTCGCGCCCGTCTCTGCAGCTCGTTTAGGCGGCGCTCTGAATCCCCTCTCCTTGCGTGCCACGAAAAAAAGAGGCAAGAAAAAGGCTCTTGCCTCTTCGGCAGCTGCAGACTTTCTCCCAGACTCCCTCCCGGCTAGCACCGAAGCCCGAGCCTCAGCTCCCAGCCCCCGCCCGCCCCGGCAGCTGAGCAGACAAGCCTCTCGGGCTGGTGAGTGCTACTTGGCACTGATCCTCCGTGAGGGAATCTCTCCGCTTTGCCCTCCACACCCCTGTGGCTGTGCTCTCCTCCGTGGCTCTGAATCTTCCCCCCTCTCCCACCTGCAGTCTCAGCCCGTGAAGGGGCTTCCTAGTGTGTGGAAACCTTTCCTCCTTCACAGCTCCCTCCTACTGGTGCAGGTCCTGTCCCTATTCTTTTGTCTCTGTTATTTCTTTTTTCTTTTGCCCTACCCAAGTACGTGGGGATTTTCTTGCCTTTTGGGAGGTGTGACGTCTTCTGCCAGCGTTCAGTGGGTGTTCTGTAGGAGCAGTTCCACGTGTAGATGTATTTCTACTGTATCTTTGGGAAGGAAGGTTATCTCTGCGTCTTACTCTTCCGCCATCTTGCTGCTCTCTCATACCCATTCTTTAAATGTGAAACCAGTAGAAGATATTGCTTTTTCCCCATGGTTTCTTGTTCAGAATTGGAAAGGAGTCTGGTAAAAAGTTCTCTCTCTTCTGGGATACTTTTGGTTAAGAACTGAATCCACTTGCTTCCACATAGTAATTACCAGCACTGAGATCCAAGACCACTTACGTCAGTCTGACTTTACTATTGGTATAAGAAAATTCTTTCCCAGGAAGATAAAAATATAAATCAATAAATAACTTGATTATTTGCTTACAGAAATGCCTGAAAACCATTTTGTCCAGTTTACTCACCTTGTCAAATAGCTATTCTGATAAACAATGGATTGTTTATCTAAGCAAGCATTTTGCTTAATAAAGAACAGTTTACTGATCAAGACTTGTTTCTCTACTCTCATTGCATTGTGTTCACCAATCCTAATATATCACATCATGAATTTACCCCAAACTCAAAGAGTTACCTACCTTGATAGACCCATCTTAAAACACTTGATCCCAGACTCCAAAACCCTAGGCCTCTCCATTGTGAGATACTACAAAGCCTCCGTCATGGTTGTGTTCTTCCTTACTGCAATCGTTTAATGAACTTAGCTTTGCTTAATCAACAGGTTATTCAGTGGTCTTTTGTGGGAGTTAGCAGTTGACATAGTAAAGTAAATTATATTTTCCTCCAATATTATCCATTTTTTCCAGGTTTTTGAATTTATTTACATACAGTTGAGCATACAGTATTGTATGGTATTTTAAATTATCTTATATTTTTTTTCTTTTTTAAACTGAATTTTTGAATTTAAATTGAATTTTTCTTTTTTAAAAATTTCTGCACTTGAAATTTTTCCACTTTGTTTCTTGACTAGGTAACCAACTGGTCTTGTCTATTTATCATTTATATTGTTACCTGTTTTTTAACAACAAAACTATTTTTTTAGTACCTTCAAATCCACATTTGATAGACAGTAGTATTTAATGCTTTTAATGCATTCAACTATTTTTTAGAAACTTCACAAAGACAATTTCTTCTTCCACTTTGACCTAAGAGCTGAATAGTTATTTTTGTAGACATAATTTATTGATTTCTAGTTGAGGATCCTATTGGCTTTTTGATTCTGTTAATTTCAATTTTTATTTTCTTTTGAATAGAAACGATGATATTTAATATTTCTAATTTTTAAAATTTACCAAAGTTTTCTTTGTGGTATAATATATATATTCAATTTTTATCATGTTCATGAAATTTGAAAAGACAAAGCTGTAACCTCTATTTTCAGGGTACAGAGTTTGTTATATATAATGATATGCATATATATTTATTACATGTAATTTTATTTATATAAAATAAATGTACATATCATAGATGTTTATTATACTACATAATATAATTGAAAATTTATATTATTATATATTATTAGATTGTATAAATTTAGCTTATTAATTACATTATTAATACTCACCATTTTTTTTTTTTTTTTCTTTTTACTATACATGCTCTGTCATGGAGTGAAAGCTGTGAAATAAGGTTTCAGACTACCAGTGCAATTCTCCCTACATTTCTATTTCTCCCTATGTTTCATGTAGTTTAGCTTTGTGTGTGTTGTTGTTGTTATTTGGTGCAGTGGTAGTCATAATTTAGTTTTTATAAAGTGCCTTTTTTTCTTGATTAATGCTTTTTTATGTGAATTCTAATTGTTAGCTATTTTAAAAAATCTTATTTACTTGTGATAGTATTGCCTTGTATAAGTTTTTCCATCACTTTATTTTTATAAATAATCACTTTATTTTAGATAAGTCTTGTGAGTATATCAGGGAATTGGGTTTTGTTTTATGATTACTGGATAACTTTCATTAGCAACTATTTGTATAATCATAGATTTTTTATTCATTAATTATATAGGTAGCCTTCTAGACACAGGTTCACTGTGTCTATCACAGGATTTATTCCTAGAATAAATCCTCTTTTTGAAATATATTATTCTTTGATATCTGTCTGGATTCTATTTGTCCATTTTTAGTGGGAATTTTACATATATATTCCTAAATAAGACTGATTTATACAATTTTTTTAATATATGACTTTTATTAAGGTTTGGTATCCCACTCATAGTGTGGGATAATTTATAGAACATTAGAATTTTCTGTTCTTCAATTGTTAAATAGAGTTCAGCTGTGAAACTTTGGTTCTAGAATAACTTTGGGGTAGTGTTAATCTTTCATTTTGATTTTTAATTTTATGTTTCATTAATTTTCATCTTTTTTATTTTTATTATCTTTATGGTGTCTTTTGATTTATATACTGCACTATTTAAAAAATTTTAGTATGAACTTATTAACTTTAAAGTTATAAATTTTAGAAGTTTTACATGTTTTCTATCAGTTGTGGTAAGAAGTTTTATAAATATTTTGAGATGTCTATGAAACACACATATGAAACACACATTCTTCCATTAGACCCATTTAACCCAGTCAAGTCATCCTAATTACTGTCAGTAAATTGTGGATCAAATTCGCTTTTACCTGTGATTAGTCTGTACTTGGGCATATGACCAAATTATGGTAATGAGATGTGAATGGACATCTACTAGGGGATTTTGAGCAAAGGTTTATTTGTTCTTATAAAGAGATATTTTAAAAGAAATGCTCTCTTCACCCAATGGATGGTGGCATATTTGAATACCGTACCTGGAAATGAAACTTCTCTCTTGTAACTATGAGGAGAGGGGACTGAGAACAAATCCAGCAAACTGAGAATGGCATGGCAGATCAATTGGAAGAAACATAGGGCCCTGATGAGGTACTTGAGCAGCTGAAGTATCCTTTGAAACATCACATTTCAGGATTCTTTGTTAAAACTCTTGAAATGGAGGATTTGAGAAGATGGTGGAAGAGTAAGACACGGAGATCACCTTCCTCCCCACAGATACATCAGAAATACATCTACACGTGGAACTGCTCCTATAGAACACCCACTGAACGCTGGCAGAAGACCTCAGACTTCCCAAAAGGCAAGAAACTCCCCACGTACCTGGGTAGGGCAAAAGAAAAAAGAAAAGATAGAGACAAAAGAATAGGGACGGGACCTGCACCAGTGGGAGGGAACTGCGAAAGAGTAAAGCTTTCCACATACTAGGAAGCCCCGTCACAGGCGGAGATTGTGGGTGGTGGAGGGGGGAAGCTTCGGAGCCACAGAGGAGAACACAGCAACAGGGGTGCAGAGGGCAAAGCAGAGAGATTCCCGCACAGAGGATCAGTGCCGACCAGCACTCATGAGCTCGAGAGGCTTGTCTGCTCACCCACCGGGGCAGGCAGGGGCTGGGAGCTGAGGCTGGGGCTTCCATCAGATCGCAAGGAGAGGACTGGGGTTGGCAGCGTGAACACAGCCTAAAGGGGGATAGTGTGCCACGGCTAGCCGGGAGAGAGTCTGGGAAAAAGTCTGGACCTGCCAAAGAGGCAAGAAACTTTTTCTTGCCTATTTCCTGGTGCCTGAGGAGAGGGGATTAAGAGAGCCGCTTAAAGGAGCTCCAGAGACAGGCGCGAGCCACGGCTATCAGCACGGACCCCAGAGACGGGCATGAGACACTAAGGTTGCTGCTGCAGCCAGCAAGAAACCTGTGTGCAAGCACAGGTCACTATCCACACCTCCTCTCCCAGGAGCCTGTGCAGCCCGCCACTGCCAGGTCCCGTGATCCAGGGACAACTTCCCCAGGAGAACACATGGTGCACCTCGGCCGGTGCAATGTCACGCCAGCCTCTGCTGCCACAGGCTTGCCCCGCACTCGGTAAACCTCCCTCCCACCTGCCTGAGTGAGCCAGAGGCCCCGAATCAGCTGCTCCGTTAACTCCATACTGTCTGAGCAAAGAACAGACGCCCTCAGGTGACCTACACACAGATGTGGGGCCAAATCATAAGCTGAACCCCAGGAGCTCTGCGAACAAAGAAGTGAAAGGGAAATTTCTCCCAGCAGCCTCAGAAGCAGCAGATTAAAGCTCCACAATCAACTTGATGTACCCTGCATCTGTGGAATACCTGAATAGACAACGAATCATCCCAAATTGAGGAGGTGGACGTTGGGAGCAAGGTATATTATTTTGTCCACTTTTCCTCTTTTTGTGAGTGTGTATGTGTATGCTTCTGTGTGAGATTTTGTCTGTATAGCTTTGCTTTCACCGTTTGTCCTAGGGTTCTGTCCATCCATTTCTTTATCTTTTTTTCTGTTACTTTTTAAAATATTATTCTTAATAATTTTTTTTTATTTTTAATTTTAATAACTTTTTATTTTATTTTACTTTATTTTATCCTCTTTCTTTCTTTCTTTCTATTTTTTCTCCCTTTTATTCTGAGCTGGGTGGATGAAAGGCTCTTGGTGCTCCAGCCAGGAGTCAGTGCTGTGCCTCTGAGGTGGGAGACCCAACTTCAGGACACTGATCCACAAGAAACCTCCTAGCTCCATGTAATATCAAATGGCTAAAATCTCCAGGACATCTCCATCTCAACACCAAGACCCAGCTTCACAAAACGACCAGCAAGCTACAGTGCTGGACACCCTATGCCAAACAACTAGCAAGACAGGAACACAACCCCATCCAATAGCAGAGAGGCTGCCTAAAATCATAATAAGGCCACAGACACCCCAAAACACACCATCAGACGTGGACCTGCCCATGAGAAAGATAAGATCAAGCCTCATCCACCAGAACACAGGCACTAGTCCCCTCCACCAGGAAGCCTACAAAACCCACTGAACCAACCTTAGCCACTAGGGACAGACACCGAAAACAACGGGAACTACAAACCTGCAGCCTGTGAAAAAGAGACCCTAAACACAGTAAGATAAGCAAAATGAAAAGACAGAAAAACACACAGCAGATGAAGGAGCAAGGTGAAAACCGACCAGATTAACAAATGAACAGGAAATAGCAGTCTACCTGAAAAATAATTCAGAATAATGATAGTAAAGATGATCCAAAATCTTGGAAATATAATAGAGAAAATGCAAGAAACATTTAACAAGGACCTAGAAGAACTAAAGAGGAAACAAGCAATGATGAACAACACAATAAATGAAAGTAAAAACACTCTAGATGGGATCAATAGCAGAATAATTGAGGCAGAAGAACGGATAATTGACCTGGAAGATAAAATGGTGGAAATAACTACTGCAGAACAGAATAAAGAAAAAAGAATGAAAAGAACTGAGGACAGTCTCAGAGACCTCTGGGACAACATTAAACGCATCAACATTCGAATTATAGGGGTCCCAGAAGAAAAAGAGAAAAAGAAAGGGACTGAGAAAATATTTGAAGAGATTATAGTTGAAAACTTCCCTAATATGGGAAAGGAAATAGGTAATCAAGTCCAGGAAGCACAGAGAGTCCCATACAGGATAAACCCAAGGAGAAACACGCCAAGACACATATTAATCAAACTATCAAAAATTAAGTACAAAGAAAACATATTAAAAGCAGCAAGGGAAAAAGAACAAATAACACACAAGGGAATCCCCATAAGGTTAAGAGCTGATCTTTTAGCAGAAACTCTGAAAGCCAGAAGGAAGTGGCAGGACATATTTAAAGTGATGAAGGAGAAAAACCTACAACCAAGATTCCTCTACCCAGCAAGGATCTCATTCAGATTTGATGGAGAAATTAAAACCTTTACAGACAAGCAAAAGCTGAGAGAGTTCAGCACCACCAAACCAGCTTTACAACAAATGTTAAAGGAACTTCTCTAGGCAAGAAACACAAGAGAAGGAAAACACCTACAATAACAAATCCAAAACAATTTAAGAAAATGGGAATAGGAGCATACATATTGATAATTACCTTAAATGTAAATGGATTAAATGCTCCCACCAAAAGACACAGACTGGCTGAATGGATACAAAAACAAGACCCGTATATATGCTGTCTACAAGAGACCCACTTCAGACCTAGGAACACATACAGTCTGAAACTGAGGGGATGGAAAAAGATGTTCCATGCAAATGCAAATCAAAAGAAAGCTGGAGTAGCAATTCTCATATCAGACAAAATAGACTTTAAAATAAAGACTATTACAAGAGACAAAGAAGGACACTACATAATGATTAAGGGATTGATCCAAGAAGAAGATATAACAATTGTAAATATTTCTGCACCCAACAAAGGAGCACCTCAATACATAAGGCAAATACTAACAGCCATAAAAGGGGAAATCAACAGTAACACAATCATAGTAGGGGACTTTAACACCCCACTTTCACCAATGGACAGATCATCCAAAATGAAAATAAATAAGGAAACACAAGCTTTAAATGATACATTAAACAAGATGGACTTAATTGATATTTATAGGACATTCCACTCAAATACAACAGAATACACATTTTTCTCAAGTGCTCATGGAGCATTCTCCAGGATAGATAATATCTTGGGTCACAAATCAAGCCTTGGTAATTTTAAGAAAATTGAAATCGTATCATGTATCTTCTCTGACCACAACACTATGAGACAATATATCAATTACAGGAAAAGATCTGTAAAAAATACAAGCACATGGACGCTAAACAATACACTACTTAATAACGAAGTGATCACTGAAGAAATCAAAGGGGAAATAAAAAAATACCTAGAAACAAATGACAATGGAGACACGACGACCCAAAACCTATGGGTTGCAGCAAAAGCAGTTCTAAGAGGGAAGTTTATAGCAATACAAGCCTACATCAAGAAACAGGAAACATCTCAAATAAACAACCTAAACTTGCACCTAAAGCAATTAGAGAAAGAAGAGCAAAAAAAAAAACCCAAAGCTAGCAGAAGGAAGGAAATCATAAAGATCAGATCAGAAATAAATGAAAAAGAAATGAAGGAAACAATTGTAAAAATCAATGAAACTAAAAGCTGGTTCTTCAAGAAGATAAACAAAATTGATAAACCATTAGCCAGACTCATCAAGAGAAAAAGGGAGAACACTCAAATCAATAGAATTAGAAATTAAAAAGGAGAAGTAACAACTGACACCGCAGAAATACAAGTGATCATGAGAGATTACTACAAGCAACTCTATGCCAATAAAATGGACAACCTGGAAGAAATGGAAAAATTCTTAGAAATGCACAAACTGCCGAGGCTGAACCAGGAAGAAACAGAAAATATGAACAGACCAATCACAAGCACTGAAATTGAAACTGTGATTAAAAATCTTCCAACAAAAAAAAGCCCAGGACCAGATGGCTTCACAGGCGAATTCTATCCAACATTTAGAGAAGAGCTAACACCTATCCTTCTCAAATTCTTCCAAAATATTGCAGAGGGAGGAACACTCCCAAACTCATTCTACGAGGCCACCATCACCCTGATACCAAAACCAGACAAAGATATCACAAAGAAAGAAAACTACAGGCCAATATCACTGATGAACATAGATGCAAAAACCCTCAACAAAATACTAGCAAACAGAATCCAACAGCAAATTAAAAGGATCATACGCTATGAGCAAGTGGGGTTTATCCCAGGAATGCAAGGATTCTTCAATGTATGCAAATCAATCAATGTGATACACCATATTAAGAAATTGAAGAAGAAAACCCATATGATCATCTCTATAGATGCAGAGAAAGCTTTTGACAAAATTCAACACCCATTTAAGATAAAAATTCTGCAGAAAGTAGACATAGAAGGAAGTTTCATCAACATAATAAAGGCCATATATGACAAACCTATAGTCAATATCGTTCTCAATGGTGAAAAACTGAAACCAATTCCAGTAAGATCAGGAACAAGACAAGGTTGCCCACTCTCACCACTATTATTCAACATAGTTTTGGAAGGTTTAGCCACAGCAATCAGAGAAGCAAAAGAAATAAAAGGAATCCAAATCGGAAAAGAAGAAGTAAAGCTGTCACTGTTTGCAGATTACTATATATAGAGAATCCTAAAGATACTACCAGAAAACTACTAGACCTAATCAATGAATTTGGTAAAGTAGCAGGATACAAAATTAATGCACAGAAATCTCCTGCATTCCTATACACTAATGATGAAAAATCTGAAAATGAAATATAAGAAAACACTCCCATTTACCACTGCAAAAAAATAAAATAAAATATCTAGAAATAAACCTACCTAAGGAGACAAAAGACCTGTATGCAGAAAATTATAAGACACTGATGAAAGAAATTAAAGATGATACAAATAGATGGAAAGATATATCATGTTCTTGGATTGGAAGAATCAACATTGTGAAAATGACTCTACTACCCAAAGCAATCTACAGATTCAATGCAATCCCTATCAAACTACCACAGGCATTTTTCACAGAACTAGAACAAAAATTTTCACAATTTGTATGGAAACAAAAAAGACCCCGAATAGCCAAAGCAATCTTGAGAAAGAAAAACAGAGCAGGAGGAATCAGGCTTGCTGACTTCAGAGTATACTACAAAACTTCAGTAATTAAGACCATATGGTACTGGCACAAAAACAGAAATATAGATCAATGGAACAGGATACAAAGCCCAGAGATAAACCCACACACATATGGTCACTTTATTTTTGATAAAGGTTGCAAGAATATAGACTGGAGAAAAGACAGCCTCTTCAATAAGTGGTGCTGGGAAAACTGGGCAGCTACATGTAAAAGAAAGAAATTAGAACACTCCCTAACACTATACACAAAAATAAACTTAAAATGGATTAAAGACGTAAATGTAAAGCCAGACACTATAACACTCTTAGAGGAAAACATAGGTAGAAAACTCTATGACATAAATCACAACAAGATCCTAAAGAAATGGAAATAGAAACAAAAATAAACAAATGGGACCTAATGAAACTTAAAAGCTTTTGTATAGCAAAGGAAACCATAAATAAGAAGAAAAGACAATCCTCAGAATGGGATAAAACATTTGCCATCAAAGCAACTGACAAATTATTAATCTCCACCATTTACAAGTGACTCATGTAGCTCAATATCAGACAAAAAAACAAACAAATTGGGCAGAAGACCTAAATAGACATTTCTCCAAAGAAGATATACAGATTGACAACAAACACATGAAAGGATGCTCAACATCACTAATCATTAGAGAAATGCAAATGAAAACTACAATGAGATATCATCTCACACCGGTCAGAATGGCCATCATCAAAAAATCTACAAACAATAAATGCTGGAGAGGGTGTGGAGGAAAGGGAACACTCTTGCACTGTTGGTGGGAATGTAAATTTATACAGCCACTATGGAGAACAGTATGGAGGTTCCTTAAAAAACTAAAAGTAGAACTACCATAAGACCCAGCAATCCCACTACTGGGCATATACCCTGAGAAAACCATAATTCAAAAAGAGTCATGTACCAAAATGTTCATTGCAGCTCTATTTACAATAGTCAGGACATGGAAGCAACCTAAGTGTCCATCAACAGATGAATGTTTAAAGAAGATGTGGCAGATATATACAATGGAATATTACTCAGCCATAAAAAGAAACGAAATTGAGTTATTTGTAGTGAGATGGATGGACCTAGAGTCTGTCATACAGAGTGAAGTACGTCAGAAAGAGAAAAACAAATACAGTATGCTAACACATATATATGGAATATAAGAAAAAAAAAAAAAAAAGGTCATGAAGAACCTAGGGGTAAGACTGGAATAAAGACACAGACCTGTTAGAGAATGGACTTGAGGATACGGGGAGGGGGAAGGGTAAGCTGAGACAAAGTGAGAGACTGGCATTGGCATATATACACTACC
The DNA here is from genome assembly GCF_949987535.1 of Balaenoptera acutorostrata. Classification (NCBI taxonomy): domain Eukaryota; kingdom Metazoa; phylum Chordata; class Mammalia; order Artiodactyla; family Balaenopteridae; genus Balaenoptera; species Balaenoptera acutorostrata. Next base: position 30,549,585 of record NC_080076.1, on the reverse strand, counting down.
AAACGTAAAATAGATAGCTAGTGGGAAGCAGCCGCATAGCACAGGGATATCAGCTCGGTGGTTTGTGACCACCTAGATGGGTGGAATAGGGAGGCTGGGAGGGAGGGAGATGCAAGGGGGAAGAAATATGGGAACATATGTATATGTATAACTGATTCACTTTGTTATAAAGCAGAAACTAACACACCATTGTAAAGCAATTATACTCCAATAAAGACGTTAAAAACAAAACAAAACAAAACAAAACAAAACAAAAAAAACTCTTGAAATGTCCCAACTCAGGATTCCTTGTTATAGGAGATTATCATTATTATTATTATCATCATCATCATTATTTACATCTTTATTGGATTATAATTGCTTTACAATGGTGTGTTAGTTTCTGCTGTACAACAAAGTGAATCAGTTATATGTATACATATATCCCTTCCTTCTTGAGACTCCCTCCCACCCTCCCCATCCCACAACTCTATGTAGTTCCAAAGCACCCAGCTGATCTCCCTGTGCTATGCAGCAGCTTCCCACTAGCTATCTATTTTACACTTGGTAGTGTATATGCATCAATGCTACTGTCTCACTTTGTCCCGGCCTCCCCTTTCTCCCTTGTGTCCTCAAGTCCGTTCTCTATGTCTACATCTCTATTCCTTCCGGCAGGAGATTATTGTTAAAACAGTTTGACTCTGGTCTCTCTGATACTTATATCCAAATAATCCTAACCACCATAGAAGTGCTTATTTGCCTTTTCTTCATCTCCTAGACTGTTTGTAATTTTAGTTTTGACTTTTCTTCAGCCCTAAGAATTATGAAGGCAGACAATCTTTAATTAGTAAGAAATTAATATTTGAAGGATTTTTATATTAAAATTACATTGGATTATGATCAGAGATTGTAAACTATAAATTTTCTCTTTTTGAAAATATTTTAAGATTATTTATGGATAGGATGTGAATGATTACAGCAAATATGCCCTGAATATAAGGAAAATTGTCTTTTCTCTTCTTGCAGGATGCAATGATGTACATATTGTGAGTCTGTACACCCACACATAAAATCTAGTTTATTGACTATTATTCTATGCCTCTATGCCCTCACTTACTTTTTGTCTATTATATCTGTGCAATTCTTGAGTGTGACGTAATAAAATCTCCCATAATTGCATTTTTATCAAGGTCAATGTGCATTTCTAATATTTTGCTTTATATATTTAGCTGCTATCTTCCTGGTTCATGCAACTTTATGACTTTTATATATTCTTCATAAATTGTTCCTTTTATCTTTGTGTAATGTACATCAGTATCCTCTTCAGTAGTTTTAACCTTCAATTCCACTTTCTCTGGTATTAAGTCAAATACTCCTTTGTTTTGTTTGCATTTGTCTTGTATCTATTTTCCCATCCTTTGTTTTCAAACTTTTTTATTGCTTTGTTTAAAGTGTTTTTGCAAGTAATATATAACCAAATGTTTACATTTTGTTCAGTCTGAAAGGTCTATCTACTTGCAGGTAGTATGAACATTGATACCACTCTATTTAGTGTCTGCCAGTTAATTTACTTTGCTATGTCTTCATTTATTTTTCCTGATTTTAACTTATTTCATTTATTTACTATTCATTCTACTCTTTCCCTTGTTAAGTCAGAAATTGCACTGATTAATTGACATTCCATTCCTGTGGTTGCTTTCCTTGCAGTACTAATCACACTCATTTATCTATTATTACATATAACAAAAGCCTTTTATTTTTCCCTATCATGACTCTCATCCCCTACACAGAAGTTTAGAACATTTTTATAGCCCCCCTTTCGTGATATTTTACAGCTCCTGGGTTTTGCTGAAATATTTCAGTTCTTTTATATAACTATATTATTATTATATTTCTCCTTGCAATATGTCTTTTCTATTTCACAAATCTATATTTAATAATTATATTATATATAGTAATATCTCATAATCAGTATAGATTTAACTATATCTTAATCTATGATTTCCTGCTGGTCTAATTCTTTCCCTGCATTGAGATTTCAGTTTCAATTCATTTGATGTTTAATGTTCTTCCTCAGGTCATTTCTTCTTATGGGCACTTGATTATTAATATCCTATATTTTTAAATCCCATATGTGAATGATATCTTGGCTGGGAATAAGATTCCAAGTTCAACGTCTTTTTAGTTCAATAGAGCAAACATCATTTTTCAATTATTGTCTATCAGCAATATTTTTATGTAAAGGTTCAGATAATAATAAGTTTGGATTTGCAGATCAGTCTCTATTTTTACTATTCACACCACAGTTGTGGCACAAAAGCAGTCATAGATAATATGTAAAAGAATAAATGTGCTGTGATTCAATAAAACTTTACAAAAACAGGCAGCAATAGGATTTAGCCCATAGGCCACTGTTTTAAATATTGGTCCAATGCTCATCTGATTATTTTACCTTTATATGAATTTTTTTTTTTTTTAATGTTTTTGCAAAATTTTCTTTCCACTATTTGGTTTTGAATATTGACAGAACATGCTAAGGCATATGTCTTTTTCTTTACTGCTACTTTGAAATTAAATGATATTTCAAACTGCACACAATACTTTTTCAGTTTTGAAAAACTATTTTCTATTATTTATATAAGCATTGCCTTTTCTTCCTACTTTTTCTCTTATTTAATAATAGGAACTCTTATTATAGGTGTTTAGGGCTCCTGAATATCTGCCCTCTACGTTTCTTTTCCTCATGATCTCTATACTTTTGTGGAGTTGTTTTTCCACATTTTCTTCCACTTGATCGTCTAGGCCACCCATTCATATATCATATCAATTATCTACCATCAATTTAATGCTGCATAATAAAGAAAATCAGTCATAATACTTCAGTGACATATAATACACACATTTATTTAGCTCCCAATTTTACAGTTCAGTGATTTAGGCTGGGCTCAGTTGGGTAGTTCCTCTGGTTTCACTTCTAAATGTCTGATAGTCAACTCTGACTTGGCCAATCTAGGATGATCTTGGCTAAAATAACTGGTGTGACTCAGCTCTGCTCTACATGTTGCATTTTCCAGCAGGGCATATTCTCATAGTGAAGGTAGAGGCACAAGTGAAAACTCCTCAGCTTCTTCAGACCTCTACTCAGAACTAGCACACCATCACTTTTGCCTTATTTGGCCAGTCAGAAACCCAGCCTGGACACACACATATGGTAAATGTCAAGAATACAGGAAAAGAAGATGACTTGGGGCATTGATACAATCAAGCCACAAGTCTCGAAACTGATAATTCTTTGCTTACATTTATGTAATGAATGTTTTTACTATAAACAACCACCCCACTCTGCTGGAAGACTTTCTGTTTATTTGTTTAATTGCCTAATTTTCTAATTGATTATTAATGCTTTAATATATATATATGTGTGTATATATATATATATATATATATATATATATATATATACACTTAGTGTTTAAGAAAATACCCACATTTTATAGTAATTTTGTTTTAAGCTGTCTGTTCTGGATGCTGTGTTTTTCTCTCCAATTCCTGATTGTTTGTTTTCCCCAGTCAGAATTTTCTTCACTTTTTGGAGCCAATGACTGGAGAGAAAATCCCATGAGTGCTGAGAGGAGATTCAGTAATCCTGGCCTCTGTAGGGAAGTGATTTGCCAGATTACAATTTGCTGCTTCCTTGTCAAGACACTAAATAACATGCATCTTCTCAGGGGCCATAGCTTTACATGACCCAACTCTCTACAGGAGTAAAAGAGTTCAGATGCCTGACTAGGAGTCTTTATTCCAGATTCCCATATGTCATTTTACAACTACTTTGATCCTGGAACAGCTGTAAGCTGGCTTCCACTTGTGGACTCAGCCTGCCACCAGTGCCACACTTTATCTGGGTACCTGAAGTGGTTGGTAGTTTTTTTGTTGTTAGGAAGGGAGAACAGCAGAGATGAGTGTTCTGATAAATCTTCCAGGATCTCCTGAGTCATAGCATTTAACCACTAAATAATACTGATTTTTCTTTATAATGTGGATTTGTGAATTTGGCTCTGGAAGAGATGACCCAACCAGGCATCCCAGGAAATGCCTAGTCACCAGAAATTCACGTCCTTGGAGGACCCACCCATGGGTTACCTCTGCCCTTAACTGGTAACTAGAACAGTCATTAGGAACTCTCTACCAATTAAGGCCAATGATAAACCATGGGTTATTCCATTCAGTAGATGTCCAGACCTAATATACAAATGACATATTTTTTATATAATGATAATAATTACCTAGAGGATTTTATTTTAACAGAGTACTAAGGATGCTCAACACAAATACTTTATGATGCAAATTATATTTCCACACATCAGTACTTCTCAGTCACAATCTCTTACTGTTTCCTTAATACAAATGCCTATTAGCAGGTAGTAGTAGGTTCTTTGGTCCTTCACCGTAACAGCTACTATCTTAGCCACTACCGTCTATGTTTTGATTGTATCATTTCCCTAGATCTGCTGTTTTTCTAATGATAATTCCATTATCTGCCAAGAGACCATCTTACATGTACCTGTCAGCTTAACATTTTTTACTAGTATGGAGGAAAAGAATCTGGATGCCTTACAGAAGCATTTGGTATGTTTACCATATCAAAATAAATTTCAATATTTGACTTAGGGTAAGTGTTGGCCAAAGGATTGGTCATATCATCTACCACTCTCTTATTCAGAACCCAAATTTTTTATCACTGAAACTTAGATTCCACTCTAGTGTTTGGTTATGGGGAGAGAAGTATGGGGGGAAAAAGATAATTAAGTCTTATCAATCAGTGTATGCCATTAGTTAATTTATTAGTTAAATTAGTTAATTTTACTATTTCTCTCAGTTTTGATTTTAGGTAGATATAAAGATATAGATATAAAATACAGTTTTATAAAAGATAATTTTCAGAAAAAAGGTAAAATTATGACTCTCCTACAAGTATTTTAAAAAAAATGTGTCAAAGGATTTTTTTTACTCACATGATATGAGGGAATCAGGCAGGTGTTATAATTAGTTCAAAGGACAAGTCAAATATCACATATTTTACATTGAGTAATGTTGAAAAGAATTATAAATAGAGAAAATCTTTCCCCACAGTGGGGATAGGAAGTCAAATAAAATCATTTTTAGACAGAACAGCATTTACACATCTATCAGTTTCAATTTACAGAAAGTTGCTAAATATTTCAAATACAATGAACTGGACTGGAATCTGACAACCTGATAATCTGATAAATATCATGTAGTTTTCTACTGAAACATGTAATAACTTTTTAAGATTAACTTTTGTTAAGGTGGAGCACAAGGTATCAGATGGTGAGATGTAGTTCAACAAAAGATCACAAAAAATTAAAATAGAAAAGTTTTTTTTCAGCTTTTTCATTGAAGTATACTTGATTCACAATCATAATTTCAGATGTACACCAGAGCTATTCAGTATTTTTTTTTTTTTTGCTATTCAGTATTTTTAAGATTATACTCCATTAAAAGTTGTAAGATAATGGCTATAATTCTCCATGCTATATAATATATGATTGTTGTTTTTCTATTTTATGCACAGTAGTTTGTATCTCTTAATCCCATACCCTTAATTTGCCCCTTCCACCTTCTCTCTCCCTTTTGGTAATCATTAGCTTGTTTTCTATATCTTTGAGCCTGTTTCTGTTTTGCATTCTCTTGTATTAATTTTAGATTCAACATATAAGTGATATCATACAATATTTGTCTTTCTCAGTCTTATTTTACTAAACATATATCCTCTAGGTCCACCCACATTGCTGCAGATGGCAGAATCCAATTCTTTTTTTAGGGCTTAGTAATATTACACTGTGTGTGTGTGTGTGTGTGTGTGTGTGTATGTGTGTATACCACATCTTCTTTATCCATTCATCTGTTGATGGACACTTGGGTTGTTTTCATGTCTTGGCTATTGTGAATAGTGATGCTATGAACATTGGAGTGCATGTATCTTTTCGAATTAGTGTTTTAATTTTTTTCTGGATATATACCTAGGAGTGGAATTGCTGGATCATATGGTAGTTCTATTTTTAGTTTTTTGAAGAACCTTCATACTGTTTGCCATAATGACCACACCAATATACATTCCCACCCACAGTGTACAAAGGTTACCTTTTCTCCACATCCTCTCCAACATTTGTTATTTGTAGGCTTTTTGATGATAGTCACTCTGACAGGTGTGAGGCGATATCTCATTAATATTTTGATTTGCATTTCTCTAACAATTAGTGATGTTGAGCATCTTTTCATGTGCTTGTTAGCCATCTGTGTATCTTCTTTGGAAAAATGTTTATTCAGGTCTTCTGCCTATTTTTTGATTGGATTTTTTGTTTTGATATTGAGTTATATGAGCTGTTTATATATTTTGGATACTAACCCCTTATTTTTCATATCATTTGCAAATATTTTCTCCTATTTTGTAGGTTGTCTTTTCATTTTGTTGATGGTTTCCTTTGATGAGCAAAAGCTTTTAAGTTTAATTAGGTCTCATTTGTTTATTTTTCTTTTATTTCTTTTGCTTTATAAAACAGATCTAAAAAAACATTGCTGTGGTTTATGTCAAAGAATGTTCTGCCTATGTTCTCTTCTAGGATTTTTATGGTTTCAGGTTTTACATTAAGATCTTTAATCCATTTTCAGCTTATCTTTGTATATGGTTTGAGGAAATATTCTAATCTCACAGGTCCTGGAAGATGTACACAGCATACCAAGGGGTCACATGGGGAGGTTAAGGTAGGGTACAGGCAGAGAGAGAGAAACATGCCTTTATTAGGGTCTGTGTGTAAAGTGTTTTGAGGTTCCCAAGCTAAGATCAGTCAATTCAAACCAAAGACAGTTGGGTTTTGGTAAATTACATAAGGGTCTTTTTTAAGGGGTATACAAGGGAAAGACCTGGTGAGGTAGGGGAAACTGTTGATCACAGGGGCTGTTGGGGAAGTCATATTAGGAATTTACATTTGCTTGTGACTCTCCAGGCTGTTTTCTAGAGTGTGCTCTTACATTAGGGCTAGTGTCAGTTTAAGGTCCCCATAGGCCACTAGGCCAATCAAAATGGATGCTGTGGCAGCAGTACTATGGAGTAGCTTAGCTAAAATCTTGACAAAACACAATTTTTTTTCCTAAAATCTCCCCTTTTTGATCAAAATCAATTTTCAAAAAACTATTATTCTTGATCACAAAATTAAAACTGATCTCATTAGATTTGGCCTATTATTTACATAAGTGCAACAAGAGTGTTAGTTTGTCATATGAGCTTTCTTAAATTTGCTTTGCTGAAACTTTTCATAAGGAATATCAGGTTGAACATTTAAAAGCCACTTGAGACTAGGAAATCAAGGCAAATATTCGCTGTAAGATTTCACTGGCATTCCTTATTAATTTGGGTAAATTTCTCTCTTCTTGAGGTCCTCAATAATCTAAGTTTCCTATGCCTGCCAGGAGGAGACACTCCTTACTCACCTGTAGGCTGAGGACCCTGTAAGCCAGGCACCAGGTCAGTTTTCCTATGAGAACTTTGTAAGCATTGAGTCCATAAAGTAAACCTTAGCTCCTTAAAAGTATTAAATGAGCATGTTTCTCAAATATGGCATCAGTGGCAAGGCTTTCATTGCAGTCAATGTTTCCAATTAGGTCCTAATGAAAAGAAGGACAGATATTATTGAACCCATGCAAAAAACTACATTCCCATGAAAATTGAAATAAGCAGTAGGAGTTTCTGAATTAAGATGGGAATAAGGGAGAATAAGATATCACTTATGAATGCTTCATTTTAGTTTACAAAATAGAGTCTTCTAAATTGTAATGAGTTACAGGTAGCTTAAGAAGAAAGAGAAAGGGCTTCCTTATATATCTAGAAAATAGAATATTAAAATAGTATCACCACTATTCTAAACAAAATTACAATTATGCCTCATCAGTTCATTTAGTTCTATGTAATTAAGTTTTGTTCACCTGCCTCTTGGGTCAGCAATCTCATGAACTCATCTTCTCCAGTAGAGTTCTGGAAATCCTGATTCAGTTTGTTATCAGTGACTCATATCATGGTCTCAAAGTTGTTAAAGTGATGCCAACAGAAGACTGTATTCAAATGTACCTTTTAGGACTTCCCTGGTGGTGTAGTGGTTAAAATCTGCCTGCCAATGCAGGGGACACAGGTTCGAGCCCTGGTGCGGGAAGATCCCACATGCCATGGAGCAACTAAGCCTGTGCACCACAACTACTGAGCCTGAATTCTAGAGCCCTCGAGCCACAACTACTGAGCCTGCATGACACAACTATTGAAACTCACACACCTAGAGCCCGTGCTCCACAACAAAGGAAGCCACTGCAATGAGAAGCCCATGCACCACAACAAAGAGTAGATCCCGCTCACCACAACTAAAGAAAGCCCGTGTGCAACAATGAAGACCCAACACAGCCAAAAATAAAAATTAATTAATTAATCTTAAAAAATTGTAAAAAAAAATGTACCTTTTGTAGTCCTTTTCCATGGGACCTGGGATCTGGGACACCTTCTTGGTTGAAGATAAAGCAATCTACCTGTAACACATTGCAAAAGCTTTCAGGAAGCATCAGAGTAAAACTAACAAAAGGTTATCTGTAGATGACAAAAAACTCTAAATGCTGTGGTCAATTTATTGCTGATTATTTTCTAACATGAAAGATCTCATATGAGTTCATTACAAGAATAAGGCAACTGACAAGGGACTTTGTTTCTGTAGAATGCAAAACAAAATTAAAAAGTCAATTCAAAAAAAGAGTCTTACACATTTTTATTTTTGTTTTCATTTCCATTACTCTAGGGGACAGATTGAAAAAGATGTTGCTGTGATTTGTGCCAAAGAGTGTTCTCCCTATGTTCTCCTCTAAGAGTTTTGTAGTATCCAGTCTTATATTTAGGTCTTTAATCCATTTAGAGTTTATTTTTATATATGGTGTTAAAGAATGTTCTAATTTTATTTTTTTATATGTAGCTGTCAGTTTTCCCAGCACCATTTATTGAAGAGACTGTCTTTTTTTCCATCATATAGTCTTGCCTCCTTTGTTGCAGATGAATCGACCATAGGTGCATGGGTTTATTTCTAGGCTTTCTATCCTATTCCATTTATTTATATTCCTGTTTTTGTGCCAGCACCATACTGTTTTGATGACTGTAGCCTTGTAATATAGTCTTAAGTGAGGGAGCCTGATTCCTCCAGCTCCATTTTTCTTTCTCAAGATCACTTTGGCTCTTTGGTGTCTTTTGTGTCTCCATACACATTTTGAGATTTTTTTGTTCTAGTTCTGTGAAAAATGCCATTGGTAATTTGATAGAGATTGCATTGAATCTGTAGATTGCCTTGGGTAGTATAGTCACTTTGACAACACTAATTCTTCCAATTCACTTTGCTGTACACCTGAAACTAACAACTATACTCCAATATAAAATAAAAATTTAAAAAAAATCACTGAATAAAGAGTAATTAAATAAATCTGCAATCTACTATTAATACAAAGTAGTCCATAACTTTCTAGATTGTGTTCTACTTTTTATGCTGTTTTTCACTCAATGGCATATCATGGATATTCTTTCCTGTCAATAAATATATTTCATAATTCTTTTAAAAAGTCTTATACAGAATTATTATACACACAATGATTAACCCCATTTAAAGAATAGAGCAAACATTATATCTAATTTATAAAAATGGATGAAATATATACATTTCAGAGAAAAAATCTTATAACATGTAATAATCCTGATATAATATACCATCAATATACCAAGCATATAGTAAAAGCATATCTAGAATAGATAAAAATTATTGAGTAAAGAAATTCAGTAAGTATGGAGTGGTTTCTAAACAGCTATTTCTTCTAGAAAAAAAGTGTTTTCCTTTACTTTACACTATACTTCACTTCTGACACTAAATGTGTGTGTTTTCCACACATCAAGAAATTCTCTGACACCAGCTGCGTGTCATACAATCCAATACAATTCCAACACTATCTGCTTGGAATTAATGTCACATTCTATAAGTTAAGGGCTCAGTTACACAAGACTACTCCCATTTTAGAAAACTATTGTCAAGTCCCAGATTGTCACCTATACTTCTGACCTATCTGATAGAAACCAGGATTTCCATGACCCCTTTTTAGGCTCAATAATTTGCTAGAATGGCTCACAGAACTTAGGGAAACACTTACTTTTACTAGTTTACTATAGAAGGTATAAAAGTACACAGATGAATAGTCTGATGAAGAGACATATAGGGTAAGGTATGCAGAAGGGGCATGGAACTTCCATGCTCTCTCCAGGTGTGCTATCATCTCAGGACCTCCATGTGTTCAGGGACCTGGAAGATCCCTAAACTCCATATTTTGGAGATTTTTATGGAGACTTTATCTCATAGGCAGGATTGATTATTAACTCCATTTCCAGTCCCTCTCCTCTCTCCAGAGAACGGGGGTGTGTGGCTAAAAGTTCCAAGCTTTTAATTGTGTCTTGTCTGTCTAATGACCAGCCCCCATCCAAGAGCTCCTCATCCCAGTTGCCTAATTAGATCAAAAGATACTCCTATCACCCAGTAAATTCCAAGGGATTTAGCAATTCTATGTCAGACACTCCTATTCCTCAGGAAATTACAAGGGCTGTCAGGAACTGGGGTCAAACACACACACACACACACACATATATATATTTCTTATTATTTCACAATATATTAATAAAACTCATAGGTAAGTGGTGTGAATGAAAATCACTGCCTGAAATATATTGGATTAAAATTGAAGAAATAAAGATGCAACCAAATTAACATGTTAAAAAGCAACTGAAATTATGACTAATAACATACCAATTTTGTCTAATATTATGCAACACAGCAGCAGAATTCTGATAATTGGAAACTTGTCAGGGAAAGTGAAGGCATTTTTTTTTAACAAATTTATTGAAGAATAGTTGATTTACAATGTTGTGTTAGTTTCAGGTGTAGAGCAAAGTGAATAGGTTATACCCACATATGTATCCACTCTTTCGTAGACTCTTTTCCCATATAGGTCATTACAGAGTACTGAGTACAGTTCCCTGTGCTATACAGTATGTCCTTATTAGTCATCTATTCTATATATAGTAGTGTGTATATGTCAATCTCCCAATTTATCCCTCTCTCCCTTATCCCCTAGTAAACATAAGTTTGTTTTCTATATCTGTAACTTTATTTCCGTTTTGTAGATAAGTTCATTTGTACCTTTTTTTTTTAGATTCCACATATAAGTGATATATGATATTTGTGTTTCTCTGTCTGACTTACTTCACTCAGTATGACAATCTCTAGGTCCATCCGTGTTGCTGGAAATGTCATTATTTCACTTTTTTTATGGCTGAGTAATATTCCATTGTATATATGCACCCCACCTCCTTTATCCATTCCTCCGTTGTTGGACATTTAGTTTGCTCCCATGTCCTGGCTACTGTAAATAGTGCTGGAATAAACATTTGGGTGCATGTATCTTTTTGAATTATGGTTTTCTCCAGATATGTGCACAGGTGTGGGATTGCTGGATCATGTGGTAGCTCTATTTTTAGTTTTTTCAGGAACCTCCATACTGTTCTCCATAGTGGCTGTAGCAATGTACATTCTTGCCAACAGTTTAGGAAGGTTCCCTTTTCTCCACACCTTTTTCAGCATTTATTGTTTGTAGATTTTTTGATGATTTTTTTAATTCTGACCAGTGTGAGGTGATACCTCATTGTAGTTTTGATTTGCATTTCTCTAATAATTAGTGAGGTTAAGCATCTTTTCATGTGCTTTTTAGCCATCTGTATGTCTTCTTAGGAAAAATGTCTACTTAGATCATCCAGTCATTTTTTGATTGGGTTGTTTTAGGTTTTTTTTTTTTTTTTTTTTTTTTTTTTTATTGAGCTGCATGAGCTGTTTGTATATTTTGGAGATTAATCCTTTGTCTGTTGATTCGTTTGCAAATATTTTCTCCCATTCTGAAGGTTGTCTTTTTGGTGTTTGTTTATGGTTTCCTTTGTTGTGCAAAATCTTTTAAGTTTCATTAGGTCTCATTTGCTTATTTTTGTTTTTTATTTTCATTACTCTAGGAGGTGGATCAAAAAAGATCTTGGTGCAATTTAGGTCAAAGAGTGTTCTGCCTATGTTTTCCTCTAAGAGTTTTATAGTATCCAGCCTTACATTTAGGTCTTTAATCCATTTTGAGTTTATATATTTTTGTGTATGGTGTTTGGGAGTGTTCTGATTTCATTCTTTTACATGTAGCTGTCCAGTTTTCCCAGCACCACTTATTGAAGAGACTGTCTTTTCTCCATTGTATATTCTTGCCTCCTTTGTCATAGATTAGGTGACCATAGATGCTTGGGTTTATCTCTGTGCATTCTATCCTGTTCCATTGATCCATATTTCTGTTTTTGTGCCAGTACCATATTGTTTTGAAAACTGTAACTTTGTAGTATAGTCTTAAGTGAGGGAGGCTGATTCCTCCAGCCCCATTTTTTTCTCATTGACAATTATTTAGGAATTTCCCATATATTGTAAAATTTCTGAAGTATTTATATTAATAACATTTTACCATTACAAATTTAACCTAGGGAAAGCTAAGTATTTCTTCTAATATGACAACTCTTCCCATGCAATTCATTAATAGTAACATACCAAGTAAACCTAATTATTTCTAATACCTCTGGTTTTATGAGGTGAAAAAAAATATATCTATGTGACTTTCCAGGGGCTCTTCGGCAAATATAGTAGACACTTCTAGGTGCAAAAGATATCCTAAAATCTTATTTTACTTATTTCACTTTACATTTAGGATGCCATTTTGGGGAGGCAAAAAATCAAAACTGTCAGAAGATTTTAACACCTAAGATAGAGATTAGATAAGGAACACCTGAGAAACAATAGTTGTCACATTTCCAATTGTCAACAAAATATTAAAAAATAAACATGGAAGAAAACATGATTGTAAAGGAACTTAGCTTTATTTCAAGAGAGAAAACTTTGTTTTCTTAAATAATCTGAGATATAGTAAACAGAAAGAAAATTATAGAAGATTATTCTGGTAGGACATTGAATCTGTTATCTAGACAGATTACATACAATGCAAAAAAAAAAAAAAACCCTTTTTACATGGAGGTGGAAGCATTCGATAATAAACAAGCAACAACAACAATAACAACAACAAAAAGCCTATCAAAATTGAGACACTTTGCCAAGATTTTAACACATGTCATAGCCTTTCAGACTCAGGTATTATGAACCATGGTAAATAAAATGTACTTAAATGTTTTTTTACTTCATTATGCCCCTTCATATTCTGGAACAAAGAAACACTTTACCTTAGGATCAATTTCAGTGTTTGAAAGATTAAAACTAATTTCATATTATTATTAAGTTGTTAACATGCAGTGCATTCATCTTGGTTATTTTCAAATGAACCAATAAATAAATATTTTTAAAACTCTGTTTCAATTTCCAATATGGTACAAATCAATAGCTACAACCCACAAAAACTCTCTGGGTCCTCAATAAGTTTAAATAGCATAGAGGTGTTTGGAAACTAAAAACAGCAACAACAACAGCAAACAGAACAAAACAAAATGTCTCCTCCTTTAGAGCAAAACTACTCTTTCCTTGAAAACAGAAGTATACACAGTTGTTTTTCTCCAAAACTATTACTCCTAAGAAGAAACTATTATCCAAAGTCATCCCTATGTTATAGAGAAAACTATGGACAACCATGAATGTCACACACCAACATTCTGGTAGCCCAGCAGTGCTCATGGGTACACACAACACAACTTTCAGTCATACTTTATACAGCTTCTCAAAGTAGCAAAAATAAACATGAATTAAGAGACTCAGAGATATAGTCTGACTATATTATGTGAAAATACAAAGCAAAAGCTTATGAATTTAAAGTTATTGCTTAGTAATCAATGTTTCAGTATTTTATCTTAAAAATATCTAGCTATTTAATGAATATCTCCTAATTAACTCATTTAATATCCATGAAAGTTTTAAGTTACTTAATGGTGTTGGATATTATCCTCAAGCAAACATGCCAAAAACATAATTACTGTGGAGATTGAAATTTTACCAGAATAATTAATCAATTTGGTTAAACATAAATTTAATTCTTTTTATAATCTTAAACATTAAGTAGAAGTACTGTTAACTATTTGATTAGTAAACCTGTGTAAGTTTAGGAAGAAAATACTCAACAGAATAAATACAGGATTTTATTACAGTTAATGATGAAAATATACATTTTTACTAAACTAGTTTCATTTGCCAAATATTTACCTAAATTATGTGAATTTGAATTCTTAAAACATTTTTGAGTTAATTTTCATCAGAATACTTAAAAAATCTAGCACATTAAAAGTATTAGAAGGTCAACTTCCTTTTTGGAGGGGAAATATACGAATATTCAATTTATATAAGCACTTATATTTATCTCTCTAAGACAATCAGAATAGAATTCCTTAAAGAAGCTCTATAAACTTGATAATTAATACCATATAAAAGTAGAAATCTATTATACACACAAAGACCTTTCTGAATTACAGAAACATAAACAGACATACAGACACTAATAGAGAAAGCTTATATCTTTAATTATAAGATTTCAGCCATGGGCCAGTCAAGAGTAAACACAAATTACAGAACTCAGCACTCTGTATCAAAGAGCTAATCTCTTTCCCTTGGGTAGGAATTCTTACTTGATTTGATTTAAAATAGACATATAAACAGAAAAGACTAACAGATTATCTGACATCTTTCACCCAGATACAAGATTTCTATAAACCATTAACCCATTTACAGATATCACCAAATGGTCAGACCATAAGACTCACTGGGGAATAACTTATCAGCTGTAAACAAACTAATAACAAATTAAAACAAACCTAATAGAGAGCAAGATTAAAATTAGAAACAGAGAAAGTAAAATTCTCTTGTCACTTTGATTTCATCTTGGGGAGTCAAGAAAGATGCACCTGGACTTAAATAATTCATGAATTGCACTTTGCAGGCAACAAAGTTTATCTGGCTCTGGTAAATAAAACCATTGGACATCTCAGTGGAATCCTCATACTGGAAAACTGTTAAAAGTTCATTCTCAGGAAAAGGTAAAATCATGACTCTCTTAATCAAATACCTGTAGAAGGCAAGGCTCTGAGTAAACATGTACTCACTACTTTAAAATACTTTAGTCATACTAAGGAGTATAATGGGATTGGGTGATTGCTCCTAACTGTGCTGGAGAAAATGGAGAAAAGAAGAGAATGAATTCAGGCTTTGGACTCCCAGTTCAAGCTCCTCATAAGTGACCTAGAAACTTCTATATCTGCTCAAGAAAAAAAAAAAAAAAAAAAAAAAAACCCAAAATTATTTCCTCCTGTAGCTACATGGCTGGGATTTCTGAAAACCAAACCCGGAGTCTCATACTGTGAGTGGCTGAATTACAGTTCAAATTGAATCCCCAACTTATCAGGGTATCTTCTATTAAAGCAAGGAAATTATTGTGAAATAATGGGGTCCTGATCATTGGAATGGGGACGTGTAAGGATATTTCAATGAAGCTAGGAATATTGAACCCCTATATTTTGACTAGTTTTCTCTGCTCATTGATGCAGTCCTTTTATTCCTGCCTGAGGAGGTTAACCCTCCTTTGCCTGAAGAACGTATAATGGCCTCCCCTGGGATAGTTGCCTTGTAAGACACTGCTGATTTTGCCCAAGTCATCCTGACATTTGCTTCTAGGTCCATATCTATACTCAAGCCTCAGAGGCCCCATAGTTTGTTACAAAGCATGATCCACAATGAAGTACACTATATGCCGAAAGAACTGCACGGCTGTTCTAATATATACAGACAGAAATATGTGTGGAAATGTATATTAAGGGTGTGGGATAATGGTAGAAGGAACTTCAAATTGGATCTTATTAAATTTTTTAATATGGGCATAAGCAGAGATTCTGGATTCAATGTTTTATTTTAATGGGTTAAAAAGAGCTCTATCAGTTTAGTTGGTTAAAATATGCACCTGAAGGTGACCTACACTAAACGAAGTTGAAATGCCGGAAGTTCCTTGTTATGCTATAGAGAAAGGTATCCAAATGTTTAGCGACATTGGAATGTTAAAGCGGATTTTTCATGGAAGAACTGTTTATCTACCCTGGGAAGGTCCACAGGACACGTCTTTCACCACTATAAGAAATAAATTTGTGAAGGGAGCCCCACATCCTTGAAGATCTCTGTGAGTGCATTTTTGTGTAGTCGGAAATTACAGTGGGAATTTTACCATTTAATTGGGGTCCCTAAATAAAATGGAGATAACTGAATCCCAGAGTGACAGGGGCCCAGTAGTTAACACATAATTTTCCAAGACAAAGTAGATGTGGCTATTGTAATGAACTTCAGAGTCAAAGCAGTAATCGGAATAGTCTGACTTGCAGAAATCTATGGCATTGACTAGTTGATCATGTTGTCCCTAGAAAAGAAATAGATGGACAATTTATTCTTATCTGATCTAAATAAGAAGAAAAGTTCTAGGTCATGAACTTAAATCACCAAAGCAGAAAGTCACTGCCCCTCAATCAATTCTCAGACTTGAGCCAGTTTACACAACCAAAACAACTAGAAGGAAAGAGAGGCCAGGTTCCCTCAAGGAAGGACCTGCTACAATGAACAAAATGTATAATGTTAATCTTATTCTCACTTTCCCCAAAGGGGTTTACAGCCATTTACCAGGGTGATTATATTTTGGGTAAAGGTAAATAATCACACTTCCAGCGATTACTGGATATTGGCTCTGAATTGACACTGATTTCTAACTACCCAAAATGTCACTGTGGTCTATCAGTCAGAGTAGGCTGCTGGAGGTCAAGTTATCAATGGAATTTTAGCTCAGGTCCATCTCACGGTAGAACCATTGGTCCCAAAATGTATCCTGTGGCTAATAACCCACAACTCAAATACACAATTGGAATATTTATATACACAACAACTGGCAGAATTTCCACATCGGATGCCTGACCTGTGGAATAAGAGCTATTCTGATTAGAAGGACCTACTTCAACCTCCAAAAAGAGAGGTACGTAACTTACTAGGACTCTAGATTTGTGAGGTAACTTTGGATTTTGGGTGGGCTGCTCTGGTCCATTTACCTAGTGATTTGAAAAACAGCAAGTTCTGAATATATCCAGAATAAGAAAAGGCTCTACAAGTTCAGCTTCTGCAAAAATGTCTCTGCCATTTGGGCCATATAATACAGTGGATTCAATGGCGCTCTAAGTGTCAGTGGTAAATAGGGATGCTGTTTGGAACCCTTGCAGGCCCCTAGAGATGAATCATACCTCAGGCTTTAGAATTTTAGAGCAAAATTCTAATGTGGTAGGTAGATAAGTACTCTTTTTAGAGAAATAGCTTTTGATTTACTTCTAGGGCTTAGTAGAGACTGGAGACTTAACCGTGGACCACCAAGTTACCATGTGACCTGAGCTGTCCATCATGAACTACATGTTGTCTGATCCACTAAGCCATAAAGATGGGCATGCACAGAAGCACTCCGCCATCAAATAGAAATGGTATAAATGGGGCTTCCCTGGTGGCTCAGTGGTTGAGAATCTGCCTGCCAATGCAGGGGACACGGGTTCGAGCCCTGGTCTGGGAAGATCCCACGGAGCAACTGGGCCCGTGAGCCACAATTACTGAGCCTGCGCGTCTGGAGCCTGTGCTCCGCAACAAAAGAGGCCGCGATGGTGAGAGGCCCGCACACCGTGATGAAGAGTGGTCCCCACTTGCCACAACTAGAGAAAGCCCTCGCACAGAAACGAAGACCCAACACAGTCATAAATAAATAAATAAATAAATAAATAAAAGAACGTGAATTTCTTTAAAAAAAAAAAAAAAGAAATGGTATAAATGAAGTGAACTTGAGCAGGACTTAAAGGCATAAGTAAATTGCATGAAGAAATAACCCAAATGCCCATGACCCCTATTCCTGCTACATTATCTTCTCTCTCTAAACCCATACCTATGACCATATGGAAAGTTCCTTATGACCAGCTAATGGAAAAATAGAAAACTTGGTTCTAGTTTATAGATAGTTCTGCATGATATTCAGGCACCACCTAAAAGTGGACAGCTGCATCACTAGAGCCACTTTCTGAGACACCCCTGAAGGACACTGGTAAAGGAAAATCCTCCCAGTTAATAGATTTTTCCAGTAGTTCCCCTGTTGACTTATTTTTCCTGGAAGAAGACACGACCAGAGATATGAGTCTATACAATTATCCACATGTGCTGTGGCCAATGATTTGGTTGAATGGTGAGGGACTTGAAAAAACACAATTGATAAATTATTGAGAAGGAGGTCTTGGGAAAAGGTGTGTGGATAGACCTCTTTGAATGAGCAAAGAATGTGAAGATATTTCTGCCCTATGTGAATGCTCATGAAAGGGTGGTCATAGCAGGAGATGATTTTAATAATGAAGTGGATAGAATATCCCATTCTGAGGATACCAATACGCTTCTTTCTCTAGCCACTTCTCACTGTCCAATGGGGTCATAAACAAAGTGATCACAGTGGTAGATGGAGGTTATGTATGGTCTCAGCAACATCCACTTCCACTCACCCATACTGGCCTGGCTACAGCAATTGCTGAGAATCCAAACTGCCGGCAGCAGACACCAAACAGAGTCCCTGGTATGGCACTATTTCATAGGGTTATCTGCCACTTAGTTGATGGCAGATTGATTGAATTGGAATGCTTTCTTCGTGGAAGAGGCAGTGCTTTTCTCTTACTGGAATAGATACTTTGGATATAAATTTGTCTTCTGTATATGCAATACTTCTTCCAAAACTACTATCTATAGACTTATAGAGTGCCTCATCCACAGCATTGTTTCTGATCATGGAACTCACTTCATAGGAAATAAATTGTGACAATGGGCCCATGCTGGTGGAATTCACAGGCCTTACTATGTTTTTCACCATTCTGAAGCAGCTGGATTGAAATGGTGAAATGGCTTTCAGAAGACCCAGTTACAGTGCTAGCTAGGTTTTAATAACTTGCAGGGCTGATGCAATATATTCCAGCATGCTTTATGTGCTTTAAATCATGGTCTAACATATGGTGCTGTTTCTACAAAGATTCACAGGTCCACGAATCAAGGGGTAGAGATAAGAGTAACTTCATTCACTTTTACTTTAGTGATCCACTAGCAAGAATTTTGCTTTCCGATAGCATGACCCTATTCTTCTCTGGTCTGGAGATCTTAACTCCAAATGAAAGAATGCTTCTTGGAGACACATTAATCATTCCCTTGAACTGGAAGTTAAGACTGCCATCCAATCACTTTGGACTTTCCTTTTCTCTTAATCAACAGACAAAATTTGTGGTTATGGATTGGCTGGGGTGACTGACACTGACAACCAAGGGGAAATTTGTTTTCTGCTATAAAATGGAGGTAAGGAAGAATATGTCTGGAATACAGGCAAGTCCTTAAAGCATTTTTTAGTACTAACTATATCCTGTGATTAAAAGTCAATACAACAACCCAATTCAGGCATAACTGCTCATGGCCTATACCTTTTAGGAATATAGGTTTGGGTCACAAAGAACCACCACCAGCTGAGGCACTTGCTGAATGCAAAAGGAATATAGACTAGGTAGTGGAAGAAATAGTTTAAAATACCAATTAAGACCACATGACCAGTTACAGAAATGAGAACTGTAATAGTTATGAATATGTCTGTATATATAATATACAATGTATTATAATAATAATGCATACTATATTTAGTATATAATGGTATAATAATAATAGTATATAATAGTATAATAAATAAAATATTTTGTGTTTTTCCTTCTCTTATGCCTTTGCCAGCTAAGTTGTTTTAATAATAGTTAATTTTATAACACAGTGTTTAAGTTACAGAATATTAAGAACAAGAGTGAGCATCATCCAAGGATTTTGCATCCTCTTCAGGGGAAAGATTTAGCATGTATTGGTTGTATGCAGGATAGTTGTTTCATGTTAGGTGGGAGAATTAATTTGTTGTCTTTATTAGGAGATATATTGGTATGGTTTAAGGAGACATATATAGGTACCAGTTTGTAAATTTAGATGGTTAGTTTTATGTGTCAATCTGGGTAGGCTACAATACCTAGTTAATCAATCAAACACTAATTCAGGTGTTGCAGTTAATGTATCTTGTATATATGATTAAAGTCCATTGGAGATTGATAACCTGATCAGAATGATTCAATCACTTGAAAAGCCTTAAGAGCAGAGTTGAGGTTTCCCTGAAGAAGAAGAAAAAATTAAGCCTGTGGACTTCAGCTTATACCCAAGTGTGCAAATCTTCTTTTCCTGACGGCCTTGTCCTATGAATTTTAGATATCCTAGCCAATTCATTGCAACAAATCACTTGATGTGTATCTCCTACTCTTTTTGTTTCTCTGGTTGAACCCTGGCAGATACAACCTTATATATTGTTTAGCTTTCATTAAAATATTTCCTTGGGTTGCATTAATTGTTGGCAACAATTATACATTATATTTTCTTTTTTATGTTAGTGAGAAACTCCTGGAGCCACAAGGCCTTAACCCAAAGAGGTAGTTGGGATTTCTTACTTCTGGGAAAACATTTGGTTACAAGTCACTTTTGACAATAGTCTTTCCATTATTACACAGGAGCAACTAAAATAAGACAAAATTTTCCCTTTTTAATTTTGTTTGTTTTATGTGTTTATTTTGTTTATGACTAGAGTATTTTTCCAATTTCTTGTTCTGACTGTTTCCATTGGAGTGTTCCTATATTTCCTCAGACTTCTGGAAATATATTTCCATTATCAATCCAAGGGGAATCCACCTACCATACTCGTTCTGTAGGTATAGGTATCTTTCAAAATATCCCATAATAATGACCGAACAGGACAATACTTTGAATGTTAATTTCCTCTTTGTTTGTTCAAGATTAGCTGATGTGAAAACAAAGTCCAAAGTCCATTATCTAATTTAAAATAAATACTGAGATTCTGCTTGTGGTAGTCAGAATAACTGCCCCCCCACACACACATACACACACAAATGTCCACATCCTAATTGCCAGAACCTGTGAATATGTTACATTACTTAACAGAGGGAAATTAAACTTGTAGATGGAATTAAGTTTACTAATCTGCTGACTTAAAAATAGGGAGATTATTTTGGATTATCCAGATTCACAAAATGTCATCACAAGAGTCTTTAAAAGTAGAAAAATTAAGTAGAAGAGAAAGCCAGGGTGATGTCATAGGAGAAGATCCCACCATTGCTGACTTTGAAGATGGAGGAAAGGCACAAAGACTCTCTAGAAGCTGGAAAAGGCAAAGAAATATATTCTCTTCAGCCCTGCCTACAGCTTGATTTGAACCCAGTGAGATCTGTGTTGTATTTCTGAGCTCTAGAATTGTAAGATAATAAATTTATGTTGTTTTAAGCCACTATGCTTGTAGTAATTTGTTATAGCAGCAATAGAAAACTAATGCACTGCTCATTTAGAAGTTATCATCCGACTTTATTTTCTATATCACCACTGGGTTGAAAACACATTGAGAAAATAGGCATTATGTTTTATTGTTTTTTGTATAAATCAAGGTCTAGCACTAAGCCTGTTACATAGTAGATAATCAATGACAGTATTCTGTCTTGGGCCACATAGGAGAAGAGAGGGCTCAATATTTTCATCTCTAAAATCTAGACTGACAGAACTGTTTATGGATATTCTTTCTTATATGGTAGCTGGCTCCATCTTTTTTTTTTTTTTTTTCTTTCTTTCTTTTCTCTCTCCCTTGCAACTCCGTTTTGGAATAAATTTGGATTTCCTCTGTTTTTTCTACTAGGAATATGCTTAGTCAATTACAATATTATGAACTTAACAATTAAATAATAGTTGAATAATAATACCATCTAACATTTTTAAACATTTACTATGTCTGTGTTTTAGTGAATTAATTCATTTAATCTTTTCCCAAATGGTTTACTATTTAGTTCCTCAAATTTTCTAACTGGCTTGGTTCCTCCATTAATTCATCCATTTATTCCACATACTTTGAATACTGATTTTGTGGCAGACACTGCCCTCAATTTGGAGAGCACAGCACCTAAAACAATGCTCAGTTCCTGCCCCATCCTATATTGCAAAACTCATTTCTTGTACTATGCCCCATGAAATTTCTGATCCAGGTACTCTTTTTGTTTCTTTGAGTAGACAGTTCAAGGCTGATTAGATTATTCTTTGCTTAATAAGAGTCACCATCATGGCTGTAGTCTGAAGAATATTCCTTAATTAGGTAATAAGCATATCACTATACCATTAAAAGAAGGAGCTCTGCATGTATAAAATGATGGGTTTTAATTATAATCAGGATGGTCTGTCAATCACTGATTAATACAGTCCTTTAAAATATAAAAAGCTAAAGGGAAAAGCTGGGAATCTTCAAGAAAGTGAGTGAGAGAAATAATCATTAGATGTTACTAAATAAATGACCATAAGAAGCTCATTTTTAATAATAGCCAATGTTTCAAACACATATTTATTCACCTTTATAACAACTATGTTAGATACAAGGGTAAGGACAATCCAGAAATAGAGAAACAACAAATCTCAGGTATATGTTCATGCCTCAAAAGACACTTAACTGCCAAAATGTTCACATATGAATGGGCAAAATGTTCTTCAAGTGGCTGAACAGGGAGCTGTACTTGGATATACCCTGCCTTATTTGATATACCCTGTTTTGTTTAATCATTCACAGCAAAATATCTGATTTTAATGTTTCTGTTACTTAAGCTCTTCAAATTAACATTAGCTATATTACAGATACTTTCCCTTATGCTTGGCCTCATTAGACAAGCTCACTGCGGAAGTCATCTTTCCTATATTATTTATTAAAGCATGATAAGGTGATGTAATTACATTATCAGATATCTCTGTCATATTTGATCAATAAGGCACCATAATAATAGTATAAAACATCTTGGAAGGAGGGTATAATTACCACAAGGAAATCACACTCCTGGGGATTATAGGAGCTTGGATACATCTCTTCCCTTATAATGCCCTAATGATGTGATTATCTCAAAAAGACACAGAGAGAAAGAGAGAAACTCAATGAATAATGCTGTATCCAGCTGCACAGAATTTATAGGAAAGTATTTCAGATAAGGATGTTATGTGGCAGTTTAGAAAATTTGAACAGCCATTTCAAATGAGCTGAGTTATTCATGGAAGTTAACCTGTCTATTCAGAAAGCAAGTAGGCCACTCTAAGTAATTTCATAAAACTAATGGGCTCAGAAATGCATTAGGATTTTAGCATGGTTTAAATGTTGAGAAAGTGATCTGATAGAGCTACTCATTTCTAGCTGGCTCAGGGCATCAAGCTTTCCATTTTCTGGCTAGCTGGTAAGTGAGAATCATCAATCAGATTGCTATTGACATTTGTTGCCTGGTGGCACCAAGAATGGAAACAAAAAGTGCTTTTAAATTCTCCAACAAAATCTGAGGAAAACATGTTTTAGTTGTGATTAAATTGAATTTCCAGGCTGGAAGAAAAGTAAGGAAAGAGTAAATTAAATGTCAACCAGCCTGGGATCATAGCTATACCATTGAATGCTCCAGTAGAACTCAGCTGAGTATTTCATAGCTAAACTATAAGTTATAAAAAATTCAAGAATTTTCTGATCTATGGAGAAATGAAAATAAAAAAATTATACAAACTAACATTAAGGTGATTTCCTGAAGAATACTCTTCAGAAATTCAAGATAGAATAACAAGTCCTAAGAAGAATAATTGGAATAAACTTTTGTCTTATTATAAAATTATTTCAATCAGCAAAAGACAGAACCTTTTGTAACAAAAATATTTAGATAAAAAATGGAGAATTCTGTTACCAAACAGGTGTTCAATCAAGGAATCCAAAACATATGGATAGACAGAAACATCTAGCTATTGAATGATGACTTCATTCTGGACACATGTTCTGTGACACCGAAACATCTAACAAGAAAGTAAGTGTTTTAGTAAACTACTTTTGTTTGGGCTAATATACAAAATTTACAAAAATTTTATGTCTAAAATCAGATAAAAATTAGGTAGCTTTATTAAATGACTTATTTTAGTGTTATCCAGATTCAGATATGGATTTGGCTTCATGTAGTATCACTCTGCATCATATTTATCTATTATGTATGAAATATGGGCTCAGTGAGCAGTGAGAAAAGTAAGAAAGAAATTGGAGTGCGGGGACTAGTGAATAAGAAAGAGTCATTAAATCTCTATTATTGATGAGTTTCAGGTGTGATGAATTCTGGTGGATTACTGTCTTAAACTAGATGCTTAGAACACAGTAGGAATTCAGATACTGTCCTTGCCTTCAAGAGTATCAATACTGTATTTATTTCTCTTACATTTTTGAGTCCTTATTCCATGCCAAGTTCTTTATATGAATAAATTCATTTAATTATCACAACAGCTCTATGCCATAGGCATTATTACTTTCATTTCAAAGATGAAGACATTTAGGTGGAGAGAGTTGAAGAAATCGTGCCCAAGATTGCAAAGCTCATAAGTCAGGGATGGGGCTATGAACAGTCCGATATAGATCTGGAACTCATATTTTAACCACATATCTCTGTACTTCTAGTTGAACAGAATATTCTCTTCTGTATTAAGAAGGTAGTTAAATTGTTTTAAGTGTGTGATAAACATGTGTAAAAGACACAGTGAGCACTTATACTCAATTTTATAGGGAGAGAATGGAGAACCAGACTTCATAAAAGCAATAATTATATTTCCTTCTATGACGAATTACAAAATTGATACATAAAGAAAAGGAAAATATGTAGTTTGACTTCAGCATAATATTTCACTTAATATAGTTTCATAGTATCATCACACAGGTAAATATATTTGTGTTTCATAGTCCTAAGTCTCTATTTCCTGTTGAGTGGGTGATGTAAAAGTAGAAAGTGTACTACCAGAGTCTTCTGTATTGTGGAAAGGGAATCACAAACCAGCTAACAATTCTGACAATTTACAACAATAACTCTGATGAATGTGTCGTAGGTTGCATTACTTGCACTGTTTCGTAGCTAAATGGCTTCTGCATAATGGAGTCAGATGCAAAGGTCAATGAAAAGGTGAAAACATAACAGAAGGCCCTCATATTAGGGGTAATAGAAGGTACTTTTTCATTTATGCATTGAATGAAAAATATGTGTTGCAATGATATCATGCTAAATACTGTAAATAAAACTGGGATTAAGGTCCACAAGGACTGTAAAATTATTAATCCCTGCACTTGAGAGGCAAAGGAAGAACTGAGGAAAGAGTGGGGTGGAGAATATTTTGAAAATGGTATTAGAATCAGGATTGCCCTACTGCAATAAGAAGAAGGTTTCAAAAAGGAATGGAATATCAACATTATCACTTGCTGAAGAAAAGAAAATGAAACCCCCAAATATTCTGAGGTGACTGAGTAGTGATTAACAAAGTATACCACAATTTCCAGGATTTTTGTGGCACAGAATCCAGATCATAATCGTTAATAGATTCAGTGGGACTGACACTCAGAAAAGGTTAAGCTGCCCCAGGACAATGGTTTTGTGAAAAATGTTGAGAAACACATTCTACTGGCTTTGGCTTTCTTGGATTCCTGAATGAATAAATGAGTGACATAAATCTGTATCATAATTTTTTTGCAAGATTAATTTCTATAAGGAGAATTCTGAGGGATTAATTTGGTTATTTTTTCCCCTTCAGATTCCAATAAGAGGTCTTTTATCATGATTACATGCTTGAACATATTTCCAGGCACAATAGGATACTCAATGGCTATATTCAGAAGAGAAAAATGCCTTCTGTAAACTCTTATAAGAAAAATGATTATTTGAAAAAATATATTAACCATTCATAATGTGTAAGGCAAACTGCTAAGTTTCATGAGAAGTATGAAGATGCTTATCTCTAAGATTTATTTCCTATTCATTCCTACAGTGAGGGTGTGGCCACTGGTGATCTCAACTTTATTTCTTTTTTTAATTTGCATACTTATTGTATATTGAAACAGTTTTCATCTTATTTTATTTTTATTTTATGGCTGATTCTGGTGTCATTCTTTTTTTTTACATCTTTATTGGAGTATAATTACTTTACAGTGTTGTGTTAGTTACTGCTGTACAACAAACTGAATCAGTTATGTATACATATAACCCCATATACCCTCCTTCTTGAGCCTCCCTCCCACGCTCCCTATCCCAACCCTCTAGGTCATCAAAAAGCATCAAGTTCATCTCCCTGTGCTATTTAGCAGCTTCCCACTACCCATACATTTTACAGTTTACGCTAGCATTGACATATATAAATATGTCAGTGCTACTCTCTCACTTCATCCCAATGTACCCTCCCCACCCCCTCCCCGGTGTCCTCAAGTCTGTTCTCAATGTCTGCACCTTTATTCCTGCTCTGCCACTATGTTCATCAGTACCACTATTTTAGGTTCCATATATATGTGTTAGCATACGGTATTTGATTTTCTCTTTTGGACTTACTTCACTCTGTATGACAGACTCTAGGCATACACTACAAATAACTCAGTTTCATTCTTTTTAGGGCTGAATAATACTCCATTGTATACATGCACCATATCTTCTTTATCCATTCATCTGTTGATGGACATTTAGGTTGCTTCCAAGTCCTGGATATTGTAAATAGTGCTGCAAAGAACATCGTGGTACATATATATTTTGAATTATGGTTTCTCAGGGTATATGCCCAGTAGTAAGATTGCTGGGTCATATGCTAGTTCTATTATTAGTTTTTTAAGGAACCTCCATAATGTTCTCCATAGTGGCTGTATCAATTTACATTCCCACCAACAGTGCAGGAGGGTTCCCTTTTCTCCACACCCTCTCCAGCATTTAATTTTTGTAGATGTTTTGATGATGGTCATTTTAACCGGTGTGAGGTGATACCTCATTATGGTTTTGATTTGCCTTTCTCTAAATATTAGTGATGTTAGGCATCTTTTCATGTATTTGTTGACCATCTGTATGTCTTCTTTGGAGAAGGGTCAACCTAGGTCTTCTGCCCATTTTTTGATTGGATTGTTTGCTTTTTTGATATGGAGCTGCATGAGCTGCTTGCATATTTTGGAGATTAATCCTTTGTCAGTTGCTTTCTTTGCAAATATTTTCTCCCATTTGGAACATTGTCTTTTTGTTTTGTTTGCTTATGGTTTCCATTGTCAGTGCAAAAGCTTTTAAGTTTCATTAGGTCCCATTTGTTTATTTTTGTTTTTATTCTCATTACTCTAGGAGGTGGATCAAAAAACATCTTGCTGTGATTTATGTCAAAGAGTGTTCTGCCTATGCTTTCCTCTAAGAATTTTATACTGCCTGAGCTTACATTTACGTCTTTAATCCATTTTGAGTTTATTTTTGCATATGGTGTTAGGGACTGTTGTAATTTCATTCTTTTACTTGTAGCTATCCAGTTTTCCATCACCACCTACTGACGAGGCTCTCTTTTCTCCATTGTATATTCTTGCCAACTTTGTCAAACATAAGGTGACCATATGTGTGTGGGTTTATCTCTGGGCTTTCTATCCTGTTCCATTGATCTATATTTCTGTTTTTGTGTCAGTACTGTACTGTCTTGATTACTGTAGCTTTATAGTATAGTCCGAAGACAGGGAGCCTGATTCTTCTAGCTCTGTCTTTCTTTCTCAAGATTGCTTTGGCTATTCAGGATCTTTTGTGTTTCCATACAAATTGTAAATATTTTTTTGTTTTAATTCTGTGAAGAATGCCATTGGTATTTTATTTTTTAATTTTAACATCTTTATTGGAGTATAATTGCTTTACAATGGTATGTTAATTTCTGCTTTATAACAAAGTGAATCAACTATACATATACATATATCCCCAAATCTCCTCCCTCTTGCATCTCCATCCAATCCTCCCAATCCCACCCCTCTAGGTGGTCACAAAGCACTAAGCTGATCTCCCTGTGCTATGCAGCTGCTTCCCACTAGCTATCTCTTTTACATTTGATAGTGTATATATGTCCATGCCACTCTCTCACTTCATCCCAGTGTACCCTTACCATTCCTCTGTCCTCAAGTCCATTCTCTACATCTGCATCTTTATTCCTGTCCTGCCTCTAGGTTCTTCAGAACCATCTTTTTTTTTTTTTTAGATTCCATATATATGTGTTAGCATATTGTATTTGTTTTTCTCTTTCTGACTTACTTCACTCTGTATGACAGTCTCTAGGTCCATCCACCTAACTACAAATAACTCAATTTCGTTTCTTTGTATGGCTGAGTAATATTCCATTGTATATATGTGCCACATCTTCTTTATCCATTCATCTGTTGATGGACACTTCAGTTACTTCCATGTCCTGGCTATTGTAAATAGGGCTGCATTAACATTGTGATACATGACACTTTTTGAATTATGGTTTTCACAGGGTATATGTTCAGTAGTGGGATTGCTGGGTCGTATGGCAGTTCTATTTTTAGTTTTTTAAGAAACCTCCATAATGTTCTCCATAGTGGCTGTATGAATTTACATTCCCACCCACAGTGCAAGAGGGTTCCCTTTTCTCCACACCCTCTCCAGCATTTACTGTTTGTAGATTTTTTGATGGAAGCACTCAGACTGGTGTGAGGTGATACCTCAATGTAGTTTTGACTTGCATTTCTCTAATGATTAGTGATAGTGAGCAACCTTTCATGTGTTAGTTGGCAATCTGTATGTCTTCTTTGGAGAAATGTCTATATAGGTCTTCTGCCTATTTTTGGATTGGGTTGCTTGTTTTTTTGGTGTTGAGCTGCATGAGCTGCTTGCAAATTTTGGAGATAAATCCTTTGTTAGTTGCTTCATTTGCAAATATTTTCTCCCATTCTGTGGGTTGTCTTTTCATCTTGTTTATGGTTTCCTTTGCTGTGCAAAAGCTTTTAAGTTTCATTAGGTCTGATTTGTTTATTTTTGTCTTCATTTCCATTTCTCTACAGGGTAGGTCAAAAAGGATCTTGCTGTGATTTACATCATAGAGTGTTCTGCCTATGTTTTCCTCTAAGAGTTTGATAGTGTCTTGCCTTACATTAAGGTCTTTAATCCATTTTGAGTTTATTTTTGTGTATGGTTTTAGGGAGTGTACTAATTTCATTCTTTTACATGTAGCTGTCCAGTTTTCCCAGCACCACTTATTGAAGAGGCTGTCTTTTCTCCACTGTATATTCTTGCCTCCTTTACCAAATATAGGGTGACCACATGTGCGTGGGTTTAACTCTGGCCTTTCTATCCTGTTCCATTGATCTATATTTCTGGGTTTTTTTGTCAGTACCATACTGTCTTGATTACTGTAGCTTTGTAGTATAGTCTGAAGTCAGGGACCCTGATTCCTCCAGCTCCATTTTTCGTTCTCAAGATTGCTTTGGCTATTCGGGATCTTTTGTGTTTCCATACAAATTGTGAAATTTTTTGTTCTAGTTCTGTGAAAAATGCCAGTGGTAGTTTGATAAGGATTGCATTGAATTTGTAGATTGCATTGGGTAGTATGGTCATTTTCACAATGTTGATTCTTCCAATCCAAGAACATGGTATATCTCTCCATCTATTTGTATCATCTTTAATTTCTTTCACCTGTGTCTTATAATTTTCTGCATTCAGGTCTTTTGTCTCCTTAGGTAAGTTTATTCCTAGATAAATTTTTATTATTTTTGTTAAAATGGTAAATGGGAGTGTTTCCTTAATTTCACTTTCAGATTTTTCATCATCAGTATAGGAATGCAAGAGATTTCTGTGGATTAATTTTGTATCCTGCTACTTTACCAAATTCATTGATTAGCTCTAGTAGTTTTCTGGTAGCATCTTTAGGATTCTCTATGTACAGTATCAAGTCATCTGCAAACAGTGACAGCTTTACTTCTTCTTTTCCAATTAGGATTACTTTTATTTCTTTTTCTTCTCTGATTGCTGTGGCTAAAATTTCCAAAACTATGTTGAATAATAGACGGGAGAGTGGGCAACCTTGTCTTGTTTCTGATCTTAGTGAAAATGGTTTTAGTTTTTCACCATTGAGGATGATGCTGGTAGTGGGTTTGTCATATATAGCCTTTATTATGTTAAGGAAAGTTCCCTCTATGCCTACTTTCTTGAGTGTTTTTATCATAAATGCGTGTTGAATTTTGTCAAAAGCTTTCTCTGCATCTATTGAGATGATCATATGCTTTCTCTCCTTTAATTTGTTAATACGGTGTATCACGTTCATTGATTTGCGTAGATTGAAGAATCCTTGCATTCCTGGGATAAACCTCATTTGATCATGGTGTATGATCCTTTTAATGTGTTGTTGGATTCTGTTTGCTAGTATTTTGTTGAGGATTTTTGCATCTATGTTCATCAGTAATATTGGCCTGTAGTTTTCTTTCTTTGTGACATCTTTGTCTGGGTTTGGAATCAGGGTGATGGTGGCCTGTAGAATGAGTTTGGGAGTGTTCCTCCCTCTGCTATATTTGGAAGAGTTTGAGAAGGATAGGTGTTAGCTCTTCTCTAACTATTTGATAGAATTTGCCTGTGAAGCCTCTGGTCCTGGGCTTTTGTTTGTTGGAAGATTTTTAATCACAGTTTCAATTTCAGTGCTTTTGATTGGTCTGTTCATATTTTCTATTTCTTCCTGGTTCAGTCTTGGAATGTTGTGCATTTCTAAGAGTTTGTCCATTTCTTCCAGGTTGTCCATTTTATTGGCATACAGTTGCTTGTAGTAATCTCTCATGATCCTTTGTTTTTCTGCAGTGCCAGTTGTTACTTCTCCTTTTTCATTTCTAATTCTATTGATCTGAGTGTTTGCCTCTTTTTTTTGATGAGTCTGGGTAATGGTTTATCTATTTTTCATCTTCTCAAAGAACCAGCTTGTAGTTTTATTGATTTTTGCTATTGTTTCCTTAATTTCTTTTTCATTTATTTCTGATCTGATCTTTAATATTCTTTCTGTCTGCTAACTTTCTAGATTTTCTTCTTTCTCTTATTGCTTTAGGTGTAAGGTAAGGTTGTTTATTTGAGATTTTTCTTGTCTCTTGAGGTAGGATAGGTAGGATTGTATTGCTATAAACTTCCCTCTTGTAACTGCTTTTGCTGCATCCCATAGGTTTTGGGTCATCTTGTTTCATTGTCATTTGTTTTTAGGTATGTTTTGATTTCATCTTTGATTTCTTCAGTGATCTCTTGGTTATTTAGTAGTGTATTGATTAACCTTTATGTGTTTTTATTTTTTACAGATTTTTTTCCTATAATTGATATCTAGTCTCATAGTGTTGTGGTCAGAAAAGATCCTTGATACGATTTCATTTTTCTTAAATTCACCAAGGCTTGATTTATGACCCAAGATATGATCTGTCCTGAAGACTGTTCCCTGAGCACTTGAGAAGAAAATGTATTCTATTGCTTTTGGATGGAATGTCCTATAAATATCAATTAAGTCGATCTTGTTTAATGTAACATTAAAGCTTGTGTTTCCTTATTTGCTTTCATTTTGGATGATCTGCCCATTGGTGAAATTGAGGTGTTAAAGTCCTCTACTCTGCTTGTGTTAATGTTGATTTCCCCCTTTATGGCTCTTAGCATTTGTCTCATGTATTCAGGTTCTCCTATGTTGGGTGCATAAATATTTATAACTGTTATATCTTCTTGGATTGATCCCTTGATCATTATATAGTGTCCTTCTTTGTCTCTTGTAATAGTCCTTATTTGAAAGCCTATTTTGTCTGATATGAGAATTGCTACTCCAGCTTTCTTTTTATTTCCGTTTGCATGGAATATCTTTTTCCATTCCCTCACTTTCAGTCTGTATGTGTCCCTTGGTCTAAAGTGTGTCTCTTGTAGGCAGCATATATATGGGTATTGTTTTTGTATCCATTCAGCCAGTCTACATCTTTTGGTGGAGCAATTAATCCATTTACATTTAAGGTAATTATCGATATATATGTTCCTATTACCATTTTCTCAATTGTTTTGTATTTCGTATTGTAGGTCTTTTCCTTCTCTTTTGTTTCCTGCCTAGAGAAGTTCCTTTAGCATTTGTTGCAAAGCTGGTTTTGTTGTGCTGAATTCTCTTAGCTTTTGCTTGTCTGTAAAGGTTTTAATTTCTCCTTTGAATCTGAATAAGATCCTTGCTGGGTAGACTAATCCTGGTTGTAGGTTTATCCCTTTCATCACTTTAAGTATATCCTGCCACTCCCTTCTGGCTTGCAGAGTTTCTGCTAAAAGATCACCTGTTAACCTTATAGGGATTCCCTTGTATGTTATTTGTTGTTCTTCCCTTGCTCTTTTTAATATTTTTTCTTTGTATTTAATTTTTGATAATTTGGTTAATATGTGTCTTGGCGTGCTTCTCCTTGGATTTATCCTGTATGGGACTCTGCACTTCCTGGACTAGACTGACTATTTTCTTTCCCATATTAGGGAAGCTTTTGACTATAATCTCTTCAAATATTTTCTCAGTCCCTTTCATTTTCTCTTCTTCTTCTGGGAACCCTATAATTTGAATGTTGGTGCCTTTAATATTGTCCCGGATGTCTCTGAGACTGTCCTCAATTCTTTTCATTCTTTTTTCTTTATTCTGCTATGTGGTATTTATTTCCACTGGTTGATCTTCCAGGTGACTTATCCATCCTTCTGCCTCAGTTTTTCTGCTATTGATTCCCTCTAGAGAATTTTTAATTTCATTTATTTTGTTGTTCATCATTGTTTGTTTGCTCTTTAGCTCTTCTAGGTCCTTTTTAAATGTTTCTTTTATTTTCTCCATTCTATTTCCAAGATTTTGGATCATCTTTACTGTCATTACTCTGAATTCTTTTTCAGGTAGACTGTGTATTTCCTATTCATTTGTTTCCTCTGGTGTGTTTTTACCTTGCTCATTCATCTACTGTGTGTCTTCTCATTTTGCTTAACTTACTGTGTTTGGGGTCTCCTTTTCTCAGGCTGCAGGTTCGTAGTTCCTGTTGTTTTTGTTGTGTGCCTCCACGGGCTAAATTTGTTTCAGTGGGTTCTGTATGCTTCCTGGTGGAGGGGACTCTTGCCTGTGTTTTGGTGGATGAGGCTGGATCTTGTCTTTCTGGTTGGCAAGACTGCAACCAGTAGTGTGTTTTGGGGTGTCTGAGACCTTATTATGATTTTAGGCAGTCTCTCTGCCAATGGGTGGGGTTGTGTTCCTTGTGTAGGTAGTTGTTTGGCATAGGGTGTCCAGCACTGAAGCTTGCTGGCTATTGAGTGGAGCTGGGTCTTGGCACTGAGATTGAGATCTCTGGGAGAACTTTTGTCATTTGATATTATGTGGACCTGGGATCTGTCTGTTGGGCCCATGTCCTGAACTCGGCTCTCCCACCTTAGAGGCACATGCCTGACACCCAGCTGGAGCCAAAAGACCCTGTCCACAACATGGCTCAGAATAAAAGGGAGTAAAAAAGAAAGAAAGAAAGAAAAATAAAATAAAATAAAAAAGTTATTAAAATAAAAAAAATATTAAAAAAATGTAAAAAGTAATAAAAAAAGAAAGAAAGAAGAAAGAGAGCAACCAAACCAAAAAACAAATCCACCAATGATAACAAGCACTAAAAACTATACTGAAAAAAAAAAAAAAATACGGACAGACAGAACCCTAGGACAAATGGTAAAAGCAAAGCGATACAGACAAATTCCACAAAGAAATTAAATATACAAACTCACAAAAAGAGAAAAAGAAAATATATATATATATATATATATATATATATTTTTTTTTTAAAGGAAGAGAGCAATCAAATCAATAAACAAATCTACCAGTGGTACTAAACTCCAAATACTAAGCTAAGATAAACATAGGACCAAAAACAAATTAGATGCAGAAAGCAAACCTCAAATCTACAGTTTCTCCCAAAGTCCACCACCTCAATTTTTAGATGATTCGTTGTCTATTCAGATATTCCAGAGATGCTGGGTACATCAGGTTGATTGTGGAGATTTTTTCTGCTGATCCTGAGGCTTCATGGAGAAATTTCCCTTTCTCTCCTTTGGTCAGCCACTCCAGGGTTTCACCTTTGGATTTGGCCCCACCTTTGCATGTAGGTCACCTGAGGACGTCTGTTCTTCACTCAAACAGGACGGGGTTAAAGGAGCAGCTGATTAGGGGGCTCTGGCTCACTCAGGCCAGGCGAGGGAGGGGTATGGAATGTGGGGCTAGCCTGTGGTGGCAGAGGCTGGCGTGGCCTTGCACCAGCCTGAGGCATACCATGCGCCCTGGGTCACAGGACCCTGGCAGTGGAGGGCTCACAGGCTCCTGGGTGGGGAGGTGTGGATAGTGACCTGTGCTTGCACACAGGTTTCTTGGTGGCTGCAGCAGCTGCCTTAGTGTTTCATGCCCGTCTCTGGGGTCCGTGCTTATAGCCTTGGCTTGTGCCCATCTGTGGAGCTCGTTTAGGCAGTACCCTGAATCCCCTCTCCTTGCACACCCTGAAACAATGGTCTCTTGCCTCTTAGGCAGGTCCAGACATTTTCCCGGACTCCCTCCCCGCTAGCTGTGGTGCACTAGCCCCCTTCAGACTGTGTTCACACAGCCAATCCCAGTTCTCTCCTTGGGATCTGACCTCAGAAGCCAGAGCCTCAGCTCCCAGCCCCCATCTGCCCTGGCAGGTAAGCAGACAAGCCTCTCAGGCTGGTGAGTGTGTGTTGGCACTGATCCTCTGTGCGGGAATCTCTCCACTTTGCCCTTTGCACCCCTACTGCTGCACTCTCCTCTGTGTGTCAGAAGCTTCCCCAGCCCCCGCCATCTCCTGTCTCCACCAGCGAAGGGTCTTCCTAGTGTGTGGAAACTTTTCCTCCTTCACAGCTCTCTCCCAGAGGTGAGGTCCTGTCCTTATTCTTTTGTGTCTGTTTTTTTCTTTTTTCTTTTGCCCTACCCAGGTACGTAGGGACTTTCTTGCCTTTTGGGAAGTCTGAGGTCTTCTGCCAGTGTTCTGTAGGTGTTCTGTAGGAGTTGTTCCACATGTAGATGTATTTCTGATGTATTTTTGGAGAGGAAGGTGATCTCCACGTCTTACTCCTCCGCCATCTTGAAGGCCTTGGTAACTGCTCTGTTTTCTTCCGCCATTGGTCATTTGGTAGGGATTACATTGAACCTGTAGATTACTTTGGGTAGTATAGTCATTTGCACAATACTGATTCTTCTAAGACAGGAACATAGTATATCTCTCCATTTGTTTATGTCATCTTTGATTTCTTTCATCAGTGTTTTATAGTTTTCAGAAAACAGGTCTTTTGCCTCCTAGGTATTTTATTCATTTTGTTGTGATGGTAAACAGGACTGTTTCCTGAATTTTTCTTTCTGATCTTTCATTGTTAGTGTATAGGAATGCAAGTGATTTCTGTGCCTTAATTTTATATACTGCAACTTTACCAAATTCATTGATTTAGATGGTTTAGAAGTTTTCTGGTGGTATCCTTAGGATTTTCTATGTACAGTATCATGTCATCCGCAGTGACAGTTTTACTTCTTCTTTTCCAATTTGTATTCCTCTTATTTCTTTTTCTTCTCTGATTGCCGTGGCTAGGACTTCCAATATTATGTTGAATAATAGTGGGAAGAGTGGTCATCCTTGTCTTGTTCCTGATCTTAGGGGAAATGCTTTCAGTTTTTTACCATTAAGAATGATGTTTTTTGTGGGTTTGTCATATATGGCTTTTATTATGTTGAGGTAGTTTCCCTCTATGCTCACTTTCTGGATAGTTTTTATTATAAATGGGTGTTGAATTTTTTGAAAAGCTTTTTCTGCATCTATTGAGATAATCATATGGTTTTTATGTTTTGTTTTTTAATATAGTGTATCAGATTGATTGTTTTGCATATATTGAAGAATCTTTGAATCCTTGGGATAAATCCCACTTGATCATTGTGTATGATCCTTTTAATGTGCTGTTGGATTCTGTTTGTTAGTATTTTGTTGAGGATTTTTGCATCTATGTTCATCAGTGATATTGGTCTGCAGTTTTCTTTTTTTTGTGACATCTTTGTCTGGCTTTGGTATCAGGGTGATGGTGCCCTCGTAGAATGAGTTTGGGAGTTTTCCTCCCTCTGCTATATTTTAGAAGAGTTTGAAAAGGATAGGTGGTAGCTCTTCTCTGAATGTTTAATAGAATTCGCCTGTGAAGCCATCTGGTCCTGGAGTTTTGTTTGTTGTAATATTTTTAATTACAGTCTCAATTTCATACCCTGTGATTGGTTTGTTTATATTTTCTAATTCTTCCTGGTTCAATCTTGAAAAGTTGTACCTTTCCAAGAATTTGCCCATTTTTTCCAGGTTGTCCATTTTATTGACATATAGCTGCTTATAGTAGTCTCTTATGATCCTTTGTTTTTCTGTGGTGTTAGTTGTAATCTCTCCTTTTTCATTGCTAATTCTATTGATTTGAGTCTTCTCCCTTTTTTTTCTTGATAAGTCTGGCTAAAGGTTTATCAATTTTGTTTATCTTCTCAAAGAACCAACTTTTAGTTTTACTGATATTTGTTATTGTTTTTTTTTTCATTTCTATTTCATTTATTTCTGCTCTGATCTTTATGGTGTCTTCCCTTCAACTAACATTGTGTTTTCTTTGTTTTTCTTTTCCTAATTGCTTTACTTGTATGGTTAGACTGTTTATCTGAGGTTTTTCATGTTTCTTGATGTGAGCTTCAGTTGCTATAAACTTCCCTCTTAGAACTGCTTTTGCTGCATGCCTTATGTTTTGGATCATCGTGTTTACATTGTCATTTTTTCTAGGTATTTTTTTTAATTTCTTCCTGATTTCTTCAGTGATCTCTTGGTTATTTAGAAGTGCACTCTTTAGCCTCCATGTATTTTTGTTTTTTACAATTTTTTTTCCCCGTAATTTATTGTAATCTCATAGTGTTGCTGTTGGAAAAGATGCTTGATATGATTTCAATTTTCTTAAATTTCCCAGGCTTGATTTGTGACCCAAGATGTGATCTATTCTGGAGAACGTTCTGTGAGCACTTGAGAAGATAATGTATTCTTCTGCTTTTGCATGAAACATCCTAAAAATATCAATTATGTCTGCCTGGTTTATTGTGTCACTTAACGCTTGTGTTTCCTTTTTTATTCTCTGTCTGGATGATCTGTCTATTGGTGTAAGTGAGGCATTAAAGTCTCCCACTATAATTGTGTTACTGTTGATTTCTCCTTTTGTGGCTGTTAGCATTTGCCTTATGTATTGGGGTGCTTCTATGTTGGATGCATAAATATTTGTAATTGTTATGTTTTCTTCTTGGATTGATCCCTGATCATTATGTAATGTCCTTCCTTATCTCTTGTAACAGTCTGTATCTTAAAGTCTATTTTATCTGATATGAGTATTGCTACTCCAGCTTTCTTGTGATTTCCATTGGCATGCAATATCTTTTTCCATCTCCTCATTTTCAATTCTGTATGTCTCCCTGGGTCTGAAATGGGTCTCTTGCAGAGAGCATATATAAGGGTCTTGTTTTTGTATCCATTCAGCTAGTCTGTGTCTTTTGGTTGGAGCATTTAATCTATTTACATTCAAGGTGATTATCGATATGTATGTTCCTCTTACCATTTTCTTAATTGTTTTGGGTTTGTTTTTGTGGTTCTTTTTCTTCTCTTGTGTTTCCCACCTAACAAAATTCCTTTAGCATTTGTTGAAAAGCTGGCTTGGTGGTGCTGAATTATCATAGCATTTGCTTGTCTATAAAGCTTTTCATTTCTGTGTCGAATCTGAATGAGATCCTTGCTGGGTAGAGTAATCTTGGTGTAGGTTTTTCTCTTTCATCACTTTAAATATATCTTGCCACTCCTTTCTGGCCTGTAGAGTTTCTGCTTAGAAATCAGCTAAGAACCTTGTGGGGATTCCCTTGTATGTTATCTGTTGCTTTCCCTTGCTGCTTTTAATATTTTTTTCTTTGAATTTAATTTTTGTTAGTTTGATTAATATGTGTCTTTCATATTTGTCTTAGGGTTTATCCTGTATGGGACTCTCTGCACTTCCTGGACTTGAGTGGCTATTTCCTTTTCCATGTTAGGCAAGTTTTCAAGTATAATCTCTTCAAATATTTTCTCAGCCCCTTTCTTTTTCTCTTCTTCTTTGGGAACCCTATAATTTGACTGTTGGTGTATTTAATGTTATTCCAGAGGTCTCTGAGATGCCCTCAATTCTTTTCATTCGTTTTTCTTAATCTTCTCTTTGACAGTTATTTCCACCATTTTATCTTCCAGGTCACTTATCCGTTCTTCTGCCTCAGTTATTCTGCTATTGATTCCTTCTAGAGTATTTTTAATTTCAGTCATTGTGTTGTTCATCACTGTTTGTTTGCTCTTTAGTTCTTCTAGGTCCTTGTTAAAAGTTTCCTCTATTTTCTCCATTCTGTTTCTGAGATTTTGGTTCATATTTACTATCTTTACTTGAATTCTTTTTCAGGTAGCTTGCTTATTTCATCTTCATTTATTTAGTCTTGTAGGTTTTTTACCTTGCCCCTTCGTCTGTAACATTTTTTTGTCACATCATTTTTTTTTTTTTTTTGGATGGGTGGGGCTGTATTCCTATCTTACTGGTCCTTTGGCCTGAGGTGTCCAGCACTGAAGTTTGTGGGCAGTTGTGTAGAGCCGGGTCTTGGTGCCGAGATGAGGACCTCCAGGAGGTCTCACTCCAATTAATATTCCCTGAGATCTGAGGTTCTTAGTCCAGTTGTTTGGATTTGGCACTCCTACCACAGGAGCTCAGGCCCAACCCCCAGTGTGGGAACCAAGATCATGCAAACTGTGTTTCACAGCAAAAGAAAAGAAAAAATGGAGCAGTACAATAACAAAGAATAAAAATAAAATAAAATTAGAAAGGTAAAAATAAATTAGGTAAAATAAAATTGTAATTGGAACAACAACAACAAGTTAAATCAAAACCACAACAGAAAAAAAGAAAGATGATAAAGAAAAAAAGGGAACAAGCCAAAAGGAGCAGAACAATAACAAACTATGAAGAATAAATTAAAATTAGACAAATAAAATATTTATTAGATAAAATAAAAATATAAATGGATCAACAAAAAGGTAAAACAGAATCCCAATCTAGAAGAATAAAACAAAAAAAATGACCATAAAAGGCCTTGGATATGGTGGGGTGGAGCTTAAGCAAGAGGTGGAACTTAGGCAGGGATGGGATTTAGGATGGGGAGGGACCTAGGTGGGGGTGATATTCAAGTGTGGGGTAGGGCCTAGGTTTAAGACCTCCATGGAAGGGGAGATACAGCACAATCAGAGGGGACCTCTGGAGGGTGGAGTTCTGGAGTTTGGAGGTAAGGCCTTGGGTGAGGATGTGTGGGTGGGGTTTAAGCCCAACGCTGTTGGAGCGGGTCTCAGATGAGGTCTCCAAGTGCTGTGTGTAGAGGTAAGGCCCTGGGTGGGGGTGTTGGGTCGGGGCTTGGGCTCTGCATGGCAGCAGGGAGGGCAAAGGACTAAGCCTGGGAGCCCAAGAGGCTCCCCAGTGCTGAAGTGGACAGAGAAAACACTGGCCACACTCCCTTCCATTCCTCTGCCCCCCTAAGTGTCTCCCCTGTCATTGCTGGACCCCTACACCTGTCCTGCCAGGTGTAGAAACTCCTCCCCTCCCCCAGCTGCCCCCCAGGGGTGCTGGTCCCATAGGCCCAGACTTTAGTTTTGCTCCCCCTTCCCTTCCTCCCACTCCCTCAGGACCTGCATGGCTGGAGGGAGCCTCAATGGGCAGAGGATAAGGCACAGGATCTCAGCAGGCTCCCAGGGGCCCAAGTGGGCAGGGGAAACACTGGCCAAACTCCCTTTTGATTCTCTGCACCCCCAATGGTCTCCCCCTTTCCCTCTCCAGGAGAGGAATCCCTTCCCCTCCCCCAGCTGCTCCTCAGGGATGCCAGTCCGTCCTGCCTCCACTTCTCCGTTCCCCACTCCCACCTAGGTCCTACCTGGTTGCTGGGGGTTCCTCCCATCCCCTTAGGTGTCTGAGGTACCCCACCAGTGCCTGGTAGGTGCCCTAGTTGTGTGGAGATGCAAATTCTTAGTCCTCCTAGTCTGCCATCTTGACTCTGCACTTCGTGGTCTCAGCTTATGAAATAGAAGGGACCTTCTATTTCATCCCTATGAAAACTTATGCTGATATTCTTAAATTTCATTGAAATGTTGGTTATTTGGGGTTCTCAGGGATAAATGCATATTCTTATTTATTTGAAAATCTATCTATCTATCTATCTATCTATCTATCTATCTATCTATCTATCTATCCATCACAACTATCTATTATATTTAGTCCAGCATCTAACTCTTCCTTAACAGGATAATGGGGAAAAAGGGCAGAAGGAAATCCTAGATCATCTCAAGATAAGATTAAAGCAAAGATAACCAAATTTTAGAACAAACCTTCCTTATGTAAATGAAATTAAAAGAACATGCAACATTTTTGTATATAGAGGCATAATATAAATTAATCATACAACCACAAGTAATATGAGGACAATAACCAAGGAACAAAAATATTACATAAATTGCTTGATTTAAAAGATGACCAAAAGTATAATATATGTTAAAATAAGCTAAAATTCTCCCTTTCTAACCTGATCAATAATGAGAGTTAATACAGAAAGAAACCAAACATGTTTATATTAGGTCTTTTTTCCCCTGAGGCAACCTCCAGCTTCTTCCCCACAGGGAAGAACACTAGAAGTTAGGAAATTCCAAACTTCTAGAAGCCAGAGTCCTCTGAAAATACAAATCAAAATATAGTCTCCACTAGGATACTGCTTCTTAAGACTCAAGAACCAGGAAATAATTTTCTGCATTTCAAGAACCAGGAGAGAAGGTAGGAAATGCATCCAACCATACTTCTTCATTGCTCCCTGAGAAATTATAAGAGAGATGAGGATCTCATTGTAACATAAACATCAAGGATAATCACTCTTGTCCATTCATGTGATTTCTAAATATTTGAATATTTATTACATTTGTTAGCATCTGGCCTAGTTTATTGATGAATTTACTTCTGGTTTGAGGTTCTATTCTTTTGCTTTGTTAAATATATATGCAAACTTGGATGTTGGTGGTAATGAAGTGTTAACATTTTCATTGTAATTGTACTAACTAAAGATTAGACAACATCTTGTAAGCTAGATGCTTCAAGTTTAAGCAGGGACCCAGATAAAATCCTGTTATGACTTTGTACCCAATGTTCCAATGAATTATTTATATTAAAACGTATACATTTGTACTGGCAGGTTAAAGATTTTGATTATTTATGATTTGAGAAAACAGAGATACTGGTTAAATCATACACATATATTGTTAAAGTATGTGTTGGTGTTCCCCTACCATAAGAGAAAGCCTTATGGAATTACAAGTGCTTTACTGAGGAGCCAGTATTATTTCCTCAGCATGAGTTTTAATGACTGTAATCCTATAGTCAATGAAGTCATCATGTATCTGACCAGGGATCTATCAAAGATTTCCAGGGCCCTGGAACTTTTATCTCATCCTACTTGCTCATGCCTAAAATTCTCATCAAATTTTGAACTGTGTTCAATTTCCTTTGAGAGTAAATGTAGTCTAGATTTTTATACGCTTCTTATACCTTGAAATTAATCAAATCTCCAAAAGCAATTTTTAAACCAAAGAAGGATGAGGAAATAGCCCAAAGCCTCCAGAATTGAGGAAAAGTAAACATGGGAAGAAGGAAAAGGCTAAGACAAAAGAAGGCTAAGACAAACCTGCATTTAGCCTAGTGGTTCTCCCTGGCTTTGCTTCATATTCACCTGGAGATTTGAAAACAATACTGATGCGTGGGCCCTTCCTCTGTCTAGAGTGCTTTCAACATGTCACATAGATGCTTCTGATACATGGTTAATATGAGAATCACTGCTTTACATACTGAATCCTTGGCTTCTCCTGAGGTAAGCCAAATGATTTGGCATTTATTCCCACTCCACATGGTGAGCTTCACTTACAGTCCTCTAACCATTTAATAAATATTTCATGTAAAATAAATTTGATGCAGTTCTTTTGAGAGAAAATTACTTTTTCCCCCAAAAATGCCATTCAGTAAGCATCAAGGTTGGTGAAAACATGAAGAATGTAAACATCACCAAATGCATGCATGAACTGTCACTGTCACTAAAGTGGAGGGATCCAGCTGATATAATTCCACAACAGAAAATGCAGCAAGGGATTTTTTTTTTTCCCCTGAATGCCCAAAGCTGAGGAAGAAGAAGCTGAAAATGCAAGTCTTTGTATCCTCCAATACATGTTATGAAAACCCCTGGAGTTTTTTGGATCCTTTGTAATAGAGGGAGAGAAAAAGAAAGAAAAAAAGAAATAAAGGGATCTGACAACACAACTATAAAGATGGCAGATGCTGAATGTAACATGTACTGCAAGATTATTTATCAGAGCAAAGCTAATGTTTTAACAGGTAAAATGTTCTCATTAAACTCTAATAAAATTTAGCTTCCTAAAAGAAGTAAAGCCATTTTTATCTCCCTAAGTCTTCAGAGGAAGCTCCGTTATCAGAATCAAATTCTTCTAATTCAGCTACTCCACAGAGAAATCTAAAATTCCAAAGCAGGATTTTATTCCTGTGAATACATTTTTTGTTAGAAGTTATTTTTACATGTTAAAGACAATAGTATGGTGCAAATGCAGTTGGAAGCCTTGA
Organism: Balaenoptera acutorostrata; assembly: GCF_949987535.1. Taxonomy (NCBI): domain Eukaryota; kingdom Metazoa; phylum Chordata; class Mammalia; order Artiodactyla; family Balaenopteridae; genus Balaenoptera; species Balaenoptera acutorostrata. Next base: position 30,506,780 of record NC_080076.1, on the reverse strand, counting down.
AGAATGGTCTGTTATTATCTGGCATTGTCTATAATTAATATCAATTAGAATCTATTAAATTTAATAGACTTTGAGTTATTGAGTTTAATTCAATTTCAATAAATTTCAATTAAGTGCAATTTGTTTCCATTACTTTTATTAATTTCAGTCACTTTCAATTACCTTCAATTAATTTAATTTACTGGCAATATATGTTCAGGTAATTCCCTATTACTTTCAATTAGTTTCTGTTCATTTCAATGGGTTTCATTTGCTGCTAACTGATTTCATAAAAATAAATGTGCAGCTATGATATAGTTTCTATATTCTACAGTCATACAAACTAATTAGCTCTACATTCAAACTTACCATAACACAATTAGAACACTATTCAATCTGCATACAATCAGTATTAACTTCTACTCATCTTCTCCCTGGGTTGATGTATCTGAGAAGCCTAGCCTGCTATGGAGAGTCTGGCATTTGCAGAGATGTCAGAACTTTCAATTGATTGATTCATTGATCCATTGCCTCTGCTTTGTATCTAGAATCTGTGAGGTGTTGGAGGTAATAGAGGTAAAAGAGAGTACATTTAGGAGATTACAACAGGACTTCCCCCAAACAATTACACTGATGTTTGATGGAATGACCTGGATATGTCTTATTCACTATGGTACTCACAGCATGAACACAATACTTCACAGACTAGGTATTCAACAAATCTCATGAATCTTTTCTGAATCTGTCAGTAAAATCGGTATTTAGGTGGAGAAGCAGGATAATCCGGACAATTCTGGGTCTCACAGTTATGGACATGTTCTCTCTATGGAAGGAAAAACTCATAAAATTATCAATTATTAGTGTTAGAGGGAAAAAATCAGACAGCGTGTAGTCTAATATTCTGCCATTTAAGTTTTTGCAGTCAAGTAAGTGATGTATTTAATAGGTATATTGCATTACTAATTCTACAGGTAACAACCTTACCTGTTCAACCTAGGGAGCATCTGCATTGAAAAACTATCAACACATAGCTTGCAGAGCACTTTAGCCTCTGTGAACATATTTCATGCTTCTAAGAACCTTATGAAGAAAACGGTGCAAATTTTGTTATTTGCTTTGAGAAATTAAACTATATTGTGGTGAAATCGTTCATTCAATAATGGATAACTAGGCAATGGTGGGGTTTAGGCAAAAGTAGTCATAATGACAGAAAAATCCAGACCTAGGGTAGTTTTGAGTGCTACTATTTAGGAACAGAAGCATTTCATATCTGTAGGTAAAAAAATCCAGACCACTCTCCCTAAGATGATGAATAAGTTCTGTGGTCCAAGCTATGCAAAGCAGGCAGCTTATGTGCCTTGGAGAGACACATAGAGCAAATGACTCACTTACTAGGCCTCCTGTTTCCTCCACTCAAGGCTTCCTTAGAAAAATGTACCTGTCTGAATGAAAGTGGCTGTTTGTGTGACAGCTGGATAAAGCACATTGCATGAATGGAGCATAACACCCTTCCAGAGGAGTGCCTGTTGCCTGTTGCCTGCAAGAAGAGATGGCTTTGAGCAGAGTTATTTGGCAGCAGGGCAATGCTCAAGCACAAGAAGACTTGGCGGATTCCCAACATATCTCTGGCAGAAAATTCACTGTGAGAATAGAGAGGAGGCTGAATCCAAATCAAGTTGTCAGAGCCCTTCAGCTAAGATGTGGGAGGTCCTGAGAGGGAAACCAGGGACTATTAAGGTCAAAAGGAAAATGGGCTAGAGGGAATGACAGAGTCATTTGAAATGAGCCTGGAGGAATCTCATCCTGGGAGATTCCCACTGGCAGGGATGACCCTTCCCCATAGTGGCTTGCTGAAAGCAAAAATGGAGACAAGAGAAGGTGTAGACCATCAAAAAGCCAAACATTTAGCAAATTGGGTCAGGGACTATAGATAACTAATCTATAATCACTTTGCCATTTTAAATTCTATTTCTCTAGACCTATCCTAAGTTAACATAATAAATATTTCCATAAATGTTCAATGAGTGTCCCTATGGCTCCCCAGGACATATTCTTTTCCCCATGTAATTGCTCCAAGTAATTCAAACTCCATGCTCTGTTCTTTCCCACATTGCCTTCCTCTCAACTCTCCACCAATCTGAATGTTACTCGTCCTCCAAGGCCTGTGGATATCAAGTGTTAAGTCTTTCCAGAAATCTCCCTCACTGATATCAGTGAACTTCAATGCACATAAATTTATCAAACATTTATTGAGCTCTGAGTACATGTCAGGAAAATGAGAATTAAATTGTGTCCTCAACTCTGTTATGCTCTGGATTTCTCAATATAATAGGGACAATAATATAAAAACCTTCTGTTATTTTCTAAATATTCATTTTATTTCCATGTATACTTGTTAAGTTTTTGATCATTTGAATCTAAGTATAGATTCATGTGGTCTGCCTTGATCATGGTTTCTTCTTTGTATGGGGTGAGGGGAGGTACACATGAATCGTCAGAGCCAAAAAATATGAGAGCATTTCTTATGTCAAATAAACACAGTTCTGTCAAACGATGATGAAAGAGTATAACATTGACCTTCGGACAAGATATCAAAACTAAATGAAGTATATCAGGGACCTGTAAATTTTGAACCCAGAGATGTCTTTGGTTTCTTAGAAAAGTATAAGATGGCACTCACAATATGAAGGCAAGGAGTCAGAAGAAAGTAACCAGAGATGCAAAGACATTGTTCAACTCTCTGGGCCAAGTAAGTGTTCAGTTACCTCAGGATTAGAAACATGAACTTTGCAAGCTTTTCTACCTGTGGGTAATTGTCTTCATTCTGTTAGTCTTTGGTATTGGGTCAAGTTTATATTTATGTTTTCTTTCCCCTGTTTCTAATTTTGGAGCTCATCTTAACTGTAAACATAGGAAGACAGAAAAGGGTATATGTCTCTACTTAGCCTAGTTTTAAATCAGGAATAGAAACAATGTCTTCCTGAAAAGTGTTATAGACAGTAGCAGCAGAAATCACAATAAGAGAACCCCTAGGAGAAAGTGGAACCAAAAGAAGAGGCTGAGGGCTATTTATTAAGACCCTTCTGCCTACCTGGATTGTTCTTTGACCAAACATTGGAGAAAAATGAGTGTGTAAGTTTAATATGAGGGACTTTCCATTACGAAGATTTCTGCTGCCTTTTAAACAAAATGAGATCTTTGTGATATATGGGTGATAGAAGCATACATGTGCTTAAGGGTTTACAATTCATTTTTGTGTGTATTTAAGCCATGAAGGGTGGTTATTGTAACAGGCTCTCAGTTGGCCTCCCTCCCTTCTGACACTCTCTCCTCTAATCTTTTCAGCAAACAGTTGGTGGACTCATCTCCATTAATAGTGCCTTTGTCATGTCACTGCCAAAATCATAAACTTCCATTTAGCTTTATTTCCTACCACTTCACTTTCAAAAGCTCCTACTAGACTCATTGGGTCTTTTCATTCTTCTCATCTATCCATTACTTCTCATCTCTGAATTCACAGACCCACCTTCTCACTCTCATTCTCACATCTTTCCATTCCCTCTAAATGCTTTATCTCCTCCATTCTTGCTTCTTAAGCTCTATGAATCTTCTAAAATTGTACAAAAATTTGCTTTTTCTTAAAGCTGATGATGACTATACAACCTTCCATTCTTGGGACCATCCCTACAAGCACAGATGATAAAGCACTGGTATAATAATGTCAATATGCCATGTTGAATTCTTTAATTACAAGGAGATTGATAACTGCCACAAGGAGGATCCTTGACTTATATACCTTCTGCCTACTTTTCAGACCATATCAACAATGAAAGATGGCAGAAGTCCTCTCAGTATCTTCTGAAATACCTGCTTTCTTCCATCTCAAGGAGGGTAAGGCAATGTGTTATTGAAGTGATTAGACTAAAATCTGGCATGGATCAAAAGGCACCTGTGTTTGATGAGAAGGGATCAGTTAGCTTGAATGTCCACATCCACTGGATACAAATTTGTATATTTTTTTCTGCTGAGACATCTAAAATATATTCCAGATAAGTGAAGCCTATGATTTTCTCAGGTTTCAGAAATCTTAATGCTTTTTGCATCAGTATAAAACAAAACTTTCCAAATCTTTCAAATCATTGAGGGTTAGATTAATCGGAGTTTCTAGAATTTTACACTTTGTATCCCTGTGTCTTTGTGTAATCATTTGTGGGCAAAGTGTTTTTGTTTCCAATGAACACGTCTACAAAACCCTGCATAGACTGCTCTTTTCTTTCCGCAATCTTAGTGGAGAATTTATGCCCCAGAGCTTGAGAGCTCCTCACATAATTCAATAAAACACCATCCCATTGATTCCAAATACCTCAGAAACCTCAAAGTCTCTGATAGTCTCAGAAGACTAGCTGACCAAGAGGCAAAGGAAGGTAGGTTTTAGCTACTTGTGGTAAGAAATTAGATCAATGCAAAGAAGACAACTTCACATGTAGACATAATTCAGCATGTCCAAGGTCTGCATTGCATCTGTACAGCAAAAGTTTCAACCAGAACCTTAGGCAAGACCTCTCTGACACTCTGGGTCCTGATCTATAGAACAAAGAAATTGGACCCAATTTTACTTGTTTTTCTTTTAATTCTACCACTCTGTATTTCTATAGTATGCCGGTTACGCTGTTTTCTTCCCTTCACTATCACCAGATGTATTTTTAAAACCTTCTTTGCTCTTTGAGACACAAGAGGGAAAAATTTACAAACTCCATCACCTCGCCTTGCCCTTTAGCTTTTAGTTAGTTTTGGCTAATGGGAGGCCTTGGCAGGAGCTCAGAGGAATGGAAGAGAGCTAGGTTGTTATATGTCTTCCCTACACTCTGCCTCTTCAGGGCCATGTTTTCTAGTAGTAGCCATGTCTCTCTGCAATTAAAACTCATGTCAATTAGCAGATCTTCCCCAACTCTTATCTCTCACAGGACTCTGGGTATCACTAGCTTCCCCCTTGCTCCTTCAGGCCCAAGCTTGACAATAGCTTCCAATTTTTTCTAATCTCTAGGTGCCACAATATTCCTTGTCAATTCTCTTACTCTATTTACATTTTGGTAATTAATTCCTTTTATAGTCACATGAGCCATCAGAGTTGAAATTGTGTTTCCTGCCAGGCCCTTGACTGATATGTATGATTAGATAGTATTGATAATATTTTTAAAGGTAAAACAATGAAAACACTATGACATAAATCATTTGAATGGAGTGGATAATAGAAAGTTTTATATTCTTTCCCTAATAGAGACTGAATCACTGAACTATGTAGGAATCAGGAGAAAGATCCCCTTCCCTTTCTTTCCTTGGCATCCAGATTGATCTGTGATAGAAAGGAATTGGTAGGCAGGGGATGGGGATGGAGCAGTAAATAAGATGTAACATACTTCCATAAAATAAATAACATTATAAATGATACACAATATTTTTTGCTGGTGCTTCTATATAATAAAATATATTAATGTCCTATTGCTCCTTTAACAAATTATAACAAACTTGGCAGCTTAAAACAACATACATGTATTCTCTTATAGTTCTGGAAGCAAGAAGTCCAAATCTATTTCACTGGGCTGAAATCAGGGTATTGGCAGGGCTATGGTCCTTCTAGTGGATCCGAGGGGAAAATCCCATTTCTTTGCCTTTACAGCTTCTAGAGTTGCATTCCTTGTATTTCTTGGCTCATACCCCTTCCTCTATCTGAAAAGCTTGCAGCATAATATCTTACTTCAGTGGTCATATTGACTTCTACTCTCATACTCTACTCTGTTCCCCTCTTATAAGAACACTGGTGACTACACTGAGGGCCAATCAAGATAATCTATGATAATTTGTCCAGTGCAAGATTCTTAAGTTAATCATATCTGCAAGGTTTCCTTTGTTTTATATAAGGTAATATTCATAGATTCAAGGGACTAGGATGCATATATTTTTCGAGGCTCTTATTCAGCTTACCACAGTGTGATGGTTGATTATTTGTGTTGGCTTGACTGGGCCACAGATTTTCCAAGTATTTGGTCAAACAGTAATTTGATTGTGTCTATGAGTGGGTTTCTGGATGTGATTAACATTTGAATGGGTAGACAGAGTAAATAATATTGCCCTCCCTAATGTAGGTGGGCCCCATCCAATCAGTTGAAGGCCTGAAGAGAACAAAAATACTTACCCTTCCATGAGTAAGGGGGAATTTTCTCCTGCCCAACCACATTGAGTGGGGACTTCTTAGGGTTTTTTTTTTACAGTTTTGGACTCAAACTGAAACATCAGCTCTTTCTGGGTCTCCAGCCTACCAGCATTTGGACTGGAGTTACACCATCATCTCTCTTGAGTCTCAGGCCTACAGACCTAAATGGAAACTTACACCATTGGGTCTACCCAGTTTGCAGACTACAAATCTTGGGACTTGTCAGCCTCCATAACCACAACCTCATACATTCCTTATAATAAATCATATAATAAATCATTTCTTTCTTTCTTTCTTTCTCTTTCCTTCTTTCTTTCTTTCTTTCTTTCTTTCTTTCTTTCTTTCTTTCTTCTTTCTTTCTCTCCCTTCTTCAATATACAACTCTTATTTTTCTGTTTCTCTGGAGAACCCTGACCAATATACACAGATGGCCTTTTAATCTGTTATCTAAGTTCTCCTCATGTCTTGATTAGTGTGGAGCTCATTTAAAAATCTAAAAAAAGGATGGAAATTTGAGAATATATTAGAAATATAAAAATAAATGGAACAAGAGCATGAGGAAGTAGATGTCAACAGCTGAAATATAAACTCCAAAAATGTATACAATATAAGCTGCTTTAAAATCTTCAGGATAAGGATTGTGTGCAGTGGTTTTTCAGCAGATATAATGACTAGAATTAGAGTGTTATGATTAATTGGATAAAGTTAATGGCCAGATATATAGAAACTTCTCCCATTGCATCAAAAAGAATGAAATGCCCAGCAATAAACATATGTAAGTTGGAAAAAGACGTGTACTCTGAAAATTATAAGATGTTGATGAGAGAAATTGAAGATGATGCAAACAGATGAAAAGATATACCATGTTCTTGGATTGAAAGAATCAATATTGTTAAGATGACCACACTACCCTAAACAATCTACAGATTCAATGCAATCCCTATCAAATTACCAATGACATTTTCCACATAACTGGAATAAAAAAGTTTAAAATTTGCATGGAAACACAAAAGACAACAAATAGCCAAAATAATCTTGAGAAAGAAGAATGGAGCTGGAGGAATGATGCTCCCTGACTTCAGACTATATTACAAAGCTACAGTAATCAAACAGTATGGTATTGGCACAGAAACAGATACATAGAACAATAAAATAGGATAGAAACCGATGCACTTATGGTCAATTAACCTATGACAAAAGAGGCAAGAATATACAACATAGAAAAGACAACCTCTTCAATAAGTGGGGCTGGAAAAACTGGACAGCTACATGTAAAAGAATGAAATTAGAACATTCTCTAACCCCATATACAAAAATAAACTCAAAATGGATTAAACCTAAATGTAAGAGTGCATACTATAAAACTCTTAGAGGAAAACATAGGCAGGACTCTTTTTGGATCCATCTCCTAGAGTAATGGAAACAAAAGTAAAAATAAACAAATGGGACCAATTAAACTTAAAAGCTTTTGCACAGCACAGGAAACCATAAACAAAATGAAAAGACAACCTCCGGAATGGGAGAAAATATATGCAAACAATGTGATGACAAGGGGTTATTTCCAAATTATACAAAAAGCTCATACAGCTCAATATAAAACAAACAATCCAATTAAGAAATGGACATAAGACATCAGTAGACATTTCTCCAAAGATGGCATACAGATGACCAACAGGCACTGAAAGCATGCTCAACATTGCTAATTATTAGAGAGATGAAAATCAAAACCACATGAACTATCACTTGACACTGACCAGAAGGACCAGTATCAAAAAGTATAGAAATAATAAATGCTGGAGAGAGTGTGGAGAAAATGGAAACCTCCTGCACTGCTGGTGGAAATGTAAATTGGTGAAGACACTATGGAGAACAGTATGGAAGTTCCTCAAAAAAACTAAAAAATGAGCTACCATAGGATCCAGCAATCCCATTCCTGGGCGTATATATGGAGAAAACCATAATTCAAAAAGATACATGCACACAAATATTCATAGAGCACTATTTACAATAGCTAAGACATTGAAGCAACCTAAATGTCCATCAACAGAGGAATGAATAAAGAAGATGTGGTATGTGAGTGTATATATATATATATATATATACACATATATATATAAAATGGAATATATATATTCCATTATGTGTATATATATATATATATATATAAATATACACATAATGGAATATATATTATATGTAAATAAACATGATATATAATATTATATATTATCATTATGTGTATATATATACATATATATAAAATGGAATACATATATCATATTATATATGTATATATATATACAATGGAATATATATAAAAATAAACATGAGATCTAATATATATTATCAATATGTTTCTAATATATAATGTATATTATGTTATATATTATATAATATATAATTATAGATTGTATTATTATATTATATATGAATATAATGATTGTATATATAATATTATATTCATACATAGTATAATATATTATAATAATATAAATATAAAAAAATTTATATTATGTAATATATTATATATACCATATAATGTATAATATATATTATATTTATATGTAATACATAATATATAATGTATTATATAATATGAAAAATTATATATTATAATTATATTATAATTATATTATATATAATGATATATAATATAATTATTATTATATTATACAATATTATATATTATATTATTTATAAATATAATATGATGTAATCATATAAATATAATAATGTATATAATTATATAATTATTTAATTATTTAATAATTTATATAATCTTTTATATAATATAAATGATTTCATGTTACCTAATATATAATATAATATATTATACATAATATATATTAAATATATTATATATCATATATTGTATTATTTTTATTTTAATATTATATAATTATTATATAATATTTATTTTATATTATATATAATGTAATATTTATTATAATTATATAATATATTAATTATTTATAATTTATAATAACGTATTAAATTTAATATAATACATATTTATATACAAATATTAAAATATATTAGTAATTATGTTATATTATAATGTAGTAATTATATAATATAGTAATTATATAATAACACAATAATAATATTGTATTATATAATAATATTTATTATATAATAATAATTATGATATAGTCTATCATGTAAAAATATAATAGAATGTAATACTATATAAATGTAATGTAATATTATGATTATATAATATATTTTTATGTTTTATAATTATTATAGTATTACATTCTACCCAATAATATATAATTTTATAATTTTTACATTTTATTATATTTATATATAATATAATAGAATATATTATAATAATTTAATATAATATTTATAATATATAAGCACAACATAATAATAATTATATTTATTATAAATTATATAATTAATAATTATATTAATTATAAATTATTAGAATGTTTATATGAATATAATATAGAATGTGATGATTATATAAATATAATATATAATGTTATGATTATATAAATATATATTTTTTATGTTATTGCATTTTATTTTATTTATATTATATGATAATATGATGATATATAACAAATTATATATATTATATAATATGAAATTATTTATATTATATTCTATATTATACATTATATATAAATATCATATATGATATATATTTTACATTGTATTTTATATATATTATAATATGTATTATATAATATATAATATTTATTATGCAATAAATATATATTTATTTATTATAAATTGATAATATATTTTACATATAATTGTATTATTAGGTAATTTCATATATAATGATATTTTATAGACATTATCATACTACTTGAAGAAAGTCAGAGACAGACAAAATCATATGATGTCACTTATATGTGGAAGTAATAATATGATAGAAATAAACTTATTCACCAAATAGTTATATACTCACAGACATATAAGTAAACTTATGGTTACTAAAGGGTAAAGCAGAGGGGGAGGGATAAATTAGGGATTTGGGATTAACAAATACACTCTACTATATATAAAATAGATAAGCAGTAAGAACCTACTCTAGCACAGGGAACTCTTTTCAATATCTAGTAATAACCTGTATCATTATCTGAAAAAGAATGTATATATATATAACTGAATCGCTTTTCTGTACACCTGAAACATTGTAAATCAATTACACTTCAATAAAAATAAAAGAAACTTCTCTTATATTCAGCTCAAAAGGACCTTAGGACTATAGCTTTGGAAAGAAGAGAAAAACAAAAAAGTCATGTTTCTTTCATTGTCTTGGGTTTAATATTTCTTTCATCTTATTTTTATTGTAATTATATGAACAGGGATATAAATGTGTTTTTGACTTGTTGAAATCAATTTAAAGGTTTTCACTCTGTATGAGCATTATCTGTGACTACAGCCTTTCATCAGCTATGTCTATACATCCCAAATTAACTATTGCTCTCACCAATTATTTGGTAAGGTGGTTCCCAAACCTGGCTAATCATCAAAATTATCTGAGCAGCTTTTTGAGTCTTGAGCTTGGTAAGCAGAATTCTAAGTTTGTCCCTGCCTTCTGGTTATTCCATCAAGTACTCATCTAAATATTGCTTTGAAGAAACTCTGAAAATGCAGTTAGATGACCCTAAAATAGAGAAAGTAACCTGTATTATCTAGGTGGATTCAACATAGTCTTATAAACCCTTAAAGAAACGGAAAGGAGGACCAAAGAGCAATAAAAGAGGAAAAGCAAAAGCGAGAGACAGCAAAAGGGAGACAGAGAGATTTGAAACACAAGAAAGAGTTGATGTGCTTTGAAGATGGAGGGGATTTTGAGCCAAGGAATCAAGAAATGTGGGCAACTTCTAAAAAACTGATAGTTACCTCTGACCAACACTCAGAGAACAGGGACCTCTGTCCTACAACCACAAGGAACTGAATTGTGTCAACAGCCTGAATGAGCTTGAAAGTGGATTCATCCCGAGTCCCCCAATAAGAGCCCAGTCAGCCACAACCTTGATTTCAGCCTCCTGAAACCCAAAGCACAAAACTCAACTACGCCAACTCAGACTTCCAACTTATAGAACTGTAAGGTAATAAATTTGTGTTTTGAATAAGGATATGAAGGTACCTGACAAAATTTTTAAAATTAAGTGTTTTGAATATTATTCAGTTGTCACACTTGATTTGATAACTACATTATATGTCATGAGCTATCAATCAATGAGAATAATTTACACTTCCTACTGTGTCCAAGGCCATAGATGGGTATAGTACCGGGTATACACATGGTGAAGGATATAGGTTTTTGTTTTGTTTTGTTTTGTTTTGTTTTGTTTTTTGCTTTAGGAAATGTTATTTTTGATTAGGATGAGAAGATTTAAGCACATTAAACAATTATTGAAGCTTATTTGACTACATAGAAAAATTTAGGAAAAACCACCTGGAAGAATTGAGGTAGGTTAACTACTAAAGGTGGGGTGGAATTCATACAGATGATGGAAAGGAGAATGGAGGTCCATCTCGTTTTGGTGGTAAAAAGCATGCATGTTATAAAACAGAGCTGAAGTCAGCTTTCAGTGCATTCTCCCACCTTCAATGAAGGTAAAAGTCTCTCTTGATTTATATCCCTGAAGAACTTATTCCCTGTATATTTTCTCCAGAAAAATCTTTGGCAGACTGAGGTCTAAAACAGAAATGTATTATTTCTAATAGTTTCAACTTGTGGCTGTTCAGGAAAGTGTGTGAATGTGTGTGTGTTCATGTAAGATTATATGTTCAAATAGATTAAACTGCTTTTACTGGGGAAATGGATTGAAATGGTAAGAAGGAAACCCTAGGGTAATGGACATAGTGTTTCAGAAGCTGTCCATTATTGGTAATAGAACCCGTTGTGGAAAGCCTTGTCTTGCTCTTTAAACTAGACCAAAAGAAAACTAAATTGATACACAAGGAGGATTTTTTTTTTTTTAAGCTAAGTCTTATATAAACACATGATTTTAAAGCCTGGGGGTATGGTAGGGAGGTTAAACACTTTTCATGTAATCTCATTTTACTATGAACAGGAGTTAAGTTTTAGAGGTTGGGAGTTGTGTTTTTAAAGACTCTCAGGGACAGAAAATATCATTTTGCAAAGACATATATCCTCTTGAATATTGAATTGTTTTGTGCCATCAATGCTAATTTAAAAATCCCATGTGGGTCGTATAACACTAAGAGATTACTCATGTCAATGGAGATTATTAGATCTTGTTTTTAGACACCTGGGAATGAAAAAGGAGACAGACCAATACAGATGATCATGATTTTATATAACAGAGTGTGGTTAGAGGGACGGTAGAAAAATATTTAAAACTGTAGATGGGTAGAGAAAGGACTTGAGGAAAATTAGCTTAGGACTCCAATACTTCAAAAAGTTATGTCAATTTCAGATTTAAAGTACATTTTTAGTTCATCCAGTTCCCTCTGACTTTAGGACCACCACTTAAATCTAAGCCACCATCATCACTTTGTTACTTGCTCAGACTGACACAATACTGGTCCTGAATCCACTCTTGCCTTCCTCTAAACGATTCTTAAAATATCAGCCAAGAATGATATTTTAAAAATCTGTTAATATCTCCTTTTTAAAGTCAGTCAGTTCTTCATTTTGTTCTTAGGCTAAAGTTGCAGTCCTGTGTCAACACTTTCTTCTCACTTTCTACATTCCTGCTGCCCTAACCTTATCTGAGTTGCACTATCACAGCTGTTCCTTTGCACATGCTCTTCTCTCTTATTAACCACTTACTGCTAGCCCTTTACTAGGCTAACTCTTACTCATTCTCTAGATTTTGTTCACAGATTCCTTCCTCAGAGAAGTCTTCCTCACTTCACATCTACATTAGTTCCCCTTAGTATATTCTTTCACAGTCCCTTGTGCCTTTCCTTCATCAACCTTGTCACACTTTTTAATCATATATTTCTTTGGCATTTAACATTTGTCAGAAATTCCCACATGCTAAGCCCTGTAATGCAGTTACTGTGTCTGTTAGTCACTGACTTCTTTCACCAACTCCAATACCTGGCATATTAAAGGCATTTAATATACATGTGCGTAAAAAGAGGGAAGGAACAAAGAAAGGAAGAGAGGTTGGAAGGAAAGTAAAGTGGTATCAATTAAAAATGTAGTCAAATCCAATGCTATTGGAGTGGACACTGCCCCATGATAATGCTCAATAGAGAATTAAGAATGAAGAAAAATTATTAGGAAATCTGGATGATGAAACATTAAATGAGAAACCTGGAGCAAGACTAGGCTGTTAGTATTGATCAATTCACTCTCAAGCCTACCTCTTATCTGTCAATCATCAAATTCACTTTTGGAGAAATATGTAAACCAATGCAAGAGATTCACCTTAACTATACTATTCCTCAAAAAACCAGGCATGATAAAGCTCTGTTCCCTAATCCCTAATCTAGAGAGAATATGGGTGTCTTGTCTACTTAATTATCGTTTTAAAGAGTGATTGTGAGCTTTGACTTTTGTAAAGAGGAGAAACTAAAGACCAACTCTGATTCAAAGACATGGATGGCACTCATTTCCAGCCCAGTCAACTTTATGCTTCCCTTTTTGGGACTGGAATTGGAGGAAAGTCTCCACAAAGGGAAATGTTTTAGAGCCCTGCTTTGGAAAGTGTGATTTAATTTACATGGATAAATCTTAATTAAAGAGGTATAAGCAAAAAGACTTTATGTTGAGACATTATGTTCAGAAATGAGTTTGAAAAAAATGAAAATCCATATTCAGGAAGTAGACAAGCTGATCTGGTCATCAAGTGAAATGTGCCAAAATAACAATTCTAATAGCTGTCACTCTATACTTATAAATCTACCATGATCTCAAAAATCTATAGAAAAATACTGCTGTTCTTTGATACTGTTGAAATAACTTCAGATGAAGTTGACACCTTACATTTTATAACTCTTTACAGGTTACAAAATCATTTTTTATACATAATCTCATTTAATCCTACAACAAACTGATACAATTACTTTCACTTTATTTTATTTTTTTCTTCCAGCTTTATTGAGGTATAATTGACGTAGCACTGCATCTGTTTAAGGTGTACAGAATAATTATCTGACTTACATACATCATGAAATGATGACCACAATAAGTTTAGTGAACATCCATCATCTCATATAGATACAAAATTTAAAATATAGAAAAAGAACTTCCTTGTGATGAGAACTCTTAGGATTTACTCTCTTAACAACTTTCAAATATAACATACAGCAGTATTGACTATATTTATTATATTGTACATTACAACCCTAGTACTTACTTATCTTACCACTGTAAGTTTGTATCTTTTAACTATCTTCATCCATACCTCCCTCCCCCACACCCACCTCTGTTAACCACAATACAAATCTCTTTTTCTATGAATTTGTTTGTTTTTAGTATAATTGACTTACAACACTGTGTTAGTTCCTGTTACACAACACAATGATTCAATTTTCTATATATTTCAAAATAATCACCATGATAACTCTAGTTACCATCTGTCACCATACAAAGATATTGCATAGTTATTGATTATATTCCCTGCACTGTATATTTTATACCCTTGACACATTTATTTTGTAACTGGAAGTTTGTTCCTCATAATCTCCCTCACCTATTGCTCCCATTCCCCCCAACCTCACTTACTTCTGGCAACCACATGTTTTTTCTTTGTATCCATGATTCTGTTTTATGTTTGTTCATATGTTTTGCCTTTTAGATTCTACATATGAGTGCAATCATACAGTATTTGTCATTCTCCATTTGAATTATTTTACTTAGCATAATACACTTTAAGTCCATCCATGTTGTTGTAAACAACATGGATGGACCTAGAGTGGCAAGATTTCACTCTTTTTATGGTTTAGTAATAGTCCATTATATATACATATATATCATATCTTCTTTATCAATTTACCTATTAATGGGAACTTACCTTGCTTCCTTATCTTGGCTATGGTAAATACTGCTGCAATGAACATTGGAATGCATATATTTTTTTTCAAATTAGTGTTTCCATTTCCATGGATAAATACCCAGGAGTAGAATTGCTGGATGATATGGTAATTCTACTTTTAATTTGTTGAGGAAACTTCATACTGTTTTCCATTAGTGGCTGCACCAACTTACGTTCCCACCAACATTGCATGAGTGTTCCTTTTGTCCACATCCTCACCAATTGGTATTTCTCATCTTTTTGATGATAGCCATTCTGACAGGTGTGAAGTGATATCTCATTGTAATTTGGATTTGCATTTCCCTGATGACTGGTGATGTTGAGCCTTTTTTCATGTGCTGGTTGGCCATCTGTATGTCCTCTTTGGAAAAATGCCTTTTCAGGTCCTTTGCCCATTTTTAAATAAGGTTGCTTTTTTAATATTGAGTAGTATGAGTTCATCATATATCTTGAATATTAACCTTTTATTGGTTATATCATTTGCAAATATCTTTTCCCATTCAGTAGGATGCCCTTTTGTTTTGTTGATAGTTTCCTATGCTGTGCAAAAGCTTTTTAGTTTGATTTGCTCCCATTTTCTTATTTTTGCTATTCTTTCCCTTGCCTAAGGATACATATCCAAAAAAAACCAGATTGTTAATATCAGTTTAACATTAAGATTGCCTGTGTTTTATTATTAAAGTTTTAAATCCTTTTTGAATTTATTTTTGAATTTATTTTTGTACATGGAGGAAGAGAGTAGTGCAGTTTGATCCTTTTGCATATAGCTACTCAGCTTTCCCAATACTATTTATTGAAGAGGCTGACTTTTCTCCATTGTATATTCTTGCCTTTTTGTCATCAATTAGTTGCCCATATAAGTGTGGGTTTATTTCAGGTCTCTATTCTGTTCTGTTGATCTATGTGTCTACTTTTAGTCCAATGCCATACTTGTTTGATTACTCTAGCTTTGTATAATGGTTTGAAATCAGGTAGTGTGATACCTCCACTTTTGTTCTCTCTCAAGATTGTTTTGCCTATTTGAGGTCTATGATATAGCCATATAAAATGTTAGAATTTTTTGTTCCAGTTGTGTGAAAAATGCCATTGGTATTTTGATAGGGATAACATTGAATCTGTAGATTGCAGTGGGTTGTATGGTCATTTAATTCATGAGCATAGTTTATCTTTCCACTTTTTTGTTGTCTTCAATTTTTTTCATTAGTGTCAGATTTCTGAGTATAGGTCTTTTATCTCCTTAGTTTGAATTATTCCTAAGTATTTTATTATTTTTGATGTGATTTTATGTGGGATTTTTTCTTAATTTCTCTTTCAAATAGTTCATTGTTAGTGTACAGAAAGAGAACATATTTCTGCATATTAATTTTATATCTTGCAACTTTACTAAATTCACTGATTTCCAGTCGTTTTTGCTAGTGTTTTTAGGAATTTCTCTGTGCAGTATCATGTCATTTGCAAACAGCAACAGTTTTACTTCTTCCTTTCCAGTTTGGGTTCCTTTTATTTTTCTTTTCTGATTACTGTGGCTAGGACTTCTAATACTAGGTTAAATAAAAGTGGCAAGAGGAGTTTCCTTTTCTTGTGTCTGATTTTAGGGAAAATATTTTCATTTTTTCACCATTGAGTATGATGTTAACTGTTAACTTTTCATAAATGGCCTATATTTGTTAAGGTACGTTCCCTCTGTACCCACTTTGTTGAGAGTTTTTATCATGAATGGATGTTGAATTTTGTAAAAAGTTTGTTATGTATCTATGGGGATGAACACATCATTTTTTATTCTTCAGTTTATTAATATGGTGTGTCGCAGTGATTGATTTGTAGGTATTTAACCATCCTTGCATCCCTGGGATAAATCCCACTTAATTCATGGTGCATGATCCTTTTAATGTATTGTTAATTTGGGCTTGTTAATATTGCATTGAGGATTTTTGCATCTATGTTCTTAAGTAGTATTGGTCTACAGTTTTCTTTTTTTGTGATATCTTTGTTTGGTTTTTGTATCAGGGTGATGCAGGCATCATGGAATGAGTTCAGAAACATTACTTCCTTTGCAAATTTTTGGAATAGTTTGAGAAGAATAGATGTTAACTTTTCTTTAAATATTTGGTAGAGTTCACCTGTGAAGCCATCTGGTCCTGGACTTATGTTTGTTGAGAGTTTTAAAATTACTGATTCAATTTCATTACTCATAATTAGTCTGTTCATATTTTCTATTTTTTTCCTGATTCATTCTTGGAAGATTGTATATTTCTAGGAATATCTCCATTTCTTCTAGATTGTCCATTTTACAGGCATATGACTGTTCTTAGTAGTCTCTTAGGATCCATTGTATTTCTGTGGTGTTGGTTGCAACTCCTCCTATTTCATTTCTGATTATATTTATTTGGGCTCTCTTTTTTTCTTGATGAGTCTGACTAAACGTTAATTAATTTTGTTTATCTTTGCAAAGAACTAACTCAGTTTTATTGGTGTCAATATTTTCTATTGTTTTTCAATCTCGATTTCATTTAGCTCTGACCATTATTATTTATTTTCTTCTTCTACCTTTGGGTTTTGCTCTACATTTTCTATTTCCCTTAGGTATAAGTTTAGGTTTTTTGAGACTCTTCTTGTTTCCTGAGGTAAACTTATATTGCTGTAAACTTCCCTCTTAGAACTGCTTTTGCTGTGTCTCATAGATTTTGGATCATTGTGTTTTTATTTTCCTTTGTCTCCAAGTATTTTTAAATTATTTCTTTGGTTTCTTCTTTGATCCATTAGCTGTTTAGTAGCATATTGTCTAGCCTCTACAAATTTGTGGGGTGTTTTCCCAGTGTTTTTTTATTTTTATTTTTTTTTTTCTTGTAGTTGATTTCAAGTATCATAGGATTGTGGTCAGAAAAGATGCTTGATATGATATCAATCTTAGTAAATTTACTGAGATTTGATTGTTGCCTAGCCTGTCATCTATCCTAGAGAATGTTCCATGCTCATTCAAAAAGAATGTGTATTCTGCTGCTTTTGGATGGAATGGTCTATAATATATCTATTAAGTTAGTCTGCTCCAGTGTCATTTAATGCCATTGTTTCCTTATTGATTTTCTGTCTGGATGATGTATCTATTGATGTAAGTGGGATCTTAAAGTTCCCTACTATTATTGTGTTACTATCAATTTCCCCCTTTATGTCTGTTAATATTTGCTTAATGTTTTAGGTACTCCTATGTTTGAAGCGTATATATTTACAATTGTTATATCTTCTTCTTGGATTGATCCCTTGATCATAATTTAATGTCTTTCATGGTCTCTTGTTACAGCCTTTGTTTTAAAGTCTATTTTGTCTGATATAAGCATTGCTACCCTGGTTTTCTTTTTGGTTACATTTACAAGGACTACCTTTTTCCAGCCTTTTGCTTTCAGTCTGTGATGAGATCTGAAGTGAATCTTGTAGGGAGCATATATATGGGTCTTTATATCCATTCAGCCATTCCATGTTTTTGATTTGAACATGTAGTCCATTTGCATTTAAAGTAATTATGATAGGTATTCATTTATTGTCATTTTGTTCACTGTTTTGTGGGTGTTTTTTTGTCCTTCCATCTTCTTTTACCCTCTTCTCTTGTGATATGATGACTATTTTAGTGTTATGTTTGGATTCCTTTCTCTCTTTGTGTGTGTATGTCTATTATACATTTTTGGTTTGTGGTTACCATAAGTTTATATAAGCAATCTATATATGTATATGCACATGATTTTTTTAAGCCACTGATTTCTTAAATTTGAATGTATTTTAACCCTGCATTTTTACTCCCCACCCACCTCACATTTCCTGGTTTTGACATATTTTACACCTTTTTATTTTGTGTATCCTTTAACTGCTTATTGTGGATATAGATGATTTTACTACTTTTGTCTTTCAAACTTCCTACTAGCTTTACAAGTGGTGGATATATTACATTTATTGTATATTTGCCTTTACCGATGTGATTTTTCCTTTAGTAATGTTCATATTTCTAGTTGTGGTCTTTTCTTTTCTGCTTAGAAAAGTCCCTTTAACATTACTTGTAAAGCTGGTTTCATGGTGCTGAACTCTTTTAACTTTTGCTTGTCTGTAAAATTATTGATCTTGCCATCAAATCTGGATGTTATCCTTGCCAGGTAGACTATTCTTGGCTGTGAGTTTTTCTTTTTAACACTTTAAATCTATCATGCCACTCCCTTCTGGCTTGCAGAGTTTCTGATGAAAAATTAGCTCATTGTCTTATGGGAATTCCATTGAATGTAGCTAGTTGCATTTCCCTTGCTGCTTATAATATTATCTCTTTATCTTTATTTTTTGCCATTTTAATTATAATGTATCTTGGTTTGGTCTTCTTTGTGTTGATTTTTGGGAATCTCTGCTCTTCCTGGACCTAGATGTCTGTTTCCTTTCCCATTTTAGGAAAGTTTTTAACTATTATGTCTTCAAATACATTCTCTGCCCCTTTCTCTCCATCTGCTCCTGGGACTCCTATAATGCAAACGTTGGTATGCTTGATGTTGTCTCAGAGGTCTTTAAACTGTCCTCATTTCTATTTAAATTCTTTTTTCTGTTCAGCTTGAGTGATTTGCACTACTCTGTATTCCAGTTCTCTGTATTCCTCTGTATCATCTAATCTACTATTGATTCCTTCTAGTGTATTTTTTTTTTTAATTTCAGTTATTGCATTCCTTAGCTTTGTTTGGTTCTTTGTATTTTCTTACACTTTGTTAGAAACTTCTATCTTCTCACTGTGTTCATCCATTCTTCTTCCAAGTTCTCTGACCATCTTTATGATTATTACCTTGAACTCTTTATGGGTGATTACTTATCTCCACTTCATTTAGTTCTTCTGATGTTTTATCTTGTTCCTTCATTTGGAACATATTCTTCTCTTGTTTCATTTTGCCTAATTCTCTGTTTTTATTTCTGTGTATTTGGTAGGTTGGTTATGTTTCCTGACCTTGGAGAAGTGGTCTTATGTAGGAGACATCCTTAGGGACTCAGTAGCACATTCCCCTCTCATCATCAGAGGTATATGCTATAGGGGTACACTTTATATGGGCTGTGTGGGCCCTTCTTTTATGGTTGGCTGACTACTGTGGGTGCACTAGTAGGCATGGCTGGTCCCCAGTCTTGGTGTCTGTCAGTCTTTGTTTAGAGTGGAGGCTGCCAGCCACTGGTAGGTGGGGGAAAGTCTTAGCACAGCTGGCTGCACAACCTAGGGAGTCCCAGTCTTGGTGCTGGCCAGCTGGTGGTATGAGGCCAGGTCCCAGGGTGGTTGGTTGTGGGGTCAGAAATCCCAGAGCTAGAGTTGGCTTGCCAGTAGATGGGGCCATGTCCTGGAGGTTTTCCTTGGGCTGGTGGTGGCCTGCTGGTGGGTAGGGCTGGTTTCTTACATGTCTGGCTGTGAGTTCCAGGGTGTCTCAGAACTGGTGTCAGCACACTGGTGGGTGGAGTTGGATTCCAGTGTGGCTGGTTGAGGGGCCCAAGGTGCCCTGGAGTTGATGCTAGCCCACTGGTGAGCAGGAACAAGACTCGGGGAGACCTAGGGTGATGCTGGCCCTTTGATGGGTGGGGTCAGATACTGACAGGGCTGGCTGCAGATTTCCAGGTGTGCTGGGGTTAGTTCCTAGACTCTCTGGTGGGTGGAGTAAGGTCCCAGGGCAGCTGGGAGCTCAAGGGGTCCTATGACAGCTTGCTTGCTGGTAGGTGGGGATGTATCCCTGCCCGGCGAGGACTGGTGCTGACAAGCTGGTGGTTGGGACCAGGTCCTCATACTAGTAAGCTGGAGATAGAATTCCAAAATTGTGCTCACTGATACCAGTATCCTTATAGTAGAAAGAGCTCCTCAAAATGGCTGCTGCCAGCGTCTATGTCCCCAGGGTAAATGTTACCTCTGGCTTCTCTGGAAGGCTCTCCAAGATCAGCAAGTGAGTTTGACCCAAGCTCCTTTCAAATGACTGCCTCTTCCCTGGGTCTCAGAACATGTGACATTTTCTGTGTGCCCTTTAAATTGGAGTCTATTTTCAACAGTCCTCTGGCTATCCCATAAGTAAGCCGTGTTGGCCTTCAAAGCCAAATGTTCTAGGGGATTATCTTCCAGGTGCAGGAGACTGATGTGAGGCTTAAACCTCTCACTTTTTGGGGAGAAAGTTTGCAAATGTAATTATGCTTTTGTTTGTGGTTTCCCACTGGGAGGTATGAGTCTTGAGTGTACCATGTCTCTGACCCTCCTACCCACATCACTATGGTTCCTTCTTCAAATGTTTAGTTATATAAGATCTTTTCTGCTAGTCTTCATGTCATCCTCATCAATAGTTGCTCTGTAAATAGTTGTAATTTTGGTGTGCCCATGGGAGGAGGTGAGCTCAGGGTGTTCCTACTCCACTATCTTGGCCACTCCAAGTTTACTTTTATTTTAAAGATGTAAATCTAACGCTAACATCCATGAAGTAACTTAGGTAAATTATGTAACTTGTAAATGGTCTATCGATTAAACCTAAGAGTCTCTATATTAGAGC
Organism: Balaenoptera acutorostrata; assembly: GCF_949987535.1. Taxonomy (NCBI): domain Eukaryota; kingdom Metazoa; phylum Chordata; class Mammalia; order Artiodactyla; family Balaenopteridae; genus Balaenoptera; species Balaenoptera acutorostrata. The sequence continues at coordinate 30,485,082 of NC_080076.1, read as the reverse complement.
CTCCTTTGAATATCTCTAATTATTCAAAGAGTTTAAAATAGTTTTGAGAGATGGCGGATCCACCAATTCTCACCACATATAATCTAATCAGGAATTTCATGACCCTCACATTCATAATATCCACACTTACTTTAATACTCTTTGGTGCACAAAACGCTATTTAGTGTCAGTCCATCATGTGGATATGGAGAAATATAATGAGCATCCTCATAACTGGGAAGATTTTCTAGCCATACTCAAGAGTTTGTATTGAACTTTATTGATTTCCATTATTTAAATTATCCTCAAAGATTGTGTGACTTAAACTTTTTTAAATGCATTTTTTCCAATGTAAAAGACCAGGAAAATAAATAAAAGTATAAATGAAAATATGCAAAACACAGTAAATCCTTAAACATTTTTAGCTGTGTGTGTATATATACTATATCTTTTGTTAATTTATCTAACATTTTTAAATAAACTGTGTATGTTGCACAGATAACTTTAATTCTTCCCCTTCCATGCTCTTTTACATATAACTTGTTCCTTCCACCAATAGGTGGAGTCTGTTTCTCTATGCCTTGTCTATTTCTCCACTCCTTGTCACAAATCTTACCTTGTGACTTTATGTGACCAAAGGTATGTTGTTCCATTTTCGAGCATGGGCCTTAAGGAGCATTCCATCTTCTGCTCTCTTGCTGGGAACTATGTCAAACTTCCATGTAAACAGTCTTGGACCAGTCTGCTAGATGAGAAGAGACACATGGCTTCCTTGCTCCCTGGGACTGACAGTCAACTAATACCCAAAAGCAGAACCACTAGATGACCAGCAACTGATCACAAATGAGTGAACCAAGCCGTGACCGGAAACCAACCCAATGAATACAACTTAAATTTCTGACCCCCCAAATCATAAGCTAAATCAGTGCTGTTGAAAGTCACTAAGCAACAGATATCTAATACATCAGTCTTGCTTCTCTTGCAAACACTTTCTTTGAAAAATAATTCATACTTGACCCTGCTGTATAAAGCACAATGCAGTCAAAAGAGCTCTGAATTAGCATCAGGTGATCTGACTTAATTCCTAACTCCCTCAATGAGTAGAGGTATTACTGCAAACACATCAAACATATTCTGAGCTTCAGTTTCTATAACTATAGACAGATATCATGTTTCATACACTTTCTATCTTGATGCTTTGTAATGAACAAATGAGAAATTAAATATAAAAATGTTTTGTCTGACTTTATGTCCATTTTCCCTTCTCTGAGCTTTGGTTTTCCCATTTAGAAAAATTCAAGGATCAATCTAGCTCAAAATGCCTATAATATTATAATTGGTTGATGGTGTTTTCAGAGAATCTAATTCAAGATACATGCCCTGTTCCATGTCTCTGTGAGGATCATTACTGAATAACACATTGAGCCATAGCATAGATACCTACTGGGGGCTCTCTTAAAATTTACACAATGAGAAAATCTTATTTTATCATCCACATTGAAATGGAAGTAGTTGGAAAGTAGAGTGGAGTTCAGGCATAAATTTTGTGAGTAATCCCTTCTCCAGTACAATTTTAAGAAAGGAAACTCTTACACCTAATTATTTCCTCATATATTCTTTCATTTGTAAAGCACCCTCTTTGAATTTGGCAGAACTTATCAAAGTACTGATCAAAGGCAAAATTAAAATGATGTAAAAGAGACTACAAAAATATGTAAAAAGGTAAATCCTCAGCCTTTTGTCCAGTTTACTAAATTAAAATTTCCAGAAGTAAAGTCCAGAATGAAACAAGCACTGTAGGTGATTCAAGAGGAGGCCAAAATTCAGAACTATTTGTTTTTCATTCTCCCCAGAATCAAGAAGGGACTCACCACTAATCTGTTTCTAATCATTTTCATATCTGCTACTTTGAGTAAACTAACTTTTCTTATTTCTTTTTATACTTAATGAGAATTTTAAGCAAATTGTCATTTTAATTTAGTAATTCAAGGGAGAGATAAATTTTGACCCTGATATGAAGATCAAGAAAAGTCTGAGTGAGGATTCCAGGCAACAAGAGAACTCTGGAGTCTTGGAAGGGACAAAGGCAGAGAGAGAGACAGACAAAGAAAAGGGTTGTAGGAAAACAAACATCTCATGTTTTCCTAGGGCTAACTCATGTTAAAGTCTCTGGGAATCATGCTGTTTGGATTAGTATGGCTTAAAAATAATTGCTCTCAGGACTTACTCCCAATTTGAGGTCTCTCTAGGCTAGATAGACTAGCAAGTATAAAATACAAAGCAAACAGGAGATCCTATAACTTCTCGGCATTGTGGCTGTCCAAATCCACAAATATCATTTGCTCTTTTCTCTGCCACATTTGCTAGTAGGATTTTTCTTGGGTCAGTGGCTGAGAATTTTTCCTTTGTTTCTTTCAGTCTCTAACTGACAGCCTCGTTCATAAAGAGTTGACCTTGTTTTTTTGCAAATTGAATCACCATTAATACTGTAAGCATTATACTTTTAATTCTAACCATTCCAGGTTCAATCCTCTAGGTAACTAAAACACTGCTTTCTTAAGAAGTAAAGAAGGAAGAAAGAAAAAAAGAAAATGAAGCTAGTGAGAAAGAAGGAGACCAATATATATTGAACACCTAAGATATGAACATTCATAAACATATTGTTACATTAACTTTCACAATAGCCAGTGAAGTAAGCAAGATTTTCCCCTGTTTGCACCTGAAGAAACTAAAACTCAGAGATTTTTATGAATCCTTTCTCAAATACATAGGATTCAAACCTGGTTAAATCTGGCCCTAAGGACCATAATTCTTCAACTCACTTAGAATCAAGTTTGAAAACAAATATTCCTGTGAATACAAGGGAATTCTTTTCAGTAAACGTGCTTATGTGAATATATAAACCTCTGATTCTTCAGGAGAGGTGTTTGAAGAGAAAACTCTTGTTTAGGTCAATGTTCTTTCTACTATGTATATTTTCTCTTTGGTGAATACTGACAGCAATTGGGTATCGACCAATAATATTTGATAAAATATTACACAATGGTAGAGAATCAAAATAATTTCATGGAGTATCATATATCATAATGACAAGAATTTTTCTAGAAATCTTTTTTCTATTGTATAGATGTGTATATATGTATGTCTATACTGATTTAGAATGTAAAATGTATTTTTAAACATTTTTTGTTGTGAAAAAAAAGTTTGAAAGTTACTGGGCTAGGTGATGAGAATGTTGCCCAAGGCAACTGTTATTGGGAAGCTATCTTAGAGAGATGCCTCAAGAGAGGGCTCAGAAAGGAGAAGAGCAGCACTACAGAAAAGTTTGTCAAGTGTTAGAGTTTCACAGAATGTGAAATAATTGTTCTCATTTTTCAACTAATAAAGTCATTTAAATGCAGAGGTGAAAAGTTCCTGTAGTAAAGTCATGTTGAAGTCTGCAGACACCCATCACCTGTGAGTAACTGGGCATTCAATTAAACTTCTATCAGATTTTTCCAATGTTATTCCATATTTGTAGGATCAACATTGATTTCCTTTTTATCGTGCATTGTCCAAAATGGATGAGGCATTTCTCATTATCTCTCCCTTGAAGAACATACTTATTATTTATTCAGAACTTGCTGAGATATAGTATACTCTTTATTTTCTTACTTGCCTAGGAAAAAAATTCTGCTACATTTTCTTCCCCCATATGGATCACAAAAAGATAATAGATAACAAGCAGCAGTTGTTCTTCTTTCTTGGCTATTACTCTTGCCAGTCTAAGAGGCCAAGGAGAAGTGTAATGTGGCTTAATATATGGAATAAAAACCAGTGCACTTGTCTAGCCACTCAGAATATCATTCTAGCCTGAGACTGTCACAGAAAAAGGAGAAACGTTCAATGAAACTGGTATGACTGCTTCTATTTGGTCACTGACAACCATTTGTTGAACCTGAGGACATGAGAATTATCACGAACAATAATGCCTATTATCTGTGCAATGATTGCAAGACCACTTCAGAGTAAGTTTACATATTTATCTCCTTTTAATTCTTATAACTGCTCTGTATGATTAAGGAAGTATTATCTCCATTTTAACAAATGAGAAAAATGAGGCCAGTATGAGTTAAGTGATTTATCTTAGAACACACAAGTTAGTTGCAAAATTGGAACAGATGCTATAACTGCTAACTCCAAGTCCTGCATTCCTGCCAACAGATAGCAGTGCCCACATTAATTTTGCCTCATAATATACTCTTTTCTCTTTCACTAGCTAACCTGTTTCACAAAAGTATGTTTTATAGTTTATGTTTAAAAAGAGAAAAAAGAAAAAGAAAATGGAAGGTGGGGTGATTATTCTGTCACGTCTGCTGAATGCAATTAATTCATTCATTTCATGAATATGAAGTGGTCTAGAGGAATATGTATTTATATAACAATTACATATGCTGGGAAAATGTAGGTGGTTGACACAGATACATTGGTTTCAATTCTAATATTGGTTTAAGTAAATTATATGTTGGCCACAGCCAACAAATATATCCATTACAGTTAATTTCTCTAATTTGGTTAAAGGACTCTAGATTTATTCAGCAGTGTAAGTATATCAGGTTATATAAAATTAATAGCTTTAGTTCATTCATATGGTCTTAATTAGGATGCATAGATTGAGATGAAAAAAATCAAGAGAGAGCTCTGCATTTGATTATAACTGTATCTGCTCTAGTATCAGTTTCTGCAAAGGCAAATACATGTTGGCTTCACTTAATACGTGCTTGTTCAAAGAAACCAAGCAATGGCTTAATTATACTTTGAAGGCTTTCATTAAAGTATATTGTTTGTCTAAATACCAGTTTAGTTCACTTTATTTAATAATCCAAGAGTATTTACAGGGCCAGGAATATAATTGTATACATTGAAAAAAACAGTTGATTGTGTTATGTTTCAAGGAAAATAAATTCATTTTTGGGAAGACTTCTCGGAACTTTGAAATCCGTCCTGTTTCCAATCTGTGTACTTGTCTCAAAAACTTGGCTTTGGGAATCTAACTCGTTTTCTTCCCCAGGAAATAATTCTTTTGGGAGAAAAGAATTCCCTGATGGACAATAATGTTCTTCTCATGTGGTTGCTGAAACTTCCTACCAAAATCAGGGAGATAAATGAGTTTTATAGTCAGTGACTTCTTTTACATTTGCCCACCTTGCCAATGGGGATAGAGTGGCATAGCTTTGTATGTTTAGAGAACTTCCAAGAAAGGAAGTCAGACCACTCAATCTAAATTTTGTCAGACCTCAGTTTTCCTTTCCATTCTTTCTTTTTCTTCTTCCTTTTTCTTCAAATCTTATTCCTTTGCTTAAGGTCTTGGCTCCAAACCATATGGCCAAGAACATAATAAGAAAAAGAGTTGTGTCTTCTGACCATCAGTCCAGAAATATCCTCCTCACAAATTATCTTGGTGCCAGAAACCCACCATAAAATATTCATTGCTTTTGATGCTGAAGTATTTTTAGTCTGCAAAATGTCTTCTACTAAAATGAAAATGTCTCTTGGGAGACAGAGAAAATTTTAAGCAATTATGAGTTAAACTCATAGTAGGTTTATGAAAATTGAGATTAAATATCTTCAGGAACTGAAGGACACAGAATATGTTTCAGGTAAAAGAAGGAAAAATCCCCAAGTAGAGAGTGGCATAGAAATGATAATTGGAGGATGTCATATCTCCCCTCTCTTTTTTTCCTGAAGTTTGGTTCTTTCCTTGAATCAATTGTCTTTCTATTTCTCTTTCTTCCTCTCTCTTCTACTCCCACTACTCTTCTTGATGCAACCTATCTTCTCTCTAGAACTGAAAACAGAACAAGTAGTTATTGGACAAGGCTGAGGGGACAATACAGGAGAAGTAAATATTGGAGATGTGAAGAACATTACTGCATTTTAAGTTCAAAAATCTTCAACTTCTGACCTTATAGTAGAGTTGGTTAAGAGCATGGATGTTGAGGCCGTGGTTCAGATCCAAATGTTGCCACTTATTACCAGTGTGACCTTGGGCATATTATCCTTATATCTTCTCTGAGCTTTAAATTTCTAAGAGAAAAATCTAACTTAAGGTAGTTGTGAGGATTATTGAAATAATTAGCAGAGTAACTGGTGTATAGTTCCATATAAGGCAGTGTTCGATATAGGGCAGCTGATAATAATAAAGTGCTAGTATAACAACAAAAACTAAGGTAACTATAACCAGATTTCATTTGGGGGAGGGAGGGTCCTGTCCACAAATGGATGAAATAAACTAATATATTAAAGTGGTTATAACCTCTGTTAATTGGAAATCTCACTTTAAACTATTATGATCATGACTAAACACTAAGAAATAACTTTAAAAATAAAATGTAAAAGCAGATAAAAGCAGCTCAATAAATGTTTGGATCCCATGCAATGAAACCCCTGTACTCGACTCACAATGCCACAGGCTATTAATCAACTTAGATTATCTCGTTATAATAAATTCGAAAGAATTGGTCTATGTTCTGTGGCAGCTAAAGGCAAATAATTTTAGCAGTAAAGACTGGTGCCTAAACACCTAACTATGAGAAGGAGAAAGGAGAACTTAAAAACTGTAAAGTATGCTATGAGAATGAGAGAATATTTCTTTAGGAAGATATAACCAAGAACAGGTTTCCAGGAAACTTTGGTTTGTCTAGAGAGGTGGGCCAAGTTAGGAGAACAAATAACTATGATGATTATGATGATAATGACCATGATAATTAGTAACAACTACTATTCTTTAAATTCTTGACGTGTAGTTAATACCCACAACCATCTAACATGGGAGCTATTATTTTCCTCACGTTAAAAAATGAGGAAACTGAGACTTGAACTGAAGCATATTTTACAATGTGACACAGGTAGAATGTCTCAGAACTGAACTCAAATCTGGGAGATCAAACTTTAAGGGCACACCTCTTTAAATTGTACCATGCTTATGAAAACATCAGGACAGAAATCTGCAAAAAAGTTGTTCAGAAAGTATTAAGATGGCCTTCCCAGAAGACCAGGTAGCAGAGAATATCAAGGACCATGGACCTAATAAACCCCAATACCATTAAAACTTGACTCCAACATTACACTCTTCAGTCAACTCTTCCCACAAGTGAACACTCTTTTTATCTTAGAGACCTGGGTCTGCTTTCCCAACCATGTTTGACTGTGTTCTGTCCTAACCAGCATTTGGCACAGGCTCTGAAATTAGCAGTCTATGATATAAGTGCAAGGTAAATGCCCTTTCCCACTTTTCTGGGTTAAGTTGGAAGGACCAAAATTTATCTACTTCAAAATTATGCTCCGGACTTGACCTTGTGCATTAATTCTACTTATGGATAAAGCTCAGTCATTGGCAGACAGGGTTTTATTTTGTTTTGTTTTAGAATCTTGCTCTATGAACTTGGAGACCCGCATTATATTTCCAGGTAGTATTTTCTAAGGATAGCTTGGACACTTGACACTGTGTTTTCAAGCTGTCAGTCCTAGTTCTATTAAGGATTTTGAAGGTACTGTGTATTCCAGCATGGCCATAACCACAAAACAGACTAAGAGAGAGGTGTCCCAGGAAATAGTAGGAGGATTTACATGTCTCTAACATGGATGCCATGGGAATGGGCGCAGAGATCATGATACAAGAAGGCTGATGATCAGAATCTAAGTTTCATAAATCTATTCCTATTATAGACCAGGTATGTGAAGTCTCATGTGGGTATATTTAGTTGTAGGCAGGAAGGAAGAGAGAATTTAAAGGAGTGTGTATATATCGACGGTATAACTTTGAAGGTGCAGAGTAGTGATGGTGGGTGTCTTGGAAAATAAGTAGTCCCATTCCCAAATTATTTATTTATCCTGAAAATAACAGTAAGGCTGAAAGGCATGAAAATGATAGTAGGTAGTCACGAGGTAAGAAGAAAACCCCAGCCAATTGTCTATTATACAGGATAAATTTACCGGAATTCCAAGCTAAAATAAAATTTTAATTACCCAGGGGGAAAAATTAAAATTAAATTACAAATAATGGAATTGTCACTTTTTGTGTTACAGAACTTCCTGGAATCTCTATCCTTTGGCAAAATAAACAAAAGAAACCAGAGATGGCTCTACCCCAAAACCAGTGATGAATGGAATAGAGGCTGTTGGTGGAGCTTATGGTTCTAGGAGAGGGTTCCCAGCTGCTGGGTTGGGATGGGGGCAGATCAGGAGCTATCCCTTTTCCAGCCTCATGTGGTCACTATCTATATTTTAGCTACTCTCCAGTCTTTCTTCTCTGGGACCTGCCTTTTCAGTTACTCTTGTACCTTACTCTTCCTGCTCATCTGGGACCTTTCTCCCCTGCCAGCTTCCCATCCCTTTCAACAATGCTTTTAAAGGTAGGAAGTTTCCCCTAAGAGCACATAGGCTGTACCTCTGTGCTGCTGAAAAATATCTCAACTATCCAACTGGATAGATTAGTCACTTCCGCACTCAAAATGTGCTATCGTGGAGCTGACACCCAGCTCTGTTATCATCCTCCTCTGTAGCCTCATGTGAACATTCTTCACCCATATGTAAAGAAAACAACCCTTACCTTGCCTACCTCAATTTACCTCCTAAGTATCTTAGAGAATCCAAATTTATATATAAATGCATGTGTGTTTTCATTCATCTATTTAACAAATATTTATGAAGTGCTTACCACATGAACATGATTGGAAAACAGAAAAAATGCTCTATGAATATTGTGATTCTTCACTTTACTGTGGGACTATGGGGAGAAAATCTACCACACCAGTTTTTAAAAATTGTTTTTAAAAATGAAATGAACTGTTGATAAGTGAATTGAAATTTTCACTTTTCACACATTATGGATACCACATTCATGTGTGAATGAGCAAGGATAATTGTTCTTTATGTTTCCCAAACCTATGGAAAAGAATAGAGAGTGAAGGGAAAGTAGGTGCAAAGCAACTTGGTTTTCAATGGAGGAAACGATCACTTGGCTGCCCATGGAAAATAAAGCCCTGTAATAACAGCATTCCATACTACTGCCATCCTAAGTCTACCAACCCAGACTGCTAATAACCCCAGTGTTGGACATGCCTCCAATGAATGAATGCCTCTGAGAGTTCCATAGAGATACTCCATCTTGAAATTAAAGGTTTGACATAGTATGTTCAACTGAATACTAAGAATGATGAACATCCTTGAGTCCTTGTGGTGAAGAAGATACTCTTCCCTGCCTCTGACATCAATGCTGCAGAAGACTGCATGCAAAGAGGGAACACCAGAGCTCTCTTACTCCATATGAATTAGTCACAGTGGCACAGTTCTGTCATTAGTAACTCTCATACAGAGGCCAAATTATCTCATCAGCTATTTGCTGGTGCTGCCAATCAACTTCCATGCCCCTCTTTCAAAATCAATGGGTAACAGGAGCATAAATATTCAAGCATAGGAAATGAGCAAGAAAAGCGGTAGTCAAGGCTACCTGTGGTTCCAAGACAGCAACAGAAATTCCTCACAGATAAATATTTTAACAAACTTTCATAGAGAACAAGGAACCACTACAATGTTGTCTGAGAGACATTGGAGCCGGATACTGGATTGGAATCACTTATTCTCAAAGAGTGCCGGGTAAAGTCCTTGTTAGATCTGAAATAAGTATATGTCACCAGATGCATAGAATTTCTTTCCTGCATCCATTAAAACCAAGGCAATTGGGAGTGACAAAGTGTACAAGGTAATTTAATGCAGACACTTGCTGAACTAATATATGCTCTAGAGCCTGTGCTGTCAAAAGGGAGTTGTCTGGCAGGGAGGTTTGAAATATCCTGTAGTTCAGTCAGAAAACCCGAATGTCAAATCTTGACTTTGGAGATATGCCTCCTGGGATGCTCTCATTTTCTGAGCTTCACCAACCTGTGGACACTGAAGTATATATACAAATATGTGAGAACATATTTGTAAAATATGAGTAAATTGGAGTACATGTGAAATTAAGGTGCTGATGACAGTGTTGTTTCACCCTGACTTTCAACAAAACTATACTTACTTCTCCTCCCACCCTAAATTGTTACAGCATCAGCATCACATTGTGGTTCTGTGATCTTCCAGACTTGGGTTTAAATTCCCATTCATTCATTTAAGAGTTTCTGACCTAGGCATATCATCAAACTTCTTGGTCAAACAAGATAAGAATAAGATAAAAAAATTTTCTAGAGCAGGAAGAACAGTAGATGTACTTCCAAACAAGTATATGCAAACCAATTCTAACATATTTGATGCATATAAATAATAGAGAATACCTTTTGATATCAGTTTTTGTATCCCAAATCATTCTAAGCTGCAAGTTTGCTTATATAGAAGAGGTAGAATCTTTTCTCTTAAAAACTTCTCTCCTGAAAGATTCTTCTCTGGAGCTCTTTATATCAGAAGTGTAAAATTGCCCACAGTAACCCAGCTTCCTTAGAACTGACACAAATTTATCCTTTAGTTATCCAGAGAACTACAAGAATAGGAGGGTTTTCTGTGTAAAAAATGGCAGGCCTGACCTCTGGTGTCACAGGATAGGGGGCTGATTGATATTGAGGCATATAATTCCCTAATGACCCATTCTACATGCAAGTACAGGAAGTTCTCAGGCCCATTCATATGCACATATCAGTGAGCTACCATTCATTCATCTCAACCTACAATACATTTGCAAATGAAAACAAAACAAAACTCCTGTGATTTGTTCTATAATTTTACATTCAATTAGAGTATATATAGTTGGAATAACCTGAAAAGGAAAGGGAGGCTGGTTAATTCAATTTTCTCCTTTAGCTGAAGGTTAACTAGAAAACATTTTTGTCTTTAAACTTTTGTTTAAATGCATGAGCATGCTTTCCTCCATTAGGAGTTATAATATTACCCAACAATTCATGTTATCTCTAAAGTCCCTTCCATCTTTATGTTTGTGAATCTAACATCAATAGATAAACTAACAGAGGTGGGAGGGACCCCAACATGTGCTCTACCATGCTTATTAGAAACAATGCTTCCACTGATAGTTTACTTAACAGTTTATTTTACCTTGACAAGTTCCCTCAGCTAGGATGATAGAATAACAGTTGGAAAAATTTCAGACACGGATCAGCAGAGGCACACAGAGGGTCAGAGGACTCTAAGAATTCTTGGTTTGCCAGAGCACCAGAAAATGCCATCTCAGAACCATCTACACCAGAGGAGATTTCCTTTCAGGTTCCTGGCCTGAGGATCAACAGAAACACTTTAATGCATTTGCTTTGACTTCAAAAGGATAGAGTGAGTCCTTTAATCAACAATTATCTGATTAACAGGAACCTGAAACCAGAAAGGAAGATTATCAACCATTTGGATTTTATTTCCAGCCTAACTACCCTCTTATTTGGTTGTTAATTCCATCACAACAAAGTCAGCCAACAGTGCCTAAGATGTGGATACATTTCATGGGTGTTTTGACTCTGGAAGGGGATGGGGAAAGTAATGAAAAAAATTTGGAACTGAGCCTTGCTGACACCATCCTGAAATGCTGGATGTTTACTTTGAAATCCATTATTCCTTGGATATTTGTCATGGTTCATAAAAGAGATAGACAACACCATTATCTCTGAGATGCCTGTGTGTAATTCTTATTAGTGTGAGCAGGACTTACAGCAGCACAACACTTTGAGCCTATAGTCTTTTGTTTTGCTCTAACGAGTGATGTTGAAAATCAGCTTTCAGGTAAACAATAAGAAGGTCAACCTACCCATAAATAATTGGCAAACGGTTCTCTACCATAGATTTGAAATGTTCATGCTAGTAAGAGAATTGGAAGCAATTAAGTACAACTCTCTCAATTTACAGATGAGGAGACTTGAGTTGTAGAGAGGGCATTATATTTGTGCAAAGCCTTGAAACTAGATATATGTGGGAAGTTGTGTTTTATATTCTAGGACTCCTCACTTCTCTTTCAGTGTTTTGTATCTTCAGTGTAATGTTTGACCCTACTAGAAATTTAAGAATCTAATCATATAACTCCAAACAAAAAAATCCAATAGGGATCTTCTACTTCTAGAAATGTTGAAGTAACAAGGATTGGTCTTGACCTTCCACCATAAACAAATTGAAAACTAGACAAAATATATAAGACAATTGTCTTGAGAGATTGGACATCAGGCAGTGCAGGTTGTAAACTGAAGAGAAGGGAAATAGAAAATATAAGCCCTACATCCCTGAGAGAGAGGAGAACCAAAACAGAGCCCTATTGGCTTGCTGATTTAAGGAAATGGAGATTAAAGATTAAGGAGGTTGAGGCAGCTGGACGTTGCAGGGCAGAGTTTTGAGAAGTAGGGAAATATGCAGAAAAATAGAACCCCAGAATTCTACATAGAGGTGCCTTGCTTGGTACTATGCTGCACATATATATAGTAAAATTTCAAACAGCCAGGTAAAGAAGAAAGAGTGATCCAAAAAAACATTCCCAGAGCTTACATGGAGTGGAGAGATTTTGAGCACTGACAATGCAGTCCCACTGTTCTTCGATGCTCTGCTCCAATTTTTTTTTCTTTTTAAATTTGTCTTTCAGTTTGTGTGATGCATTGAAGTACTCTCAAGTTTTCTAATTCTTTCCTCAACTTGGCTGAGTCTACTGATGAGTTCATCAAAGAATTTCTTCATCTCTACTACCATATTTTCTCATTCTAAAATTTCTATTTGCCATTTTATTATAATTTTAATTGCTTGGCCAACGTTTCTTTTCTGTTTATATATTTTATCCTCCTTTTCAATGAGATCCTTTAACATGTTAATCATAACATTTTTAAAGTTTCTGTCTTTTAATTTCAACATGAGTCATCTCTAATTCTGGTTCAATTGATTACTTTGTCTCTTGATAATGACTTGGTTCCATTTCATGCTATTTTGTAGTCTCCTATTTTTAAATTGAATGAAAGACATCTTGTGTAGAAGAGGAGAAACTGAGGTAAATATAATTTATACCCAGACTTTGATATGCTTCAAATTTCTTCAAAGATCTTTTGGACTTGGGATGTGGGTTGGATGACGATTTTCCCCACCCTTGTCTTTCCTTTAGCAACAATGGATTTTTACCTGTGCCTGGGAGCAGTAGCTTAAGTTTCTTGAAGGAAGCATGAAGTGGTGGGTGTTTGTCTATTTCCCACAATGGCAACCAATTTCCTCCTTCACACCTCACCACTTATGGAGTCTCTCTCCAGCCTTTTGCCCTTTCTCATGAGTTCCTTTGAAAAGAGTTTGTGAATGGATATAAATCTCTTGTCATAACAGCCCACACTCAGTCTTTAGCAATTCATTAATATTTTAACTGATTTAGTCTTACCCTCTTGTATGGCAATTATCTCATCTACCTGTACTCTGTCACAGGTGACAGAGGCTGACATCCTATCTTTCTCTGGGAAGGGAGGGGAATGGTCTATCCTTGGATTTCAGGCTGTTTGTCTTACAACTTCAGATGTCTGATGATTTGGGGGGGAAAATGTGTTTGTGGTTTACCCAGCTTTCATTCACTGTTAGCATACAGCAATGAAAATTCCTAGACAGTGCAATAGGGCAAGAAAAAGAAATATAAAATGTTTGAAAAATAAAAGATAAAACTAACTCTATTAATTTAAAATAACATTGATATGTAGATAATTTTAAATGTTCTGCAGGCAATTATTGGTTTATAGATGCAAATTTAGCAAGGCCACTCAATACAAGGTCAATATATAAAAATCACTCATCCTTAATACCAGCCACAAATTATGATAAAATGAATAAGTTTATAATTACTGTAAAAACTAAATAGATAGGATTGAATTTAATAAAAGATGCTAATGGTCTCTTTAGACAAAATTAAATTACATTAATAAGTGTTATTCTCATAAATTAGCTGATATTGTTAATTATCTCAAAATTGGTCTATACACCCAATAAAAACTCAATCAAGATGATAGCAAATTTTAATTTGTGAAAATTTAAAAGCTGATTCTAAAATATATGGGAAAATGCAAAAGACCAAGGATAACTAACACCATATTAAAGAAGAATAGTATTGAATGACACACACTATCAGACATAAAATCTTTTTAAAAATTAAAATAATTAAAACTCTGGCATTAGAGCAAGACTGATGGACTAATCATATACAATACAGAGTCCACAAACTATACATACATGGTCACTTGATTTAAGTTGAAGATTATTTGAATGTAATAGATAAAGTTGTTTTTTTTTTTTTTAATTTTGAGATGATTTTAGTTTCACATGCAATTATAAGAAATAATAGAGACATATTCCATTATACTCTCTACCAAGTTTCACCTGATGCTAATATATTGGAAACTGTATTATAATATCACATCCAGGATACTGACATTAACATAGTCAAGACACAGAACATTTCTATGACCGCAAAGATCTCTCCTTTTGCTTTTTGGTAGTCACACACACTTCCCTTCTCCCCACATTCCTCATTCTTAACTGTTGGCAACCATTAATATGTTCGCCATTCCTTTAATTTTGTTATTTCAAGAATGCTATGTAAATGGAATCATATAACATAAAAATTTATGAGATTGGCTGTTTTCATTCAGCATAATTTTCTGGAGGTTCATCTAAGTTGTTGCATATATTAATTATTTCTTTTCACTGCTGAGTAGTGTTCATGGTATGGATGAACCACAATTTTTTACCCAGTCACCCACTGAAGGACATCTGGATTGTTTCTAATTTTGGGCAAAGTGATAATACTTTAGTGGAGGTGGATAAATGTGGAATTTAGATATGTTTTAGAATTCTAGCCAATAGTATTTGCAAATGCATTAGCTGTGGGAACTGAGGAAAGAATCGATAATTATTAGTTTCTTGAGTACCTGGGAGAAGAGTTGCCTCTGGAGTGTAGAGTTGGTACTGCATCTTACTGGCAGTAAAGACAGAAAATCAGTCTGGTGGAAAATATGGAGAAAAAAATTTTAATATTGTTTTGGGTATGTTAAGACCTTGGTGTCCATTATATATCCAAAAGGATGTTTCCACTTTAGGATAATTAATCTAGCTGTTCACCTTGCTTAGAAGGCACTCTGTTCTTTGCATGGTTAGTTTTATCTAGTTATTTAGGACTTGGCTTCTACATCACATTCCCAGTCTTTCCCTGACTACTACTCTGAAGTAGCTACATATTTATTGTCCATTGTAAATTATGTATTATAACTTTCTAGGTAGCATTATTGCTAGCAGATATTATCTTGTTTATTATTTGTGATAATGTAAACTGAACAAGATCAGGACCTCAGTGTTTGGAAACTGGTAGAGGCTCAACGTACATATTTATACAGTGAATGAGTGCCACTGGAAAACAATAAGCCAGGGAACATTTAGACCAGTAGACCAATAGGTATAACCAGGGATAGTAATATCTATACCACACGTTTATGAGGATTAGCAGTAATACATGTAAATTTCTTGGCAGTGCTGGGCACATGGTAGACACTCTGTGAATTGTGGCCAAAATGATCATTTCCACTAATGTGCTACCTGAACAGTTTTGCCTTCTCAGCAGTACGTTTAATTGGGACCACGCAACACCACATCAGCCACTTAAAGAAAGGGAATAGTTGGTCAGAAGGGGAGAGTGTTGTCTTCTAGTAATAATAAAATCATAATAATTTAACCTTTATTTGTTTAACTAAACTCAAATATGTTCATTTTTCCTCTCCTGAGTTCAATAGGACTAATAAAAACATGGCTCATCATAATGTATATTAAAAATATTAAGTAAACAACAGACTTCACATTAAGACAAATAAACTGGCATTGAGGTATACCACAAAGTCACATACATAACAGCAGAACAGCCTCCTTCACACAGTGTGCTCAGAGGCCCCCATTAAGCCCTGGTCCTCCATACCTGGGCTGTATCCCCTTCTTATTCCATTTATTTTCTGGGTATTATCACATTCTTTTCAGTTGCTTCACATCTATTACAAAGTATCCCTATGCTGGAAGGGTGTGTTATTTTCGAGTGCTCAAAAGAAATGAAGGTGGCAATTCTGAACGTTGAAGAGCGTCAAAGTGGGGCCTGTGTACGGCTGAAGGTTTGCTAGGTCTTTGGTCTTCTGCTTCATAATAATTGTGATTTATTTCCAAGTGTTCCGAATGATTCCATGCAGAACTTGGGACAGGAAATTTATATTTTGTCATCCAGACAGTTTATTTCTGAGGGTATATTTTTTCTGCTTTTGCCCTCCCTTTATTGTTACCCTATGTCTGACCCCCTTAGCTTGTTAAAGGTTTGCTTTTGAAATGGAGGTCAGGAATATGGTTAAAGCATTTGGTGAAAATCACGTTCTGTCTGCCCTAGAAAAATATAGCTCTCTACAAGGAGGGAGAATCTCTCCAGAGACTACATTTTTGAATTCTGGAGGGTTGTATGTTTGAAATGTTAATACAATTTTATGGATGAAAAATTTTACCTGAAAAACATTTCTAAAATATGTGCCTGTCAAATATCCTTCCCCCCAGGGACAATTTTTCTGTCACATCAAAGGCAGCTCCTCTCCCAGAGACAGCCCTCTGCAGTGGGAGAATTGAGATCTTCTGTTACACGGAGGCAAGGCTCACAGTATTCAATCACTGTAATCTCTAAATTATCCACACTGCTTGGAAAGAGAAGACATAGACAGAACAACCCCAAAAGCATCACTTTCTAGAAAGAATTTTCATAAAATATTTGTACTGTACCTTTAGGATCTTAAGAATGTCAATCTCTCTGGTTTAGATAGGCCAAATATATATTCTTTTTTTCCCCATGTGATTATATAGCCCTAGTCATCATAAAAATGCAACCTTTCTCAAAACGAAGAGAAGTAAATCCAAATGAAATAGTCAAGTTATACTAAATAATGATGGTAAACTAGAGCAGTGATTTTCACACCTTAGCTGGCAGGGCATTAGTATGAGCTGGAGGCATGTTCCCAGGTGATCCTAATGCTGCTAATCAGACACCACACACTAAAACCATTGCACCAGAGCGAAGACACAGTCTGTTTCTGTTATCAGCCCTGCCTTTCCTGTAACTCCACTTCACTGGGTTCCTGCTCTTTATTAGTACAGGTGTTCAGCTTTTCCTAGGATTCTTTCACATGGATTCTCAGGGCAATAAACTTGTAATTCTCTTTTACTTGCCACCAAAACTGACTAAAAGTAAAAAGATCTTTTTCTTTTTTCATCACTGATGAAATATCTACTGTGTGTGTGTGTGTGTGTGTGTGTGAATGATGGAGGTTATAAAAAATTTAGAATACTGTCTCAACCCTGTTAGGGTGTAAAGTCTTCTGAGAGGAAATCTTGCTGGTTCTTTGAGTGTCCCCTTTCTCCAATCTCTATGCGTTCAAATTCAAATTGGAAGTAATTCAGTAGTAACAAACACATGTATGTCAAAACAATAGGAAGGCAGAAGGGTCAAATAAATTTGTCTGGAGGGTTTGAGAAAATTGTTCTTAATCTCTGTCTTCATTCAGCCCTAAGCTTATAAAATAGGAAAATTTCCCAATACTTCCTACACTCTGGGGTAAGTACTAGAGGAAAATATTGCTGTTACACATTCCTTTACATGAGAAGAATCAAATTTTGAACTGGCAAGACTTAGGGAGCCTGACGCTGATGCTCAATGTTCCCTATTGAGCTGCCTCAAATGTCAAAGGCTGTGGATATCATGTTGTCTTCCTGCCTGACTTGTGTCTTCTGCTCATGTTTGTTTGATGTGTTTGGGGGGGGGGTGGTTGGGGAAGGAGGCATGAAGTTGCCTTACTCTGCAAAGTCAGCTCTCCCTCCTGTGATTCCGAATGCCTAGACTATGAGTGTGGGGTGAGAGAAAGTAGGATACCTACATATTGTAGACTCAGGTCCAAACCATCCTCCCCATGCTGGTTTTATAAGCAAAGACTCTATAATGACTGTGACCTCTTTTCCTTGTGCATATGTCTCAATTTCTTCTAGCTCCATATGAAAAGAATAATCCTACTAAAAATGCCATCTGAGAGATGTGGGCAGGCTATTGGACTGGTAGAATTGGGTCTGGCAAATACTGAGAGTAAAGCTAAGTCATGCTGAGAGGTAGCTTGAGTCCAAGCACATAGTAAGGAAAAATGGGCAAGTACAAGGAAGATGATATTGCTACTGAACCAAACCTGAGTCTACTCCCCTGTGCACAATAAAGCCAATCTACTGACCCTGGGTTGTAGAGAAGAAAAGTGCAGTTTATTGCAGGACACCAAGCCAGAAGTACAGGCAGCTGATGCTCAAAAGACCCAAACTCTCTAATGACCTTCAGGGAAAGGTTTTTAAAGACAGGGTGAGGGAGGGGGTTGTGGGGTGCATGATCAGCTCATGGACATTCTTCTGGTTGGTTGGTGGTGAGGTAATTGGGAGTCAACATCACCAACCTTCTGGTTCCAACCAGACTGGGGTCTACGTGCTCGTGGGCAGGATATAGTTAACTTCTTCCATCTGGTGGGGGTTTCAGTATCTGCAAAAGAGCCCAAAGAGCATGGCTCAAAAAATTATCTATAGCTCTTGGTGAGGAACTAAATGTTCTTGACTCTGTTTAATGACTAAACTATAATTATTTTGTCTTGCTTTACTCTTTTCCTTTCTTTCTGCTTTTTCTCACTTCTCTGATTAAATTTATTCTTTGGAACTCAGGGAAGGCCTAGGAGGCTAAAGTTTTTCTACAGACAAGGACATAGAGGTTGGGGGTCTGTCCCAGGAAGGCCCATAGAGTCCTCCTCAGTAACAATTTGAGCAAAACCAGACTGCAGATTCAAAATCCAAACTGTGTATCCAGGAGTTGGGAGCTGTCTGAGATACATGAACATAAATGAAGGTGAAATAATTGTGTCTAAGGCTAAAGCTTAAGACAGTAGAAATGTTCAGTCACAGCCTAGAGGTGTAGAGAGAAGTGAGGAGGAGAGAGGGAAGACTCAAGACTGAAGGAAGTGAAGCCCACATGAGCATTTCCCCCCTGGTTCATAGTGTAATCTTGTGGCTTAAGTTTGGTTTCATATTTTCAATGATTTCTCTGTCTAAGCATCAATCTTTATTTGTTCTCTTTGTATTTCATTTTATTTGGTGTGTGTTTGTTTTAAGATAGAACAAGAGTTGACCACCAGGTTCTAATACATTGGTAAAAGCTGTAGTTTGCTCTTTGAACTCTCATAGAGCCAGACCAAAAATGTTTTTTTTGTTTTGTTTTGTTTTTGTAATTTGTGTGTTCCCTTGTTTTGTGCTTATGAGCAAGAGTGAAAGTGAGAAAGCAATGTTTTCCTAAAACAACCTAAGGGAAGAAATCGCTGGATGCAAATTGTTGATTGCATGACCCCCTGCCCCCCGTGGGCTTGTTATCTGATTGACAGTCTGTGCAAGATCACAAATTAATGCTGTGTCTTCTAGGAGAAATATGATATTCATTCAACGTTGAGTAAATCCATATATTAAAGCCAAACATTGATAAATAATGTAGGCCAATAACCCACAAAAAGGCATATTTCCATATTCCCTAGAAGGGTGACAGCATGCTACTATATTTAATAGCTCTCACTATTGCCATCTCATATGTGTGAATGATGTTTCAGTGGTTAAGGCTCTAATTTATTAATTAGAAAGAAGTTTTCAGTATGCTAATATTACCCTGAGTTGAATGATAAGCACATATTTTAAATATGAGGTTTGGCAATTGCACAATATTTTAAGTTGAACTGGAATATGTAAAGGATAAAAATCTCTCAAAGGTGTAGAGGATTTGGATCACTTCTCTGTGTACTGGCATTTTGAAAACAAAATTAGCATTTGTTTTATCAAGGATGAAACAGAACAGGATATTACTTTAAAAGCAACTTGTTTTTTTCCTTGCTTGGAGAACTTTTCCCCCTTTAAGTCCTCGTCTACCCAACCAAAACTCAGATATTTTTAAAGATATGTTTCACACACACATACGTGCATGCACACACAAAAGTCAAATACATTTCTTGTCCTTGATTCCAAGGGTCTTTACTTTGAAGAATCTGAGGAGTGAGTGTTTATGTGCAGCTCCTCATTGTTGTAATCAGGCACACTCCAGGCTCTGATCTCTGGATGTGCATTATTCTTGGTTTTCCGTGGCCTCCAAACTATTGTTCCTCTGTTACTCTTTCTTCAACCTACACATTCACAAAATTTGGGAAGGAACACTGCTGAAGATTTCTATTTTTGTGGAGATAGGATTATGAAGAGCTGGGGACAGAATGTTCTTTACAGTAGAGTATCAGAAAACACATAATATTTCCCTTTAGATTTCAAAGCAGGGAAAACAGACAGAAGAGGGGAAAAGGTAGGTAGTAATTATGCAGGACCAGGTCATCTATGCACTCTTACTGCCTCCTTTTGTAAAATGGTAGTTCCCTGGGTGTGTCAGGAAGCTTATTTATGTCTGTGCTACCAACCTCAGAGGTTATAATGATAAAGAAAGATAATGTAATCGAAAGTGCTTTGAAGGTTATATTATCATTTGTACTGTTTTATTTAGCTTTGAGTTATCTCCAGCTTATGCTGAAAGAGCTCACTCTTTCCTAAGCTGTTTTTCCTCCATTTTCTCTTATGTCCTGCCCTTTTACAACTACTTAACTAAACCTTCCCTATCTCTCACAATTTAATCAAAATTTGATCAGATGAGACTCATCTAATCACCACAGAACCAATAAATTTCAGATATTATAAAATACTGTTTTATTTAAATCTAGTTTCAAGCCTACTAACAATGTCACATACACTGTTCAATGTGTACTGGTCCCAGTTCTGGAACAAAATTGAGAGCAAGATCAACGTATCATACTATTTTACTTTCTTCCTTAAAACAACTCAATGCCAGGCTTATGAGAGTCTCCCTGCATTGAACCAACCCAAACCTAGATGTGCACAGGGATATAGGATTTGTAATTAGGATAAATGAATTAAAGATGCCCATTAGTACATGAGATGTTGAGGATATACAAGTTGTAAATATATAAATCACTACATTAGATACAATGAGTGTTATGGTCACTCTTTGCAGACCTATTACACATAAAAATAGTTATCAGTGAATTACCAAATACATGGAGTGCTAAAATGAATGGCATAGATACTCAGGCTTCTGGATTCGACAAAGACTGAGGCTGAAGAAGCCTATTCACTGAAGGAGGAAGTTTAAACCTTAATGCCTGGAAGATGTTTGCTTTAGGTTAATACATGAATGGGCAACAGCTTTCAGGACAGATTCTCAAAAGCCATCGCTGGGTTGTGCTGAAAGTCTTTTTTTTTTTTTTTTAATTTTTATTTTATATTGGAGTATAGTTGATTAACAATGTTGTGTTAATTTCAGGTATACAGTTTAAGATATCACCCAGGGAATGGTCCTGAACACAAGTTTCTGGCAGGACACAGTTTCTGCCCACATTCTTTTCTCCTTTGTAATTTTAGTTTACAGAAAAGGAAGGAGTGGTAACAACTGTATACTTGGGCAATCAAGTAAGTCTTTGAGATAATCTGACTCTAGCTTAACTATATTTGCAAAGTACTCTGTGTGACTAAAAAAATAGAAATTGCTACTGAATGCTTTGTATCTGGTGAAAAAGATAATTAAAGCACAGCACCTATTGTCCAAGGATTTCCAGTGAGTAACAGAGGCCCAAAGGGAAAAAATAAATTAAAAACAACACACACACACACACAGAAATGAAGATAGATATGGATATAGAGAGAAAGGATGGAAAGATACAGGGGTAAAAGAGTTAACTCTCTTTTGGACAGAAAACGTGTCACATGGGAGTTGATACATGGGCTGTGCTTTAGGGAATGAAGAGGAATTATCAAGGTAGACATTTAGGCATTTGTTCATTTGACAAAATTGTATTGAGCACATGCTATGTGCCACAAAATTGTCTTTGTATTAAGGATATAACAGTGTGAATAAAACAAGGTCATTAACCACATAAAATGTACATTCTGCTGGTAAGGAAACAGACAATAAACATAAATATATTTTATGCTAGGGATAACAGAGGGGCCTCTATAATAAAATGCCTTTAGAGCAGACAGGGGGAGTGAACTAAATGGGAAGTCTAGAAGAAGAGCCTGCCAAGCAGAGGGAACAGCAAGTGCAAAGGCCTGAAGTTAAACCTATTACTCATTTTCAAGGAACAGACAGTGAGCAGGGAATAGTGATTATAAGTGAGTTCAGAATGGTAGTCAAGGGCAAGTTCTTGTAGCATCTTTTTGACATTTGAAAGAACGTTGGCTCTACAGCAAAATAAATGGGAAGCTATAAGATTTAGGCAGAGGAAAGGCATGCTATAACATACTTAAATTGATGTCTCACTGTAATCCTGAGCTGAGACTGTAGCAGAGGTAAAGGTGGAAATGGGGAGTTCAGTTAGGCAAGGAAATAGGAAAGAGCATGGTGTGTCTAGGAATACACATTTAGGTCAATATTTCTAGAACCTTGGTTTTGGGAAGACAACTAGGCATTGAGGAAAAAAGAAGAGCCACTGAAAGGCTTTATTTCAGTGGGCCTTGTGTGCTTTGACAGAGTTTGGACTTCTCCTTTAGGCAATGGAGAGCCCATAGAGATTTTTTAAGTCCAGGCATGACACGGTTCTGTGGGCACATTAAAATATGACAATAACATCTTTGTGTCTGATGGAGTCAATAATGGAGGCAATGCGTTCATTTAGAAACTGAATGCAGTAGTCCAGAAAAGTGACAACAGGGGCTAAATGAGTTAAGGTAGTAGCAATGTGAAAGAATAATCAGGAACCAATCTGAGGCTTTTTAGAAATTTGAATTTTTTTGATTTAGTTATTGAGTGAATTTAAGAGTTCAAGAGGGGACAGTGGAATTCCATTCAGGAGCCTTAGAGGTTTCTCTTATGACAACTCAGTATCCTGCCCTTGAGCTTCAAGATTTATATGAATTCAAAAGACTAAAGATCTTTGCATGATTTTAGAGCAAATTCATGTCGTTGGGGTTCATCAACAACTAACACAGTGTAGTACCCACTGTACCTGTTAGAAGCAGCTATCTAGAAAAAAATTAGAATGCCTGCTCCTATGTATAGGAAGATTTCTGCCTTTACCCTAACTTTTCAAACCTTGATACAGTTCCTTTCTGATCATTTCCTGTCACATTTTAAAGCCAGCCTGGTGTTGCCCCTCCATTTAGTTTCTTGTTCTATGTAGATGTTTCTTTATAATCCCTTGGTTTGATGTATGAAGACACAGTTATTACTGCAGCGGGCTCTACACCTACCCCTTCCATCATAGTTATAACTTCAGCCTAACAGAAAATTCACTGGAAATGAATGTCAGAAATCATAATGGCATTTTATTTCATGCGGCTTTATTTAGGGAAATGCTATTTAGGACATAAAACAAGGGGCTACCCTAGAAAGAAATAAACAAGTGAGACCCATAATGTCATGATTTGGTGTCAAAGAATATTATTTCCTGGGAAGAACGTGATGATGTTTTTATTTTATATTTCATCCTATCTTCTTTAATTTTGTTTAAAAATTAATTTATGGTCTTTATTATCAAGTTAAAGATTGCCAGGGTGATTAAACTCTTCTGTTTTATGTGTAAACAGAAGGAATCCTTATTATAGTATAAGAAATGATGCTGATAGGATGACATGCCTGTTTTCTTTGGTGCTCACTTAAAGCCGTTTCAATTCAATGCTAATTTATGAAGCATCTCCTATTTATAAGACACCAAGTGGTCACTTTGCAGATAGAATAATGAGTGATGGGTCACAGTTACTCTCCTCAAGATTTTACAACTGAGATAAAACTTGTATAAAATGTAAATATAATGAGAAGGGAGATGCATCAAGCATGATGGTATACAAAATGTTGCGAATAGGAAAGATCACGGAAGAAATTATTTCTCATCAAATGAACAGAAAAGTGAATGTAATAAATATTTTGCATAGGACTCTGGTTGGCTCATAGTGGGTTTTGTGAGAATATGGCTAAAGATGAAAATCAAAAGACTTATTAGTTAAAATTATGAAACATTTATTTAGCAAATGGAGAATAATGGAATTCCATAGTAAGATCCAGAGGTATAAAATACAAAAATAATTATTTTGTTTGCATATTTGAAGATTGAGGGATGGTGATAAATGCAATGGATTCAGAGCTTGGAGTAGGAGAGTGGTATGACATTGACCACACTTGGCAAGGTACTTTATATTCTTCCAGGGAGTGTGTACTTTATCAGAGATGGGAGTCATCGAATGTTTTAGAGTAGAGCATAGGCTGTTAGCATGATGGGGAGATTATCAAGGCGGGGCAGGGGTGATAGAGAGATCAGCCTGGTGATAGATGACTGGTAGGAGATGAGGCCTTTATCTGAGGTAGTGACAGTAACAGGAGATCAAAAGTGATATACTTTAGAACTATTTCAGGAGTAGAATTAATAGGGTTCAGTAATTGCTTGGATATGAGAATTGAGGGTGAAAATGGACTTTAAGAGGATGGGGTCTATGGTTAGAAATTAGCAGTTGCTATTACTAAGGAAAGAAAAACCACTCTCAGTGAACTAAAGACCATTCATTTGATTGCTTGATTCATAAAATAGCTAATCTTAAACATTTTAATATATTTGCAAATAGCTATTGAATGAAACAATACAAAGATATCTTAAGGCATGTTTTTTATTCTACCTCAAAATGTGGCATTAGCGATGATGGGCTTTTTACCTGCTTCCTTTCTCTCATGGCTTAATAACGTGTACTGATGGAATAAAATTTATTTGCCTATCAGTCTTCTATCTCCAAAGCATTTCCTCCCAAAATATAGACCAGGAGCTCTTCTAAAATAATAACAAAAATTATTGGACCCAAGGATATTCAGATTCTAGATCTTTGAGTGCTAAATTATAAAATCATCATTATAATCAGCTGCTAGTGGCACTCTACAGTCAATGTATTCACTAGTTCTTGAGCAACTCTGATACTTAATCAAAAAGACATTGATTCCAATTCATCTCAGCTCATATGATTTAGGCTTAGTTGTATATTTTAATTACTTGGTACCAGTGCAAGGTTTTTTAAAGTTGTCAAGCTCATAAAGGAATCCTAATTTCTAATAGTACATGAAGTAGAAATAAAAATCGACCTCTGTATTTATACGGCATTCTACCTTTCTTGGTAAGAGAAGCAAAGTAATTTTCCCTAGTAGATTATATTTTTCAGATGAATAAGTTCCTCTCAGTATGTATCAGACACCTCCAATGCCATGGAATTTCTATTTGCTTTATCCATTAATTAATTGTAATTTCCTTAGTCTAAAGGTCGCTGCTCTTCCCTAAAAGCTTGGTTTATTCTCATAAACCTGGTTACTCACAATGAATCTCTCCCTCTAGATGGTTAAGGTAGTTCTCTTGTTAGACCAAAATTACATCTTAACAATCTTTAGTACTTTAAGATGTGCAAAGCACTTTGATATCTCTTTGTTACATAACCATAATATATATGTAAACTAGTTTTAGAAATGTTACTTTATACCCTAGTGAGAAAAAAATTTACTAACTAGGGTACAATGTTTTCTATGTACAGTTGTTTTGGTTTTTAGCCATACTTTCCAGCAAAAAAAAATCAGTTTCTTTTTTGTCTACCTCGTCAGTGAGGTTATATCATCAATTGACGACACAGTCAGTTTTATTTGTCACCGTGTGCATTCCATCCTGGGATTCCCCTAGTATCTTGGTGACTGTTGACTTTACCAGTAAGTTTCACTCTGTGTGGTGTAGAAGTTCTGTGGATTTTGATAAATGCATGGTCATATATTCAAATCACAGTAACATATTAAACATTTCTATCACTATAAAAATTCCCTGCATGGCCCTTTTGTAGTCAACTTTCCCCAAAATTTGGCAACCGCTGATTTGATTTTCATCTCAATAATTCCCCCTTTTTCAAATTATCATATGAATGGAATCATGCAATATGTATGCTTTTGAGTCTTTTTTCACTTAGCAAATGTGTTTAAAATCTACACATTTTTTATTGCTAAATAACATTCTATACTTATGGATATACCACCTTTTTTTTTTGTTTGTTTTTAATCCATTCACATTTGAAAGATATCTTCCAGTTTCTAGTTTGGGGAGTTTATGTATTAAGTGCTTTAAACATTCAAATACAAGTTTTTATGTGAATACAGCATTCAATTTCCTTGGGGAAAAAAATTGGAATTGCCAGGTCCTATAGAATGTTTAACTTTGTGAGAAACTGCCTCCAAAAAGTTCAATCTGTAATTTTTTATTTTATTGATTGTGCTTTTGATGTCATATTTAAGAATTCATTGCCAAACCCTAAGTCATACAGATTTTCCTAAATTTTCTTCTAGAAGTATTACGGTTTAACATTTTACAGTTATGTCTATTAATTTCAGGTAATATTTTTATACTCTATGAAGACTATTTGTTTTGTTTGTTTTTACATATAGATACCCCATTCTTTCAGCACCATTTATTGAAAAGAAATTATTTCTACACTGAATTGCCTTTGCTTATTTGTCA
The DNA here is from genome assembly GCF_949987535.1 of Balaenoptera acutorostrata. NCBI lineage: Eukaryota > Metazoa > Chordata > Mammalia > Artiodactyla > Balaenopteridae > Balaenoptera > Balaenoptera acutorostrata. The sequence goes on along the minus strand of NC_080076.1, from coordinate 30,458,485 downwards.
AAAATCAGTTGAATACATTTCTGTTGGTCTATTTCCTGACTTTTTATTCTGCTCCATTTTTCTATATGTCTAACTTTCAGCAATCCCATACCATCTTGATTACTGTAAAATAAATTTAGAGTAACTCTTGAAATTGGCACTGTGTATTCTCCAAAATTTGCTTCTTCACTGTTTTGACTATTATAGTTCTTCTACCTTTCCATATAAATTTTAGAATAAGCTTATTGATATCCACAAAAACTTGCCAGGATTTTGATTGGGATTGCGTTGAATCTATAGAAAAACTTGGGGAGGGGGTGGATTGACATCTTAACAATACTGAGTCTTCCAACACACAAACATGGTATATCTTTCCATTTATTTGTACCTTCTTTGACTTATTAGTGTTTTGTAGTTTTCAATATAGAGCACTTGAACATATTTTGTTATATTTACACCTAAGTATTTGAAGTATTGTGGTGTTCCTATGTGGTGCTGTTTAATTTCCATTTCCAACAGTTCATAATTAATATATAAAAACAATATTGATGGGGCTTCCCTGGTGGCGCAGTGGTTGAGAATCTGCCTGCCAATGCAGGGGACACGGGCTCGAGCCCTGGTCTGGGAAGATCCCACATGCCACGGAGCAACTGGGCCCGTGAGCCACAATTACTGAGCTTGCGCGTCTGGAGCCTGTGCTCCGCAGGAAGAGAGGCCGCGATAGTGAGAGGCCCGCGCACCGCGATGAAGAGTGGCCCGCGCACCGCGATGAAGAGTGGCCCCCGCTTGCCGCAACTAGAGAAAGCCCTCGCACAGAAACGAAGACCCAACACAGCCATAAATTAATTAATTTAAAAATAAAAAATAAAAAAAAAACAATATTGATGTTTGCATATTAACCCTGAATCACCACTTTCAATGTTTCTTATTAGTTCAAGTATGATATTGAATAGATTATTTCAAATTTCAATGTAGAGAATCATGTCACCTGCAAGTATAATTTTATTAATTCTAATCTGTATGCCTTTTACTTTTGTTTTACTTCATTGGCTAAGATTTCTAGTGCAATACTGAATAAGAGTCATGAGAGTAAAACGGTTTGCCTTTTACCTGGTCTTAGTTAGGATGTATTCAGTCCTTCATCATCAAGCTTAATGTTTGCAGAAAATTTCTGATGGATGCTCTCTATGCACTTCAGAAATTTCCCTTCAATTTATAGTTTCCTGAGAAATTTTATGATGAATTTTGTCAAAAGTTTCCTCTGCATCTATTGAGATGATCATTTTTTCTTTAGTTTATTGGTATGGTGAATTGTGTTAACTTTAAAATGTTGATACAACCTTACATTCTCAGGTAAAATCCTTGTTGGTCATGATATGTTTTCACTTTTATATATTGGAGGATTCATTTTATTGATATCATCAAGTTGAAGACATTTGAGTCTATGTTATCAAGAAATACTGGATTCTAGTTTAAATTTCTTATAATATATTTTTATAGTTTTGTGGTAACAAGGTAATATTGTCCTCATAAAATGAGTTAGCATGTGATTCCTCCTCTACTAATTTCTGGGAGAGTTTTTACAGAATTAGCATTATTTCTTCTTTAAATATTTAGTTGAGTTTGCTGATAAAGCCAAAATTTTGCCTGGGCCAAAATCTTTTTTGAATGTTTCAAACTATGAGTTAAATTTCTTTAGTATTTAGGTATCAGATTATTGAGGTTATATATTTCATCTTGTGTGAGCATTGATTATTTGTACAAATATGTTCATAGCAGGGAAATTTGTAATAGTCCAAAACTAGAAATAACTCAAATATCCATCAATAGTACAATGGATATTTAAATTGTAGTGTAATCATATGAAGGGATTCTTTATGATAGTAAGAACAAATTCAGTCAGCACTCTGAATCCACGGGTTCTGTATCTGCGGATATGGAGAGCCAGGTATATGACATTTTATATAAGGTGTCTTGAACATCCACAGGTTTTGGTATCTGCGATGGGTACTGGAAGCAGTCCCCCACGGATACTAAGGGACAACTGTATTCTGCATACATAGGAGCAACGTGTCTGAATGCCCGAAACATAATATTGATCAAAAGAAGATAGACACAGAAGAGTATATCTGTATTATTGTGTGTATATTAATTTCAAAAACAAACAACACTAATTTATGCTGTTAAATGTCAGGATATTCCTTCTCTGCAGAAGGGCAGGGACTGTGAGGGAGCATGAGGAATGCTTCTGTGGTCTAGTAATATATTTCTTATCTGATTTCTGGTTACAGAAATGTGCTAAATTTTGGAAAATTCATTGAGTTTTAACACTTGGTAACTTTCCTCTATATACTTTATACTTTGATAAATGTAAAGTATACATTTTAAAAAGTTGTTTCCATGTTTATATGAGATACCCCTCAGGACCTCAAAAAGCTGGTGAATAAAATTTTAGAATATGACTGGGAAAAACTCCAAGTATCTGTATTAACTATGAATGTGATTCATTGAACACACTGAAAGGGATAGCCTGGGAACATCGTTTACACACGTTCAAAAGAAATCTTTTTAACATTTAATCCATTTATTTATTATTTATCATATTTCTCTCTCCCTGTATATCTGTGTGTGTGTGTGTGTAATATATTTTCCCCACCATATCAAATGCTCAGGAATTTGAAGTAATACCATAATAACATTTCCTGATCTATCAATCTAAAATTTCTATCAAACTATTTTTAACTATTAATTGAAACAAATTTAGGATAATCATGTTTTTAGAGAACCTAGGAAGACTCATAATAATCACCACTCTTCCCTAGCTATTTGAATCTGTTCAGAAATTCAGTCCAAGGTAATGCCAGGATTTTCACTTATTTCCCTAACTTCTTGTCCTCAGTTTGTTTTTTACAGAATCCAGCAACTTGCCCCACCCACAGTTTTGGTATATGGCTGTTTTGGTCCCAACTCCAGTTTCCCGATGCCAATTCTAACCTCAATTATTACTTTAGGGTTTTCAATCATGTTTTTATAATTACAACTCTAAAAATTACTCTGAGATTTAACTAATTTGCTCTGGAAACTTAAATTTATCTAAAGCTACTAAATCACTTCTTAGTCTTTCCTTGATTTTTAAGTCAGTGATCATTTATTTATTCTACCTTATCCAATTACAAGAGCCTCTTCAGGGTTAAGAGTACAAAAGCAGGTAAAGTTGAATGACGTTGCTAACTCTGGTATTTATTAACACGACACCATCTGTTCTTAAGCATAGATTATTCTCTTTTATGTGTTCTTTATCTTATTCTATTTAGAAATTTGAATTTTTTGAAATTACCTTTGGCATTTTTATAAGCCCAAATTCATTCCAGTTTTGTCTTTATGACAGTATACTACCATTTTATGTTATCGTTTTCTGTTTTTGTATATATTCCTTTTAGATGATCATAAAATTGTATGTGAGAGGAAATATTGCTTATAGAAAGGGAAGAGCTTTTTTCAAGAGAAAGAGGTATAGTTATGAGACTCAACTTTGCCACTCAATGACCTTGATTCAATCCCTTAATTTATGTGAGAATCAATTACATTATTTATAAATAGCAAACAAATAATACATACCTTAGGATCATTTAATGAACAATTTTACATGTAACCTAAACCATTATATACTATATATGCTAATAAAATATATAATATATTGCATATATATAATAATGTGTGCATATATATTTATAAGAATTGTTAATATACTTAATTTCAACTTAGTAATTAGTATAATTATTGTCATCTATTTTTCCCCTTTCACATTCTTATATTGGTAGTCATTTATTTTCTCTTTCACAGACTATGCATCCTGAAATACTTTGAAATATCTTTGACTAATAACTATGATTTAGGTCCTCTACACCGAATCTTCCCTTCCTAGGTTACTATGAACTCTGAGAATCCATGGCCACTTTCTCCTGGGTGCCTGTCACTTCTGCTTCACCAGGTAGTTCTTCCTTATTAGTCAAAATTAATTTCATAACACCAGTTCTCCACATTGTCTCTTTAGCCTTCTGAGAACCGAAAGTGTCAGAAAGGCAAGTTCAGAATTTATCAAATTTTCTTTTAGCAGAGAATCTACCAGCAGTCATCTGGATAAGTGAGTCCCCTACTGCCACTCACTACCGTAGTCTTGGCTTAGGATATATCTGTCCTTTACCATGAAAATATATTTCATAGCTGATGACTTACAGTCTTAGTGGCCTAGAATATATTTCCAACAATGTAGTTTTTTTTATGTTCTCTTCTTTCATACTATCCAAATCCTCTCCTCTAAGAAAAAGCTCAAGTTGTTGACTTTTTATTTACACATTTATATTCTTAATTAACCCCCCTATTTCTGTTAAGCTTGACTCTTTTCAATATTTTAGGCCTGACCATAAGTATTGATACCACCTAAATTAAGTTCAGGAGGCTGAATTTTCTTCCTTTTGCTAAGAAGTTTAGAGGTATGAGTTATTATTTTCAGTGACTTTCTTACTCACACTGTGTCCACATTTGTGGATTAAGATGAGTTAAAATGATCTCTTCTCCTTTTTTCAGTGTGTTCATACCACTGTTTGTTTTTACTTGGTCATTCCTCCTCCCCTATATTGTTCCCATTTCACAGTTAAATCTCTGCACTTTCTTTCTTCCCTTCAAGTTTTGAATTCATTTTTTAAAGTTGGCTTTCTGTCAAACATTCTTTTAGTCTTGTAAATTGCCCTCCACCTCTTGCCACATGTCCTTTTTTCCTGATTTCAAAAATGAAGCTCCAGAAATCCTTCTATATACCAATTGCTTGTTTACCCCATGTTCCTTCACTTTTTTTTTTTTTTTTTTTTAAAGCTGCTTTGCCTTTTTTTTTTTTTTTTTTTTTAAGGATTTTCTTTTTTTTAATTAATTAATTTATTTATTTTTGTCTGTATTGGGTCTTCGGTTCGTGCGAGGGCTTTCTCCAGTTGCGGCAAGTGGGGGCCACTCTTCATCGCGGTGCGGGGACCGCTCTTCATCGCGGTGCGCGGGCCTTTCTCCATCGCGGCCCCTCCCGTTGCGGGGCACAGGCTCCAGACGCGCAGGCTCAGCAATTGTGGCTCACGGGCCCAGCTGCTCCGCGGCATGTGGGATCTTCCCAGACCAGGGCTCGAACCCGTGTCCCCTGCATTAGCAGGCAGACTCTCAACCACTGCGCCACCAGGGAAGCCCTCCTTCACTTTTTAAACAGTGATCTCCAAATGAAAGACAAAATATCCGCCTGCAGCCTCATTTCTTGCATACAACTCCAAAGTTGCTAAAATAGCATTTCACAGTACAATCAGTGTATCACAAACCTCATGAGATGCTTCAGTCAAAAGTTTTCTCTGGTTACAGAAGCCTGAGAAAGGCTGAATAGTATAGTCCCTTTTTGTAGACTTGTATGCCCAAAATAAAAATGCAGATATCCTTCATTCAATACAAAAATAAAAAACCACCTGAAACTAACAAAATATTGTATTTCAACTGTATTTTTTTAACATCTTTATTGGAGTATAATTGCTTTGCAATGTTGTGTTAGTTTCTGCTGTATAACAAAGTGATTCAGCTATATGCATGCATATATTCCCATATCCCCTCCTTCTTGAGTCTCCCTCCCACCCTCCTTATCCCACCCCTCTAGGTGGTCGCAAAGCACTGAGCTGATCTCCCTGTGTTATGCAGCTGCTTCCCATTAGCTATCTATTTTACATTTGGTAGTGTATATATGTAAATGTTACTCTCTCACATTGTCCCAGGTTACCCTTCCCCCTCCCCATGTCAAGTCCATTCTCTACGTCTGTGTCTTTCTTCCTGTCCTGCCCCTACGTTCATCAGAACCTTTTTCTATTTTTTTAGATTCCATATATATGTGTTACCATATGGTATTTGTTTTTCTCTTTCTGACTTACTTCACTATATATGACAGACTCTAGGTCCATCCTTCTCACTACAAATAACTCAATTTCGTTTCTTATGGCTGAGTAATAGTCCATTGTATATATGTGCCACATCTTCTTTAGCCTTTCATCTGTCAATGGATACTTGGGTTTCTTCCATGTCCTGTCTATTGTAAATAGTGCTACAATAAACATTGTGGTACATGACTCTTTTTGAATTATGGTTTTCTCAGGGTATATGCCCAGTAGTGGGATTCCTGGGTCATATGGTATTACTATTTATAGTTTTTTAAGTAACCTCCATACTGTTCTCCATAGTGACTGTATCAATTTACATTCCCACCAACACTGCAATAGCGTTCCCTTTTCTCCACACCGTCTCCAACATTTATTGTTGGTAGATTTATTGATGATGGCCATTCTGACCAGTGTGAGGAGATACCTCACTGTAGTTTGGATTTACATTTCTCTAATAATTAGTGATGTTGAGCATCCTTTCATGTGTTTGTTGGCAATCTGTATATCTTCTTTGGAGAAATGTCTATTTAGGTCTTCTGACCATTTTTGGATTGGGTCGTTAGTCTTTTTGATATTGAGCTGCTTGTATATTTTTGAGATTAATCCTTTGTCAGTTGCTTCTTTTCAAATATTTTCTCCCATTCTGAGGGTTGTCTTTTCGTCTTGTTTATGGTTTCCTTTGCAGTGCAAAAACTTTTACATTTCATTAGGTCCCATTTGTTTATTTTTGTTTTTATTCTCATTAGTCTAGGAGGTGGATCAAAGGATCTTGCTGTGATTTATGTCATAAAGTGCTCTGCCTATGTTTCCCTCTAAGAGTTTTATAGTGTCTGGCCTTACATTTAGGTCTTTAAACCATTTTAAGTTTATTTTTGTGTGTGGTGTTAATTTTATTCTTTTACATGTAGCTGTCCAGTTTTCCCAGCACCAATTATTGAAGAGGCTGTCTTTCCTCCATTGTATACTCCTGCCTCCTTTATCAAAGACAGGTGAACATATATGTGTGGGTATATCTCTGGGCTTTCTATCCTGTTCCATTGAAGTATATTTCTGTTTTTGTGCCAGTTCCATACTGTCTTGATTACTGAAGCTGTGTAGTATAGTCTGAAGTCTGGGAGCCTGATTTTTCCAGCTCCGTTTCTCTTTCCCAAGATTGCTTTGTCTATTCATGGTCGTTGGTGTTTCCAAACAAATTGTGCAAATTTTGTTCTACTTTTGTGAAAATTCCATTGGTAGTTTGATAAGGATTGCACTGAATCTCTAGATTGCTTTGGGTAGTATCATCATTTTCACAATGTTGATTCTTCCAATCCAAAACATGGTATATCTCTCCATCTGTTTGTATCATCTTTAATTTCTTTCATCAGTGTCTTATACTTTTCTGCATACAGGTCTTTTTTCTCCATAGATAGGTTTATTCCTAGGTATTTTATTCTTTTTGTTGAAATGATAAATGGGAGTGTTTCCTTAATTTCTCTTTCAGATTTTTCATCTATAGTGTATAGGAATGCAAGAGATTTCTGTGCATTAATTTTGTATCATGCTACTCTACTAACTTCATTGATTAGCTTTAGTAGTTTTCTGATAGCATCTTTAGGATTCTCTATGTATAATATCATGTCATCTGCAAACAGTGACAGTTTTACTGCTTCTTTTTCAATTTGGATTACATTTATTTCTTTTTCCTCTCTGATTGCTGTGGCTAAAACTTCCAAAACTATGTTGAATAATAATGGTGAGAGTGGGCAACCTTCTCTTGTCCATGATCTTAGAGGAAATGGTTTCAGTTTTTCACCATTGAGAACAATGTTGGCTGTGGGTTGTCATATATGGCATTTATTGTGTTGAGGTAGGTTCCCTCTTCTTACTTTCTGGAGCGTTTTTATTATAAATGGGTGTTGAATTTTGTCAAAAGTTTTTCTGCATCTATTGAGATGATCATATAGTTTTTATCCTTCAGTTTGTTAATATGGTGTATCACATTGATTGATTTGTGTATATTGAAGGATCCTTCCATTCTTGGGATAAAGCCCACTTGATCATGGTGTATGATCCTTTTAATGTGCTGTTGGATTCTGTTTGCTAGTATTTGGTTGAGGATTTTTGCATCTATGTTCATCAGAGATATTGGTCTATAGTTTTCTTTTTTGGGACATCTTTGTCTGTTTTTGGTATCAGGGTGATGGTGGCCTTATAGAATGAGTTTGGGAGTTTTCCTCTCTCTGCTATGTTTTGGAAGAGTTTGAGAAGGATAGGTGTTAGTTTTTCTCTAAATGTTTGATAGGATTCACCTGTCAAGCCATCTGGTCCTGGGCTTTTGTTCTTTGGAAGATTTTCTATCACAGTTTCAATTTCAGTGCTTTTGATTGGTCTGTTTATATTTTCTCTTTCTTCCTGGTTCAGTCTCAGAAGGTTGTGTTTTCAAAGAATTTGTCCATTTCTTGCAGGTTGTCCATTTTATTGGCATGTAATAATTTCTCATTATCCTTTGTATTTCTGCAGTGTCAGTTGTTACTTCTCCTTTTCAATTCTAATTCTGTTGATTTGACTCTTCTCCCTTTTTTTCTTGATGAATCTGACTAATGGTTTATCAATTTTCTTTATCTTCTCAAAGAACCTGCTTTTTGTTTTATTCATCATTGCTATCATTTCCTTCATTTCTTTTTCATTCATTTCTGATCTGATCTTTATGATTTCTTTCCTTCTGCTAACTTTGGGAATTTTTTGTTCTTCTTTCTCTAATTGCTTTAGGTGTAAGGTTAGGTTGTTTCTTTGAGACTTTTCTTGTTTCTTGAGGTAGGATTGTATTGCTATAAACTTCCCTTTTAGAACTGCTTTTGCTGCATCCCATAGATTTTGCTTCATCCTGTTTTCATTGTCATTTGTTTCTAGGTATTTTTTGATTTCCTCTTTGATTTCTTCACTGATCTTATGGTTATTTAGTAGCGTATGGTTTAGCCTCCATGTGTTTGTATTTTTTACTGATTTTTTCCTGTAATTGATATGGAGTCTCATAGCATTGTGGTTGGAAAAGATACTTGATATGATTTCAATTTTCTTAAATTTACCAGTGCTTGATTTGTGGCTCAAGATATGATCTATCCTGGAGAATGTTCCATGAACACTTGAGAAGAAGTGTATTCTGTTGTTTCTGGATGGAATATCCTATAAATATCAATTAAGTCCATCTCGTTTAATGTGTCATTTAAAGCTTGTGTTTCCTTATTTATTTTCATTCTGAATGATCTGTCCATTGGTGAAAGTGAGGTGTTAAAGGCCCCTACTATTATTGTGTTACTGTCAATTTCTCCTTTTATGGCTGTTATTACTTGCCTTATGTATTGAGGTGCTCCTCTGTTAGATGCATAAATATTTACAATTGTTATATCTTCTTCTTGGATTGATCCCTTGATCATTATGTAGTGTCCTTCTTTGTCTCTTGTTATAGTCTTTAAAGTGTATTTTATCTGATATGAGAATTGCTACTCCAGCTTTCTTTTGACTTCCATGTGCATGGAATATCTTTTTCTATCCCCTCACTTTCAGTCTTTATGTGTCCCTAGGTCTGAAATGGGTCTCTTGTAGACAGCATATATATGGGTCTTATTTTTATATCCATTCAGTCAGTCTATGTCTTTTGTTTGGAGCATTTAATCCTTTTACATTTAAGGTAATTATCAATATGTATGTTCCTATTACCGTTTCTTAATTGTTTTGGGTTTGTTTTTGTAGGCCTTTTCCTTCTCTTGTGCTTACTGCCTAGAGAAGTTCTTTTAGAATTTGTTGTACAGTTGGTTTGTTGGTGCTGAATTCTCTTAGCTTTTGCTTCTCTGTAAAGGTTTTAATTTCAACATTGAATCTGAATGAGATCCTTGCTGGGTAGAGTAATCTTGGTTGTAGGTGTTTCCCTTTCCTCACTTTAAATATGTCCTGCCACTCCCTTCTGGCTTGCAGAGTTTCTGCTGAACAATCAGCTGTTAACCTTATGGGGATACCCTTCTATGTTATTTGTTGCTTTTCCCTTGCTGCTTTTAATATTTTTTCTTTGTATTTAATCTTTGTATTTAGTTTGATTAATATGTGTCTCAGTTTGTTTCTCTTTGGGTTTATCCTGTATGGTACTCTCTATGCTTCCTGGAGTTGATTATTTCCTTTCCCATGTTAGGGAAGTTTTCGACTATAATCTCTTCAAATATTTTCTCAGACCCTTCTTTTTCTCTTCTTCTTCTGGAACCCCTATAATTCGAATATTGGTGCATTAAATGTTGTCCCAAAGGTTTCTTAGACTGTCCTCAATTCTTTTCATTACATTTTCTTTATTCTGCTCTGCATTAGTTATTTCCACCATTTCATCTTCCAGCTTACTTACCCATTCTTCTGCATGAGTTATTTTGCTATTGATTCCTTCTAGAGTATTTTTACTATCATTAATTTGTTTTTCATCACTGTTTTTTTGCTCTTTAGTTCTTCTAGATCCTTGTTAAGTGTTTCGTGTATTTTCTCCACTCTGTTTCCAAGATTTTGGATCATCTTTACTATCATTACTCTGAATTCTTTTTCAGGTAGGTTGCCTATTTTATCTTCATTTATTTGGTCTTGTAGGTTTTTACCTTGCTCCTTCATCTATAACATTTTTTTTTTGTCATTTCTTTTTTTTTTTTCACTGTATTCCTATTTTACTGGTTGTTTGGCCTGAGACGTCCAGCACTGGATTTTGTAAGCAGTTGGATAGAGCCAGGTCTTGGTGCTGAGATGAGGACCTCTGGGAAGCCTCACTCCAATTAATATTCCCTGGGGTCTAAGGTTATCTGTTAGTCCAGTGGTTTGGACTCAGAGCTCCCACTACAGGAGCTTGAGCCCAACTTCCAGCCTCGGAACAAAGATCTCACAAGCTTCATGGCATGGTAAAAAAAAAAAAAAAAAAAAAAAAAAAAAAAAAGAAAGGAGAAAGAAAAAAAAAAGGAGAAGTACAATGTCAAACAATAAAAAACAAAATAAAATTAGTAAGATAAAAAATATGTTAGGAAAAATAAAAGTATAACTGAAACAACCATTTGCTGGGGGCTTGTCCCATCCTCTTAGGTGTCCATGGTCCCCCACTGGTGCCTGGTAGGGGTCTTAGCTGTGAAGAGGTGTGAATTCCGTGTCCTCCTAGTACCCCATCTTGACTCCACTCCTGTATTTTTTTTTTTAAGTATCACTTTGTTTAACCTGGCATTTTCAAATTGTTTGGAAATCTCTTTATTGTGGAATATCTTGTAACAGTCCAAGGAGCATATTTTATTCATTATAATAATAGATAAAATTTAATGAATGCTTACTATATGTCATAAATCATGCTAATGAAAAAAATGTAGTCAATAAATATTTATTGAGCACTTAATATTTACCAGGACTCTTCTTGTCACTGAGAATATAATAGTGGAAACAATAAAAAATGTTCTGCCATCATTTTAGTAAGGAAAAGAGACAATAAGTTAGAATACACAGTAAATTAGTAATAAATAATAAGGAGGGAAAGTTAAGCAAGAGTAGGATTTATATCATTTAATGATGGGTGGGGCATGCTTTACACTTTAAGTAGGTAGATAGAGAAAAATTCATCGAGTAATTAACTACTGAGTAAACACCTAGAGTCAGTGAGGGAGTTAGCCTTGCAGATTTATGGAAAAGACAGTTCTAGGCAGGATGACTTATGTATTAAAGGCCTTGAAGCAAGCATGTGCCCAGTTTATTCAATGAACAGCAAAGAAGGCCAGTGTGGCTGGAGAAGAAAAGACAGAGGAGAGAATACTTGCAAACAAAGTTGGAGAGGTAACAAGACCTTGTCCTTTATTGAATTAAAAATGGCAAGCCACCTGAGGTTGTTGAACAGTGTGACAAGATTTGACACATTTTTACAGAATCATTTTGGCTGTTGTGTTGAGGTCAGAGAATGTGTAGGCAAGAACAGAAGCATGGAAATAAGGAAACTTACAGAAATACTATGGAGGGATGATAATGGCTTGGACAGACCTATAGTGGTGGTTGAATTCTAGATATATTTTGAAGGTAGAGCTTCAATGTTATTTTTGTTTTGTTTTGGTGGGTGGTTGTTGCTGTTGTTGTTGTTGTTGGGTGCTCTCCCCTGAGCAACTGGAAGCTATTAACTGATATGGGCAAGACTACAGGAGAAGCTGGTTTCCCTGGGACAGGAATAGAAGATATCAGGAGCACCATTTTTAAACATGTTAATTGGTGGCTGGACATGTGTGCTTACATTATATCATCTATTCCCCTTAACAGCTCAACAAGCTGGGTGTTAATTTTATGCCCATTTTGCATTTGAAAAAACTGAAACCTAAATAGGTCAAGAAATTGATATTAGGTCACCTAATTAACTAAACAATTATTGATCTGGGATTTGAACTCAGGGGCACTTTACTTCTCAGACCCAGGTTAAGAGCTGACAAAATTACATTCCCATGGTAAAAATTACTGTCTATTGTTGCCAAACTAAGAGATATGTCAGTTTCTTGCAATCAAAACAACTTAAATATATAGCCATAGGTGGGCTTGATAGTGCACTCACATTTCAGTTATCCATGTCAAAAGCTTCCCTAAATCTCAGGAGGAAATGGCCATGCACATTGCACATCTCTTCCTTCTGGGTCAGTAACAATGGCTCTGGCATTCTTTGGCATCTTTAGATCCTCTCTATCATTCTTTAGAGCATAAGACATTGCATTCTCCTCAGTCCCATATTTACATTATACTTCCTGTGACTATGAATTTGTACTACTCATTCTCTTTCCTATGGTGAGTTTCTGTCCTTCTTGATCTTGGCTGTTATCCCTCTCTCAAAATCTTCCTCTTTTCGGCATTCTTATTTGGCATCTTCCTTCATGTATTGGAATCCTTCTTGCTTTTTAATAAGCCAGATTATTAAAAAGTACCTTTTCTCACATTCCTTCACTAGAAGGGAGATAACAGTTGGCAGTTTTAATCCCAAACCTCTTATATTTCAAGTGTAACCACAGATTTTTTCTTCCCTAAAACTTTCTCTTTCTTGTGCCTAGGAAATATCCTGGAGCAGAGATGGAACATTGGCAAGAAATGGAAGTTAATTGTATGCAGAAACATCATGCCATCACTAAGGTGTTGGGTTCTCTGATGATGAGTTTGGTCTTGATTTAATAGACCAGGTTTGGAAACACAAAAAGCCCATGAATCACTAAGAAATTATGGCTATTCTTCCCTCTTTGCCCCCATGTCATTCTTGTCTTAGAACTCAGACAAGGTAAAAGAGATAGAAGTGCTTCTGAGGCTGCAAAGCAGTCCATTTAACTTCAGGTTCTGAGGGTGCCTTGAGTCAGCTTACTACAGATTCCACCAGTGAGCTTTGACTTCTAAGCAACTGAGAGAGAAAGAGAGAAGACTTCCCAGAAATCCATCCATTCAGCTCACCCCTGACTGCACTTTGAGCAACTGGCTGCTTCTCCCATAAGCATGTTATTTTTTTTTTTTTTTTAAGTTTTCTTTTATTTTTTACAGGTTTTTTTTTGTTTTTTTTTTTAATTTTATAGCTACTTTATTTATTTATTTATTTATTTTTGGCTGTGTTGGGTCTTCGGTTCGTGCGAGGGCTTTCTCCGGCTACGGCAAGCGGGGGCCACTCTTCATCGCGGTGCGGGGACCGCTCTTCATCGCGGTGCGCGGGCCTTTCACTATCGCGGCCCCTCCCATTGCGGGGCACAGGCTCCAGACGCGCAGGCTCAGCAGTTGTGGCTCACGGGCCCAGCCGCTCCGCGGCACGCGGGATCCTCCCAGACCAGGGCTCGAACCCGTGTCCCCTGCACTAGCAGGCAGACTCTCAACCACTGCGCCACCAGGGAAGCCCCATAAGCATGTTATTAATGGTGCCTTTTCAAAAGCAGAGATAGTGCCCTGGAAAATGTGATATTGATTTTCCCCCCTTCTTTCTCACTGTTTCAATCACTGCTCATTTGAATGGCTTTCACTTTTGGCAACAATAAGAGAATCTTCGAAGAAAAGTGGTTTATATGATAAGCCTGAAATAAAATCACTGCTCAATTTAAGCTCTGAAAATTACTATTGATATTTTAATAGAAGTTTGGAGAACCTATTGCGAGCCCAATAAGCAACAAAGAGTTTATACACAGAAATCATAGGTAGGGATCATTTTATTTCTTAGGCAGTTTGTGGTAACAGCAAATAATGGTTTAAACCTTCACTCACTTCCATACTGTATAAATCAAGAGTCTCAAGAGTGTGGGAATGTTCAGAGTGCTTCAAAAGGGGCAAATGCCTTTCTATTACTCAAATGATTTTTTTCTAATTAGCCCTTGTAGAAAAAACCTAGGATAGCTTTCTCCTGAACTCTCTATTTACCTGTGTTGGCATCAGGAAATCTCAAAATTTACAGCTGGAAGACCTAGAGGCAATATAGTTAAATGGATGTGTTGCACAGATGAGACAAGCAAAGTCCATCTGAAGGTATGATTTGTTGGAGGTGGCATAGTCTCAAATTCATGTCCAGGATTACCTCTGGGTGGGTACTTGGAATCCTCCCTACCTGGACCTTGCTATAGTGCTGACTTCTCTCCTTCTCTATTTTCCTCCTATATTCTTCAAAATACTTATGAATCTTCTGTTTTGAATCTTCCTATGGTGTACAAACATATTCATTTATGAAGTAGAATAGTGGTATTGCCATATTAATTAGCTTATTATTTAGCAAGAGGAGAGTGCTACCTTCAAGGGTCACATCAAGAACCACTTCTTCCCAGAATCTTGTTTTGTAACTACAGTCCATATTGATATTGCTCCTTTCTAGCAACCCCTGTAAATCACTGAACATATGCCTTGATTAGTCCTTACATGTTCTATGTGTGTGCAAAGATTTCTAGTGAGGTCTTTGAGATCAGTGTTTATTAAATTAATAGATATTTACTGTGTGACTGATAAATGTGTAAGGCACCATGTTATATGTTAATAAGAATACAAATGAGAATAAAACATAACAGTTTTGAATTATGTTGAATACAGATACATGTTATAAGTGTATGAAAATAATTTTCACAGGAAAAGCTTGGTGTAAAGGAAGATCATAGAAAGGAACTTCACAAAGAAGGGAAAGCAAAAGCAGAAGTATTTAGGGCTTGTCAGTGTAGTGGAATTAGATAGAATCCTTGGGAAAATGTAGTGAGATTTAGTTTCAAAAATGTGACTAAAGGAGTGAAAATAGAACAAGAAATAAGATGCCCCTGACTTTGGAGAATCAAAGCTATGTTTTTAGTATATTATACCAACAGGGGTAAATAACCTGATTAGAATGGGGAGAGGGATATCCACTTACTTATACAATAATGTAATAACTATTAATTGGGAACATACTATGTAAGGCACTATTCTAGGCTCTAGGGATAACTTTGAAAAGGTAGGGTTAGGAAGCTATTATATTGAAGCCAGACTGGAGTGATTAGTATGAAAATAGAAAGCAACGGTTAGACTGAAAAATGTTGGAGAAACTGTGCCTGATTGAACATGAAAGGCAAAAGGACCTTTATAATATAAGCACTGATTTAAGTGCCATTAACAGGAAGAGGGAAAGTGGGAAGAACTGACTTGAAGTCTGTGTGAGTAGAGGAGGAGTACTGGTGGATTACATGTTGGCTACGGTGGTAGGGATGAGATATTTGGTGAAAGATTTCCCTTTTTGGCTCTTTTAGGGTTTTGCTTTTTTCTCTTCTTCCATAGAGTTGTTTGATTACAGAGGTGTACAGCCACAGAGGCTACCTGACCAACTTTGACATTAATGCTGTTTAACTTCTTGGAAGTGTCAGAGAGCCACTGCCATCAGAAACCAGGCCAGCTCCCATGGGAAAGGAAGTGCCTTCATCTCATTAGAAGGATTCTTGCAAGTTTTACATGGCCAAGCACCATTTATCAGGAGCCTACATTGCTTGGAGGGAAAGCTTTATAGTAACAAATGGGATAGGATATGCCTGGCCTTTTCTTCTCTGTATAAATCTTTCTTGGGAACCATGAATGAAAATAGTTCTGACAGCTAGCAATTCTCATTCTTTCCCCAGGAGAGGGGAGCCTAATATAATCCAGCACTTAGATGAATACTTCCTGTTACCTGTTTCCATGTGTTTAGTCTGACTTGATGAAGAACCTAATCAGTTTCCTTATCAACAAGACACCATAAATTGTTCTCAACACTCCAACTAGTTCAGTACCTAAAATATGGACAAATAATGAGAGAATAAGTTTCTTACCTCTATGACAACCTCATACTTCATACACTGGGAAGAAATTTGATGGCTGGGAAGACTTTTGAATGACCCTAAAACTATTATGTAGAATGCTACTTTTTCTGCTTTAGGAAGACCAACACAAATTTCAAGCGGCCTCCGCATTAATGAGCTGAAAACAAACTGGAAGAAATATTATATATTTCTTATCCAAACTATGCTAACCATTAGAAAATAAATTCAAATCACATTCCATCCCTATTTGAGATTAACTAGGTTCAACATCTGTGATTATGGGCACCATGACACTGATTCATGAAACAGAAAAGTAAAACTTTTGGTCTTTTGAGTCTCAGGACATGAACTCAATTTTGAATTTGTTTTGAGTTTGTTTTTGTTTTCGTTGTTTTTCTAAGGTAAATATGAATAACACAATTCTTTAAGAGCTTTTAAATTCTACATTTTTTCTGGGTATAAAGTTATCCTTGAAAAGATATTTTCCCATTACCTACAGAATTTGTTAAAAACAAATTCTTCACCTCAGCATCAAAGGCCTTGTAATATTTGAGTTCAATCTCCAGTTTATTTGTTCACATCAGAAATATTTACTGAGTATCTAATTTATGCCAGGCACTTCTCTCAGTACTATTAATGTCATAAATATCTTCTTCCCATATACCTATGCAGAATCACTTCATCTCCAAACATTTTTTTTTTAAACATTAACTATTAAACTGGTTGTGGTGTATATGGAAACTCTCTGTAATATTCTTGCAACTTTTCTATAAATCTAAAACTATTCTAAAATATAAAATGTATTACATGTTAAAAGGAAACTTCATAAAGTATTTCTAACCACCTCCCTTCTGTGAACTTTCCTATTTCTGGAATGTGGACTAAGAGGGATACACTGAACCATCACTTTGACCAGAACAAGAGCATTTATTCAAATATATCTGCTAGTTGTTCAGTTGGTTCCCTTGTTCCAAAAACTTCGATCTATGTTTGATGCTTCCTTGAGTGTCCCAAAATGCTGAACCTAAGGGACGAATGAAGACACCATGGACTTTCCTGCCAGAAGGTATTGATATAACAGAGAATTTACTGGAATTACTTAGGTTGGAGATCTCCTGTAGCCACACTGATTTTTTTTTTCTTTCTTCTATAGTCTTGACTTTAAGTTGCATTTCTTTGGCCAAAATAATGGATTTACACTCTTTTATAATTCTCCTTATAGTACATAATTCATATTCTGTTTGATAAATGATACTTTAGCATATTGCCAAAGCTAAGTTCTCTAAATATGTACGTGGCAAAATTTTTCTTCTAGGTGTTTGGGGAATGAAAATTTAGAAGGTTCTTTCCCTTCAAGAACTTCTTAGTCTTCATTGGTAGTTAGGAGTCATTAGACAGATAAACAAAAGTCTATAAAACAGTGAAAATTCTAATAAGTACTGTCACCTAAGAGTACATAAAATACTGTGGCTGCACAGAGTAGGAGCTGAAAAGTGAAAGTAAAGAATCATGACTGTATTTCACAAATAACAGTAAATTCATAATCATTATTAAGAACAGCAAAGTCCTGGGAAGCTGAAGCCTAGGCAAAATTGTAAGAATAACTCACCATCACTAATTTGTTAAAGCAATAGTTATTTTAAGAATAGGTCAGTTCTACAGAAGATGATTATTATCCAGAGTGAGGCTGGACTCTACATAAAGCTACTTACATCCCATAATCAACCCTTAATAGGACATGCCCCAACAGGATCCCAGATCCCTTGAGAGTCTGAAGCACATACTCAGAGAAAAAAGAACTAATCAGGAATTTAACATTCTTTTCTGTTAAGAAAACAGAAGCTTTAGAGCTAGTCCAAAATGCATTCAAATTAATCTATACACTACTAGCTGTGAAGTTTTGATAGAGCCAAAGAACATCTGTAACCAATGGTTTTCTCAACTGAAAATTGAGCTTAGTGATATTTGTGTTCCAGGGATGTTATCGGCATTGCATAAAATGAAACTGAGTCCTGTCAAATGACAGACTAATTTAACATGGACCCTGCTTTCACTACAAAGACGTAGAAAGTAAACAAACAATAATGCAAATACATGATTGAGCTTAAAGGAATTGACATTGTTAAATGCTAGGAATAGAGAAACTGAAGCTAAAGCAGGACTTAGGAGATGGGAACTTGAAAATTAATATTCAAAGAGAAATAGAAATGTAGTTTTGGACTAAGGAAGGTAAAGAGCTGTCACTAAGGAATCTGCATAACTGGAGATCCTGGAAGCAGTGCCCCTTCAATGAAAAGAAAGAAAAATACTTACACTAGAAAAATGTTCATCCAAGATTTAAAAAAAAAAAAAAAAAAAAAAAGTGAGCATGCCTCTGTCTAGGGCTCCAGATAAGAAAAAAAAATTTTTTTCTTTGACAAATCAACAAACACTCAATACTAAATCTCTATACTTTTCATGAAGCTATTCTAAAACTGACATATTAATATTAATATAGGTACCAGAAAAATAAAAACAGTGAAACCTCTGAAGTTTCCAGCAATAAGATACCCAAAAATCTCTGTGTATTTCCATAATCTAGTATAAACTTGAGTCGTACAATCTCTGCTATAAAATTTTAAAAAAATACTCCCAACAAAATTTACAAACTTTGTGGGGAAATGATCAACTTTGTATTAGTCTAGATAGCCTAGATTAACAAACCAACACCAAAACTCAATGCTTATTAGCAGAGAGGGACTTTAAAATACTTATGATTAATAGGTTCAAAATGCAGAAGAATAAATGAGCAAAATGAATTAAAAAGAATAAACTTTCAATAGTAATTGGTATCTATAAAAATAAAATGATATTTTAAAAGTGAAGAATACAATACATGAAATAAAAATTAAAATGGGTGTCTCATAGCATCATGGACAGAGTAAGCATTTAAAAGTTAGGTCAGTTAAAACACCTAAACTGAAGAAGAGACAGGAAAAAATAGGAGAAAAGAAAATAAAACCATAGAGGTACTGAACGTACTCAAAGGGTAAAACATAAAATTGAAGTACTAGAAGGAGAAATGAGGGAGAATAATGCAAAAGGAATATTCAAAGCAGAAAATGATAGAATTTTTCAATGCTGATAAAATAAACCTCATAAATTCAAGAATCTCAATGAATTTCCCCAAGCATAATAAATATAAAGAAAATTGTAAAATTGATGAAAAACAAAAAAATCACAAAAGCATCCAGAGGAAAAAAGATACTAACTTTCATGGAACTACAATAAGGGTGTGAGTCACTTATCCAAAAAATTATTGAAAGTAAATGACAATGGATTAACATCTTCAAAAGGCTGCTAACCTAGAATTCTATATTTAGGAAAGACACTCTTGAAAAACAATAATAAAATAAAGACAATTTCAAACAAATTAAAAATACAGTTCCAAATAAATTAAAAAGTAGTAGACCAGAAATAAAGGTAATACTTAAAGGGAGTTCTTCAGACAGTAATAAAAGGATCTCAGGTGGAAATATGGATGTAGAGAATGGAAAACACAAAGTTAAATACATAGGTGAATATAAATAAATATTAACTGCATAAACAAAATTTGAATGCTTTATAGAACATAAAATATATGTGGAACTAAAATTCATGACAATATAAAGTTAAAGGACATAGTATATTGGATTAAAATCTTCATGAATTTTAGCATTGTTGAGGAAGCAGTAAAAGTAACTAATGTGTTGTTCATTAGAAATTAAAGACACATGTTTTAATTTCTAGCTAATTAGACAAAAGAAGCGTAAAATGTAAAATTGGTAGGTAAAGAGGAAAAAACCCCTGAATAACCCAAAAATAGTCATACCAAAAAAGCCTAGAAAGAAGGAAAAAAAAAAAATTTAAATGAGTTAAATTTAAAACACATGCTAAATGATATATATAACCAATTCTATCCATAATTACACTTGTATAAATCAACTGAATATCCCAATTAAGTACTAAATTTTTTAAAACTATAAAAATTAAACTTGAAATATAATGACATAAAAGTTAGGGAAATGTTGAGGAACAATAACATTTAAATACTAACAAATAACATCAGACAAATTGAGCTTTAATGCAAAAAATATTATTAGAAGTAAAGAGCACATGTCTTAATGCCAAAGAGATCAATGCTCTAGAAAGATATGACAATTCTAAATCTGTAGGAGCACATTAAAATAGATTCAAAGTACATATACCCAAAATTGAGAGAATAGACAAATTCATAATCATAAGGAAGACTTTAATACATCTCCTAACTGGTTGAAAATAACAAAAGTCATGAAATACAAAACACTTGAAAAGCACAATGAATTGGATCTTATTGACATGTAAAATCACTGTGCATAACAATAATAGAGTCCACATTCTTTTCACACATGCATGGAATCTCTATCAAAGTCAACTACTTGCTGTACCATAAAGAAAGCCCCAGAAGATTACAAAACACTTAAATCATTTAAAGTATGTTTTCTGACTGCCATGAAATTTCCCACTATCTGAAAATAAAGTGCATAATTCATGAAGATATGATATGTCAAACTTGTACTCAGAGAGAAATGTGTTGCCTTAAATTAGTAATTGTCATCCAAGAGTGATTTTACCCATTCAGGGATATTTCACAATGTCTAGACATATTTTTAGTTACACAACTGGAAGGACCTACTAGCACATAGTAAGTAGAAGACAGGGGTGCTGTTAAACATCCTACAATGTTGGAAAGCTCCCCCCAACAGAGAATTATCTGGTCCAAAATAATAATAGTGCTGAGGATGAGAAACCCTGCCCTAAATGCATATTAGAAAATAAAAGAAGGCTGAAATTGTAAAGTAACAGCAAATCAAACTAAAGGAAATTAGAGAAAATAAAGAAGGAATTAAATAGATATTCCAATGAAATAGAAATCAGATGTATAATATGAGAATCAAGAGTCAAGGTTGAAGGGAGGAGATCAAGATGGCAGAATAGGACACGGAACTCACAATAACACTCCCTCAATAAACACATCAAAAATACATCTCATATGAAATAATTCTCAATGAAAACTAACTGGAGACTGGCAGAAAGACTCATGTACAACGAAGGCTATAAGAAAGATCTACACAGAGGCAGGTAGGAAGGGAAGAGAAGCAATCAGGTTAGGACCTGTGTCCCTGGGACAGAGCTCAGAAGAGAAGTGAGATTACATGGGCAGAGATCTTCCCTGGGAAGTGAGTTATTCAGGCCACATATTGGGCACCCCAGCCCTGGGGCTTGACACCAGGAAGGTGAGTGTCCTTGGCTGTTTGAAGGGACAGTAGAACTAACAGGAGGGTCATGGGAAGCCTGTACTCTACTTGTGAGTAGTGTGTATACACTTGATTACTCTTGAAACAAGGCAGAGAAGGAGGATCAAAGCAGCACAAGTAGCTAGCTGGTCTCCCACAACCACCACCATACACAGCTAAGCCTGAGCTGAGCAATTGCTCTGGCCCCACTTGCTTCACAACATAGCTCCTCACTGGAATGCGGGCTGCCACAGCTGAGGACAAAAGCCAGCTGCGAGATGTAAAGCAGATCAGACTCAAAGTAGTGTCTGAGCAGGGCAGCCATTGCTGATGCCTACACAGACAATGCATCAGAAGCAGTCATGATCTCTATCTGTGGCTGGACCAACACAGCCTTTACCCACACCCACACCAAGTGCCCATGCTAACCTCTTTTGTTCCAATAATGTTCCATTCTGGGGCAAGAGTGCTAGGAGAAGGGAGAGCACACACTTAAAGGGAATAGAGCCAGCTTGGACCTTACAATCAGGGCTTCTGATCCAGCAAAATGGGAACTGCCACCATCCCTGATAGGGCAGTGACAGTCACTGAGCAGAGAATAAGCACTGACTCACGCCTGACTGGCCCTAGCCCCTCCATTTCCAGCCTTGTGTCCTACAAAGGTGATAACTGCCAGCACACATTGAGAAAAGATGTGACTGACTTGTGTTCATGTCAGACTGATCTCTCCCACCAAAGCCACTGGACCCACACAGATGTTATAGGGATGCTCCCACACAATGAAACACCTTCAAGACTACAATAGGTGACTGTTTCACCTAATTTAATAGAGACAGAGAAAGTTAAGCAAAATGAAAAGACAGAGGAATTTGTTTCATTTGAAAGAGTAAGAGAAAAACCCTGAATAGACAACTAATGAAACATAAAGAAACAATTTAACACATAAAGAGTTCAAAGCTTTAGCAGTAAGTATGCTAATTGAATTAGGGGGAATAATAGATGAACACAGGGACAATTTTTAAAAGGAACTAGAAAATATAAAAAAGAACCAGTCAGTACTGAAGAATATAATACTGAAATGACAAACACATTAAAAGGAATTAACAGCAGACTAGGTGATACAGAAAAATGCATAAGTGATCTGGTAGATAGAATAATAAACATTACCAAATCAGAACAGCAAAAAGAAAAACAATTTTAAGAAATGAGAACAGTTTAAGTGACTTCTGAGACAGCATCAGACATACAGACATTTGCATTTTAGGGGTCCCAGAAGGAAAAGAGAGAGAGAAAAGTGTCAAAATATATTTGATAAAGTTATGGGTGAAAACTTCACAAATCTGTAGAAGGAAACAGATATCCAGATACAGGAAGTACAAAGAGTCTCAAAGAAGATGAACCTAAACAGACCCACACCAAGACATGTTATAATTAAAATGGCAAAATTTAAAGAGAATTCTAAAGGCAGTGAGAAAAAAACAGAGTCATATACAAGGGAACCCCTATAACTTGATACATTTTGCTGCAGAAATGTTGCAGTTCAAAAGAGAGTGCCATGATATATTCAGAGTGCTGAAAGGGAAAAACCTCCAACCTAGGACACTCTACCCAGCAAGTTTATCATATAGAATTGAATGAGAGATAAAGAACTCAGACAAGAAACAGTAAAAGAATTCATCAATACTAAATGTACCCTAAAATAAATGTTAATGAGTCTTTTCTAAGTGGAAAAGAAAAGGGTATAACAAGTAGTAAGAATCTACAGGAAGGGGGGACCTTCAAGATGGCAGAGCAGTAAGACATAGAGGTAACCTTCCTCCCAACAAATACATCAAAAACACATCTACATGTGGAACAACTCCTACAGAAAACCTACTGAACTCTGGCAGAAGACCTCAGACTTCCCAGAAGGCAAGAAAAACTCCACGTACCAGGGTAAGGCAAAAGAAAAAAACAGAGACAAAAGAATAAGGATGGGACCTGCACCTCTGAGAGGGAGCTGTGGAGGAGGAAAAGTTTCTAAGCACTAGGAAGCCCATTCAATGGAGGAGATGGGGGCTGGGCGGGGCAGGGGGAAGTTTCAGAGCCACAGAGGAGAGCACAGCAACAGGGGTGCAGAGGGCAAAGCGGAGAGATTCCCGCACAGAGAATCAGTGCCTACCAACACTCACCAGCCTGAGACGCTTGTCTGCTCACCCACCAGGGTGGGTGGGGGCTGGGTGATGAGGCTCAGGCTTCAGAGGTCAGATCCCAGGGAGAGGACAGGGGTTGGCTGCATGAACACAGCCTGAAGGGGCTAGTGTGCCACAGCGAGCCGGGAAGGAGCCTGGGAAAAAGTCTGGACCTAGTAAGAGGCAAGAGACCATTGTTTCAGGGTGCATGAGGAGAGGGGATTCCTTCCCTGTCTGCCCACAGAAGACAGAGCAATGCTTAAACGTGCTCCAGAGATAAGTTTGAGCTGCGGCTATCAGCTTGGACCACACAGATGGACATGAAATGCTAATGCTGCTGCTGTAGCCATCAAGAATCCTGTGTGCAAGCACAATTCACTATTCACAACCACTCCCCAGGAGCCTTCACAGCCCACCACTGCCAGGGTCCCATGATCCAGGGACAACTTCCCTGGGAGAACACAGAGCACGCCTCAGGCTTTTGCAATGTCATGCCACCCTCTGCCACTGCAGGCTTGCCCTGCATTCCAATTATAACTACTGTACCCTTCCCTCCCACCAGCCTGAGAGAGGCAGAGCCCCCCAATCAGCTGATGCTTTAACCCCGTCCTGTCTGGGTAAGAACAGAAGCCTGAGGGCAACCTACATGCAGAGGTGGGGCCAAAACCAAAGCTGAACCCCAGGAGCTGTGCAAACAAAGAAGAGAAAGGGAAATATCTCCCTGCAGCCTCAGGAGTAGTGGATTAAATCTCCACAATCAACTTGAAGTACCCTGCATTTGAGGAATGTTGCAATAGACAATGAAACAACCCAAAACTGAGGTGGTGGACTTTAAGAACAACTGTAGACATGGGGTTTGCTCTCTGTGACTGACTCGCTTCTGATTTTTATGTTTATATTAGTATAGTTGTTAGCACTTGGTATCACTGGTGGATAGGTTTATTGGTTTGGTTGTTCTCTTCTTTTTTTTTTTTTTAATTTTATGTATGTATGTAAGTAAGTATGTATGTATGTATGTATTTATTTATGGCTGTGTTGGGCCTTCATTTCTGTACGAGGGCTTTGTCTAGTTGCGGCAAGCAGGGGCCACTCTTCATCACGGTGGGCAGGCCTCTCACTATCGTGGCCTCTCTTGCTGCAGAACACAGGCTCCAGACGTGCAGGCTCAGCAATTGTAGCTCATGGGCCTAGTCGCTCCATGGCATGTGGGATCTTCCCAGACCAGGGCTTGAACCTGTGTCCCCTTCATTGGCGGGCAGATTCTCAACCACTGCACCACCAGGGAAGCCCTCTTCTTTTTTTTAAATTCCTTTTAATTTTAATAATTTTTTTAATTTTTAAATTTTAATTATTTTATTTTGTCTTTTATTTTCTTTCTTTTTTTCCTCCCTTTTCTTATGAGCCGTGTGGCTGACAGGGTCTTGGTGCTCTGGCCTGGTGTCAGGCCTGAGTTTCTAAGGTGGGAGAGCCTAGTTCAGGACATTGGACCACCAGAGACCTCCCGGCCCCATGTAATATCAATCGGCAAGAGGTCTCCCAGAGATCTCCGTTTCAATACTAAGACCCAGCTACACCCAATGGCCAGCAAGCTCCAGTGCTGGATGGCCCATGCTGAACAACTAGCAAGCCAGGAACACAACACCACCCATTAGCAGAGAGGCTGCCTAAAAGCATACTAAGTTCACAGACACGCCAAAACACACCACTGGACACAGCCCTGCCTACCAGAAAGACAAGATCCAGCCACATCCACCAGTCCCCTCCACCAGGAAGCCTACACAAGCCAGTGAACCAAACTTACCAACTGCTGTCAGACACCAAAAACAACGGGAACTATGAACCTGCAGCCTGAGAAAAGGAGACCACAAACACAGTAAGCTAAGCAAAAGGGGAAGAGAGAGAAATATGCACCAGATGGAAAAGCAAGGTAAAAACACACCAGACTAAATAAATGAAAAGGAAATAGGCAGTTTACCTGAAAAATAATTCAGAATGATGATAATAAAGATGATCCAAAATCTTGGAAATAAAATGGAGAAAATACACGAAATGTTTAACAAGGACTTAGAAGAACTAAAGAGCAAACAAACAACAATGAACAACACAATAAATGAAATTAAAAATTCTCTAGAAGGAATCAATAGCACAAAAACTGAGACAGAAGAATGGATAAGTGACCTGGAAGACAAAAAAGTGGAAATAATTACTGCAGAGTGGAATAAAGAAAAAAGAATGAAAAGTATTGAGGACAATCTCAGAGACTTCTGGGACAACATTAAATGAACCAACGTTCAAATTATAGGGACCCCAGAAGAAGAAGAGAAAAAGAAAGGGTCTGAGAAAATATTAGAAGAGATTATAATTGAAAACTTCCCTAACATGGGAAAGGAAAGAGTCAATCAAGTCCAGGAAGTGCAGAGAGTCCCATACAGGATAAATCCAAGGAGAAACATGCTAAGAAACATATTAATCAAACTATCAAAATTTAAGTACAAAGAAAAAATATTAAAAGCAACAAGAGAAAAGCAAAAAATAACATGCAAGGGAATCCCCATAAGGTTAACTGCTGATCTTTCAGCAGAAAACCTGCAAGTTAGAAGGGAGTAGCAAGAGATATTTAAAGTGATGAAAGGGAAAAACCTACAAATAAGGTTACTCTGAGTAGCAAGGATCTCATTCAGATTCGACAGAGAATTTAAAACCTTTACAGACAAGAAAAATTAAGAGAATTCAACACCACCAAACCAGCTTTACAACAAATGCTAAAGGAACTTCTCTAAGCAAGAAACACAAGAGAAGGAAAACACCTACAATAACAAACCCAAAATATTTAAGAAAATGGGAATAGGAACACACATACCGATAATTACCTTAAATGTAAATGGATTAAATGCTCCAACCAAATGACATAAACTGCCGGAATGGATACAAAAACAGTACCCATATATATGCTGTCTACAAGAGACCCACTTCAGACCTGGGGACACATACAGACTGAATGTGAGGGGATGGAAAAAGATACACCATGCAAATGGAAATCAAAAGAAAGCTGGAGTAGCAATTCTCATATCAGACAAAATAGACTTTAAAATAAAGACTATTACAAGAGAAAAAGAAGGACACTACATAATGATCAGGGATCAATCCAAGAAGAAGATATAACAATTGTAAATATTTATGCACCCAACATAGGAGCACCTCAATACATAAGGCAAATGCTAACAGCCATAAAAGGGGAAAATGACAGTAACAGAATCATAGTAGGGGCCTTTAACACCCCACTTTCACCAATGGACAGATCATCCAAAATGAAATTAAATAAAGAAACACAAGCTTAAATGACATATTAAACAAGATGGACTTAATTGATATTTATAGGACATTCCATCCAAAAACCTACAGAATACACGTCCTTCTCACGTGTTCATGAAACATTCTCCAGGATAGATCATATTTTGGGTCAAAAATCAAGCCTTGGTAAATTTAAGATAATTGAAATCATAACAAAGATCTTTTCTGACCACCACACTATGAGACTAGATATCAATTACAGGAAAAAAACTGTAAAATATACAAACACATGCAGGCCAAACAATATGCTACTAAATAACCAAGAGATCAATGAAGACATCAAAGAGGAAATCAAAAAATATCTAGGAACAAATGACAATGAAAACATAATTACCCAAAACCTATGAGATGCAGCAAAAGAAGTTCTAAGAAAGAAGTTTATAGCAATACAACCCTACCTCAAGAAACAAGAAAAATCTCAAATAAACAACCTAACCTTACACCTAAAGCAATTAGAAAAAGAAGAACAAAAGATGCCAAAGTTAGCAGAGGAAAGAAATCATAAAGATCAGGTCAGAAATAAATCTAAAAGAAACGAAGGAAGTGATAGCAATGATGAATAAAACTAAAAGTGGGTTGTTTGAGAAGATAAACAAAATTGATAAACCATTAGCCAGACTCATCAAGAGAAAAAGGGAGAAGACTCAAATCGACAGAACTACAAATGAAAAAGGAGAAGTAAGAACTGACACTGCAGAAATACAAAGGATCATGAGAGATTATTACAAGCAACTATATGCCAATAAAATGGAGAGGTGGAAGAAATGGACAAATTCTTAGGAAAGCACAACTTTCTGGGACTGAGCCAGGAAGAAATTGAAAATATGAACAGACCAATCACAAGCACTGAAATTGAAACTGTATTTAAAAATATTTCAACAAATAAAACCCCAGCATCAGATGGCTTGACAGATGAATTCTATCAAACATTTAGAGAATAGCTAACACCTATCCTTCTCCAAATCTTCCAAAATATAGACGAGGAAGGAAAACTCCCAAACTCATTCTGCGAGACCAACATCACTCTGATACCAAAACCAGACAACTACAGACCAATGTCACTGATAAACATAGATGCAAAAATCCTCAACTAAACACTAGCAAACAGAATCCAACAGCAAAATAAAAGGATAATACACCATGATCAAGTGGGGTTTTTCCCAGGAAAGCAAGGATCCTTCAGTATACACAAATTAATCAATGTGATACACCATATTAACAAATTGAAAGGTAAAAACCGTATGATAATCTCAATAGATGCAGTAAAAGCTTTCAACAAAATTCAACACCCATTTATGATGAAAACGCTCCAGAAAGTAGGCATACAGGTAACTTACCTCAACATAAATAAGGCCATATATGACAAAGCCACAGCCAACATTGTTCTCTGGTGAAAAACTGAAAACATTTCCTCTAAAATCAGGAACAAGAAAGGATGCCCACTCTCACCACTATTATTCAAACATAGTTTTGGAAGTTTTAGTCACAACAGTTAGAGAAGAAAAAGAAATAAAAAGAATCGAAATCTGAAAAGAAGAAGTAAAGCTGTCACTGTTTGCTGATGACATGACACTGTACATAGAGAATCCTAAAGATGCTTCCAGAAAACTACTAGAGTTAATCAATGAATTTCGTAAAGTAACAGGATAGAAAATTTATGCACAGAAATCTCTTGATTCCTATCCACTAACCATGAAAAATCTGAAAGAGAAATTAAGGAAACACTCCTTTTTACCATTGCAACAAAAAAATAAAATACCTAGGAATACACCTACCTAAGGAGACAAAAGTCCTGTATGCAGAAAACTATAAGACACTGATGAAAGGAATTAAAGATGATACGAACTGATGGAGAGATATACCATGTTCTTGGATTGGAAGAATCAACATTGTGAAAATGACTCTACTACCCAAAGCAATCTACAGATTCAGTGCAATCCCTATCAAACTACCAATGGCATTTTTTCACAGAACTAGAACAAAAAATTTCACAATATGTATGGAAACACAAAAGACCCTGAAGAGCCAAAGCAATCTTAAGAAAGAAAAATGGAGCTGGAAGAATCAGGCTCCCAGACTTCAGACTATACCACAAAGATACAGTAATCAAGACAGTATGGTACTGGCACAAAAACAGAAATATAGATGAATGGAACAGGAGAGAAAGCCCAAAGATAAACGCATACACATATGGACACTTTATCTTTCATAAAGGAGGCAAGAATATGCAACAGAGAAAAAACAGCCTCTTCCATAAATGCTGATGGGAAAATTGGACAGCTACATGTAAAAAAAATAAAATTAGAACACTTCCTAACATGATACACAAAAATAAAC
Source organism: Balaenoptera acutorostrata (assembly GCF_949987535.1). Classification (NCBI taxonomy): domain Eukaryota; kingdom Metazoa; phylum Chordata; class Mammalia; order Artiodactyla; family Balaenopteridae; genus Balaenoptera; species Balaenoptera acutorostrata. The sequence continues at coordinate 30,429,125 of NC_080076.1, read as the reverse complement.
TCAAAATGGATTAAAGACCTAAATTTAAGGCCAGACACTATAAAACTCTTAGAGGAAAACATAGGCAGAACACTCTATGATTTAAATCACAGCAAGATCCTTTTTGACCCACCTCTTAGAGAAATGGAAATAAAAACAAAAATAAACAAATGGGACCTAATGAAACTTAAAAGCTTTTGCACAGCAAAGGAAACCATAAATGAGACAAAAAGACAACCCTCAGAATGGGAGAAAATATTTGCAAACCAAACAACTGACAAAGGATTAATCTCCAAACTATACAAGCAGCTCATGCAGCTCAATATCAAAAAAACAAACAACCCAATCAAAAAATGGGCAGAAAATCTAAATTAACATTTCTCAAAAAAAGACACAGTTGTCCAAAAAGCACTTGACAAAATGTTCAACACCACTAACTATTAGAGAAATGCAAATCAAAAGTACAATGAGGTATCACCTCACACCAGGCAGAATGGCCATCATCAAAATATCTAAAAACAGTAAATGCTGGAGAGGGTGTGGATAAAACGGAACTCTCTTGCACTGTTGGTGGGAATGTGCATTGATATAACCACTATGGGAAACAGTATGGAGGTTCCTTGAAAAACTAAAAATAGAACTATCATATGGCCCAGCAATCTCACTACTGGGTATATACCCTGAGAAACCCATATTTCAAAAAGAGTCATGTACCACAGTGTTCATTGCAGCATTATTTACAATAACCAGGACATGGAAGCAACCTAAGTGTCCATCAACAAATGAATGGATAAAGAAGATGTGGCACATATATACAATGGAATATTACTCAACCATAAAAGGAAACGAAATTGAGTTATCTGTAGTAAGATGGATGGACTTAGAGTCTGTCATACAGAGTGAAGTAAGTTAGGATGAGAAAAATAAATACTGTATGCTAACACATATATATGGAATCTAAAAAAAGAAAAAAAAATTGTTCTGATGAATCTAGGGGTAGGACAGGAATAAAGACACAGATGTAGAGAATGGACTTGAGGACACAGGGAGCGGGGAAGGTAAGCTGGGACGAAATGAGAAAGTAGCATTGACATATATAATTTTCCCTATGTAAAGTAGATAGCTAGTCAGAAGCAGCTTCAGAGCATCAGGAGATCAGCTCAGTGCTTTGTGACCACCTAGAGTGGTGGGATAGGGAAGGTGGGAGAGAGATGCAAGAGGGAGGGGATATGGGGATATATGTATACATGTAGCTGATTCACTTTGTTATACAGCAGAAACTAACACAACATTGTAAGGAAATTATACTGCAATAAAGATATTAAAATCAATCAATCAATCTATCAATCAAAAAATTAAAAGAAAATTATCTACCAGAAAGATAAAATCCCACTAGTAAGGTGAATATATACTAAAGGTTGAGGAGCAATGACTTAGATAAGCTAGTACAAAAATCAAAACACAAAAAATTGTAAAATAAATTAGAACTACAATAATCAGTAAAATGGATAAGCATGAAGATGTAAAATATGACTTCAAAGACAGAAAATGTGGGGAAAAGAAGTAAAAAGTTCAGATCTTTTAGAATATGAACTTATAATTCTACCTGTTTAAAAGAAGTAGATATATTTACAGGTCAACATATAAGAACTCCATGGTAACTACACATCAAAATCCTGCAATAGATACACAAAAACTGCAGAGAAGAAACACAAGCACACCACTATAAACAATCATCAAAACACAAGGAAAGAAACCAAAAGAAGGAAAGAATAGAGAAGAACCACAAAAACAACCAGAGGACAATAAACAAATGGCAATAAGTACATATCTATAAATAATTACTTTAAATATCAGTGGACTAAATGCTCCAATCAAAAGACATAGGTGGCTGATTAGATAAAAACATTACCCATATATATGTTGTTTACAAGAGACTCACTTCAGAATTAAAGACACACCCAGACTGAAAGTGAGGGTATGGGAAAAGATATTTCTTGCAAATGGAAACAATAAGAAAGCAGGGGTAACAACACTTATATCAGACAAAATAGACTTTAAAACAAAGTCTACAACAGAATACAAATATAGTCATTTTATAACAATAAAGGGATTAATAGAAATGAGGTATTACACTTGTTAACATATATGCACCTAACAGGAGCATCTAAATATATAAAGTAAATATTAACAGAAAAAAAGGGAGAAATTGACAATAATACAATAATATTAGGGGATGTTAACGCCTCACTTATATTAATGAACAGATTATCCACACAAAAAAATAAATAAGGAAACAGTGGTCATAATGACACAATAGACCAGTTGGACTTTATGCATATCTATAGGAGAGTCCATCCAAAAACAATAGAGTACACTTTTTTTTCAAGTGCACATGGAACGTTTTCCAGGATAAATCACATGCTAGGCCACAAAACAAGTCTCAACAAATTTAAGAGGATATAAATTTTATCAAGCACTCTTTCCCACCACAGTGGCATGAAACTAGAAATCAAATACAGGAAGAAAAATGGTAAAAACACAAACAGGTGGAAACTAAACCACATGTTACTAAAAAAAACAAAAAGTGTCAATGATGAAATCAAAGTGAAAATCTGAAAATACCTTGAGACAAATGAAATTGGAAATACAATTTTACAAAATCTATGGGAAGAACCAAAAGCAGTTCTAAGAGGGAAATTTAGAGCGATACAGGCCTACCTCAAGAAATAAGAAAAATCTCAACCTAACCTGCCATCTAAAAAATTAGAAAAACAAACAAACAAAATCCAAAGTCAGCAGAAGGGAAATAATAAAGACCAGAGAAGAAATAAATAAAATAGAGAGAGAAAAAAAAAAAATAGAAAAGATCAATAAAACCAATAGCTGGTTTTTTGAAAATATAAAATCAATAAACCTTTAGCCAGGCTCAACAAGAAGAGAGAGGACTCAAAAGAATAAGAAATGAAAGAGGAGAAATAACAACTGATATGACAGACATACAAAAAATCATGAGACTACTACAAACAGTTCTATGCCAACACATTGGACATTCTAGGAGAAATGGACAAATTTCTAGAACATACAACCTTCCAAGAATGAATCAGGAAGAAATAAATAGATAATCTGACTGGACTGAGCACTATAAGTAACTTGTAAAAAAAAAAAAAAAAAAAAAAAGCCCAGCAAACAGAAGGCCAGGCTTAGGCAATTTCACAGAGGAATTCAATCAAACATATAAAAAAGAATTAGTAACTCCTTCTCATTCTCAAACTATCCCCAAAACTGTAGAGTATGGAACACTCCCTAATTCATTCTATGAGACCTCCATTGCTCTGATAGCAAAACGAGACAAAGACAATACAAAAAAAGAAATTGACGTGCTAATATCTCTGATGAATATAGATGTAAACATTCTTAACAAAATATTAGCCAACTGAATTCAACAATACAAAAAAGGATCAAACATTATTATCAAAGGATATATATTCAAGGAATCAAAGGATGGTTCAGTATTCACAAATCAATGTGATACACCACATTAACCAAACGATGGCTAAAAATCACATGATCATCACAGATGCAGAAAACGAATTTGACAAATTTCAACATCTATCAATGATAAAAACTTTCAATAAAGTTGATATAAATGGAACATATCTCAACATAATAAAGGTCATTTATGACAAACCCACAGCTAATATCATACTCAGTAGTGAAAAGCTTAAAGTTTTTCCTCTAAAGTTAGGAACAAGACAAGGATGCCCACTCTCACCGCATGTATTACACATAATATTGAAGGACCTAGTCATGGCAGTCAGACAAAAATAAATAAATAAAAGGCATCCAAATAGGAAAGGAGGAAGTAAAACTGTCACTGTTTGTAGATGACATAATACTATACAGAGAATACCCTAAAGTCTCCACCAAAAAATTATTAGAACTAATAAATGAATTCAGTAAAATTGCAGGACACAGGATTAACATAAAATATTTGTTACTTCTCTATACGCTAAAAGTAAACTATCAGAAAAAAAAGTTTTAAAAATCCTGTTTAAAACTGCTTTAAAAGAATAAAATACCTAGGAATAAACTTAACCAAGGGGGTGAAAGACCTATACTCTGAAAACTATAAAACAATGATGAAGGAAATTGAAGATTATACAAATAAATGGAAACATATCCCATGTCCATGGACTGTAAGAATATTGTCTAAATGTTCATACTACCCAAAACAATCTACCAATTGTTAAAACACCCATGACATTTTTCACAGAACTAGAACTAGAATCTTAAAATTTGTATGGAACCACAAAAGATGCAGAGTTGCCAAAACAATATTGAGAAAGAAGATCAAACCTGGAGGTATTGTGCTCTCTGACTTCAGACTATGTACAAAAATACAGTAATGAGAACAGCATGGTCATGGCACAAAAACAGATACATAGATCAGTGGAACAGAATCGAGAGGCCAGAAATAAACCCATGCATTTATGGTCAATTAATCTACAACAAAGGAGGCAAGAATATACAGTGGAGAAAAGAAAGTCTCTTCAATAACTGATTCTGGGAAAACTGAACAGCTAAATGTAACAGAATGAAATTAGAACATTTTCTCATACTAAATAACTAAATACAACAATAAACTAAAAATGGATTAAAGACCTAAATGTAAGACTTGAAAACATAAAACTCTTAGAAGAAAACATAGGCAGAAACATCTTTGACATAAATTGTAAATATATTTTTGGATCTGCCTCCTAAGGCAAAAGAAACAAAAACAGAAATAAACAAATGGGACCTAATTAAACTTAAAAGCTTTTGCACAGCAAAGGAAACCAACAACAAAATGAAGACATCATCCTAAATGGGAAAATATCTGCAGATGATATGACTGATAAGGGGTTAATATCTAAAATATATAAACAGCTCATACAATTCAATATCTAAAACACAACCCAAATAAAAACATGTGCAGAAGACCTGAATAGACATTGTCCCAAAGATAATATACAGATGGCCAACCAGGCACATTGAAAAATGTTTAACATCATTAATCACCAGAGAAATGCAAATCAAAACCACAATGAGATGTCACCTCACACCTGCCAGAATGGCTATCATCTAAAAATATATAAAAAAAAAATGTTGGTAAGAATGTGGAGAAAGGGAACCCCAGTACAATGTTGGTGGGATTGTAAACTGGTGCAGCCATTATGGAAAACAGTATAGAAGTTCTCAGAAAACAATTCCACTCTTGAGTATTTACCAAAAAAACCACAAAAACAATAATTTGAAAAGATACATGCATGCAGCCCAATGTTCATAGCAGCATTATTTACAATATCTAAGATATGGAAGCAACCTAAGTGTCCATCAACAGATGAATGGATAAAGAAGATGTGAGATATATATAAATATATATAATATAAAATAAGTAAGCCACAAGGATATATTGTACAGCACAGGTAAATATAGCCATTGTTTTTTAATAATTTTAAATTCAGCATAATCCATAAAAATGTTCAACCATTATGTTGTACACCTGAAACTAATACAATGTGGTGAATCAACAAACTTCAATTTAAATAAAGAGTCAAATAATTAGTTCTTTGAAATGATTAACAAAATTTTAAAAAGATCAAGTGATCAAGAAAAAAAGAGAAATTGCAAATGATATCAGGAATAAGAAAAATGACTAAAATGATTTTACACATATTACAGATGAGAGGTTACTATGAACAGCCTTATGTCATTAAGTTTGATAGTTTGGATAAAATTAACAACTTTCTCAATGAAATGACCACTGCAAAATGACAGGAGAAGAAACAAAATTATAATAACCCATTATTCATTAAAGAAACTAAAATCACTCTTTAAAACTTCCCAAGAAGATTCCAGGCACAGATAACTCTAATGATGAAAATCTCTGAACATTTTAGGGAAAAAAATTCACACATATTACATAATTTTTTCCAGAGCATGGGGGAATACACCTTAACCCTTTTTATGATACAAAACCAGATATAAACACTAAAAGAAAGAAAAATTACAGAACATTCTTCCATAGCCATAAGTTCAAACACTGTAAAGATACCTAAAGATAATATAAACATAACAAATTTAGAGCTATATTAAATAGATAATACATAATCATCAATTCAGTTTTATTCAAGAAATACAAGGGTGTTTTAGAATTTAAAATTAAAGTAATTCAGAAAGTAATGTAGAATGGAGAATAATTATGATCATCTCTATGGACTAATTTTAAAGACATTTAGTTAAAACATACCTATTCGTGATTTAAAAAAAAAAAAAAAAAAAAAAAAACTTCAGTAAACTAAAAATAGGGAATTTGATAAACAGTATAAAGATCTACAGTAGATACCATATTTAATGATAAAATATTGATTACTTTCTTCCTAAGATTGTGACTGAGACATGAATACAAATCATCCCTTGTATGAAGTCTCCAAACATGGAGATAGAAGAAGAAAAACAAATGAAAGTCACAATGATTGGAAAGAAATTTTTTTTAAAGTTGACAATTTGGACAAGGTGATTGTATATGTAAAATATTCAAGGAACTATTTTTAAATTATTAGAATTAATTATTGAATTTAGCAAGGCTGCTAGATACAAAGAGGAATTGTATTTCTGTATATCAGCAACAAACAAAAGAAAGCTAAATTTAATCCAAAAAGATACAATTTATAATTACAGAAAAATGTAATATTTGTCTTCTGAAGACTATACAATATTAATGATCAAATCAAAGAAGACTTAATAAATGGATAAATACCATATACATTTATTGGATGACTCAGTTGTCAGTCTGGGCCAAATGATCTATAGCTTTAGTGCAATCTCAATACAAAAAAAGGAACAGAAAAACATTTTTAGAGGGAAATTAACAAGATGTTTTAAAAATTCATATGGAATTGCAAAGGTCAAGAATAGATAAAGCAATCTTAAAGAAGAACAAAGCTGTTTGAATTAAATATCAATATATATCAAAACCTATTATAAAAATATACTAAACTGGGTAGTATTGATCTTTTGATAAATGGTGTTAGTTAATTGACTATCCATACAGGAAAAAATATATCTTGATCTCTACCTATACCCAAAAAATCCTTTGCAGTTAAATTTTAAATCTAATTGTAAGAGATAAATCAAGAAATTTTTAGAAGACATAGAGAACATCATTTTGACATTAGTAGAATAAGTTTTCCTTAAAAAACACAAAATCTGCTAACCATAGTGGAAAATAAAGATTAACTGTGTTACATCAAAACTAAAAACTTTTGATCATTAAAATACATTATGATTGTAATATAGTGTGCCATGGTGTGTGAGATAATATTCAGATGTATATACAACAAAGAATTTGGATTTAGTATATTTAGTCCACTTATCAATAAGAAAAAGACAACCAAATAAAGTAATGGGGGGGGGGAGATCTTATATAAATGCTTCACAAAAGAAGACATTCAAATGGCCAACAATCAATAAAAAATTGCTCAACTCCATTATTCTTCAGGGAAATGCAGATCAAAACCACAGTGAAATGCTCCTTATATATGTACAGAATGACTAAACTGAAAAAAAGGCAATTCCCAGTAGTTTTTAAGTAGGGAACAGTCAGAAATTGCATACACAGCTGGTGAAAGAGTAAATTGGTACAACCAGTTTAGAATTCTCTTTCACAGCGTTTACTAAATATACACATTTTTTTATAACACTACAATTCAATTTCTGGGTATATATGTCCAACAGAACTATGAACATTTGTTCTACAAAATTTTCATAGCAACACTATTTACAATAACAACAACAAACAAAAACTGGAAACTACCAAATGCCCTTCAATATCAGAATGGATAAGTATATTTTAGCATATATCTACAACTGTAAAGTGATATATGGATAAATCTCGCAAGCATATTGTTTAACAAAGACACACACACCATAGATAATATGTACAATATGATTCATTTTATATGAAATGCAGTAAATAGGAAAAACTATGGTATCAAACTAAGGATATTGGTTATCCTGAGAGGGATACTGACTTGAAACATGCTCAAGGAGTTCTTGTGGGCTGCTGGTAATGTTTTGTTTACCAGCTAGTTGATCTAAGGGCCGGTTTTTATGGACTTGTTCAGTTTGGGGAATTATATTTACTCTTTGCTATATCCATTTTATATTTGAATAAAAGTCTTAAAAATAATGTACATGAAAAGACAAAATGATATGAGCAAAGACCAAACAAGAAAGTAAATCGATAGAAATTATATACTGTGCAATTAGAGGCATAAGAAAGTGGAATATATTTCCATATATTTCTAACAGCAAAGTATGAGCAAGTGTATGAGCAAAGATAAAAAGTGATATTTCTTAACATTAGGTCAATTCATCAAACTCACATAACTATTATAAATAGGTATGTGCCTAATAACTGAGGCTCAAAATACATGAAGCAAAACCAAAGAAGAAAGAAAATAGACAAATCCATAATTATAGATGAAGACTTTAGTATGGCTCAGTTATTTATATAATTTCTAGACAAATCATATTAAAATTGTCTGAATAACACTAGCAACTCCTTTGACAAAACTGACATTTATAGAACAGCACATCTTACAAGTGCAGAATACATATTCTTTTTAGTAGCATGTGTAAAATTAACTGAGAGTGACAATCTGCTGGGCTATAGAACAACTATCAACAAATTTCAAAGATTGTAATATACAGAGTTGCTTCCTTAAAAATAATAAATTTAACTTATAAATATAAAAATAAATGAATAAAAGCTTTATATGTTGGAATTTTTAAATAATTGACTTCCAAATTATATGAGTCAAAGAAGAAATTAAAATGCAAATTTGAAAATATTTTAAACTGAATTATACGATCTCACAAAATATCAAAATTTGTAGAATCCAGCTTTACAGTACTTATAGGTACATTTGTAGCAAAGCTGATATTAGAAATAAAAGACAGGTCTATTATTGATTTTCTATGTTTACATCTTAAAACAATAATAAAAGACAAGGAAATTTAAACCGAACTAAGCAACAGGAAGAAACAAAGACAAAAGTGGAAATTTGTGAAATTAGTGAAAGGAAATAAGATAATTTAAAAAGCCAAAATTTGGTAACTTGAAGGATTTATGTGATGGATAAATACCTAACAAGACAGCAATATTGGAATATAAGATAACATACTCAAAAGATCCTAGAGGCAAATCCTAGAAGATTATTATGAGTCATTTTATAATAATAAGTAGTCAACTTACATGAAATTAACAAGTCCCTTCAACTAACCTAAACTGACAGAAAACATAAAGAAATTTGAATAAGCCTACAGTTATTAAAGAAATTTTACTCACTCGCAAATAATAACACGTAGAAAAATTTAGACCCCAGTTATTTCATTGGCAAAACCAAGCAAACATTTAGGGAAATAAATGATACCATTCTTACAAGAATGCTTTAAGAAAATACTTCCCCTTTTATAAAGTGAACAATGCCTTGACAAAAAATACCACACACACAAACACAATACTAAAAGAGAAAACTACACACCATTATCTTCCATGAGAATACACACAAAATTTTAGTAAAATACCAGCAAATAGGATCCAGTAATAAACCTCAAGTGGGGTATATCCCAGGAATGTAAGTTTGGTTTAAAATTTTTAAATCAATGTATTTCATCATTATTACAGAATAAAGAAAATTTATATGATGATCTCAATAAATGCAGAAAAATCATTTCACAAAATTCAGTAAACTCTGAAAGTCTTAGAGAAAGAAAGCAATAATAATAATAAAAGTCTTAAAGATTGAAATGTATAACTGTCTCTGCTTGTATGATTATCAACATAGAAAGTCCTAAATAATGTACAAAAGTTATGCTGCGAGTAATAAGTATATCTTGCTGCATAATAGGATATAAAGTCAATATATAAATATCATAGTTTTATATACTAACAGCATACAATTGGAAAGTAAAACAATCTATATGGAATAAATTAAGAAAGCCAAGAAACTTCTCTATAGGGAAAACTGCAAAATATTAAAAGAGAAAAAAAATTAAAATTAAAGAAAAATAAAATCAACCTAAAATTTAATACTCAGCAGAAACTACTTTGAAAATGTTTATTTTTTTGGAAATATTAAAAGTAAAATAAATAATTTTCTAGTCAAATGAAAACAGTAGACACATACAACAACACACAGAGCTCTTAAATATTCAATTTAAATTAATATTTTCTATGAAAATTATAGCAAAGTATACCAAAGTCTTATTTAATTTAAAATATGCAGAAACATGACAAAAAGTTGGGTATTTGGAGTTAAAATGTTAAAAGTGTGATGTCTAGGAAGAGGTTATAGAAACACCAATTTGGCACTGTTGAAGGAACAGAATGAGAAGATGAGATAAAGAGGGCACAGGAGACATTGGCAGCAGGTAAGTCCGTAGCTCCTGAACTAATGCTCAGTTGCATCCTTTCCCATAGTTGACGTCTCTTTAAAACGCTGTATCAAGTGGAGTCCATGTCACCTGAAATAATAGAAAAATCTTTATTATTAGAAGTTTGGACATGATCTTTTGCAATTAATGGAGGTTAGGAGTTACTTAAATTAGTAAAATGAGGATTGTCACACCTACTTTGAAAGATGTCTGTGGGGATTAGAAACAATGTGTGAAAACTATTGTTATTCAACTATTATATAACATCTTTATACTCAGCACAAAATCAGACATAATCGTTACTCTCCTTTTCATCAAATAGGGGGAAAGAGGTGGAAAATGAGATTCTGGAAATGATCTAAAATTGTTTTTGTTGACTTGAGTCTCTGGGTATTTTATGACCTTGCCTTCTTGTGAGGTTCAGGATAAAATCTAATGGCAGTTTAGATGACCCTACAAGTTATTTAAACACCACTATGGGGTCTCCAGTGAAAAGCTTTAAAGTTTGACTCTTACATATGGAATACAGTTTTTTAGGGCATAAAATTCTCCCTAAGAGGAAAAAAGTATGCTCTTAGAAATGTACGAGATGAATAAGGGAATTTTTGTGCTTCACAGTGGTACAAAGAAAAAGAAGTGAGGAATGAATGTGTAGGCAGATGGAGATTCATTTTAGCAATGTAGAATTCCATGCTCAAATTCTTAAATTTGATTTCACCCCAGATTAAAGCAATTGCCCAATTCCCCACCGCCACACCTCTATATCAGTTATTTCGAGTGTGCTTAATAAGAACTTTTAAGCCTTTAAAAGAAATGTAAAAGCATAATTTGAGGTGCTATTTCAGTATATGAACTATTCACATCTGATTATTCCAGAAGTGGCAATATTTTAAAAACATCAATAATAAGAAATCTTAAATATTTTAGAAAGCAGAGCTCTAGTCCATCATGTTCAACCACTCTGGATGTGTCAATTGAACTGAAACTCTGTTCAAGCAGAACTTCTGCAAGAAATATCAGGCTTGATCTACAATTGCATGGTTCCATAGCACATCAGAGTTGCCTAGATATGACCTTGATATCCAAGGATATGGATCATCTCCACCAATGTCATCCAGCCCCATCCACAGAATCTTTAAGTTAGATAAAGTCTTATATGTCATTCATGTCACCCATGCAGTAATATTTTCTCCAACATTCCTGAGAAGTAGTCTTCAGCTTTTGGCTTAAATGTTTTTAGTGACAGGCTGTTCATTTATTTGACAAAGCAAATTGTTCCTTAGTTAGACAGCTCTAATTGTTGCAAAGTTCCTCCTCAAGTTGCAGCAAAATCAGCCCCCCTGTAATTTCTATCCACTGATCCTTGTGAATACAAAATGAATTGACTTTCGAGTGAATATAGAATAAATTGACTCTCCCCCTTCAAATGATAGCCCTCTCCCCAGGCACACTGATTTCTTCAGTTGACTGCTTAGTGTAGGGGCTGTGGTTAGGTCTGAAAATGTGGATTCAATTCTCTGGTCTCAGTTGTTACTTCCCAGCATCAAATGGCTTTTCAGGAGTGTACTGTAAATAAGGATATACATACTACACCTTTCCTTAGGTTTTTGTGTGTATTATATTGAGAAAATCTGTGGAACATACTCTTTTCACTTCAATACACACTGTAAACATGGCATATTGTTAATGAGTCTCAATTCACACTGAATAGTTCACTTTTGAATTTTTTCCTGGAAAACTCAACTTCCATTGTTCTCAAATTTATTAGATTATTTTCAATGTCGCATTCCAGCACTAAAATCAAGTCCTCCCTAATTGCCACTGCTCTGTGTAATACAGCTAGATTCATTTCCCTATAGAGAACATGGGCAGCTAAATTACATCAAGCCAAGTGAGAAATTGAAGTCTTTTCTCAATTATTTTGTTTCTTCCTCTAGAGCTGAGCGTGCACAAATTATAGAAGGTATTACACTTTCCTCATTCCTAAACCCTATTAAAGATTATTTTCAATGTAAATGAGTTCATAGTGTTAAGGTGTGAAATTTAGACAAAAGTAACAATTTCTAAGGATTAAAAGAATATGTGATTAGTGATTATTTTCTCTAAATTTCCCTGAAATGATTTCTACCTGGAGAGCCATGCCCACATCTTAAACAAAAAAAAAAATGTCTGCTTAAGCAATAGACTAAGCTACAGTTTCAAAGTCAAATGATTTTCTTACAATAAATGACACAGGACAGTAATTTAATAACACAGGATTCACTTAAAATGCATGTGGCTTTATTCATCATTTCTAGGGAAATGTGATTATTAAATCTGAAAACATTTGCATATGTAAACTACTATAATTAGGTGTAAATTTTATCTTTCGAATTGTAAAGGGCATTCACCAAAAGTACTGAGGAAGGTGAAACTGTCAGATGTAAGATACACGACATGATATATGTAAATGAAAATGTTCAGCATTTTATTTTGATATTTAACAAGTAGTAGATTGCTAATGTTGAGCATAGGACACACAGGAAAAAATATTAATAGAAAGAGAGAAAGAGAAAGAAGTGATACATTTTTTAAAAAAGGAAAAGATAAATGTGAAAGAGGCAACACTAAGCTAAAAAAAAAAAAAAAAAAGCACACTAAGAGCTCAAAGTTGAATATGAGAAATGTCAATGGAATGTCCCCAATAGAGCAACAGGATCCAAGGGTCAAGGTTATGTGTGTTACTTGGTGACATACCTTACAGGCAGAATAGAATATGGATAAAAACCAGGCAGATAAGCATAAATGATGACAGACTAGAAGTCAGGCTAACTTGGTAAGAAATAAAACGACCAGCAGAAAGGAAGAGTAATATCCCAACACAAAAACATTCCATATTGGCAAAAGCCAAAATAAGTACCCTAGGAAATAGGGACATGTAGAAATTGAACAACAAAATAAATAATGCCAGAAGCTCAGATAAGCAGGTAGGGCAGCAAGGATTAGAGAAAGCTAAATTTATCAGTTAGAATTCAACTGCATGGAATAAAAGAATGAAATAATTTTTAAAAAGTAACAAACATAATAAAAAACGTACTTTCACATTTTTTATAATCCAAATATAGGCAATTCAGGACAACTATGGGAATCCATTTTGTTTAATCTCACCTTCCCTAGGAGAAGACCCTTGTCCTAGTGGTCAGAAATGACTGCTGGAGCATCTGCTATCATACAAGCGTTTATGTAAGCAAGATGGAGAAGGGGGAAAAGAACAGTGTTCCTCCTCTATTTAAGGGATCATCCCAGAAACTACATAAAACATGTCCATTTTTATTTCATTATATAAATACAGTTATATGGCCACACATTTGCAAAATAACTTAGGAAATATACTCAGGTAAACTCAGCAGAAAATGGACATTAATGGAAAATGGAAATTAATTTCTGCTGTACATTATTACATACAAATAGGGAAACATAATATTAACTAACATATATTGTGTTCATCATGTGGCCAAACCCTGTATAAAATATTTTTTATCTATTATTTAACAATAATCCTAAGGGTTAAGAACAAATACGTCCCCCACTTTATACATCAGGAACTAACAACAAAGGGTTTAAAATCTAGTTCAAAGTCATAGACTGAGTAAAGGGCAAAATAATTTAAAACTTGGGTCTGCCACATCCTAGGGATGAGGGAAGACTCCACATAGAACTGCTTCTGTGAGTATGTGGAAGAGTAAAAGACTGACGTTCCCAAAAGGATGTCTTCTGTAACTTGAGCAATAGTCCTTCCCAGCCAAGTAACTTATAAACATGTCCTGTTAAGCAGAGTGTTAATTTTAAAATAGGAACATCTTAAAACTTACAGGAGAGAGAATCTATATGAAAGAGAACGATGGACAGATATACAAATACCCAACTCTAGAGAGAAGAAAGAGAAGGAATTAGTGAGGGACAAATGTAGAGAGGTAAAATAGGAAAGAAGAAATGAGTGAGAAAAAATAGAAGAGATTCAAAGAATTAAGAAGAGTGAATGAGTATGGAAGAAGGGAAAGAAAGGAGAGTGAAAAAATATGTGTACCTCTTTGTTTGTGAAGGATAGCTGCTTAGGTTCATTCTCTGTAACTATGCAAATGGCTAGAAATATTCCTCTATAGACAATGCATGAGTTTACATAGACAAAAGATTTTAAAACGGAAATGATAATGGAAATTTTGTGATCCATTTGGAAGAGAAATTTCAAGCATTTCATTTCTTGTGAAAAGGAACACTCCAGCTCCACTGTCTTATGACCAATGTCTTTGTGTGCTGGGTCTGACCTGGCAGGAAAACTGGAAGGTCTAAAATATGCAGTGAGGGAGGAAAAAAGAAAGAATGAAAGAAATGAAGCAATTACATTTTTATCTCATGTAAAATCTGTAGTAATTGCTGTAATCTAAAAGCTTTTATGTTCAACTTTGGTTTGATAGTTGGATTTGCACTGACACTTGTAAAGAAATGAGGAGTAATATATCCTCCTTCATGTAATGGCTGGTTGTAGAATAAAACTCTAAGACAATTCCAGCATTTCTGGTGTGTGGGCCTTGGTTAAATTAATTGCAACATCTTAAACCATTAGAATGATTACAGTGGACTATAATACACAGTAATAGCAGCCTGAAGTCAGTAAAACTCCTTGATAATGTGCCACAATGTAGTACCTAGAAATAATTAAGGGAGTTAGTGAGTAAGGATGACTATTAGTAGTTAGCTATCTCTACTTCAATAAATCAGAGATAGGGTGGATTCCAACAAATGACAGTGGTCTTAAGGCTTACTATTGTGGAACTATCAAGAAAAACTCATAAACAACTTTCTTTAGTTGGCATTGTCCTTAGAAGGGTAGGAATGAGCAGTTTAAATGAAACTTGTATTCAGATACTAACTAAACAAAGCTTTCTGTATCTGGATGATATAAAAATCACAGCTCATCAACACTTCATTTAAAGTGGTACTTTCAATAAACGTGTGTTAGTCTGTTCAGGCTGCTATAACAAAATACCATAGACTGGGGGGCTTATAAACAACAGAAATTTAATTCTCACAGTTCTGGAGGCTGGAAGTCTGAGATCAGCATGCTAGCATGGGCAGGTAAGGGCCCGTCTCCTACAGTTGTGAACTTTTTGTTGTATCCTGAAGTGGCGGAAGGGTCTAGAAAGCTCTGTGGAATCTTTATTATAAGGTACTAATATCATTCATGAGGGCTCCATCCTCATGACCTAATCACCTCCAAAAAGTCCCTCCTTTTAAAACCATCACTTTTGGTGTTGGGATTCTAACAAGTGAATTTTAAGGGGGCACAAACATTCAGACCATAGCAAAAGGGTTAAATGTACAGGAAAAAATGCTTGCAGCATTGCAAAACACTTGTATATGAAGTCCTACTCCCTGGCTTATATACCAGTATTGACTTTTGGATGGAATTGTTGAGAATATGTGGTTCTGTCCTCAAGCAATCAAATAAAGTGTATAGGAAACTGGAGGTGACTGTCATTCAAAATTTAAAGGGAAGGAGATATGAGATCAAGATGGCAGAGTAGGAGGATATGGAGCTCACCTCTACCCCACAAACACATAAAAAATACATCTACATTAGAGCAATTTTCACTGAAAACAAACTAGAGCTTGGAAGAAAGACTCTTATACAACCAAAGCTATAAGAAAGATTCACAAGGAATCAAGTAGGAAGGGAAGAGAAGCAATCAAGTCAGGACCTGTCCCCCTGGGAGGGGACACAAAAGAAAAGGGGAATTACATGGACTTGGAGATCCTCCTGGGAGAGTGAATGGTTCAAACCACATATTGGATGGCCCAGCCCTGAGGTCTGACACCAGGAGGACAAGTCCCATTAGCTGGTTTGAAAACCAGTGGGATCAACAACAAGGCTGTAAGAAACCTAGCCTCCACTGGTGAAGAGCATGCACATGCTTGCTTACTCCCAAAACAAGGCAGAGGAAGAAGATTGAAACTTCCTGGGACTCTGGTCTGTTTCCTGCAATTGCACCAGCATGTGCTCCAGCCTGAGATGTGCACCTGCTCTGGCCTCACTTGCTCCCTGGTACAACTCCACACTAGGGCAAGGGTGGTCATGGCCAAGGAGAGTGCACTGTTGTGAGGGATGGAGCCAGCTCAAACCTGGCACAGCATCTGAAAGGGGTGAGGGCGGTGGATAAGGAGCAGTCTGGGACTCTGGCTTGTGCTGGGACCACACAGCCCATGCTCTGACCAATGCTGAGTGCCTGCTCAGGCCCCTCTTTTTTCATGGTGCAGCTCCACACTAGGACAAGAGCTGTCACAGCCAAGGGTGTTGTACAGTGAGGTATGGAGCCATACCTAGCACAGCATCTAAAAGGGGCTTGGGCAAACATTGATGTTGCTTATGGAGGCAGTGGATCAGTACTCTAACTGGTGGTGGGACTGCCAAAGCCCATGCCTTAATCCATACCAAGCACACACCCCAGCCCCTCTTGTTCTAACACTGCTCCCCTTTGGGCTGAAGGTGTTGATGCAGGAAGGGGAGAGTGCACATTCTTAGAGGAAATGGAGACAGCTCAAACCTGACAATCAGGGCTTCTGTTCCAGCATCTTGGGAACCACCACTGTCCCCAATAGGGTGCTATTGGCCACTGAGCATAGGGGAAGCCCTGGTTAACACTTGGTTCTGGCTCATTTCCTTGATCTCTAGCCCCACCACCTACAAAGGTGATAGCTGTTAGCACACTCTGGGAAAGACATGATTTGTGCTCACATTAGATCCAGCTCTTCCACCAAAGTCACTGGGTACACACATACTGTATAGGGTTGCTCCCACAAAAGTACACCCCTTCAAGACTGGAATAGGTAACTGTTTCACCTAATTTCATAGAGAGAGAGAAAGTTAAGCAAAATGAGAAGACAAGAATTTATTTCAAATAAAAAAAAAAAGAGAAAATCCCTGAAAATAAAACAAGGAATGAAACAAATAATTTACAAGATAGAGTTCAAAGTACTAGTAATAAGAATACTAAATAAATTGGGGAAAAGAATAGGTGAACACAGAGAGATTTTAACAAGGATCTGGAAAATATGAAAAAAAAAAAAAAAGTCAGACCAAACAATACAATAATTGGAATGAAACACTAAAAGGAATTAAGAGTAGACTAGGTGATACAGAGGAACACATAAGTGACCTGGGAAATAGAATAATGGAAATCACCCTATCAAAACAGTGAAAAGAAAAACATACAAAAAATGAGAACAGTTTGAGAGGCCTCTGAAAAAAATCAAGTGTACCAACACTTGCGTTAAGAGAGAAAAGGGTCAAAAATATATTTGATAAAATTATGGCTGAAAACTTCCCAAACTTAAAGAAGGAAACAGAATCCAGGTACAGGAAGCACAGAGAGTCCCAAACAAAATGAACCCAAACAGACCCACACCAAGAAATATCGTAATTAAAATGACAAAATGTAAAGATAAAGAGATAATATTAAAGACAGCAAGAGAAAAACAAAAAGTCATATATAGGGAACCTCCCATAAGGCTATCAGCTAATTTTTCTGCAAAAACTTTGCAGGACAGGAGGGAGTGTCATGGTATATTCAAATTGCTGAAAGGGAAAACCCAGCACTCCAGGATACTCTACCCAGAAAGATTATAATTTAGAATTGAATGAGAGATTAAAAACAAATCTTCTCAGGTGAGCAAACACTAAAATAATTCATCAATACTAAACTTACCCAAAAATAAATGTTAAAGGGACTTCTTTAAGTGAAAAAGAAAAGGCTATAACAGGAATTAAAAATGCATAGGAAAGGAAAAATACACTAGTAAAGACAGATATATAATAAAGCATGTGAATCAACCAGTTAAATACTCTAGTATAAAGATTAAAATACAAAAAAATTATAAAATCAATTTTAACTACAATAAACAGTGAAGGGATAAACATGAAGTGGTAAAATATGACATCAAAAACACAAAACATGGTGTGGAGTCAAAAATGTACATCCTTTAGAATCATCAGACACAAGGGAAGAAACTAAAAGAAGAAAAAAGAACAAAGAAGAACTGCAAAAACAACCAGAGAACAAGTAACAAAATGAAAGTAAATATATACCTATCAATAATCGATTTAAATGTAAATGGGCTAAGTGCTCAAATCAAGACAGAGGGTGGCTGATCAGATAAAAAACAAGACCCATCTATATGCTGAATATAAGGGAATCAGTTCAGAGCCAGGGACACACACAGAGTGAAAGTGAGGGGATGGAAAATATATTTCCTGTAAATGGAAATGACAAGAAAGCTGGTGTAGCAGACAAAATAGACTTTAAAACAAGGCTATAATGAAAGACAAAGAAAGTCATATTATAATGATAAATGGATCAATAAAAGAAGAGGATAGGGCTTCCCTGGTGGCGCAGTGGTTAGGAGTCTGCCTGCTAATGCGGGGGACACGGGTTCGAGCCCTGGTCTGGGGGGATCCCACATGCCGCGGAGCAGCTGGGCCCGTGGGCCACGATTACTGAGCCTGCGCGTCTGGAGCCTGTGCTCCGCAACAAGAGAGGCCACCATAGTGAGAGGCCCGCGCACTGTGATGAAGAGTGGCCCCCACTTGCCACAACTGGAGAGAGCCCTCACACAGAAATGAAGACCAACACAGCCATAAATAAATAAATAAATAATTTAAAAAAAAGAAGAGGATAAAACACTCTTTAACATATATGTACCTAATATAGGAACAACTAAATATATAATGCAAATATTAACTGACATAAAGGGAGAAATTGACAATAATACAGTAAGAGCGGGGGGCTTTAACATACCACTCACTTCAATGTACAGATCACCAGAAAGAAAATCAGTAAGGAAATTGTCCTTAAATGACACATTAAACAAGTTGGATTTTGCAGATCTACAGAGCACTGCATTCCAAATACACTTTCATTCCAAGTACACATGGAACATTCTCCAGGATAAAACACATGCTAGACCACAAAACAAGTCTTAACAAATTTAAGAGGATAGAAGTTATGTGAAGCATTTTTTTCTGAATACAACAGTATGAAAATAGAAATCAATTACAGAAAGAAAAATGGTAAAAACACAAACACATGGTAAAGAATATGCTACTAAAAAACCAATGGGTCAATAAAGAAATCAAATAGTAAATCAGAAAGTACCTCAAGACAAATGAAAATAAAAACATAAATTTCCAAAATCTATGAGAAGCAGCAAAAGCAGTTCTAAGAGGGAATTTTATAGCAATATAGGCCTACCTCATGAAAATTTAAAACTCTTAAATATACAACCTAACCTATCATCTAAAGTAATTAGAAAATGAAGAACAAAGCCCAGAGTCAGTAGAAGGAAGGGATTAATTAAGATCAGAGAGAAAATAAATAACATGAAGATCAAAGAAACAATTCAAAAGATAAATAAAACCAAGAGCTGATTTTTTTGAAAAGATAAACAAAATTTATAAGACTTTATCCAGACTCATCAAGAAAAAAAATAGAGGAGACTCAAATAAAAAAATAAGAAATGAAAGAGGAGAAGGTACAACTGATATCACAGAGATATCAATACAAAATACCATAAGAGAATACTATGAACAGTTCTATGCCAACAAATTGGACAAACTAGAAGAAATGGATAAATTTCTAGACATGTACATCTTCCACGACTGAATCAGGTTGAAAAAGACAATCTGAACAAATTGATTGCTGGCAGTGAAATTGAATTTATAATTTTAAAAAACTACCAGCAAACAAAAGTCCAGGACTAGATGGTTTCACAGGGGAATTCTACAAAACATATGAAGAAGAGTTAATACCTATCCTTCTCAAACTGTTCCTAAAAATTGAAGTGGATGGAACACTCCCCAAGTCATTCAACTAGGGCACCATTACCCTGATATCTAAAAGAGACATCGACACTGCAAAAAAAAAAAAAAATACAGGCCAATATCTCTGATGAATGTAAATGCAAAAATAAACAAAATATTAAGAAACTGAATTCAACAATACATAGAAAGAATCATAATCATGATAGAATGGGGCTTATTCTAGGGATGCAAGGATGATTCAATATTCACAAATCAGTCAATGTGGTACACCATAATAACAAAACAAATGATAAAAATTACATGATCATCTCAGATGCAGAAAAAGAATTTGACAAAATTCAACATCCATTGATTATAAAACCTCTTAACAAAGTTGGTATAGAGGGAACATATCTCAACATAATAAAGGTCATTTATAGCAAACCCACAGCTAACAACATACTCAATGGTGAAAAGATAGCTTTTCTTCTAAAATCAGG
Source organism: Balaenoptera acutorostrata (assembly GCF_949987535.1). Taxonomy (NCBI): domain Eukaryota; kingdom Metazoa; phylum Chordata; class Mammalia; order Artiodactyla; family Balaenopteridae; genus Balaenoptera; species Balaenoptera acutorostrata. The sequence goes on along the minus strand of NC_080076.1, from coordinate 30,408,332 downwards.
AACAAGACGAGGATGCCCACTCTCACCACTTCTATTTAACATAATATTAGAAGACATAGTCTTGGCAACTGGACAGAAAAATAAATAAAAGGCATCCAAATAGAAAGGGAAGTAAAACTGTCATTGTATGCAGGTGACATGGTACTATATAGAGAAAACCCTGAAGTCTCTATCAAAAAAAAAAAAAAATTTAGAACTAATAAGTGAATTCAGTAAAGTTGCAGAATACAATATTACTATAAAGAAATTTATTGCTTTTCTATACACTAAAAGTGAAATATCAGAAAAAGAAATCAAGAAAACAATCCCTTTTTAAATTACATCAAAAAATTAAAATACCTAGGAATAAATTAAAGAATGAGGTAAAAAAAAAAACTTATGCTCTGAGAAGTGTAAGGTATTTCATGAATTTATGAAGGAAATTAAAGATGATACAAATGAATGTAATGATACCCAGTGTTCATGGATTAGAAGAATTAATATTTTTAAAATGTTCATACTGCCCAAAGCAATCTATAGATTTAATGCAATCACTATCAAAATACCCATGACATTATTCACATAACTAGAATAAATAATCCTATAACCAAAGCAATCTTGAAAAAAGACACAAGGCTGGAGGTATCAATCTCCCTGACTTCGGACTATACTAAAAAACTACAGTAATGAAAACAGCATGGTAATGGCACAAAAATAGACACACAGATAAGTGGAACAGAATAGAGAAGCCAGAAATAAACCCACACACTTACAATAAATTAATTTATGACAAAGGAGGTAAGAATATACAATGGAAAAAAGACAATCTCTTAAATAAGTGGTTCTGGGAAAACTGGACAGGTACATGTAAAAGAATGAAGTTAGAACATTTTTCTCACACCATATACAGAAATAAACTCAAAGTGGATTAAAACCTAAATGTAAGACCTGAAGCCATATAAAACTCCTAGAAGAAAATATAGGCAGAACAATCTTAGACATAAATTGTAGCCATATATTTTCAGTAAGGCAAAGTAAACAAAAGTAGAAACAAACAAATAGGACCTAATTAAACTTAAAGCTTTTGCATAACAAAGGAAGCTATCAACAAAATGAAAAGATATCCTCCTGAATGAGAGAAATACTTGCAAATGATAAGACTGATAAGGGGTTAATATCCAAAATATATAAACAGCTCATACAATTCAATAACCAGAAAACAAAAATCTGGTTAAAAAATGAGCAGAAAACCTGAATAGACATTTTTCTAAAGAAGATATACAAATGATTAACAGGCACATGGAAAGATACTCAGTGTCACTCATCATCATAGAAATGCAAATCAAAACATCAATGAAATATCACCTCACACCTGTCAGAACGGCTATCATCAAAAATTCTACAAATAACAAATACCAAATGTTGTCAAGGATCTGGAGAAAAGAGAACAGTAGTACACTGTTGGAGGGAATATAAATTGGTGCATCCACTACAGAATACAATAGTATGGAGATTCCTCAAAAAACTAAAAATAAGATTGTTGAGAGGAGAAAAGATGGTGGAAGAGTAAGACGCGGAGATCACCTTCCTTCCCACAGATACAGTAGAAATACATCTACACATGGAACTGCTCCTACAGAACACCCACTGAACGCTGGCAGAAAATGTCCGAACTCCAAAAAGGCAAGAAACTCCCCCCGTACTTGGGTAGGGCAAAAGAAAAAAGAAATAACAGAGACAAAAGAATAGGGACGGCACCTGCACCAGTGGGAGGGAGCTGTGAAGGAGGAAAGGTTTCCACGCACTAGGAAGCCCCTTCGCGGACAGAGATTGCGGGTGGCAGAGGGGCGAAGCTTTGGAGCCACGGAGGAGAGCACAGCCACAGAGGTGCGGAGGGCAAAGCGGAGAGGTTCCCGCACGGAGGATCGGTGCTGACCAGCACTCACCAGCCCAAGAGGCTTGTCTGCTCCCCCGCCAGGGCGGGCGGGGCTGGGAGCTGAGGCTCGGCTTCAGTCGGATCGCAGGGAGAGGACGGGGGCTGGCAGCGTGAACACAGCCTGAAGGGGTTGGTGCACCACAGCTAGCCGGGAGGGAGACCGGGAAAAGGTCTGCAGCTGCCGAAGAGGCAAGAGACTTTTTCTTGCCTCTTTGTTTCGCTGCGCACAAGGAGAGGGGATTCAGAGTGCCGCCTAAACGAACTCCAGAGAAGGGCGCGAGCCGTGGCGATCAGCGCGGACCCCAGAGACAGGCGTGAGACGCTGGGGTTGCTGCTGCCACCTCCAAAAAGCCTGTGTGTGAGCACAGGTCACTCTCCACACTGCCCCTCCCGGTAGCCTGTGCAGTCCGCCACTGCCAGGGTCCCGGGATCCGGGGACAACATCCCCGGGAGAACGCACTGCGCGCCTCAGGCTGCTGCAACGTCACGCCGGCCTCTGCCGCTGCAGGCTCACCCCGCCTCCTCTGTACCCCTCGCTCCCCACGGCCTGGGTGAGCCAGAGCCCCCAAAGCAGCTGCTCCTTTAACCCCGTCCTGTCTGGGCGGGGAACAGACGCCCTCAGGCGACCTACACGCAGAGGCGGGTCCAAATCCAAAGCTGAACCCCAGGAGCTGTGCGAACAGGGAAGAGAAGGGGAAATCTCTCCCAGCAGCCTCAGAAGCAGCGGATTAAAACTCCAGAAACAACGTGATGTGCCTGCATCTGCTGAATACCTGAATAGACAACGAATCATCCCAAATTCAGGAGGGGGACTCTGGGAGCAGGAGATATTAATTTTTCCCCTTTTCCTTTTTTTTTGTGAGTGTATATGTATAGGCTTCTGGGTGAGATTTTGTCTGTATAGCTTTGCTTTACAATAGCTTTATTTTACTTCACTATATTATAGCCTCTTTCTTTCTCTCTTTCTATTTTTTCTCCCTTTTACTCTGAGCCGTGTGGACGAAAGGCTCTTGGTGCTCCAGCCAGGCATCAGGGCCGTGCCTCTGAGGTGGGAGAGCCAACTTCAGAACACTGGTCCACAAGAGACCTCCCAGCTCCACATAATACCAAACGGGAAAAATCTCCCAGAGATCTCCATCTCAACATCAAGACCCAGCTTCACTCAACGACCAGCAAGCTACAGTGCTGGACACCCTATGCCAAACAACTAGCAAGACAGGAACACAGCCCCATCCATTAGCAGAGAGGCTGCCTAAAATCATAATAAGGCCACAGACACCCCACAATACACCACCAGACGTGGACGTGCCCACCAAAAAGACAAGATCCAGCCTCATCCACCAGAACTCAGGCACTAGTTCCCTCCACCAGGAAGCCTACACAACCCACTGAACCAACCTTAGCCACTGGGGACAGATACCAAAAACAACGGGAACTACGAACCTGCAGCCTGTGAAAAGGAGACCCCAAACACAGTAAGACAGGCAAAATGAGACAACAGAAAAACACACAGCAGATGAAGAAGCAGGGTCAAAACACACCGGACTTAACAACTGAAGAGGAAATAGGTAGTCTACCTGAAAAAGAATTCAGAATAATGATAGTAAGGATGATCCAAAATCTGGGAAATAGAATAGACAAAATGCAAGAAACATTTAACAAGGATGTAGAAGAACTAAAGAGGAACCAAGCAATGATGAAAAACCCAATAAATGAAATTAAAAATACTCTAGAAGGGATCAATAGCAGAATAACTGAGGCAGAAGAATTAATAAGTGACCTGGAAGATAAAATGGTGGAAATAACTACTACAGAGCAGGATAAAGAAAAAAGAATGAAAAGAACTGAGGACAGTCTCAGGGACCTCTGGAACAACATTAAACGCACCAACATTCGAATTATAGGGGTCCCAGAAGAAGAGACAAAGAAAGGGACTGAGAAAATATTTGAAGAGATTATAGTTAAAAACTTCCCTAATATGGGAAAGGAAATAGTTAATCAAGTCCTGGAAGCACAGAGAGTCCCATACAGGATAAACCCAAGGAGAAACACACCAAGACACATATTAATCAAACTGTCAAAAACTAAATATAAGGAAAAAATATTAAAGGCAGCAAGGGAAAAAAAACAAATAACACACAAGGGAATCCCCATAAGGTTAACATCTGATCTATCAGCAGAAACTCTGCAAGCCAGAAGGGAGTGGCAGGATATACTTAAAATGATGAAGGAGAAAAACCTACAACCAAGATTACTCTATCCAGCAAGGATCTCATTCAGATTCGATGGAGAAATTAAAACCTTTACAGACAAGCAAATGCTGAGAGAGTTCAGCACTACCAAACCAGCTTTACAACAAATGCTAAAGGAACTTCTCTAGGCAAGAAACACAAGAGAAGGAAAACACCTACAATAACAAACCAATACATTTAAGAAAATGGGAATAGGAACATACATATCTATAATTACCTTGAATGTAAATGGATTAAATGCTCCCACCAAAAGACACAGGCTGGCTGAATGGATACAAAAACAAGACCCATATATATGCTGTCTACAAGAGACTCAATTCAGACCTAGAGACACATACAGACTGAAAGTGAGGGGATGGAAAAAGATATTCCATGCAAATGGAAATCAAAAGAAAGCTGGAGTAGCAATTCTCATATCAGACAAAATAGACTTTAAAATAAAGACTATTACAAGAGACAAAGAAGGACACTATATAATGATCAAGGGATCGATCCAAGAGGAAGGTATAACAATTGTAAATATTTATGCACCCAACATAGGAGCACCTCAATACATAAGGCAAATACTAACAGCCATAAAAGGGGAAATCGACAGCAACACAATCATAGTAGGGGACTTTAACACCCCACTTTCACCAATGGACAGATCATCCAAAATGAAAATAAATAAGGAAACACAAGCTTTAAATGATACATTAAACAAGATGGACTTAATTGATATTTATAGGACATTCCACCCAAAAACAACAGAATACACATTTTTCTCAAGTGCTCATGGAACATTCTCCAGGATAGATCATATCTTGGGTCACAAATCAAGCCTTGGTAAATTTAAGAAAATTGAAATCGTATCAAGTATCTTTTCCGACCACAACGCTATGAGACTAGATATCAATTACAGGAAAAGATCTGTAAAAAATACAAACACATGGAGGCTACACAATACAGTACTTAATAACGAAGTGATTACTGAAGAAATCAAAGGGGAAATCAAAAAATACCTAGAAACAAATGACAATGGAGATACGACGACCCAAAACCTATGGGACGCAGCAAAAGCAGTGCTAAGAGGGAAGTTTATAGCAATACAAGCCTACCTCAAGAAACAGGAAACATCTCAAATAAACAACCTAACCTTGCACCTAAAGCAATTAGAGAAAGAAGAACAAAAAGACCCCAAAGCCAGCAGAAGGAAAGAAATTATAAAGATCAGGTCAGAAATAAATGAAAAAGAAATGAAGGAAACAATAGCAAAAATCAATGAAACTAAAAGCTGGTTCTTTGAGAAGATAAACCAAATTGATAAACCATTAGCCAGACTCATCAAGAGAAAAAGGGAGAAGACTCAGATCAATAGAATTAGAAATGAAAAAGGAGAAGTAACCACTGACACTGCAGAAATACAAAAGATCATGAGAGATTACTACAAGCAACTCTATGCCAATAAAATGGACAACCTGGAAGAAATGGACAGATTCTTAGAAATGCACAAACTGCCGAGACTGAACCAGGAAGAAATAGAAAATATGAACAGACCAATCACAAGCACTGAAATTGAAACTGTGATTAAAAACCTTCCAACAAACAAAAGCCCAGGACCAGATGGCTTCACAGGTGAATTCTATCAAACATTTAGAGAAGAGCTAACACTTATCCTTCTCAAACTCTTCCAAAATATTGCAGAGGGAGGAACACTCCCAAACTCATTCTATGAGGCCATCATCACCCTGATACCAAAACCAGAAAAAGATGTCACGAAGAAAGAAAACTACAGACCATTACCACTGATGAACATAGATGCTAAAATCCTCAACAAAATACTATCAAACAGAATCCAACAGCACATTAAAAGGATCATACACCATGATCAAGTGGGGTTTATCCCAGGAATGCAAGGATTCTTCAATATACGCAAATCAATCAATGTGATACACCATATTAACAAATTGAAGGAGAAAAACCATATGATCATCTCAATAGATGCAGAGAAAGCTTTCGACAAAATTCAACACCGATTTATGATAAAAGCCCTGCAGAAAGTAGGCATAGAGGGAACTTTCCTCAACATAATAAAGGCCATATATGACAAACCCACAGCCAACATTGTCCTCAATGGTGAAAAACTGAAACCATTTCCACTAAGATCAGGTAGAAGACAAGGTTGCCCACTCTCACCACTATTATTCAACATAGTTTTGGAAGTGTTAGCCACAGCAATCAGAGAAGACAAAGAAATAAAAGGAATACAAATCGGAAAAGAAGAAGTAAAGCTGTCACTATTTGCAGATGACATGATACTATACATAGAGGATCCTAAAGATGCTACCAGAAAACAACTAGAGCTAATCAATGAATTTGGTAAAGTAGCAGGATACAAAATTAATGCACAGAAATCTCTTGCATTCCTATATTCTAATGATGAAAAATCTGAAAGTGAAATTAAGAAAACACTCCCGTTTACCATTGCAACAAAAAGAATAAAATATCTAGGAATAAACCTACCTAAGGAGACAAAAGACCTGTATGCAGAAAATTATAAGACACTAATGAAAGAAATTAAAGATGATACAAATAGATGGAGAGATATACCATGTTCCTGGATTGGAAGAATCAACATTGTGAAAATGACTCTACTACCCAAAGCAATCTACAGATTCAATGCAATCCCTATCAAGCTACCACTGGCATTTTTCACAGAACTAGAACAGAACATTGCACAATTTGTATGGAAACACAAAAGAACCCGAATAGCCAAAGCAATCTTGAGAACGAAAAATGGAGCTGGGGGAATCAGGCTCCCTGACTTTAGACTATATTACAAAGCTTCAATAATCAAGACAGTTTGGTACTGGCACAAAAACAGAAATATAGATCAATGGAACAGGATAGAAAGCCCAGAGATAAACCCACACACATATGGTCAACTTATCTTTGATAAAGTAGGCAAGCATATACAGTGGAGAAAAGACAGCCTCTCCAATAAGTGGTGCTGGGAAAATTGGACAGGATCATGTAAAAGAATGAAATTAGAACACTCCCTGACACCATGCACAAAAATAAACTCAAAATGGATTAAAGACCTAAGTGTAAGGGCAGACACTCTCAAACTCTTAGAGGAAAACATAGGCAGAACACTCTATGAAATACATCACAGCAAGATTCTTTTTGACCCAGCTCCCAGAGAAATGGAAATAAGAACACAAATAAACAAATGGGACCTAATGAAACTTAAGAGCTTTTGCACAGCAAAGGAAACCATAAACAAGACCAAAAGACAACCATCAGAATGGGAGAAAATATTTGCAAATGAAGCAACTGACAAAGGATTCATCTCCAAAATTTACAAACAGCTCATGCAGCTCAATAACAAAAAAACGAACAACCCAATCCAAAAATGGGCAGAAGATCTAAATAGACATTTCTCCAAAGAAGATATACAGATGGCCTACAGACACATGAAAGAATGCTCAACATCATTAATCATTAGAGAAATGCAAATCAAAACTACAATGAGATATCATCTCACACCGGTCAGAATGGCCATCATCAAAAAATCTAGAAACAATAAATGCTGGAGAGGGTGTGGAGGAATGGGAACACTCTTACACTGTTGGTGGGAATGTAAATTGATACAGCCACTATGGAGAACAGTATGGAGGTTCCTTAAAAAACTACAAATAGAACTTCCATACGACCCAGCAATCCCACTACTGGGCATATACCCTGAGAAAACCATAGGTCAAAAAGAGTCATGTACCAAAATGTTCATTGCAGCTCTATTCACAATAGCCAGGACATGGAAGCAACCTAAATGTCCATCGACAGATGAATGGATAAAGAAGATGTGGCACATATATACAATGGAATATTACTCAGCCATAAAAAGAAATGAAATGGAGGTATTTGTAATGAGGTGGATGGAGTTAGAGTCTGTCATACAGAGTGAAGTAAGTCAGAAAGAGAAAAACAAATACATTATGCTAACACATATATACGGAATCTAAGGGAAAAAAACAATGGTCATGAAGAACCTAGTGGCAAGACGGGAATAAAGACACAGACCTACTAGAGAATGGACTTGAGGATATGGGGAGGGGGTGGGGTGAGATGTGACAGGGTAAGAGAATGTCATGGGCATATATACACTACCAAACGTAAAATAGATAACTAGTGGGAAGCAGCCGCATAGCACAGGGAGATCAGCTCGGTGCTTTGTGACCACCTAGAGGGGTGGGATGGGGAGGGTGGGAGGGAGGGAGATGCAAGAGGGAAGAGAAATGGGAACATATTGTATATGTATAACTGATTCACTTTGTTATAAAGCAGAAGCTAACACACCATTGTAAGGCAATTATACTTCAATAAAGATGTTTTAAAAAATAAAATAAAATAAAAAAGATTGTTTTATGATCCAGCAATTCCACTCTTGGGTATATATCTGAAAAAAGACAAATGTACTAATTCAAAACGATGCATGCACCTCGATGTTCATAGCAACATTATTTATGATGGTCAAGATATGGAAGGATCCTAAGTGTCCATCCACAGATGAATGAATAAAGATGTGGTATTTACCTATTAATGTTAATGTATTCTTTAACGTCATTCATTTTTTATGGCTGAGAAGTATTACATTGTGTATGTGTATATAGGTAGCTTCATCTGTGGATGAATTTACCTATATACACATACCAGAACTTCCATTTAATTTTAGAGACAATTTCTACAAGATAATTTTCTTCAACTTATTCTCTATAATATGTAAGATTTAACCAAATTAAAGGGTTATCTCTATTCCAAAAATATCTCGCATTGCAAAGCTTTTGAAGAAGCAAGTAACAGAATTTTGGATAGTCTAAATTTTATAATAATGTCTTGGACTTAACTGAGGTTACTTGTGGTTGATTTCACTATATTTCAACCAACAAGTAATGCAAGTGGTATTCTGGCGTTCCAGGATACATTACTGCACAAGTGGATGGCTCCCCTTTGCTCTCTTTCCCCTCAAAGAGGGAAGCCCAACCATTTAAGACCTTTTTAACCTGTAGTAAGGAAAGAATGCACCAAGTCAACGCAAATAGTGGGCTCATTTCCATTTATATAGTTTTAAGATGAGGGCAAAAGGCAGAGAATAAGCACCTCAGCACAGATCATGCAAACCTGATATCCAGGTTATGAATTCATAATTTCTTGTTAAACTAGTTTATATAGCATACTTTTATTTCAAAAATCAGAATCACAGTTTCAGCGTATCAGGTTCAACCATGGCTTACCACAATGTACCCCTAGGTAGAAGTCATAAATAGAGATCATCTCTTACTCTCAACACATTTCTAACATGTCCCAGTGATATATATTGGCATTACCTCTTCAAAATGATAATATCACACTTGTATTATGTATTCTAAAATATTAAAATGTCAAAAATAAAACAATAGATAACATTATTAATGTAAATGTAAATTCCCCTGCTGCCAAAATCAACAACAGAAACTGAACAAATTATCCAGAAATATTCTGTTTGGTATAAATCCCCCCAGATGAATCTATCAGTTTGTTTCAGCCAGTGCTTTTTTTGCAAATGGCTCCTGAAACAAGTGTTATTGATCTTTCAATTCTTAAGTCTACTGGAGAACATAAATGCATTTCACTGTTTACTCCTCAGTTTAAGTTATTTGTATTTGGACTGTCCCCTGCAGGCAATTTTTAAAGCATGCACAGTTCACTAAACTCACTGTGAAGAACACACTGTTAAGCATTTCAAGCCACCTATGGGGACTATCACCACAAATCTCAGGTTGAAAATTCTAGCTGATCAACAACACTACCACCCAGAACAGCAGCATTTGGCCAGGGTAAGCACACAATTAATTCTTCTGTTTCAGCCAGGCAATATCATATTCTCTAGAGAAATAGAATTTGCCAAAGGATTTTACCCACTTTGCAGCACTTTTTACCCCTTTTGTCTCTCTTACACATTTTGTGTTTCTGGTTCCTTTGAAATCCCTTTTCTCTGTTATTCCACATCTCTCAACTCCTGATGTCTTACTATTGTTGTGATGACAGCTCACGTTTGTGTAAAGCTATCTTCTGCAACAGAATATAGAAAATTAATTTGAAATTCCTATTAATTCTGAGAAAATCCCCACTTGATATAGGAGATAAATGAAGCAGAGAGCTGAAGTGACTGACTCGGGTTGGTGCCATAAGAAGCACTAGCTACCCTGGTCCCAAAAGATCTTTGGTGAAGATGAGACAACCAAGGCACAGGGTCTCAGGGAACCAGATCCCAATATTGCCTCACTACCTATTCAATCTCTCTGAGGCTTGTTTCTCTTAAGAAAAATGGTGCTAATTCTTGCCTGCCCACTTCATACAAATATATTTAAATATAATAAGTGTAAATAGAAAAAAGATTTGGAAACCTTTGAGTGATATAAATATAAGCTATTACTACTTGTAAGCATAACATACAAGAGTTTTAAAATGATTTTCAAAGTTTTTTTCTATGTTCAGGATAAAATCTCAGAGCATTTGAAAGCAGAAACATACTAAAGAACAAGGAGAGTCCATTGTCTCCTTCACATGTATCCACTTTGTGACACAATTATTTGGAAATATACATATTCTTTAATGCACAAAAGCAACTATCCTTTCAAAAAAATTTGCTTAAAGAAAAAAAAAAAAAAAGCACAATTTTCTTGCTGTTGAAACCAATTGCCTGTAACAATTTGTCCTCTGGCTGGACAGAGCCTTGCAGAGGAAGCAGACCAACTTCTTTCTTTTTCAGGAGCCTAGATATAGGAAATGATTTCGAATGTATAAATGGTACAAATGTCTTATAATGTGTCCCGTCTGAGCACCTATGGGTCTGTTCAGAAATGCTTTATTTCTTTGTCTAATATTGTTTCCCTTCCTAGTCACAGACACAAAATGAAGCCTATCTTGAACCTTCATCACATATTTGTGAGAAAAATGGAAACTTCACTCATGAACCTAGATGTTTGCATCTATACCAAATCTGAAACACTGTATGAAATAGAAAATGTAGGTAAGGAAACACAAAGATAACCACATGTCTTCCTCATTTATTATCATGTTATTAGCTATTTAATAATAATCAAACTTTTTTCTAAGTCTCCTTTCAATAATTTATTTGGAAAAGAACTGCCTATAGCAAGCCCTAAGTATGTCCTTAGCCCTAAATATTATCACAGCTTCTAACTTAAGAAAAACATAACCATGACTACCAAAAAAAAAAAAAAAAAGCAATTACAATGTTGACTCTCTAAATATCCCTAAGAGTAAATAGATATTATGTAAAGAAGTTTTTCTTAATATCAGTGTAATTAATTAAAGCCTTAAAGTCACTTGGTGCACTAAAAAGTCATATAACAATAACTACTGCCCCAAATGAAAACAAAATAATACAAAGCTAAATAGATGTCTTTATTAACAGAAATAAATTAGTTTATACAAATAAACTAATAGAAATAAACTTATAGAAATTAGTTTATTGAAATAAGTATGGGTAATCTGTCCAAATGAAATGAAGATCTAATAGAATATTGCCGAAAACAGTACTTGTTACAATGAAGCTTAAGGGTAAGGAAACTCATCAGCAACATGAGGGAAAGATCTGGCATACCAAGGCAGACTACAAAGCATGTAAGTCTGATGCCTACCATCAGCATGGTAAGAGTGAATCGTCCCTGATATGTTTTTTTGAACCCTGCGTTTCCTTATCATTGGAGGCTGTTTGATACAGGTTGGAGAAAAGTTGATATGATCTAACTTAATGGAGAGCAGGCCAAGAGAAAGAAGAAGAATGCCTATATTAGCTGTAGGAAGAGAAAATCAACTGACTCCCAGTGATTCCAGATTATTCAAAGAGGCTTTGAGCCGAAGGTCTATAGACAGAAGAAATCTCAGGTCTCATTCAAGACTTAGAAAACATTCACTTAAGTGGATGATGGTTGTCCATCTGTCAAATAAACATTCCGATTTTGAAAAATGGCAAATTGGAAAAGAAAAAGAATCAATTTCTAACCTCAGTAAAAGCAGAGTAAGCTCAACAACAGCAAAAAACTAAGTTATTGACTATAAAATTTACTTCTTAAAATATAAAGTCCTGTATATTTGAAGTTTTAGTGTTGAAGTGAATAGCAAAATACACCTTACAAGTGGAAAAATATTTTGTAACTTATTTTTAAGAGAAATGTGGTTGGGCTAAGTGTGTTATTAACCACAGCTTTTTAAAAAACGGCTCACACTTTTTCTCTTAGCTTTCAAAACATTCTTTTTTTTTTATGTCTTCATATAAAAAATGTACTTCTTGTGCTTTAACCTTCTGGGGGAGGAAATCTAGTTTGAAGAAGTTCAGACTCCATCTTCTTGAGTAGTGTGTTTACTATAGAGCAATTGCCCACCATTTGCATGGACAAACTATATAGTTACTTTCTCCTCTAAAAGTTTTAACATCTTCATGTGGGTGTCATGAAACATGTTTGAAGAATTCAGCTCAAGAAAAATATTTAGAATCAAAACCACAAGGAACTATAACTAAATCTCCTATGGGCCCAATATGACATATGTTGAGTCTTACTGACATTGTTAGAAATTTGGGGAAATGTTTTCTTCCTCTTTTCTTAAAAGACTTAAATATTTCAGGGCTGTAAGAGACCTCAAAATTAAATTGTTACAGATGATGAACTTGAGAGTCACAGAGTTGCAGTGACTTCCACAAAATTACATGTCTACCAACTGGGCTTGAGTCCAGGCCTTCTGATTTCCTGGCCAAAGCATTTCCACTAAACCACACCAACACTACTACCACCCTTTAACCATGTTTTGTTTTGTTCTGTTTTTCCTTTTAGTATATTATGTGTATGTATGTGAATGTTGTGTGTTGTGTGTACATAATACACTAATGTTTTTAGATCCCAGATGGATTTTACAGATATTACAGTCTATCACTTAATTCTTCCTGCCATATTGAACAACAAGTAGAAGGTAATTCAAGTTTGAGAACTAATTCTAAGTTTAGGAACAAATCAAGAGACTATCCAGATCCAGAAATTTTCTGGTAGTTAGGTCATAAGGACTTAAGACAGCAGCAGTAAAATAACAAATCAAAAAATTGGTCAAAGCCCACAGAAGGTAGAGAAGATCAAGTCCAGTAAAAGAAGAAGTGCAGAGAGCAAAACTTGAGTCAGTACACCTTATAGATATACTCTTTACAGTAGTATATTTGCTTTATATTTTAAGGCATTCCAAATTCACTTCTAGTAATATTTTCAAAGATTCTCTGAAAGATAAATTGGCAGTTACTTGTATCCTTATTTTATAGGTGAAATAAAATGAGAGCATAGCATATCTAGGTTTTGTCTGTGGTCACACAGTGAGCTTGTGCTGGCAATCCAAGTGTCGTGACTCCTGGCTTAAGGTGCTTTTCAGCCCAGTACATTATCTTCCTTATTAAATGAAACCAAGCTAGAAAGTACTGAAACTAATGTGCCATAATCAATCAGGAAGTCAATGATGAAAACCCATGAGCTTACAAAATGCTTTTCTTCCATTAAGCTGATCTAAGAGTAGAGGGAGAAATACTTCTTTAAAAAAAAAAGAAAGAAAGAAATCCTTAGAACCAGTTTTCATGAAAATCCACAGAAGTGTTGTGTCTCCATTCTCTCTTTTCTGGACACTTCCCTCACCATAGTCTTCAGATAACTCTGGTATCAAATACTCTGTTCCTCTCTCACAAAAGATGGAGGAAGTAATTTCCTTCTAGGGCAGGAAAACTGCAAGATGAGCCTAATATATTATTTTCTGTGAAAGCAATGAGTCATGCAAAGTATGGGTCTATTGGTCAAAAGACACAGAAATTGACTTACAGGGACTCTCACTGGCCAAATGTGGGACAATAGATCCATCAAAATAATAATAACAATAACACCAAGAACTCCAATGAATTGGAACACATCAAAAAATGAAAAATTTATGAATTCATGATTAGGAAAAAAGCTTATTGGTCAATGTTGTAGTTCTCTCAGACACCAACTCATTATTCTGAAAAAAATTTTTAAATGAAAAAATGCATGTACCTTGTATAGATTTTATTTCACTACAACCAAAGAGGTGATAAGGACAAGTTTTTGTTTGAAGGAGAAATATAGCTTATACACGAAGGATTTATAAATCATTTGTTCATCCCTAATGAAACAATGGATCCATGTAACATCATGAAAGTCTACTAAACTCCTTGGGTGAAAGTTTTTTTGGGAACTTCATAAAAAGTGGATTGTGCTTATATAATTTGAACACCTTGATCAATCTTAATGTTACCAAAGGTAAGACCATCATACATTTTGCATCTCTTGATACAGTGAAATAAGAAGCACACAGGACCACTTACATCTTATTCTTGCTAGAAAAATAAATAACTTTTAACCTGACTAAGCCTTTAGATTTAACTGACAGTTTTCAGGAAAGACAGACACTAGAGAAACATGTGAATTGATACCACAAGGATAAAGTTAGTCAAATGTTAAATGGAAAATCTTATAGGACAAATGACCCAGATTTTCAAATGAATATATAGCTTTAGAAAGAAAAGAATAAAGAGAGTCTGTTTTAACTCATTACAGACTAAAATGGACTTCAGAGGGATATCAAACAATTACAATGCATAAAATTTATTTGGACTAAGATTCAAAGACATTTTCATGAGAACAAGGAAAATTTTAACACAGATTTTTATTGGGTGATTTTAAGGTATTATTTTTAAATGTCTTAATTTTATTTTATTTATTAAGATAAGATATTTAAATTGAGTTTGTTTTAAACCTTATCTGAGGATCAATATGGCAGAGAAAGAAGATGCTGAGCTCACTTCCTCCTATGAACACATCAAAACTACAACTACATATAGAGCAACTCTCACTGAGAATGACCTGAAAACAAGCAGAACAAGCTCCTCTACAACTAAGGCTATGAAGAAAGAACCACATGGAGTCTGCTAGGAGGAGAGGACACATACCTCTAGTGAACGACCCAGAAGGGGTGGAGGTATAACAGTTTCAAGGATTCTCCTTAAAAAGCAAGCAGTTCAAGCTCCATATTAGCCACCCCAGCCCTGGGGTACAGCACAGGGAAGACAAAGCCTCCTTAGCAGGTTTTAAAACCAGTGGGGCTTACTAAAGAACTGTAAGAAATTGAGGTTCTGCTCTTGAAGAACACAGGCACAGACTTAATTGTTCCTAGTTCCGGCACAGAGGCAGCATATTGAAAACTACCTGGTGCTCAGCCTGGCCTGCCAAGACCAACTCATCATACACCCCAGCCTACAATGGACTCCTGCTCTGGCATTGCTCCTTGCCAAGGTGGAGACTGCCATTGACAATGCAAGGGTGCACACCAGGGAAAGAGTGGAGTCAGTGTGGGCCCCAGCCCTGCCTCTAGACAGGGTGGAGACCTGAAGGCATCTCAGAAATGGAACTCTAACTTCTTGGGTTTGGCCATGCCCCCAACCAAGGTGGAGACTGCTACTGTGCAAGGGGGAAGCCTGCCTTCTTCAGGGCTCCTGCTCCAATCCTTTTGATACCAGTCTCACCTCTCAATAGGTCAGTGACTTCCATTGAGCCTAGGAGAAGCTCCCACTTGAACCTGGCTCTAGCTGTAGTCCCTCTGATTCCAGCCCTAACTCCCACCAAGGTGGCTGCTGCAAGCAAACCTTGGGAGAAGATACAGCCCATGCTCACATCAGACCTAGCTTTCCCACCAAAGCCACTAGGCACATGCAGACTGCATAGGGATGCTCCCACACAAGATCACACCTTAAAGACCAGGATAGGTAACTTTGGCCTAATTTCATAGAGACAAAGAGAGTCAAACAAAATGAAAACACAGAAGAATATGTTTCAAATGAAAGAACAAGAATGAAAAAAATCTAATAAAATGGATAATTTACCTGATAAGAGTTCAAAGCAACAGTAATTAATATGCCAACTGAAATCAGGGAAAGAATAGAGGAACACAGTGAAAACATCAACGAAGAATTAAAAAGTTAAAAGAATGAATCAGAGCTGAAGAACACAGTAACTAAAATGAAAAATACACTAGAATGAATTCACAACAGATTAGGTGATACAGAAGAAGACATGAGTCACCTGGAAGATAGAATAGTGAAAATCACCCAATCAGAACTACAAAGAGAAAAATAAATTTTTAAAAATGAGGATAGTTTAAGGGACTTCTGAGACAACATCAATCACACTAACATTTATGTTATAAGGGTCTCAGGAGAAGAGAGAAAGAAAGGGGTAGAAAACATATTTGATAAAATTATGGCTGAAAATTTCTCTAGCCTGAAAAATGAGACCAATATCCAGATGCAGAAATCACAAAGAGTATCAAACAAGATGAATTCAAAGAGAACAACATCAAGACATATCATAATTAAAACGGCAAAAGTTAAAGAGACAATTTTAAAGGCATCAAGAAAAAAAAACAAAGAGTGACATACCCTCATAATGCTATCAACTGATTTTTGAGCAAAAAAATTGCATGTCAGAAGGGAAAGGCATAATATATTTAAAGTGAAGAGGGAAAACCCTGCAACCTAGAATACTCTATCTGGCAAGGTTATCATACAGAATTGAAGGAGTGATAGAGCTTCCCAGACAAGCAAAAACTAAAAGAGTTCATCATCACTAAACTGACCTTACACAAAATGTTAATTGGTCTTCTAAAATTGAACAGAAAAGGCTATAAAAAGAAATAAGAAAATATAGGAAGGGAAAAATCTCATTGGTAAAGGCAAAAATATAGTAAAGGTAGTGAATCAACCACTTAAATAAGCTAGCATGAAGGTTAAAAAACTAAAATTGTAGAACCAACTATAACTGCAATAAGCAGTTAAGAGAAAGACATGAAGATATAAAATATAATATCAAAACACAAAACATGACAATGAGAGGAGCAAAAAAATGTAGATCTTTTAGAATGCCTTTGGACATAAATGACTATCTGTTTAAAACAAGCAGATATATAGTTTGACATATATGAACTTCATGGTAACTACAAATCAAAAACTTACAATAGATAAACAAAATTAAAATAAACTCAAACATAACACTAAAAAGAATTTATCAAACTACAAGGGAAGACTTTAAAGAAAAGGAAAGAATGGAGATGAACAGCAAGAACAACCAGGAAACAAGTAGCAAAAAGGCAGTTAAGTGCATATCTATCAATAGTAACTTTAAATGTCAATGGGCCAAATGCTCCAATCAAAAGACATAGAGTGGCTGGTTGAATTAAAAAACAACACTGGTCTCTATGCTGCCTTCAAGAGACTCACTTCAGAGCTAAAGATACACACATACTAAAAGAGAGAGAATGGAAAAATATATTCCATGCAAATAGAAATTAAAAGAAAGCTGGAGTAGTAATATTCACATTAGACATAGTAGACTTTTTAAAAAGTCTATAATAAAAGAAAAGGAAGGACATTATATAATAATAAGGGGGACAATCTAAGAAGAAGATATAATATTCATAAACATATATGCACCTAATATAGGAGCAACTAAATATATAAAGCAAATATTAACAGACATACAGGGAGAAATTGACAATAATACAATAGTAGTAGGGGCTTTAATACCCCACTTAGGGCAATGAATAAATCAAGAGAGAAAATCACTAAGGAAACACTGACCTTAAAAGACACATTAAACTAGATGTAGTTAATAGATATCTGCTGATCATTCCATCCAAAAACAGAATTATTTTCAAGTGCTCATGGACCATTCTCAAGGACAGATCACATGTTATGCCACAAAACAAATCTCAATAAAGTTAAGAAGACTGAAATCTTATCAAGCATCTTTTCTGAACAAAATAATATGAATTTAGAAGTCAATTACAGGAAGAAAAATGAGAAAAACACAAATACATGGAGACTAAACAACTTGCTACTAAAATACCAATGAGTCAATGAAGAGATCATAGAGGAAATCAGAAAATACCTTGAGACAAATGAAAATAAAAACTCTACTTTCCAAAACCTAAGGAATGCAGCAGAAGCAGCTCTAAGGGGGGAGTTTATAATGATATAGACCTACCTCAAGAAACACGAGAAACCTCAAGGAACCTAACTTTCCATCTAAAGGTATTAGAAGAGGAAGAACAAACAAAGTACAAAGTCAGCAGAAGAAAGGGAATAATAAAAAATTAGAGTGTAAATAAAATAGACAACAAAGGGGGAAAAAAGAAAAAAAGAAAAAGATCAATGAAACTAAGAGCTGGCTTTTTAAAAGATAAACAAACTTGATAAGACTTTAGCCAGGCTCATTAAGAAAAAAAGAAGACCCAAATAAACAAAAGTAGAGATAAAAGAGAAATAACAACCAATATCACAGCCATACAAACAATCATAAAAGAATGCAACAATCTGTTATACACCAACAAATTGGACAACCTAGAAGAAATAGATGAATTCCCAGAACATACATTCTTTCTTTCTTCCAAGACTGAAAGGAAGAAATAGATAATCTGAACAGACAAATTACTAGCACTGAAATTGAATCAGTAATCAAAAAACTCCCCACCCCCAAAAAAAACTTCAGGACTGAACAGTACACAGGGGAATTCTACCAAACATTTAAAGAAGAGTTAATGCCTAGCTCTTCCAAACTATTCCAAAAAATAAAAAGGAGGGAACACTCCCAAACTTATTCTACAAGGCCAGCATTACCCTGATACCAAAACCAGAGAAAAACACTCCAAAAAAAAAAAAAAATTGCAGGCCGATATCTCTGATGATAGATGCAAAAATCTCAACAAAATAGTATCAAACTGAATTCAACAATACATAAAAAGGATCATACATCATGTTGAAGTAGGATTTATTCCAGGGATGTAATGATGATCCAATATTTGCAAATCAATCAATGCAATACATCACATTAACAAAATGAAAAATAATCACATTAACAAAATCACATGATCATCTCAGATGTAGAAAAAATATTTCACAAAATTTAATATCCATTCATGGTAAAAATATCTCAACAAAGTTAGTATAGAGGGAACATATATCAACATAATAAAGGCCATTTAATGACAAGCCCACAGCTAATATCAAACTATTGGAACTAGTAAACCAGTTCAGTACAGTTGCAGGATACAAGATTAATATACAAAAATATTTTGCTTTTCTATAAACTAATAGTGAGCTATCTGAAAGAGAAATCAAGAAAACAATTCCATTTATAATAACATCAAAAATAATAAAATACTTAGGAATAAACTTAATCAAGGTGGTGAAAGACTTAAACTCTGAAAACTACAAGACATTGATGAATGAAATTGAAGATCATACAAATAAATGAAAAGATACCCCATGTTCAGTGGTTGAAAAATTAATATTTTTAAATGTTTATAGTACCAGAGCAATCTATAGATTTAATGCAATCCCTATCAAAAGACCCACGAAATTTTCCACAAAACTAAAACAAATAATCCTAAAATTTGTATGGTACTACAAAAGACCCTGAATATCCAAAGCAATCTTGAGAAAAATGGAACAAAGTCAGATGTATCATGCTCCCTGACTTCAGACTATACTACAAAGCTACAGTAATCAAAACAAAATAACAAAACAGAAACTGACTCACATATACAAACTAGTGGTTACTAGTGGAGAGAGGGGTGGGGGAGGGGCAACATAGGTGAAGGGGATTAAGAAGCACAAATTACTGGGTATAAAATAAATAAGATACAGGGAGAGATTGGTTCAAGATGGTGGAGTTTAAGGATGTGCTCTCACTCCCTCTTGCGAGAACACTGGAATCACGACTAACTGTTGAACAATCATCAACAGGAAGACACTGGAAGTCACCAGAAAAGTTACCCCACATCCAAAGACAAAGGAGAAGCAACAAAGAGACGTTAGGAGGGGCACAATAACGATAAAATCAAATCCCATAACTGCTGGGTGGGTGACTCACAAACTGGAGAACACTTATACCACAGAAGTCCACCCACTGGAGTGAAGGTTCTGAGCCCCACGTCAGGCTTCTGAATCTGGGTGTCTGGCAATGGGAGGAGGAATTCCTAGAGAATCAGACTTTGAAGTCTAGCAGGATTTGATGGCAGGACTTCGACAGGACTGTGGGAAACAGAGTCTCCACTCTTGTAGGGCACACACAAAGTAGTGTGCACATTGGGACCCAGGGGAAGGAGCAGCGACCCCATAGAGACTGAACTAGACCTACCTGCTAGTGTTGGGGGTCTCATGCAGAGGCAGAGGGTGGTTCTGTCTCACTGTAAGGACAAGGACACTGGCAGCAGAAGTTCTGGGAAGTACTCCTTGGTGTGAGCCCTCCCAGAGTCCACCATTAGCACCAACAAAGAGCCCGGTTAGGCTCCAGTGTTGGGTTGCCTCAGGCCAAACAACCAACAGGGAGGGAACCCAGCCACACCCATCAGCAGGCAAGCAGATTAAAATTTTACTGAGCTCTGCCTACCAGAGCAACAGCCAGCTCTACCCACCACCAGTCCCACCCATCAGAAAGCTTGCACAAGCCTCTGAGACAGCCTCATCCACCAGAGGGCAGACAGCAGAAGCAAGAAGAACTACAGTCCTGCAGCCTGTGGAACAAAAACCACATTCAAAGAAAGATAGACAAGACAAAAAGGCAGAGGGCTATGTACCAGATGAAGGAACAAGATAAAACCCCAGAAAAACAACTAAATGAAATGGAGATTGGCAACCTTCCAGAAAAATAATTCAGAATAATGATAGTGAAGATGATCCAGGACCTCAGAGAAAGAATGGAGGCAAAGATCGAGAAGATGCAAGAAATGTTTAACAAAGACCTAGAAGAATTAAAGAACAAACAAACAGAGATGAACAATACAATAACTGAAATGAAAACTACACTAGAGGGAATCAATAGCAGAATAACTGAGGAAGAAGAACAGATAAGTGACCTGGAAGACATAATGGTGGAATTCATTGCTGCAGAACAGAATAAAGAAAAAAGAATGAAAAGAAATGAAGACAGACTAAGAGACCTCTGGGACAACATTAAACGCAACAACATTCACATTATAGGAGTCCCAGAAGGAGAAGAGAGAGAGAAAGGACCCGAGAAAATATTTGAAGAGATTATTGTCGAAAATTTCCCTAACATAGGAAAGAAAATAGCCACCCAAGTCCAGAAAGCACATAGAGACCCATACAGGATAAACCCAAGGAGAAACATGCTGAGACACATAGTAATCAAACTGGCAAAAATTAAAGACAAAGAAAAATTATTGAAAGCAGCAAGGGAAAAATGACAAATAACATACAAGGGAATTCCCATAAGCTTAAGAGCTGATTTCTCAACAGAAACTCTACAAGCCAGAAGGGAGTAGCATGATATATATAAAGTGATGAAAGGGAAGAACCTACAACCAAGATTACTCTACCTGGCAAGGATCTCATTCAGATCTGATGGAGAAATCAAAAGCTTTATAGAAAAGCAAAAGGTAAGAGAATTCAGCATCACCAAACGAGCTCTACAACAAAAGCTAAAGGAACTTTGCTAAGTGGGAAACACAAGAGAAGAAAAAGACCTACAAAACAAACCCAAAACGATTAAGAAAATGGAAATAGGAACATACATATCAACAATTACCTTAAACGTGAATGGATTAAATGCTCCAACCAAAAGATACAGGCTTGCTGAATGGATACAAAAACAAGACCCATATATATGCTGTCTACAGGAGACCCACCTCAGACCTAGGGACACATACAGACTGAAAGTGAGGGGATGGAAAAAGATATTCCATGCAAATGGAAATCAAAAGAAAGCTGGAGTAGCAAGACTTATATCAGATAAAATAGACTTTAAAATAAAGAATGGTACAAGAGACAAGGAAGGACACTACATAATGATCAAAGGATCAATCCAAGAAGAGATTATAAATATAATTATAAATATATAATATATATATACAATATTTATAACAATTATTATTTATAATAATAATTATTAATAATAATTATATTAATTATAATTATAATAATGATTATTATTTAAATTTATTATATATTATTATTTAATAATTATTATTATTTAAATATTTATAACAATTATAAATATATATGCATCCAACATAGGAGTACCTGAAAACATACGGCAACTGCTAACAGCTATAAAAGAGAAAATCGACAGTGACACAATAATAGTGGGGGACTTTAACACCTCACTTACACCAATGGACAGATCATCCAAACAGAAAATTAGTAAGGAAACACAAGCTTCAAATGACACAATAGACTACATAGATTTAATTGATATTTATAGGACATTCCATCCAAACCCAGTAGATTGAACTTTCTTCTCAAGTGTGCACAGAACATTCTCCAGGATAGATCACATCTTGGGTCACAAATCAAGCCTCAGTAAATTTAAGAAAATTGAAATCATATCAAGCATCTTTTCTGACCACAACGCTATGAGATTAGAAATCAATTACAGGGAAAAAAAGGTAAAAAACACAAACATATGGAGGCTAAACAATACGTTACTAAATAACCAAGAGACCACTGAAGAAATCAAAGAGGAAATCAAAAAATAACTAGAGACAAATGACAATGAAAACACGATGATCCAAAACCTATGGGATACAGCAAAAGCAGTTCTAGAGGGAAGTATATAGCTATACAAGCCTACCTCAATGAAACAAGAAAAATCTCAAATAAACAATCTAACCTTACACCTAAAGAAACTAGAGAAAGAAGAACAAACAAAACCCAAAGTTAGCAGAAGGAAAGAAATCATAAAGATGAGAGCAGAAATAAATGAAATAGACACCAAGAAAACAATAGCAAAGATCAATAAAACTAAAAGCTGGTTCTTTGCGAAGATAAACAAACTTGATAAATCATTAGCCAGATTCATCAAGAAAAAGAGGGAGAGGACTTAATAAAATTAGAAATGAAAAAGGAGAAGTTACAACAGACACCACAGAAATACAAAGCATCCTAAGAGACAACTACAAGGAACTCTATGCCAATAAAATGGACAAGCTGGAAGAAATGGATAAATTCTTAGAAAGGTATAACCTCCCAAGACTGAACCAGGAAGAAATAGAAAATATGAACAGACCAATCACAAGTAATGAAATTGAAACTGTGATTAAAAATCTTCCAGCAAACAAAAGCCCAGGACCAGACGGCTTCACAGGTGAATTCTATCAAACATTTAGACAAGAGCTAACACCCATCCTTCTCAAACTCTTCCAAAAAATTGCAGAGGAAGGAACACTCCCAAACACATTCTATGAGGCCACCATCACCCTGATACCAAAACCATACAAAGATACTACAGAAAAAGAAAATTACAGACCAATATCACTGATGAATAGAGATGCAAAAATCCTCAACAAAATACTAGCAAAGAGAACCCAACAACACATTAAAAGGATCGTACACCATGATCAAGTGCGATTTGTCCCAGGGATGCAAGGATTCTTCAATATACACAAATCAATCAATGTGATACACCATATTAACAAACTGAAGGATAAAAACCATATGATCATCTCAATAGATGCAGAGAAAGCTTTTGACAAAATTCAACACCCATTTATGATAAAAACTCTCCAGAAAGTGGGCATAGAGAGAACCTACCAACATAATAAAGGCCATATACAACAAACCCACAGCAAACATCATTCTCAATGGTGAAAAACTGAAAGCATTTCCTCTAAGATCAGGAACAAGACAAGGATGTCCACTCTCACCACTACTATTCAACAGAGTTTTGGAAGTCCTAGCCACGGCAATCAGAGAAGAAAAAAGAATCCAAATTGGAAAAGAACTAAAATTGTCACTGTTTGCAGATGGCATGATACTATACATAGAGAATCCTAAAGATGCCACCAGAAAACTACTAGAGCTAATCAACAAATCTTGTAAAGTTGCAGGATACAAAATTAATGCATAGAAATCTCTAGCATTCCTATACACTAATGATGAAAAATCTGAAAGAGAAATTAAGGAAACACTCCCATTTACCACTGCAACAAAAAGAATAAAATAGCTAGAAATAAACCTGCCTAGGGAGACTAAGACCTGTATGCAGAAAACTATAAGACACTGATGAAAGAAATTAAAGATGATACCAACAGATGGAGAGATATACCATGTTCTTGTATTGGAAGAATCAATATTGTGAAAATGACTATACTACTCAAAGCAATCTACAGATTCAATGCAATCCCTATCAAATTACCAATGCCATTTTTTACGGAACTTGAACAAAATATCTTAAAATTTGTATGGAGACACAAAAGACCCCGAATAGCCAAAACAGCCTTGAGGGAAAAAAACAGAGTTGGAGGAATCAGACTCCCTGACTTCAGACAATATTACAAAGCTACAGTAATCAAGACAGTATGGTACTGGCACAAAAACAGAAACATAGATCAATGGAACAAGATAGAAAGCCCAGAGATAAACCCACGCACCTATGGTCAACTAATCTATGACAAAGGAGGCAAGGCTATACAATGGAGAAAAGACTGTCTCTTCAATAAGTGGTGGTGGGAAAACTGGACAGCTACATGTAAAAGAATGAAATTAGCACACTCCCTAACACCATACACAAACTAAACTCAAAATGGATTAGAGACCTAAATGTAAGGCCAGATACTATAAAACTCTTAGAGGAAAACATAGGAAGAACACTCTTTTACGTAAATCACAGCAAGATCTTTTTTGATCCACCTCCTAGAGTAACGGAAATAAAAACGAAAATAAACAAATGGGACCTAATGAAACTTAAAAGCTTTTGCACAGCAAAGGAAACCATAAACAAGTCAAAAAGACAACCCTCAAAATGGGAGAAAGTATTTGCAAACAAATCAACGGACAAATGATTAATCTCCAAAATATATGAACAGCTCATGGATCTCAATATTAAAGAAACAAACAACCCAATCCAGAAATGGGCAGAAAACTAAATAGACATTTCTCCAAAGAAGACATACAGATGGCCAAGAAGCACATGAAAAGCTGCTCAACATAACTAATTATTAGAGAAATGCAAATCAAAATTACGATGAGTTATCACCTCAAATCATTTAGAATGGGCCTCATCAGAAAATCTACAAGCAACAAATGCTGGAGAGGGTGTGGAGAAAAGGGAACCCTCTTGCACTGTTGGTGGGAATGTAAATTGATACAGCCACTATGGAGAACAGTATGGAGGTTCTTTAAAAACCTAAAAATAGAATTACCATATGACCCAGCAATCCCACTACTGGGCATATACCCAGAGAAAACCATAATTCAAAAAGACACATGCACCCCAATGTTCATTGCAGCACTATTTACAATAGCCAGGTCAGGGAAGCAACCTAAGTGCCCATCAACAGACGAATGGATAAAGAAGATATGGTACATATATACAGTGGAATATTACTCAGCCATAAAACGGAACTAAATTGGGTCATTTGTAGAAACGTGGATGGATCTAGAGACTGTCATATTGAGTGAAGCAAGTCAGAAAGAGAAAAACAAATATCTTATATTAACACATATATGTGGAACCTAGAAAAATGGTACAGATAAACCTGTTTGCAGGACAGAAATTCAGACACAGCTATAGAGAACAAACGTATGGGCACTAAGGGGGGAAAGCAGTGGTGGGTGGAGCGGGTGGTGCCGTGAATTGGGAGATTGGGATTGACATGATACACTGATGTGTATAAAATTGGTGACTAATAGGAACTTTCTGTATAAAAAATTTAATAAAATTAAATTCAAATAAATAAATAAATAAATAAATAAATAAATAAATAAATAAATAAGATACAGGAATATGATGTACAACATGGAGAATATAGCCAATATTTTATAATAACTTTATATGGAGTATAATTTACAAACATATCAAATCAGTATATTGTACTCAGAAACGAATATAATATTGTAAGTCAATCATATTTCAATAAAAAGTAAATAAATAAGGATTTTAAAATTTTTATCTGCTAGAGACATACACTGAAGTATTGGGTTGGCCAAACAGTCCATTCATTGTTTTCCATACTCTTTTACAGAAAAACCTGAATGAACGTTTTGGCCAACCCAATATTTGGACAGAGGATATATGGAGGAACAAAATACCAAAATTTATTTAACACTCCTCTTTTGTTTTCTTATACGGTATGGTCAGATCTGAGAATATGACCAAACGGTATGAAAAACATTTACAGTAAATTTAAAGTAAATAAATTGCTTTCCAAAAGGGTGGTTATGTATATTACAGATGATATTATTGTCTTCCCATTTTGTATACAGATAGAGTTTAAGAAAGGTTTTGTCACTGGCCTAGTGTCAGGCAGTGAATAATCAAATCCAAATCGGAGGTACACATATGTATGACTCACAGCTTGAGCTGTTGTCACTATGCAGGACTGTTAACAAATGTGACTGGACAAAAAATAACTACAAGCTTTATTTTTCGGCAGTGGTTTAGAAAGCATATCATATATTTTCATGAAGGCTATGTTAGAAATAATGGTAAAAATCCTAGACCAGAGTCCAAAACACTAATAACTCAATAGTAACTGAAGTAAAACCAGCCACTATCTCTCCCCAAACCCAAGGATGGCGTGCATGGGTAAACCCCAGAGAACGCATAGTACTCCATGAAGATGAGATCAGACCATTTGTTGAAGGTATTTTGCTACAATGGAGTTCAGAGAATGTGGTCATTCTCATAGGAAAACAATCCCCTTTTTATGAGAAGAATGGAGGTATCTACATGTTTGTGGGTGCCTGGTTATTCAGTTTCTTATATATTGCAAAATTCGAATTGCTACTATATTATTTGAGAATTTTCCATTTGTGCTTACTTGTGAGATTATTTTAAAATGTCCATTTGGGGTTTCAATGTTTACTATTTTGGTTAATATTTGCCTGGTATGTGGGTTTTAATTCCTTTATTTTGTTTCATTGCATTGTTTCTTTGCTTAGTGTATATTAATAAGCTGTATAGAGCTCTTTTTATTTTTATTATTTTTAGACAAACAAGTAATCTATAATATTTTGGAAGTTAATTCATTTGCATTCATTTCATTGCTACAGTGAATGCATTTCTATCTTGCTTTGTATTTTTATTTATTATATCTTTCCTTTCTTGCTTTATTTTGAGCTAAGGTTTTATTTTAACGCCATTTTTTTCTCTGCAGTTTTAGAAATTACAAATTGCAATCCTACTGCTTTAGTAGTCCCCCTTTTTATATTTAATTTTTAAAAGTTGATATACATACAGAAAAGTAAAAATATATATATACCATTAAAATGTTTATGAATTGTATTTTAAAATATATACATATAGACTATTTCATTTTATATTAATATAGCTTCAGCTGCTTCTGTTTTATAATTTGTATGATACATTTTTTCCCATTTTTTAAAATTTGAATTTTCTGAATTCATATGTTTTAAAGACAGCTCAAAAACATCAAAGAGTTGGATTTTTATTTTTAACTGGAATATTTAATATTTATAATTAATATAACTCATAATGTATTAGGAGTTAATTTTTTGTCTATTTTGTGCTTTCTATTCGTGTGATTTCTATTTACCCTATTTTGTGTTTATTTTTCTCTCATTTATTACATTTTTTGGATTACTTTCCTCATAATTCTATTTTCCCTTAATTAGTTTGAAGGTTACAATACACACACTTAAGAAAAACTTAATGTCTTTACTATCCTTTCAGAATATATAAGAACCTTAGATCATTTTAAATCCTTTTATCACCTCTGCCTTACACTATTATTTATCTCTATTTCAATCCTATCCTACTTTTAGTCCAACAAAAACAAAATTAATATTGTCTTATACAGTTAATTTTTGTTTATGTGAACCTTCATATTTGTCCTTTTATGTGTTCTTTACAGTTTCTTGCTTCTCAGACCTGACATCTAGGAAACTCTGTTTTCCTCTGAAAATATATTCATTTACCCTCATTCTAGAAATACATAATTGCTGAGAATAGAATTTTACATTCTCAGGCACTTTCAGCAAATCAAAAATATGATTCAAATGTCTTCTAGTTTCCACTGATAATCTTGAGAGGTAAGCTATCAATCTCAGTGCTATATCTTTAAGGTTTATCTTTTTTCTCTCTTTCTCTAGGTCTCTTCTCCTTATCTTTGAGGTTCTTGAGGTTGATTATAATGATTCTTTTTCCCCCCTCTTTCTTATTCGCTTGAGATTTACTAGGCTTCTCTGAGTATTGGCATATTTTATCAGTCCTAAAAAAAATTCTCAATTATTATCCTTTCATAAATGGCCTCTATCCCATTCTCTCTTTCCTTCCTTTTTGGAACTTTTTTTTACATTCTCGTGACATTTATTTTATAGCTGGAGGTTTGTACCTTTCAATCCCTTTTACCTAATTCGTCACCTTCCACAGCCCCCTCCTCTGGCAACAACCAGTTTGTTCTCTGTGAATGTTTTCATTTTCGTTGGTTTGTTTGTTTTGTTTTTTAAATTCCACATATAAGTGAGATCATAAGATATTTGTCTTTGTCTGACTTATTTCACTTATCATAATATCCTCTAGATCTGTCCACGTTGTCACAAAATGGTAAGATTTCATATTTTTATGGCTGAATGATATGCCGTTGTACATATATACACCACATCTTTTTTCTCCATTCATCTATAGATGGACATTTAGGTTTCCCATTTTTGGCCTCTCTATACTACACTAAAAATAACTTCTCCTGACTTTTTTCCAGATAAGTCATTAGCTATATCTAATGAGCTGTTAAATGCAACTACTGAGTTTTTAAAGCTACTTATTGAGTTATACTTTACATTCCACAATGTATCTTCATTTTAAATACAGTACAGTAAGGGTTGACAAATGTATTGATATGTGCCCATGTAAATTTACTAAAATTAAGAGACCATTTCCACCACCTCAGAAAGTTTTTTGTGCGTTCCTGCAGTCAATCTACCAACTCTCATCTCAGGCCACAAATTATTTGATTATTTTAATGATTCATTTTGTCTTTTCAGGAACTTATGAATGGAATCATTCAGTATTTTCACTTTTTGGCCTAGTTTCTCCTATTTAGCATAACGTTTTTGAGATTTATCCATATACTTGTATGTATTAATAGTTTTTATTCATTTTTATTAAGTAGTATAGTACAATTGACCCTTGAACAACCTGGGTTTGAACTCTGTGTGTCCAATTATATAGCAGATTTTTTTCTATAAATAAGTAATATAGTATTACACGATATGTGATAGGTTGAATGCAGAAATGCAGAATCGAACCACAGATACAGAGGGCCAACTATGGTGTTATACGTGGATTTTTGGTTACACAGGAGTCAGCATCTCTAATTACTGCCTTGTTTAAGGTCATCTGTATTCTATAGTATGACTATAGCGTACTTTAAAATTCTTTCTCCTATTGATAGGCATTAGGACTGTGTCCAGTTTGGATGTATAAGAAATAGTATAAAAATCTTAGTACATGCTAAAAACTCAATAGTGGAATTTCTCAGTTATTTAGTAAGTATATGTTT
This sequence comes from Balaenoptera acutorostrata, assembly GCF_949987535.1. Taxonomy (NCBI): domain Eukaryota; kingdom Metazoa; phylum Chordata; class Mammalia; order Artiodactyla; family Balaenopteridae; genus Balaenoptera; species Balaenoptera acutorostrata. The sequence continues at coordinate 30,378,542 of NC_080076.1, read as the reverse complement.
AAACCCATAAGGAACTGCTTATACCTTTTTCAAAGTGGATGTTCAACTTTATATTAGCAAAATATGTTCCACAATGTTGTTCCATGATATCATCTATACTTTGTATTTTCATTCTTTTTCATTTTAGCCATACTAATGGGTGTGTAATGTAATGTAATTGTTTGAATTTACATTTCTCTCGTGACTAATGCTGTTCCACATCATTCCATAGAATTATTTAACATTAATTTATCTTCTTTATGAAATATTGGTTCAAATCGTTGGCCCATGTTGATTGATCAAAGTGCATAAAATTGTTAAAATAAGTTTCTCCCTAATGGTCCTATAGATTTTATGTAAATAAAAATACCAGTGACTTTTTTTTTTTAGCAATGCCAGTATGATTCTAAAATTTTTATGGGAATACAAAGGATCTAGAATAACAAAACTATTTTGGAAAAAAAGAAAACCTTTCAAAACTCAAGAACACAATAAACCCACTTTAAAAATTGGCAAAAGACTTGAACAGATACTTCTCAAAGATATATGAATGGCAGCTAGGTGTGTCAAAGTATCCTTAAATAATGAAGGAAGTGCAAATAAAAACAATAAGGAGCTATCACTACACATGGACTAGAATGGCCAAAATAAAAGCAAAAAAAAAAAAAAAAGGATTATAGTAAGTGCTGAAACATATAGAAATTATGGAGGTGAGACCCTGAGAAGAGAGAACCACATAAAGAAAAAGCTTTAGAAATTTGCATGATTTAACATTCAACAACCTAACAATCACAGCTGGAATTCAAGTAAAAATTAATAGGAATATGAAATCACAGAAAACATTTCCATAACTAGGAGAAAAATTAGTCAATAGAAAAAGACAGAAATGATAGAGATGATAGAATTAACAGGTAGATGTTAAAACAGCTATAATAGAAAATTGGAAGACAAGATGGTGGAGTAAGACTTGCACTCACATCCTCTCATGTAAACACCAAAATCACAACTAACTGCTGAACAAGCATCTACAAAAAAGATTGGAACCTACCAAAAAAGATATTCTACATCCAAAGACAAAGAAGAAGCCACAGCAAGATGGTAAGAGGGGCACTTTTGTGATATAATCAAATCCCATATCCACTGGGTGGGTGGCCCATAAATTGGAAAATAATTATATCACAGAGGTTCTCCAACAGGAGTGAGAGTTCTGAGCCCCATATCAGGCTCCTCAGCTTGGGGGTCTGCCATCAAGAGGAGGAGTCTTCAGAGCACATGGCTTTGAAGGCCAGCAGGGATTGAGTAGAGGAGCTCCACAGGACTGGGGAAAACAAGGACTCCACTCTTGGAGGGCACACACAAAGTTTCATGTACACTGGGATGCAGGGCAAAGCAGTGACTCCATAAGGGCCTGGGCCAGCCTGACCTGTGGGTCGTTGAGCATCTTCTGGGGAGTTGGGGGTCAGCTGTGCCTCACTATGGGGACAAGAACACTGGTGGCAGAGGCTCCCGATAGTATACACCAGTGTGAGCTCTCATGGAGGTAACCATATTGGCACCAAGACCTGGTCCCACCCAACAGCCTGCAGGCTCCAGTGCTGGGATGACTCAGGCCAAACAACCAATAGGGTAGGAACCTAGACCAACCTTTAGCAGACAGGCTGCCTAAAGTTGTCCTGAGCCCAGAGACGCCTCTAAACACACCAATTGACACAGCCCTGCCCACCAGAGGGATAAGACCCAACTCCATCCACTAGGGGGTGTGCATCAGTTCTTCCCACCAGGAAGCCTGCACAAATCCCTGGAACAACCTCACCCATTAGAATGCAAATATCAGAATCAAGAGAAACTACAATCCTGCAGCCTGTGGAATGGAGAACAGAAACACAGAAAGTTAGACTAAATGAGGTAGCAGACAAAGGAATAAGATAAAACCCCAGAAGAACAACTAAGTGAAGTGTAGACTGGAAATCTACCTGAAAAAGAATTAAGAGTAATGATAGTAAAGATGATCCAAGATCTCAGAAAAAGAATGGAGGCACAGACTGAGAAGATACAAGAAATGTTTACCAAAGAGCTAGAAGATTTAAAGAACAAATGAAAAGATTTGAACAATACAGGAACTGAAATGAAAAATACACTAGAAAGAATCAATAGCAGAATAAATGAGGCAGGAGAATAAATAAGCGAGCTGGAAGACAGATTGGTGGAAATCAGCACTGCAGACAGAATAAAGAAAAAAAGAATGAAAAGAAATGAGGACAGTCTAAGGGACCTCTGGGACAACATTAAACACAAGGACAATGGCATTATAGGAGTTCCAGAAAAAGAAGAGAGAGAGAAAGGTCTTGAGAAAAATATTTGAAGAGATAATAGCCAAAAAATTCCCTAACATACGAAAGGAAACATTCACTCAAGTCCAGGAAGCTCAGAGAGTCCCATACAGGGTAAACCCAAGGAGAACTCATCAATGAATTCAGTAAAGTTGCAGAACACAAAATTAATGCACAGAAATCTCTTGCATTTCCATACAGTAACAATGAAAGATCAGAAAGAGAAATTAAGAAAACAATCCCATTTACCATCACATCAAAAAGAATAAAATACCTAGGAATACCTCCTACCTAAGGAGGAAAAAGACCTGTATTCTGAAAACTATAAGACACTGCTGAAAGAAATCGAAGATGACACAAACAGATAGAAAGATATACCATATTCTTGGACTGGAAGAATCAATATTGTAAAAATGAGTATACTACCCAAGGCAATCTACATATTCAATGCAATCCCTATCCAATTACCAATGGCCTTTTTCACAGATCTAGAACCAAAAAAAATCTTAAAATTTGTAAGGAAACACAAAGACCCTGAATAGCCAAAATAATCTTGAGAAAGGAAAATGGAGCTGAAGGAATCAGGCTTCTAACTTCAGACTATACTACAAAGCTACAGTCATCAAAACAGCAAGATACTGGCACAAAAACAGAAATATAGATCAACGGAACAGGATAAAAAGCCCATAAATAAACCCACACAACTATGGTCAATTAATCTATGACAAAGGAGACAAGACTTTATAATGGAGAAAAAATAGTCTCTTCAATAAGTGGTGTTGGGAAAACCAGACAGCTATATGTAAAAAAATGAAATTAGAACGTTCTCTAACACCATACAAAAAAATAAACTCAAAATGGATTGAAAACCTAAATGTAACACTGGACACTATAAAACTCTTAGAGGAAAACATAGGCAGAACACTCTTTCACATAAATCGCAACAGTATTTTTTGGATCCGCCTCCTAGAGTGATGAAAATAAAAACAAAAATAAACAAATGGGACATAATTAAACTTAAAAACTTTTGCACAGCAAAGAAAACCATGAACAAAATGAAAAGACTACCCACAGAATGGGAGGAAATATTTGCAAATGAAGTGACTGACAAGGGATTAACCTCCAAATAATATAAACAGCTCATGCAGCTCTATATCAAATAAACAAACAAACACAATCAAAAAATGGGCAAAAGGCCTAAATAGACATGTCTCTAAAGAACACATACAGATGGTCAAAAAGCACATGAAAGGATGCTCAACATCACTAATTATTAGAGAAATGCAAATCAAAACTACAATGAGGTATCACCTCACACCAGCCAGAATGACCATCATCAAAATGTCTACAAACAGTAAATGCTGGAAAGGGTGTGGAGGAAAGGGAATCCTCCTGCACTGTTGGTGGGAATGTAAATTGGTACAACCACAATGGAGAACACTACAAAAGTTCCTTAAAAAACTAAAAATAGAGCTACCATATGATCCAGCAATCCCACTCCTGGAGTATATCAGGAGAAAAATATAATTAGAACAAATACACATACCCCAGTTTTCATTGCAGCACTATTTAGCACTATAGTCAAGACATGGAAACAACCTAAACTTCCATTGACAGATGAATGGATAAAGAAGATGTGGTACATATATACGATGGAATATTACTCAGCCATAAAAATAAATGAAATTATGCCATTTGCAGGAACATGGATGGACCTAGAGATTATCATACTACATGAAATAAGTCAGACAAAGAAAGACAAATATATGATACATTGAACTTATTTACAAAACAGAAACAGACTCACAGATATTGAAAACAAACTTATGGTTACCAAAGTGGAAAGGTGGGTGGAGGTATAAATTAAGAGTTTGGAATTAACATATACACATTGCTATATATAAAATAGATAATCCAAAAAGGCCTACTATATAGCACAGGGAGCTCTACTCAGTACTCTTTAATAACCTACATGGGAAAAGAATTTGAAAAAGAATGGATATACGTACATGTATAGCTGAACCACTTTGCTGTACACCTGAAACTAACACAACATTGTAAATCAACTATACTCCAATATAAAATAAATATTAAATTAAATGTTTAAAAATAGCTATAATAAATATGATCTATGTCCTGTTCTCTCTTCATATTGGAGATGGTGTCAATCTAGGCCCCATAACCATAGTTATGTCCTTCTTGTTCCTTAAGAACCAGTTTCCCAAAATGCTCTCAGCATTAAATTGTTAACAGTTTTTTAACCCCAGTGTTAAGCACACATAACCCCATATCAACTGCTGGCTTCTAGTAGTGAACCTAGTTCCAGTGCTCAGGCTTGTGTGGAATACTTTAGTTTCATTTCCCACAAATGAAAAACTCTTGGTTTTCTCTGTCTGTCTCTATGAACCAGATCTCACCAGGTTCACAGTTCTAGCCTGATTACCTCTTCATACTTCTACTGAAATTCTGATACAAGGAAATCTTTTTTTTTATCTTTGGTTTTCTATTGTATCTTATCTACACTTGTGATGTGATGTGTGTGTTTGTGTGTGTGTGTTTGGAAAAAATAAGTGTTATATCTTGTGCACAGGGAAATGGTTTTTAAAGGTATTCAGTTATACAGTGCCTTTGTACTACAACTCAGTAGATAATTGAAATCATCTACTCCTCCATAATTCGCTCCTCCATCATATAATACTTTACATTTTTCAAAACAAGATCAAACGTCTTTTATAAGAAAAAAAATATGAGATTTCACATGTCAGAAATTATCTTCACCTCCTCTGAAATCTCATACTTCTTTATGGCACTTATATGAAACTTATTACATTATCATTTGTATTACTACTGTTTATGTAACTCACACTGTATTTTTGTAATATTTGTATCACTAAGAATCATTTCCTTCAATTCATCCTGTGGATCCTAGTTAAAGACTATGCCCGGAAGCAACAGATCATCAAGTTCTTTTGAATTATGGAGACGATAGTTCTTCCATCATAGAAGCTACTTCATAAGGCTTCTAGCACTAGAATAGGAAGGGTCATGGACAGAGAAAAGAAAACCCACACTTTCAGTCTGCAAATTGGTAGAGATAAAAAATAAAGGAGTTGATCAGATGTGAGTCCTAATCTCCTTACCAAAATGATTCAAAGCCCCAGAGAAGGAAGGAGAACTTTAGATAGATGGTAGAAATTCCAAGAGAAAAGAGTTTTTGCTTAGCTCCCCATCTGGTACTCTAGGAGGAAACCTCCGCCACAGGCATCCATACACCAACATGGAGAAGTCCTGGCATAATCTAAGTGGATGGAGCAGCATGGCCAGGCTTAGAAGGTAAGTTCGTGTTCTGAAGCTTCACCCATCCTCCCATATGGTGCCGATGTGGAATTGAGAGACACTATGCTTGCCATTAGTCTAGTCTGAGAATAAGTGTGCAAGGTCATCTGGCAAACAAAATGAACATTGTGTCAGTTATTCAAAAGTATCTGCACTACCACTAAGAGCTGAGAGGAGATGTAGCAGAGTGCTGAATTCAGATACTGCATCTGTCAACAGCAGACACTAGTAGACCATCCAGAGATGTGAGAGAACAAACCACTCCTCAGAGGCTATTAACCTGTATTCATAAAAGGACCAGAAGGTTCCCGTCCTCCTCAAGCAATTAAGTCATCCATGTGATTTACCAAATTACCTCAGTGCACTACATTTTATTTTCCACTTCCACCTACAAACTCTAGTTTGTGTGCACATCCATGTGCACGCATACTCACAATACACAGGAAACTCAGAGAAAAGGAGTTAGGGAATGCTTTTTAGAAAAACGAAACCTGCTTTTGAAAAATTATAGCCCCTCAGATCCACTGTCTTTGTTTGTATCTTAGCGTTTATGTCAGTAAATACCATAGGCTTCTCCATATCTTATTTAATCTACCAGATCATAAACTCCTTGTAGATATAATTTATTTCAGTATTACACATAAAAGTTAAAATTAGAGATACTCAATGAACATTTGCCAAGTGAACATCAGAAATTTTCACCAACCTTTAATCTTCAACCTATGAATTATACACTAATATCATACTCTATATTAATCAGTGATTGAATAGGAGAAAAATTAACAACTACTGAATGTGACCTATAGACTACCACTGCTGTGTCCTGTTTTCACACGCCATCTCCTTTTATCCTCACAGCAATCCAATGATGCACATATCATTACTATTTTTAGAAGAAACAAGTGAGTCCTTACTCCAGTGTGGGATCAAAACATTTTGACAAAATGATCACTTAATTCATATTTCTGATGACATGAAGAGCAAATAACTAGTAGAAATGATAAAATATGTGCTCATATGTACTGAATCTATAGTCATATGTCTTCATATTAACACATTCTCTTAGGATGATTTTGAGGATTATATAAAATATTGATGTAGAGGATTTGTCACAATGACTGACAGGTCATAAGCAACTAAAATTACTACCCATATACATTTTAATGATTCTCCATTTCCTGCTTGTTTAATTTTGGCTATTCAACTTAAGTCAGTTACATCCTGGGCTCTTATACCTTTCTGCTACATTTCACCACTAGAATGTCTGGAACTTGGGTAGCATCAAAGTCTGGAATATAGTCACAATCCTCCTAATTGGCACTTCCTGGCTCTGTGGATGAACAGGATATCAGGAAAATTGGGGATTAGGGAAGCCAAGGTTGAGTAAAATGATGAAAAACTTAGGGAAGAAAAGCTAATTTGCATCTAATTTCTAAAATATTGACTATAGATTTGTTCAGCTTCATGGGGACAACAGAGGAATTCAGGCATCATGAAATCTAATTCTTCAGGGAAGATTAGAGATTACTGGAAGATTTTTTTTTTTTTTTCTGATACTGCTGGAAGAATAGAAACCAAATGAACCAATAAGTATTTGTCTTGCTGAAGTTTGTTTCACAAATGGAAATGACAGCCTTATAACGAAAAAATAAGAAAAATAACCAAACCAAACAAAAGTGTCAGTGGGACCGTCTTCATCAGATACCAGTATTAAGATGGGCAAGAGAACAGGCAAGTCTCCCACTGGACTATCCACCACTCAATGTTGCTATACAGGGAAATCTGGAAACAGTTAATATCAAGGACAGCCATGGAATAAAAAGACATAAAAGGATAATGAGCTACTGAAGTGTGAGTAACGGTGCCTTACTGTATGGGAATTTTCGATCTACTGGGAACCTCTTTCACTCCATCCTTCCCTTTCCTACAGTTTGTTCCCCTACCGGCAGGCACAATCACCTACTTTATTTAAGGACCATAAATGCACTGGGTGAGTGTCCAATGTCAGAATTTCATGGAAAATGGAAAATCTACTTTGCATTGTCTTTCTTGGGTCAAGCATCTTTCATACTCTGGAGAAACCATTCTGCTCTTTTTGTGCCTAAATATTTCCTTTCCATATCTTTCACTCCATTTCAGACATTCTCCTATGAAACCAGTGTTATTGATCCTAACACAATCTATGCATATTTACCAAGAAACTCTCCACAGAGCACTGGAAGGAACTTGAACATGTTTCTAGGCTGTGGGTAAAGAGCCAGCAGAGCATTGGAGAAATAGTTTTTATGACATTGTTTTTCATTTCACAGAGGACGACTCATGTTTCTCTCTTTAAATATACACTGCAAGCCACAACAGATGACAGCTGTCTAATTAAACCCAATAAAGCATCCTTAAAAATGAGACATGGGGAGCCACATCATGTCGATTGTAGAGCTACCCAATTTTCCCTGGAACCCAGAGGGAGCAGTGCACTGTTCAGGAGGGACAGAGCATGAAAACTCAGGGAGACAAGGTAATATTACTGCCATCATCAAATTGGTGGTGTGAAATAACAGAATATACACAATTCATATTTAATGCAAACAAGATAACTTTATAAAACATGCAAAAGAATAACATCATCTACCATTTAAAAGCCACTGATGAAGGCTTTGATAATATACCAAATCCCTTCTTAAATTATAAAGACTTAATGGGAACAGTTTATTTTCTCCAACAGCCTTCTCCTGGCATGAGAACCTGGGAAATTGAAACAGGCATGTGATTGTTATGTCTAAGGCTTTCAGACAGCTCACACTATCTCCTTCCTCTTCTCCTTTCAATTCCATAGAGAGATAATATTGAGCTGAGTTTTAAATAAAGGACCAAACAAACATGTGTAAATGAACATGGTCCTCAATTTAAGGAATAAGGAGGACTTGACCTTATAAATACTATCTTCATTGTTTATCAATTTTATCAACTATTTTCATTGTTTCTAGTACTCTCTACCAACTTTGTGAGAGGTTGTGGCCAAACCTGCTGTTAGTCCAATGATGTAGTAAGAAATGGAACATGAAATCCCTTAGGTGTGGTTTGTTAGAGAATCCCTACATGGTATGAGTTAGACTCTTGCCCAGTGATGTGGCCTCACTAGACTCTAAAAAAAGAAAAAAAAAAAAGAAAAGCATAGAGCCTGGAGCTCTAAGTTCCACCAACCTGGGAAAATTCTCACTTCTGTGAGACTGCTAAACTTCAGTTTAAGCAAATGTCTCTGAGAAAAACAGGAAGTATGAGAGATGATATACTCTGACTTATAATCTTATTCATGTATTTCCTTCATACTACTCATTTGCTTGCTAAATAGTAATTCATATGAAAGTAAACCTAAACCTTGTTAGAGTCATTGTATATGACAATCTTGGAACCTGTGTTAACTTTTTTGGTCTTTGTCTAGCTCGTCCCTCTAAATAAATGTCCCAATATCCAGCTCAAACTTCATCTCCTAGAAACATTCACTTATCCCTCTCATCCTCACTGGTTGATCTCACTTCTAAATTCCAAGAGCACTTGTCACCTGTATCAGTTGATGTTGTCACTCAATTTTATTTTCCTCTCATTATTTATATAACTAACTATTTCTTTCAGGTAAGGGTTGTCTCCTCTGCTTCTTTTTGTCACTCATAGAATCTGACCTACAGATTGTTATTCTGCCATTGTTATGCCATAGAAAAGAGCTCAGGAAATTTCCTTCAAAGCCAAAATACAAAGTTGAAGATGAACCCTCGACCAGCCCCCATGTTGTTCTGTACAAAAGTCTTCAAGAAGAACTTGGCTGAAGTGAGAATAAGTATTGACCTCTGCACATGGGTGTAGCTTTGTACTATAGAGCACCAAAGCAAAGACCCAGGCCAGCATTTTGCAAACTGTATTCCCTAGAATTCTAATTCCATGGAATTATAATTGATAATCCATACAAAAAATAATTCTAAGATCAGAAAAAGGAAGGTTAAACAAAGTTTAACGGGTTATTTTACTGCAGAGCTTGGCAAAATGTTTAATGGCTAAAACGCATGATGAAATTCCAAGTGGGGAAATTGCAGGCAAGAGTTCCTAAGTAGTTCACTGTGAACTATTTTTAAAGGAGCTTCATGTGAGGATAGAAGCACAGTTTGTAATATTCAACTCTAGATTCAAATTTACCCTTAGGATAATGTCTAATGTTCAGAGTCCCTTAACACTTATAGAACTTATTTGCCAATTGCTACCCAAAGTTCCTTAAAATCATTGATACTTGGGCATTTTAAAGTTTTATAATATTTGGAATCAGTCTGAAATACAACTAGGTATAGATATATGATTATCAACTTACCTAGAAGTAATAAGGGCAAGAAAATTTGGTAGAAGGCTCATTGTAGCATGGAAGGATCTTAGAGGTCATCACTTTAATCCCTCACCCCATCAAGAAAGTAAGAAGTGTTTATGGCTTTCAACTTAGGTCAGTATTTAAACATTCATGTTTTAAATTAACTATCAATATAACAACAAAAATATTTCTTTAAAAAGAACCACTCACATCTCCATAGCTTGTTTAATTTTCCAGGGGATAATTCATTCTGAGAATGTGCTTCTAATGCCCTTTTTATTGTCTCTTCTCATCCGTCTGCACATGCACTAAATTTGGTAGTCCCCATAGATTTGACAGGGATTATTATACACCTACTTAAAGACAAGTCAGTAGATTGCTATCCTTTCAAGATTCTGGAAACAAAAGAATTCAATATATCTGAATCACATGCAAAAAAAGAACAATTCTAGAATCCATAGGTTAATAAGAAAGACCAGAATATATGCAGGTAAGTACCTTCCAAGACTGAATAAGGAAGAAATAGAAATTGTAAACAGACCAATCACAAGCACTGAAATTGAAACTGTGATTAAAAATCTTCCAACAGGGGCTTCCCTGGTGGCACAGTGGTTGAGAATCTGCCTGCCAATGCAGGGGACGCAGGTTCGAGCCCTGGTCTGGGAAGATCCCGCATACCGCAGAGCGGCTGGGCCCGTGAGTCACAATTGCTGAGCCTGCGCGTCTGCAGCCTGTGCTTCACAAGAGAGGCTGCGATAGTGAGAGGCCTGCACATCGCATTGAAGAGTGACCCCCACTTGCCGCAACTAGAGAAAGCCCTTGCACAGAAATGAAGACCCAACACAGCCATGAATACATAAATAAATAATGAATAAAAATTAAAAAAAAAAAATCTTCCAACAAAAAAAAATCCCAGGACCAGATGGTTTCACAGGTGAATATTATCAAATATTTAGGGAAGAGATAAAACCTATGTTTCTCAAACTCTTCCAAAACATAGCAGAGTGAGGAACACTCCCAAACTCATTCTATGAGACCACCATCACCTTGATACAAAAACCAGCCAAAGATGTCACAAAAAAAGAAAACTACAGACCAATATCACTGATGAACATAGATGCAAAAATCCTCAACCAAATACTAGCAAACAGAATCCAACAGCACATTAAAAGTATCATACACCATGATCAAGTGGGGTTTATCCCAGGAACGCAAGGATTCTTCAATATACACAAATCGATCAATGTGATAAACCATATTGACAAATTGAAGGATAAAAATCATACTATCATCTCAATAGATGCAGAAAAAGCTTTGACAAAATACAACACCATTTACGATAAAAACTCTAGAGAAAGTAGGCATAGAGGGAACCTACCTCAACATAATAAAGGCTATATATGACAAACCCACAGCCAACATCGTTCTCAATGGTGAAAAACTGATACATTTCCTCTAAAATCAGGAACAAGACAAGGATGTCCACTATCACCACTTTCATTCAACATAGTTTTGGAAGTTTTAGCCATAGCAATCAGAGAAGAAAACAGAAATAAAAGGAGTCCAAATCAGAAAAGAAGAAATAAAGCTGTCACTGTTTGCAGATGACATGATACTATACATAAAGAATCCTAAAGATGCTACCAGAAAACTAATAGAGCTAATCAATGAATTTGGTAAAGTAGCAGGATAAAAAATTAATGCACAGAAATCTCTTGTATTCCTATACACTATAGATGAAAAATCTGAAAGAGAAATTAAGGACACACTTCTATTTAGCATTGCAACAAAAAGAATAAAATACCTAGGAATAAACCTACCTAAGGAGATAAAAGACCTATATGCAGAAAACTATCACACTGATGAAAGAAATTAAAGATGATACAAACAGATAAGAGAGTTATACCATGTTCTTGGATTGGAAGAATCAACATTGTGAAAATGACTATATTACCCAAAGCAAACTACAGATTCAATGCAATCTCCATCAAACTACCACTGGAATTTTTCACAGAACTAGAACAAAAAATTTCACAATTCGTATGGAAACACCAAGGACCCTGAATAACCAAAGTAATCTTGAGAAAGAAAAACAGAGCTGGAGAAATCAGGCTCCCTGACTTCAGACTATACTACAAAGCTACAGTAATCAAGACAGCATGTACTGGCACAAAAACAGAAATGTAGATCAATGGAACAGGATAGAAAGCCCAGAGATAAACCCACACACATATGGTCACCTTATTTTTGATAAAGGAGGCAAGAATATGCAATGGAGAAAAGACAGCCTCTTCAATAGTGGTGCTGGGAAAACTGGACAGCTACATGTAAAAGAATGAAATTAGAACACTCCCTAACACCATACACAAAAATAAACTCAAAATGGATTAAAGACCTAAAAGTAAGGCCAGACAGTATAAAATTCATAGAGGAAAACATAGGCAGAACATAAATCACAGCAAGATCCTTTTTGACCCAGCTCCTAGAGAAATGGAAGTAAGAACAAAAATAAACAAATGGGACTTAATGAAACTTAAAAGCTTTTGCATAGCAAAGGAAACCATAAACAAGACAAAAAGACAACCCTCAGAATGGGAGAAAATGTTTTCAAATGAAGCAACTGACAAAGGATTAATCTCCAAAATATATAAGCAGCTCATGCAGGTCAATATCAAAAAAAAAAAAAAAAAAACAACCCAATCAAAAAATGGGCAGTAAACCTAAATAGACATTTCTCAAAAGAAGATATAACAATTGCCAACAAACACATGAAAGGTTGCCTAACATCACTAATTATTAGAGAAATGCAAATCAAAACTACAATGAGGTATCACCTCACACCAGTCAGAATGGCCATCATCAAATAATCTACAAACAATGAATGCTGGAGAGGGTGTGGAGAAAAGGGAACACTTTTGCACTGTTTGTGGGAATGTAAATTGATACAACCACTATGGAAAATAGTATAGAGTTTCCTTAAAAAACTATAAATCAAACTACCATATGTCCCAGCAATCCCACTACTGGGCATATACCCTGAGAAAACCATAATTCAAAAAGAGTCATGTATCACAATGACCATTGCAGCACTATTTACAATAGCCAGGACATGGAAGCAACCTAAGTCTCCATCAACAGATGAATGGATGAAGAAGATGTGGCACATATATACAATGGAATATTACTCAGCCATAAAAAGAAATGAAATTGAGTTATTTGTAGGGAGGTAGATGTGCCTAGAGTCTGTCATACAGAGTGAAGTAAGTCAGAAAGAGAAAAACAAATACTGTATGCTAACACACATATATGCAATCTAAAAAAAAAAAAAGGTTCTGGTGAACCTAGGGTCAGGGCAGGAGTAACGATACAGATGTAGAGAATGGACTTGAGGATATGGAGAGGGGGAAGGGTAAGCTGGGATGAGAGAGTAACATTGACATATATACACTACCAAATCTAAAATAGATAGCTATTGGGAAGCAGCTGCATAGCACAGAGAGATCAGCTCAGTGCTTTGTGACCACCTGGAGGGGTGGGGTGGGAGGAAGACGCAAGAGGGAGGGGATATGGGACATATATACACATATAGCTGGTTCACTTTGTTATACAGAAACTAACACAACATTGTAAAGCAATTATACTCCAATAAAGATATTTAAAAAAATTTACATGTGTGATTATACAGCTATGCAGGACAGAGCAAGAGAATTTATGCAGAGGTGAGGAAAGGAAAAGGAGTTATCGAAATCAGGGGAGTATCCATGGAGCAGGTGACACCTGCTGAAAATGAATAGAAGTTAGGCAAAGAATGGGAGAAAGAGGGAGAGAATCCCAGGTAGAAGGACAGTAGATGGCACAGTGCTGGCTGTTTTCATAATACCAAGCTACTGCTAACATGTGAAAGTAAATAATATTACTTTTATATTATCCGTAGTATAAATTTATCTTAAACTATATTATTTTGGTGACAGATTTTGTTTACATTCTATAATATTCCTCCCTGAACAAAACTTTAAGTTTTTTTTTTTTTTAAATTGAGGTATACTTCATTTAAAATATTATATAAGTTTTAGGTGTACAACATATTGATTCACAATTTTTAAAAGTTATATTTCATTTATAATTATAATAAAATATTGGCTATAATCCCTGTGCCATATGATATATAATTGTAGCTTCTTTATTTTATACATAGTAGTTTCTACCTCTTAATCATCTATCCCAGTCTTGTCCCACCCCCTTACCTCTCCCCATTGATAATCACTAGTTTGTTCTCTACCTCTCTGAGTCTGTTTCTTTTTTGTTATATTTACTAGCAGGTTATTTTTATTTTATTTTTTTGGCTCTTTGGGTCTTCGTTGCTGTACATGGGCTTTTTTCTTGTTACGGCAGATTTGTTGTGGTGCATGGGCTTCCCATTGTGGTGGCTCCTTTTGTTGCAGAGTATGGGCTCTAGGCGCGTGGGCTTCAGTAGTTGTGGTGCACGGGTTTAGTTGCTCCATGGCATGTGGGATCTTCCCAGACCAGGGGTTGAACCCATGTGCCCTGCATTGGCAGGTGGATTCTTAACTGCTGCTCCACCAGGGAAGTCCCTACTAGTGGGTGATATTTTTTAGATGCCACACATAAGTGATATCAAACAGTATTTGTCTTTCTGTGTCTGACTTATTTCAGCTTTTTACTAGTGAGTGTGATGTAAGCCATGGGCTTATCAAATATAGCCTATATTATGTTGAGGTAAGCTCCCTCTATACCCACTTTCTGGAGAGTTTTGTTTTTTTTTTCTGGAGAGTTTTTATCATAAATGGATGTTGAATTTTGCCAAAGCTTTTTCTGCATCTATTGAAATGATCATATGGGTCTTATAATTCATTAATTCATTAATGTGATATACCATATTGTTTGATTTGTGGATATTGAAAACTCCTTGCATCCATGGGATAAATCCCACTTGATCATGGTCTATGATCCTTTTAATGTATTGTTGGATTTGATGTGCAGATATTTTGTTGAGGATTTTTGCATCTATGTTCATCAGTGATATTGGCCTGTCGTTACTTTGTATATGTGATATCTTTGGTTTTGGTATCAGGGTGATTCTGGCCTCACACATGAGTTTGGAAGCATTCCTTTCTCTTCAATTTTTGGAATAGTTTGAGAAGGATAGGTATTATTTCTTCCATAAATGTTTGGTAGAATTCGCATGTGAAGCCATCTGGTCCTGAACTTTTGTTCATTGATAGTTTTTGTATTAGTGATTTAATTTCATTATTGGTAATTAGTTTGTTCACATTTTCTATTTCTTCCTTATTCAGTCTTGGGAGATTGTACATTTCTAGGAGTTTGTTCACTTCTTCTAGGTTGTTCATTTTATTGGCATATAGTTTTTCATAGTAATCTCTTATAATCCTTTATATTTCTGTGGTGTTGGTTATAACTTCTTTTCTATTTCTGATTTTATTGATTTGACTCCCCTTTCTTTTTTTCTTGATGAGTCAGGCTAATGCTTTACCAATTTTGCTTATGTTTTTGAAGAACCAGCTCTTAATTTCAATTATAGTTTCTATGTTTCTTTCAGTTTTTACTTCATTTGTTTCTGCTTTGACCTTTATAATTTTGTTCCTTCTAGTAAATTTGAGTTTTGTTTATTATGTGTGCTCTCTTCTTCTCACAATTCCTGGTTTTCATATCACATTTGTGCATGGATGGCTTCCTACCTTTACAGGATGTTTGCCTTTACTGGTTAGTTTTTCCATTCATAATTTTATTGTTTCTAGTTGTGTCCTTTTCTTTTCCTCCTAGAGATTTTCCTTTAGCATTTGTTGCAAATCTGCTCTGGTGGTGCTGAATTCTTTTAGCTTTTGCTTATCTGTAAAGCTTTTATTTTCTCCATTGAATGTGGCTGATTGCCTTGCTGGGGAGAGTATTCCTGGTTGTAGGATCTTCCCTTTCATCTCTTTAAATATATCATGCCACTCCTTTCTGGCCTGCAGAGTTTCAGCTGAGAAATCAGCTGAAAATGTTATGGGAATTCCCTTGTAGTTTATTAGTGGCTTTTCCCTTGTTGCTTTTAATATTTTCTCTTTGTCTTTCATTTTTTCAATTTGATTACTATTGTTCCTCTTTGAGTTTATCCTGCTTGGGACTCTCTCCAGTTCCTGGACTTGTGTAACTGTTTTCTTCCCTATGTTAGGGAAATTTTCAGCTATTATCTCTTCACATATTTTCTTTCTTTTTTTTATTTCTGCAGTGTCAGTTGTTACTTCTCCTTTTTCATTTCTAATTCTATTGATTTGAGTCTTCTCCCTTTTTTTCTTGATGAGTTTGGCTAATGGTTTATCAATTTTATTTATCTTCACAAACAACCAGCTTTTAATTGTATTGATCTTTGCTATTGTTTCCTTCATTTATTTTTCATTTATTTCTGATCTGATCTTTATGATTTCTTTCCTTCTGGTAACTTTGGGGTTTTTTGTTCTTCTTTGCTAATTGCTTTAGGTGCAAGATTAGGTTGTTTATTCGAGATGTTTCCTGTTTCTTGAGGTAGACTTGTATTCCTATAAACTTCCCTCTTAGAACTGCTTTTGCTGCATCCCATAGGTTTCGGGTTGTCGTGTCTCCATTGTCATTTGTCTCTAGGTAGTTTTTGATTTCCCCTTTGATTTCTTCAGTGACTATTTCGTTATTAAGTAGTGTATTGTGTAGCCTCCATGTGTTTGTATTTTTTACAGATCTTTTCCTGTAATTGATATCTAGTCTCATAGTGCTGTGGTCAGAAAAGATACTTGATACACTTTCAATTTTCTTAAATTTACCAAGGCTTGATTTGTGACCCAAGATATGATCTATCCTGTAGAATGTTCCATGAGCAATTGAGAAAAATGTGTATTCTGTCGTTTTTAGGTGGAATGTCCTATAAATATCAATTAAGTCCATCTTGTTTAAGGTATCACTTAAAGCTTGTGTTCCCTTATTTATTTTCATTTTGGATGATCTGTCCATTGGTGAAAGTGGGGTGTGAAAGTCCCCTAGTATGATTGTGTTACTGTCAATTTCCCCTTTTATGGCTGTTAGTATTTGCCTTATGTATTGAGGTGTTCCTATGTTGTGTGCATAGATATTTACAATTATTATACCTTCCGCTTGAATCAATCCCTTGATCATTATACAGTATCCTTCTTTGTCTCTTGTAATAGTCTTTATTTTAAAGTCTATTTTGTCTGATATGAGAATTGCTACTCCAGCTTTCTTTTGATTTCCATTTGCATGGAATATCTTCTTCCATCCCCTCACTTTCAGTCTGTATGTGTCCCTAGGTCTGAAGTGGGTCTCTTGTAGACAGCATATATATGGGTCTTGTTTTTGTATCCATTCAGCCATTCTGTGTCTTTTGGTGGGAGCATTTAATCCATTTACATTTAAGGTAATTATCGATATGTATGTTCCTATTCCCATTTTCTTAAATGTTTTGGGTTTGTTATTGTAGGTGTTTTCCTTCTCTTGTGTTTCTTGCCTAGAGAAGTTCCTTTAGCATTTGTTGTAAAGCTGGTTTGGTGTTGCTGAACTCTCTCAGCTTTTGCTTGTCTGTAAAGGTTTTAATTTCTCCATCAAATCTGAATGAGATCCTTGCTGAGTAGAGTAATCTTGGTTGCAGGTTTTTCTCCTTCATCACTTTAAATATGTCCTGCCACTCCCTTCTGGCTTGCAGAGTTTCTGCTGAAAGATCAGCTGTTAACCTTATGGGGATTCCCTTGTATGTTATTTGTTGTTTTCCCCTTGCTGCCTTTAATATGTTCTCTTTCTATTTAATTTTTTATAATTTGATTAATATGTGTCTTGGCGTGTTTCTCCTTGGATGTATCCTGTATGGGACTCCCTGTGCTTCCAGGACTTGACTAACCATTTCCTTTCCCATATTAGGGAAGTTTTCAACTATAATCTCTTCAAATATTTTCTCAGTCCCTTTCTTTTTCTCTTCTTCTTCTGGGACCCCTATAATTCGAATGTTGGTGCATTTAATGTTGTCCCAGAGGTCTCTGAGACTGTCCTCAGTGCTTTTCATTCTTTTTTCTTTATTCTGCTCTGTAGTAGTTATTTCCACTATTTTATCTTCCACGTCACTTATCCGTTGTTCTGCCTCAGTTATTCTGCTATTGATCTCTTCTAGAGTATTTTTAATTTCATTTATTGTGTTTTTCATCATTGCTTGGTTCCTCTTTAGTTCTTCTACGTCCTTGTTAAATGTTTTTTGCATTTTGTCTATTTTATTTCCAAGATTTTGGATCATCTTTACTATCATTATTCTGAATTCTTTTTCAGGTAGACTACCTATTTCCTCGTCATTTGTTAGGTCTGGTGTGTTTTTACCTTGCTCCTTCATCTGCTGTGTGTTTTTCTGTCTTCTCATTTTGCTTATCTTACTGTGTTTGGGGTCTTCTTTTCGCAGGCTGCAGGTTAGTAATTCCTGTTGTTTTTGGTATCTGTCCCCAGTGGCTAAGGTTGGTTCAGTGGGTTGTGTAGGCTTCCTGGTGGAGGGGACTAGTGCCTGTGATCTGGTGGATAAGGCTGGATCTTGTCTTTCTGGTGGGCAGGTCCACATCTGTTGTTGTGTTTTGGGGTGTCTGTTGCCTTATTATGATTTTAGGCAGCCTCTCTGCTAATTGATGGGGTTCTGTCCCTGTCTTGCTAGTTATTTGGCATAGGGTGTCCAGCCCTATAGCTTGCTGGTCATTGAGTGAAGCTGGGTCTTGGTGTTGGGATGGAGATCTCTGGGAGATTTTCGTCATTTGGTCTTATGTGGAGCTGGGAGGTCTCTTGTGGACCAGTGTCCTGAAGTTGTCTCTCCCACCTCAGAGGAACAGCCCTGATGCCTGGCTGGAGCACCAAGAGCCTTTCATCCACCCAGCTCACAATAAAAGGGAGAAAATATAGAAAGAAAATAAAGAAAGAGGATAAAGTAAAGTAAGATAAAATAAAATAAAGTTATTAAAATTAAAAATAATTATTAAGAAAAAAAGAAAAAAATGTTTTAAGTAAAAAAAAAACCAAAAAACGGAGAGACAGATCCCTAGGACAAATGGTGAAACCAAAGCTATATACACAAAATCTCTCACAGAAGCATACACATACACACTCACAAAAAGAGGAAAAGGGGAAAAAATAATATATCCTTCTCCCAAAGTCCACCTCCTCAATTTGGGTTGATTTTTTGTCTATTCAGGTATTCCACAGATGCAGCTACATCAAGTTGTTTGTGGAGCTTTAATCTGCTGCTTCTGTGACTGCTGGGAGAAATTTCCCTTTGTCTTCTTTGTTTTCACGGCTCCCGGTTTTCAGCTTTGGATTTGGACCTGCCTCTGCCTGTAGGTCGTCTGAGGGCGTCTGTTCTTCGCTCAGACAGGACGGGGTTAAAGGAGCAGCTGCTTCGGGGGCTCCTGGTCACTCAGGCCGGGTGGAGGGAGGGGTACAGATGCGGGGTGAGCCTGCAGCAGCAGAGGCCAGCGTGATGATGCAGCAGCCTGAGGAGCACCGTGTATTCTCCTGGGGAAGTTGTCCCTGGATCACGGGACCCTGGCAGTGGCGGGCTGCACAGGCTCCTTGGTGGGGCGATGTGGAGAGTGACCTGTGCTTACACACAGGCTTCTTGGTGGTGGCAGCAGCAGTCTTAGCATTTCATGCCCGTCTCTTGGGTCCGTGCTGATAGCCGCGGTTTGCACCCGTCTCTGGAGATCGTTTATGTGGCACTCTGAATCCCCTCTCTTCACACACCAGGAAACAAATAGGCAAGAGAAAGTCTCTTGCCTGTTCAGCAGCTCCAGACTTTTTCTTGGACTCCCTCCTGGCTAGTCATGGCACACTACCCCCTTCAGGCTGTGTTCATGCCGCCAACCCAGTCCTCTCCCTGCAATCCAACCGAAGCCTGAGCCTCAGCTCCCAGCCCCTGCCCGCCCCGGCGGGTGAGCAGACAAGCCTCTCGGGCTGGTGAGTGCTGGTCAGCACTGATCCTCTGTGTGGGAATCTCTCCATTTTGCCCTCCTCACCCCTGTTGCTGCGCTCTCCTCCGTGGCTCCAAAGCTTCCCCCCTCTGCCACTCACAGTCTCCGCCCACAAAGAGGCTTCCTAGTGTGTGGAAACCTTTCTTCCTTCACAGCTCCCTCCCACTGGTGCAGGTCCCATCCCTATTCTTTTATCTCTGTTTTTTCTTTTTTCGTTTGCCCTACCCAGGTACGTGGGGAGTTTCTTGCCTTTTGGGAGGTCTGACGTCTTCTGCCAGCATTCAGTGGGTGTTCTATAGGAGCAGTTCCACGTGTAGATGTATTTCTGATATACCTGTGGGGAGGAAGGTGATCTCCGTGTCTTACTCTTCCGCCATCTTCTCCTCTCTCTCCCACATATTTTCTCAGGTCCTTTTTCTCTCTCTACCTTTTCTGGGACCCATATTATTTGAATGTTGTTGCATTTAATTTTGTCCCAGATGTCTCTTAGGCTGTCCTCATTTCTTTTCATTCTTTTTTCTTTATTTTGTTCTGTGGCAGTGATTTCCATCGTTCTGTCCTCCAGCTCACTTATCTCTTCTTCTGTCTCAGTTATTCTGCTAATGATTCTTTCTAGTGTATTTTTCCTTTCAGTTATTGAATTGTTCATCTCTGTTTTTTCTTTCATTCTCTTAAGTCTCTATTAAACATTTCTTGTATCTTCTCGATCTGTGTCTCTACTCTTTTTCTGAGATCTTGGATCATCTTTACTATCATTACCCTGAATTCTTTTTTGGGTAGATTGCCTGTCTCCTATTGACTTAGTTGTTCTTTTGGGGTTTTATCTTATTCCTTCATCTGGGATATATTTCTCTGCTATCTCATTTGTCTAACTTTTTGTGATTGTGGTTTCTGTTCTGCAGCCTGCATGGTTGTAGCTCTTGCTTCTGCTGTTTGCCCCCTGGTGGATGAGGCTGTCTAAGAGGCTTGTGCAAGCTTACTGGTGGGAGGGCCTGATTCCTGCCCACTGGTGGGTGAAGCTAGTTCTTTTCCCTCTTACGGGAATGGCCCTGCTTAGGAAGACTTTAAGCAGCCTGTCTGCTGATGAGTGGTGCTGTGTTCCTGCCCCATTGGTTGTTTGGTCTGAGATGTCCCACCACTGGAGCCTACAGGCTGTTGAGTGAGGACAAGTCTTGGGGAGAAAATCACGGCCTCTAGTGAGCTCACGCCAATGAATATTCGCCAGAACTACAACCACCAATGTCTTTGTCCCTGTAGTGAGCCACAGCCAACCTGTGCCTCTGTAGGAGACTCTCCAATGCTATCAGGTAGGTGTGGCCCCATCTCTTATGAGGTCACTGCTTTCACTGTGTCCTGGTGCACATGAGACCTTGTGTGCACCCTCCAAAAGTGGAGTTTCTGTTTCCTCCAGTTCTGTGGAATTCCTGTGATCAAACCTCACTGGCCTTCAAATACAGATTCTCTGGGGGCTCCTCCTCCCATTGCTACACTCCCAGGCTGGGCAGTCTGATGTGGGGCTCAGAACTTTCACTACTGTGGGAGGACTGCTCTGGTATAATTATTTTCTTGTTTGTGTGCTACACACCCAGTGGGAGTGGTATTTAATTTTATCACAATTGTACCCCTCCTACCATCTCATTGTAGCTTCTTCTTTGTCTTTCAGTGCAGGGTATCTTTTTTGGTAGGTTCCAGCAGGGAGGGGTGGTGGTTGTGTGTGTGTGGGATTTTTGTCAATGGTTGTTCAACAGTTAGTTGTGATTTTGGTGTTTACATAAGAAGAGGTAAGCTCAAGTCCTTATACTCTGCCATCTTGTCTTCATCTTCTAATGTGATTTTTTGACGATTGGCTTGAAAAAAATTGGAGGCAGAAGAGTTGAGTTAAATGCACTAATATTACGGAAGCAAACTTGAGTCCACTGGTCACATGCAGTAAAACCAATCTTTTGACACCAGGTTGTGGTGCAACATTTATTGCAGGGTGCAAAGCAAAGAGTCCAAGGCAGTTAATGCTCAAAACTTCCAAACTTCCTCTTTTCTTTCACTCACTCATTTAAACATCATGGGAGACCCTAGAACTCCTCTGAGTAAGCTGAACTTCTGCCAACAGACAGCCTTTGGACTCAAACTGCTGCTCTTCCCTGGGTCTCCACCCTCCCAGTCAACCAAGCTGAATTTGGATTTACCAAGCCTCTGCAATCCCACTGCCAATTCATTAAAATAAATCTCTCTATTTGTGTCTCCTCTCCTCTCTTCTCTTTGTACTTTTCTCATTTCCTCAGCCACCTTATGCTTATTGATTGGAACATTTAGTCCATTTACATTTAAAGTAATTATTTATTTGTATATTCTTATTGCCATTTTGTTAATTGTTTTTGGCTTGTTTTTGTAGTTCTTTTTTGTTCCTTTCTTCTTCTTTTGTTCTCTTATCATATCATTTGATGACTATCTTTAGTGTTTTGTTCAGATTCCTTTCTTTTTTGTGTGTGTGTATCTATTACAGATTTTGGGTTTGTGGTTACCATGAGGTTTATATATAACAATCTATATATATGCATGATTGTTTTAAGTTGCTGGATTCTTATTTTCTTTTCTTTTCTTTTCTTTATTTTTGGCTGCTGTGGGTCTTCGTTGCTGTGCATGAGCTTTCTCTAGTTGCGACCGGTGGGGGCTGCTCTTCGTTGTGGTGCACACGCTTCTCATTGTGGTGGCTTCTCTTGTTGTGGGAACATGGGCTCTAGGGCATGGACTTTGGTAGCTGTGGCTCATGGGCTCTAGAGTGCAGGCTCAGTAGTTGTGGCACATGGGCTTAGTTGCTCCACAGCATGTGGGATCTTCCCGGACCAGGGCTGGAACCCACGTTCCCTGCATTGGCAGGTGGATTCTTAACCACTGCACCAACAGGGAAGCCCCTGGACTCTTACTTTCATATGCATTTAACAGCCCTGCATTTGTACTCTCCTCCCCTCACCATTACTGGTTTTAACAACATATTTTACATTGAATTATTTTATGTATCCCTTAACTGTTTACTGTGGGTATACATAATTTTACTACTTTCGTCTTTTAACCTTCCTACCAGCTTTGTGTGTGGATGATTTATTACATTTACTGTATATTTGCTTTTATCAATTAGATTTTTCCTTTCATAATTTTTATGTTTAGTTGTGTTTTTTTCTTTTTTGCTTAGAGACGCCCCTATAACATTTTTTGTAAAGCTGGTTTGGTGGTGCTGAACCTTTTTAGCTTTTGCTTGTCTGTAAAACTTTTGATTTCTTCAAATCTGAATAAGAGCTTTGCTGGCTATTCTAGGTTGTATGTTTTTCCCTTTCATCTCTCTAAATATATCATGGCACTCCCTTCTGGTCTGCAGAATTTCTGCTGAAAAGTCAGTTGATAGCCCTATGGGAGTTCCCTTGTACTTAACTTGTTGCTTTTCACTTGCCACTTTCAATATTCTCTATCTTTACTTTTTGCCACTTTAAAAAAATTACAATGTATCTTGGTGTGGTCCTCTTTGCGTTGATCTTGTATGGGACTCTCTGTGTTTCCTGGACTTGGATGTCTGCTTCCTTTCCCAAGTTAGGGAAGTTTTAATCTATTATGTCTTAAATATTTTCTCTGTCTTTTTCTCTCTCTCTTTTCCTTCTAGTACCCTTATAACGCAAATATTAGTGCATTTGATGTTGTCCCAGAGGTCTCTTGAACTGTCCTAATTTCTTTTCATTCTTATCTCTGTTCAGCATCAGTGATTTCCAGTACACTGTATTCCAGCTTGCTGATCCATTCCTCTGTATCATATAGTCTACAGTTGATTTCTTCTAGTGTATATTTCATTTCAGTTACTGTATTAATTATCTCTGGTTATTTTTATATCTTTTAACTCTTTTTCAAAAAAATTCTAATTTCTTGCTCTGTGCATCCATTATTTTCCTGAGTTCTTTGAATACCTTTACAATCATTAGCCTGAACTCTTTCTCAGGTAGATTGCCTATCTCCACTTCACTTAGTTCTTCTTCTGGGTTGTATCTTGTTTCTTCATTTAGAACAAGTTCCTCTGTTGCCTCATTTTTCCTAACTTGCTGTTTTTATTTCTATGTATCTGGTAGGTTGGTTATGTTTCCTGGCCTTGGAGATGTGGTCTTTTGTAGCTCCCCTACAAAATGACCCTACATCCTATACACATTCCTCTCTCATCACCAGATCTATATGCTCTAAGCGTGGCCCCTATGTGGGCTTTGTGAGTCCTTTTATTGTGGCTGACTCATCTCTATGGGCTGTCTGATAGGCTTAGCTGGCTCCCTATCTGACTGCATTGTGCAGAGGCGGCTGGGCAGTGGTTGGCAGGGCCAGGTCAGGAGGCAGCTGGATGCAGAAACACAGGGATCCCCAGGGCCAGTGCTGACTCACTTGTGTGTGGGGTTGGGGTCCAGGAGCTAACAGCTCTAGTGCCCACCCACTAGTGGGTGAAGCCTACTCCTGGGGCTAGTGTTGGTGCATTGGTGGGCAGAGCCATGTCCTAGGGTCTGGCTGCAGGGTCCAGAGGTCTCAGAGCTGGTTAGACTGCTTGTGGGTGGAGCCAGTTCCTGACACAGCTGCCTGCAGCATCCAGGGTGTCCTGATGCTTGTGTTGGCCTGCTAGTTGGCAGGGTTAGGGCCCAGCTGTTCCCAGGGCTGGTGCTGGCCTGTTGGTGTATGGGCTTGGTCTTCAGGCTGTGGGGCTGTGTTTTTCCTATAACAGGTGTCCACCCACTGGTGGGTGATGTTGGTCCTCAGGCTAGAGTAGGCTCACCTGTGGGTAAGGCCAGGGCCCAGCAGGTCCAATGGCAAGATCTAGCTTACTGGTGGGTGAGCTGGGTCCATAGGCTGTGGGACTGTGTTTGTCTTGTAGCTGGTGTCTGCCTACTGATGAGTGGAAATGGTCCTGTGGCTACAGTTGGTTCACTGGTGGGCAGGGTGAAAGATTCCGGGGCTGGCGCCTGCCTACTTGATATAGAGCTGAGTCCCAAGGTCTTTTCCTGCAGAGCCCTAGAGGTCCTGGGTCTAGTGCTTGTGCACTAGTATGTGGGGCCAGTTCCTAGGCCCTCTGGTGGGCAGGGTCATGTTCAGAGGTGGCTGTGGGCTCAGGGTATCTTAAGGCAGCTTGTCTGCTGGTAGGAGGAGCTGTGTTCTCACCCAGAGGCATCCCAGTACTTATGTCTACAGGCTGTCCAGCAGGGGTAGTGCCAGGTTCTGAGGCTTATAAACTAGAGGGAGGATTTCAAAATGGTGCTTACTAGCAACAGTGTCCATGTGGTAGAACAAGCTCCCCAAAATGTCTGCTGCCAGTGTCTATGTCACCAAGGTAAGATGCAATTTCCTCCAGCCTCTCCAGGAGACTCTCCAGATCAGCAGATAGGTCTGACCCAGGCTCCTTTCAAATTACTTCTCTTCCCTAGGTCCCAGAGCCTTTGAGATTTTGTGTGCTTCCTTTAAGCATAGTCTCTAATTTCTCCAGCCCTCTGGGACTCCTAAAAGTAAGCTTCACTGGCCTTTGAAGTCAAATGTTCTGGGGGCTCATCTTCCCAGTGCAGGACCCCCAGGCTGGGGAATCTGATGTGAGACTCAGACCACTCATTCTTTGGACAGAATCTCTGCAATTGTAATTATTCTCCCTTTTGTGGATTGCCCACCCGGAGTTATGGACTTGACTGTATTGCAATTCTGCCTCTCCTACTCATTTCATTGTGGTTCCTTCTTTATATCTTTAGTCAAAGAAGGTCTTTTATGGTAGGTTCTGGTCTTTTATATAGATAGTTGTTCTGTAAATAGTTGTAGTTGTGGTGTGCTTGCGAAAGAAAATGAACTCAGCATCTTCCTACTTCGCCATCTTGGCTTATCTCCAAAACTATAAGGTTTTATTGGGTGCAGACCATACCTTTTCTTTCTTTTGAATCCCTCAACACACAAGGCACAGGACTGAATATTTGAAGATGCCCAATAAAAACAGACATTGCTCAAAACTGAGGTAAGATAGAATGTGAAAGTTTAAGAAAAGTTTTCATTTGGAATAAAAAGATCTGAATTCCATTAAATACCTTAAGAACCTTCTATGAGGAGCCCTTGTCTCCTTGTGGCACTGGAAGCTTCACATTCCTTGGCAATGTAAACTGAATTAGATCTGGGCCTGCTCTAGATCACCAAATGTCATGGGAGTTGGTTTCCCAGTTTGCATGATTTCAGCAGCCTGTTGCCAGCTGCCTTTTTCCTTACACTTGGAGAAAAACAAAATGACCATTTCAGTAAGCACCCATGCAGGAAGGTTGGATAAATGGAATCTCTGACCTACAAAGCACTGTTTCATATCTTTTCTCCAATCCTAAGAACACTCTGGCCTACTAGGTTCTAATCTAATCTAAGGAGGTTATAATAACCTATTTATTTGTCTGCCGCTTCCATTAGACTCTAAGCTCAGCAAAGGAAGGTACTGATTTGATCATGGCCATCATCTACTCACCAGTATCAAGGATGACACCTGACTCTTAGTAGGCAAGAAATAAAAAGTATTAAAAAAAAAATGTGACAGGCCTTTGATCAAGCAAGCTCATTTCACTCTATGTTCTTCATGCATAGGAAAAAGTTATTCATGCATAGGAAAAAGTTATTCAAAGTCGTGGCAGGTACCAAAGAGCTACAGAATGAGACTCTCTTATACCAAATTCAAGTACAATGAAGCCAAACAACAAAGACCTTTTAAAATAATCATTTAGGCAGAAATACTGTAAAGAGGGGAATGAGTTGATGAAATGGGAAATGGGTCAATAGTTTTCATCATTGAAATAAATGATATGTTTCCTATATCCCTGGACGTACCCAAATGAGAGTCAGCAGGCATTTAGAGTTTTTTCCTGGTTCATTTGTTAATTCTGAATGACAATCATTGGCGTAAACTTAAAAAGTTAATTACATTCTAATGCCTTGTCACAAATAATAAAACCAAAGGCCAAACTTGATCTTTTGAGCTCTGCCAGGTGCAGTATATTTACTTTTTATCATGGCATTTTTTCTTATTATCAAAAACTAGGAAACTGAGATTGGGGCAGTGAGGGAGAGTCAATGATGTGTAGGCAGGAATCAGCCAGACATAGAATGGGGTGCTGGGCCTGACTATAATTCTTTCCATTGGATGGACAGAGCTGCTTGGTTCTTGTGTGTCCCAGACTCACTCCTCAGGAGAGGACAATGATGAAATGTGCTGAAACATAGATATTTTAGGTTGGATATTCTGGAAAGCTGATATTGAGACAAAGGTTTGTATGTAGTATGCTTATCTTGGTACAATCACTTTTGGAAAGGAGAAGAAGGAAGTGAGATTGGGCAGAAGGAAAAATAAATCTGCAATACAAGATCACTGATAGTCTTGGCCAAGTCCATAGAAAGTTGTGGAACTATAATGACACTTCAGACTTGTCCCCTGTTTGACTAATATGACCAAGCCTTTTATACTCTTATATTGACCAGTCTTTGGATGTTGGACACCCTCAGAAGGAACATAAACCTTGGACAAGTTGGCTCTCTGAGGCTGAGGCATTCCCTGAAGTGTCTAAAAATTGATATAGGTTTCTCTAGAGCACACATCACAACATTCCTTCTATTTATTCCAAAAAGTAGAAACTTGTATGCATACTATAACAATCCTTTTTATTGGTGCATTTTTTAAATGCAAAAATCAAGTTGAAAGAGTACATTACATAAAGTTTCTCATGAAATCTCGGCTCCCTTGAGTACCCGTAAATATTGGTTCTTCAAGGTTGCCTGGGACCAGAGTAATCAGACTTGGGTATGCACACATTTAGAACGTAAATTATTAATGCTTCTATAAAAAGAACTGCAGAGGTCATCTAGTCAACAAATTATTTTTAAAATAAGGAAACTGAGCTTCAAACATAGGAAGTATATACTGTGTGAAAGTCTTTATCAACTGAAAAAATTAATGTGAGAGCAATTCTGAAATTACACCCTACAAATATAATTCATTTTTAATTCAGGCAATAATTATGGAAGAGAGAAGTAAGTAATGACATTTATAATAAAGACTCTACTGTCCTGTTGAATGTCTCTATGTCTTCCAGCAAATTAGTTAACTCCTCAGCTGGTCAGAGCAACTGAGAGGAAGAGGAGATACTGCATCAGGTACCAAAAACTCTGAGACTTTCCAAGACTTTATGGCTGCATTGTCTTCCTCAAGGTGGCATAAACTAGCAATACCTATACCAGCACAATGGCCCTGGATAACAGGTTAGCCAACCTAACCTGGCATAGGTGACTATAACAATACAAAGTGCTAACTCTCTGGAAGTGGAGACTAAAAGATGTATGCGTTTATCAGTTAACACTCCTATGTCTTCAACCTTACCATGTGCCCAGAAGTTCTTATCCTTTTAATAAAGCCCAGGAAGAGTGTCCAAACCACGTTTGACTTCTTCTTACCCCCAATATTTAAACACAAATACAAACAACTGAGAAAGCTCCACCTCTCTTTCCCATCTCCAACATCCAAATGTTTGTCAAGAGAATCCCTGAGAAGCTAGTTTCCACTAAAATAATAATGAATCCAAAAAGTTTCAATCCTCAAGTCCTCCACAAAATTTGTTCTACAGTAGTAAAGAACCTGAACAAGGTTCTTTAACAAGACGCTTTGGTCTCTAAAATTGGACTTTCAACACTGTTATGGAACAGGGAGAAATATATTTTGCCTGGACAGAGTCTCCACAGTGATTCTTTAATTGCACTGCCTAGGTGCAATTACACCTACATCATCTGGGCATAAGGAACGGTGAGTTTTTAGAAAATGCCAATGTACTTTTCTAATTTGATCTTTTTTGTATTGAAAGCACACAGTTCCTCTAGTCAGCACTGATATTAATCTAGAAAAAAAGGCTTTAACTCAGTCATTATATGTGACCTGGTCAGGTTCTACCTTGAGATAATTTGTCTCTGCTTGAAACCATGGGGTTAAGTGTTTTTCTTTTCATTTCAGTTTCCCTGAAGACACTTATACTTGAAACAAACAAGATAAAAAATATACTTAAGTTCTTATTTGTCAAAATACCCACAAAATTAGGGTGAAACCCAATCCTAAGACATTCTCTGCCTCCCCCACCTAACTGTCCATCAAGACACAAAACCTCGAGCTGAGCAATTGAGTCTTACATTTATATCCGTATGACATTTAGGAAAATTGAAGACTGGAAGCTACACATACAAGTAAAACCGGTGATTAGAGACAATGAGATTCAGTCTGAAGAAAACACAGTGATCTTATTAAAGAGGCACTGACAAGTCATTCAGACCCCAAATATAGACTACCAAAATGCTAACTGTTTTAGAATTCATCACAAACACGAGCATGGGTTTCTTTTAACATCAGTAAAAACATGTTTTTGCCACAATTGTGCACTATGTCAAAAACACTTGGAACTCACATATTTGAAATATAATTTTTAAATTCTCCTAAGTGCGATTTATTTAGAGGCAGGAGAGCAGAGCCATCAAAAGCACAGATTTTGGAAGCAGATATATAGTGAGAATTCAACTCTGTCACCAGCTTTATTAACTTGGCAATGTATTTTATTTCTCTTTGAGTCACAGAATCCACTTCTGTGAAGGGGGTTCTTTATACTTGGAACACAGTTGTGAGGATTAAATAAGATATATCACATTGTGCCAGACAGATACATGTCTTCAATAAATACTGGCTATTATAATTATTATTGCTTCAACTCAATAGGTAGTCATATCTATGATATGTTAAGTATTGAGACAAAAGAGAGTTGTACATTTGAGAACTAGGGGCACAGTGGGAGTTGAGAGGGGGCTGAAGTGGCTTGAGAAAGATATAAGACTTGATTCTAAAATGAGATAAACTCTATGAGCAAGCATGATAAGCAAGTGTGAGTAAGTATGAAAGAGTGTAGTAAGCAAGAAATGTATCCCAGAAAACAGATAACCTAAGAAGGGGTGATTTCACTGAGCTAGAGATGGTTCTTCAGACTGCTTAGAAGAGCAGCATTTCACAATCAGAAACAGTTAGGAAAACTTGTGTGGATACCTTGCCAACAGGTACATGAACCACAGATCATGGCTTTGAGACTTCCCAAAGGCATATTGATTAGTCAACTTGTGTGGATTCTGACAGAGTAACAGATGTGAAAAAGACAACAACCTTGACCTGAAGAAGCCAACACATATACAATTCAAGGTAGGGAATAAAAGAAATAGGATCAAATTTCATTGTGGCTCAAAATAAGTATAGAATATATTTATTGTGCAGGGTAAGGAGAGCTGGTGAAATACATGTTGAAAAGATTCATGGCAGTGTTAATGTTATTTAAATGTGGCTAATATTTTGATGATGAAGATGATGATGACAATGACAACACTATAATAAACAGTCAGCAGAGGCCAAGTATTCGTCTTATCAGCGTTGTGTATATCAACAACCCTGTGAGTTGGTAGTATTATTACCCCTGTTTACAGATGAGTAAAATCTGGGGCTCATAGAGATAAAATAATTTCTTAATATATGAAAATAATAAGAGAGGTGATTACAAATATAGGGAAGAACATAAACAAAGGCAAAGAAGAGGAAACAGGACACTTATTCAACAAAACTAATGTCTTGGTTTGGCTGTGCTTAGATTAAACAGAGAAGAGTAGTGGGAGATGAGTCTGGCCAGAAAGGTTATAAAGAGCCTTGATCTCCTGATTTCATGTAATTGACAACAGAAAATCATTGAAGATATCAATGAAATGATAAAATAAAGTTCTATGTTAAGAAGTTTGATATGGCAAGAGAATATAAGCTGTAATAGACTGTAGGAAGAGAGCTATAAAGGGCTTTGAGGTTATTTTTTTAATGTGTTAAAGTAATAGTAATATTTCCCAGTTACTCTTGAAAGCTCTCAAAGCAAAAACTTGACCTCAAAATAACTTAATTTTGTAAGTGGGTTCCTACAAGTGTAGAAGTCCTGTGTTTCTTAAATTCTGGATATACTGGAGATGCATGTCTCAGAACGGAGAGAGGTGAGAAGAACAAGTTTGAAGTCTTTCCCACTGGCTGACAAACCTTCTCAGATGTGAACAGGAAAATGTCCTCCTCTATCTACTACCAAGACTCTATCTTAGCTACAAACTTGATCTGGAGAGAGAACTAAATGAATGCTTTTTTGGACCGTTACTCATAATTGTGATTTCAACCTTGCTCATCCCAATGAGAGTCAACACTTCATTACATCAGGAGTTTTGCAATAAGGAGCTTCTAATAGCTCCCTATTAACTGTCATGAAGAAATAAGGAAGGAGGGAGAAGACTTATAATAGAGGAGGCTTAGGTGAAGGAGTGAAATGGTATTGGGAGGTTAATGAATGTACGGGAAGATGATGGAAGGAGAATGGTGCCGGAAGGTGTGATTCAGAAAGTAGAGGTGTAAACCCTCAAAGACAATCCTACAACTCAGCTTTGCTAAAGCTTAAGTCTTCTTATTGGGTACTCTATGAATTATGATTTTTTAGATTAAAAGTGAATCAGGAGATTCATATGAAGCTCATAGTATTTGCCTATTTGTCTGTTGCTTACACCCTAAGTTATGAACACATCCTGAAATTTGATGATATTCTATATTACAATCAAGATCCAGTGAGGCTGGGGCTTCCCTGGTGGCACAGTGGTCGAGAATCTGCCTGCCAATACAGGGGACACGGGTTCGAGCCCTGGTCTGGGAAGATCCCACATGCCGTGGAGCAACTGGGCCCGTGAGCCACAACTACTGAGCCTGCGCGTCTGGAGCCTGTGTTCTGCAACAAGAGAGGCCGCGATAGTGAGAGGCCCAAGCACCGCGATGAAGAGTGACCCCCACTTGCCGCAACTAGAGAAAGCCCTTGCACAGAAACGAAGACCCAACACAGCCAAGGATAAAAAAAAAAAAAAAAAAAAAAAAAAATCCAGTGAGGCTAAATGTCTTGTTCATAGATGTGTAGATCCCATTAGATGTGTAGAAAGATGAGCACCTTAGACTCCTTGGTCTGAGTCCAGATTTCTTTCCATTGCTCCAACGTAGTCTTACAAAAGAGGAGCATTCAAACTGACGACAGTGTGAACTAAAATTTCCTTGTATTCTTCAATTCTTTTGCCCTATTTCCTCCCACCTATGATAGTCACAGAACAATGTCGTAAAACTATGGTGCAGGATGAAGAGCAAATAATTTCCTGATGCCACAATCTGGAGCTTTTCCATAACGGTCTGGTTCCCCTATTTGTGTTGAATTTCATAACTAAATGGTATATAGTATATCTAAATCTTAAATGGACCAATTTAACTGATAGACTCATGAAGGTGTCAGGTTAGAAGAAAATGAAAGAATAATAGATATATTAAAGATTGGTATTGTGTAAAGATAACTAAACCTGAAACCAGGCACCTCGAGATAAAATCTAACAATTGTGTTTCTATGTATAAGACATTTAATCTTCCTGGCCTCAATTTGCTCATCTGTAAAATAAGAGATATTAAACAAAAGACTAGTGGGCCCTTTCAAGATAGAATATTCCATGAGTCAAAACTTCTTAAAGAAATAGCCAGTAAATTGAAGCTTCAAAAGCAGATGGCCAGGATACCGCTGTAAAGAAAGTGGCAGCTCCTTGGTTACCCAATTACACCTTTCAAAGAAAAAGAGGAAGTACCCAACCACTTCTAATTATAATATGTGCTGTGTTCAGGAAAGACAGTCAAATGTGTTAAAGACCTAATGAGGTGTGTGGAAGAAACCTCCCTCTGCAGTTTACAGCTTTTCCACACTATTAGTTCTCACTGCCCAGTCAGCAGGGATGAAGGGTTTTCTGGCCCAGTATGATGACAGAAAAGGAATCATACCAATGCTTTGATTTTATTGTTTTCACACAAACTTAACAGAGAATTTTAAAATATTGTTTTGCTTTCAGCATCAATATCCTAATAAGAAATGCAGATATGTTGGAAGTAGATTCTGATCCATTTTGTGGAGAAATTAACTGTTAGTGAAGTTCCAGGAAATCAGAATGGAACCCATATGGAATCGTCATTATCGCTTTCATCAGGCTAGGATTGTACATATCAAAATGTGGCTGTGCCAATGTAGAACACTGGAAATTACTCGGGCATAGTTGCCACAAGGGGCATGAGGGGCATATTTGCCATGAAGGGTCTACTTTGGTTCTGCCACTCACAAGGTTAAGATCATCTAACTTTTAAAGTTTATTTATTTGTAAAAATATGCAGATTAATTTCTGTTTATGAAACCCAGTAGGATTACGAGACTCAATTATGATGAAACATTACATATTATAAATTTGGTATGATCATAATGTTATTTGAAAATATGTTTTTCAGAATAATCTTTTTTTTTTTTTTTTTTAATTCTGAGATTATGGAATTCTTCATCTGGAAGAAATATCAAGAAATCTCTGTGTGTCTCCAGATTGATGTTTTTAAATAGTTTGTTTTCTTAAAGCTTTCTCTACCAACACAAATGTCATATCTTCCTTAGTGGCCTAATCCTTTGTTTCATAATACTTCTCTTTAAAGTTTCTGGAGCTTATTCTTCCTGAAACTCCACTCTCCTTCATTCCTCCTTTAATGGAGTATTTTAATGTACTTAATTAGATGGCTTGATAATTGTGTTAAAAATCTAAAAGATTAAATTAATTGTATATTTTAATTGACAGCTTTTTTGTAGATTTCACTGAGTTTTCTTTAATGCATTCTGACTGATGTTATAATTATCATTTCATATATTTAGTTTTGAAAGTCAGACATGACCTCTGAATGAGCATTGATATCTTGGACACATGGTTTGAAATGTCAATCTACAAAAAAGTTTATCACACTCTTCTTCAATTATATACCAAAACCAGTTTATTCAAATACCTAAACATGGTAGGAAATGATTTTTGCACAAGGAAATACACATAGCTTCAGATTTAAAGATATGAACATGCAATTAAGGCCTGTTCCCATTTAATTTTTAAACATTTATGATCACTATTCAATCTAACTTTGTATTTTGTCCCCAGACTCTGAACACCCCAGTAGTTTTCAATATGAGATAGAAAGTTATTTTCTTCATTTATCTAATGTTAATACACCCATATGTTTAATACACCCACAGTGATAACATTTTTATCATTTGCCAATTATTTGTGACTATTCACTTTTAAAGACAGTATTATCTAACCCTAAAGGGAGGAAATAAAATAGTATTTTAAATTATTTCAACTTCCTTACAACTCTGAAGGGACAATACCAAATCATCAGTTTAGAACATACCACTTCATGCTCTTTATTCAAGGAATGCTGTTATTATGATGTCATTTGCCTTGGACTAGATGCAGAAGATGATGTCAATCAAATATAAAACTTAATCCATGTTCTCTAAAACTTCTTTATTTTCCACTATAGTGTTCAAACCTCCACATTTTATGAAGTGGTGACAGAATTCTGTAGTGAATCAAGAAACCATCAAGCCTTCAAGCATCTGATATTAATAAGAAACTGAATTTAAAGTTGTTTGCATTTTCACTCTTTCAGTCCAAAACCTCCCATGACCAAGATATAAAAGAACCATAATTTGCTCATTTTGGCTCTATGCACCCCTTTTTCTGCTCTCTGTGTCATGACACTTTATTCCAACACATCACTCAAGGCAGTTAATGCCAATGGACTGAAATTGGTATGTCAGATAAAATCTGTTTGCATTCCTGAAAACAAGTACTCTTTTTTTTTTTTAATTGCAATAGAGTCAATTTAAAATATTGTGTTAGTTTCAGGTCTACAGCAAAGTGATTCAGTTTTATATTTTTTCAAATTATTTTCCATTATATGTTATCACAAGATATTGACTATAGTTCCATGTGCTATACAGTAAATATTTGTTGCTTATCTATTTTATGTATGTTATTTTGTATCTGTTAATTCCATATTCTTAATTTATCCCTCCTCCCCTCCCTTTCCCTTTTGGTAACCATAAGTTTGTTCACTATATCTGTGAGTCTGTTTCTGTTTTGTATATAGATTTGTTTGTATCATTTTTTAGATTCTACATATAAGTGATATCATATAATATTTGTCTTTCTCTGTCTGACTTACTTCACTTAGTATGGCATTCTCTAGGTCCATCCATGTTGCTGCAAATGGCTGAGTAATATTTCATTGTATGAAATAGTGTATGAAATATATATATGGATATAT
Organism: Balaenoptera acutorostrata; assembly: GCF_949987535.1. Classification (NCBI taxonomy): domain Eukaryota; kingdom Metazoa; phylum Chordata; class Mammalia; order Artiodactyla; family Balaenopteridae; genus Balaenoptera; species Balaenoptera acutorostrata. Next base: position 30,343,295 of record NC_080076.1, on the reverse strand, counting down.
ATACCACATCTTAAACCAATCATATGTTGACGGACATTTAAATTGCTTTCATGTATTGGCTATTTTAAATAGTGCTGCTATGAACATTAGGGTGACTATGTCTTTTCAAATTAAAGTTTTCATCTTTTCCAGACTGATACTCAGAAGTGGGATTTCTGGATCATAGGTTAGCTCTATTTTTAGTTTTTTAAGGAGTCTCCATACTATTTTCCATTGTGGCTGCACCAATTTACATTCTTACCAACAGTGTACAAGGGTTCCCTTTTCTCCGTACCCTCTCCAACATTTGTTATTTGTAGACTTTTTGATGATAGCCATTCTGACTGATGTGAGGTGACCTCATTATGGTATTGATTTTCATTTCAATGATAACTAGTGATGTTGAGCATCTTTTCATGTGCCTGCTGGCCATCTGTATGTCATCTTTGGAGAAATATCTGTTTAGGTCTTCTGCCCAATTTTTGATTGTTTTTTTGTTTTATTGATATTGAGTTATATGAGCTGTTTATATATTGGAAATTAAGTCTTTGTTGGTCACATCATTTGCAAATATTTTCTTTCATTCAGTAGTTGTCTTTTCATTTTGTTGATGGTTTCCTCTGCTGTGCAAAGCTTTTAACTTTGATTAGGTTCCATTTGTTTTTATTTCTTTTGTCTTGGGAGACTGATCTAAGAAAATATTGCTAAGATTTATGTCCAAGAATGTTTTGACTATGTTCTCTTTTAGTAGTTTTATGACATCATGTTTTACATTTAAGTCTTGAAGCCATTTTGAGTTTATGTTTGTGTATGGTGTGAGGGAGTGTTCTAATTGCATTGATTTACATGTAGCTGTCGAGCTTTCCCAAAACCACTTGCTTGAAGAGACGGTCTTTTCTCCATTGTATATTCTTGCTTTCTTTGTCAAAGATTAATTGACCTTAGGTGTATGGGTTTATTTCTGGCTCTCTATTCTATTCCATTGATCTATATGTCTGTTTTTGTGCCAATACCATTGTGTTTTGATTACTGTAGCTTTGTAATATTGTCTGAAGTCTGGAAGGGTTATGCCTCTAGCTTTGTTCTTTTTCCTAAGTATTGCTTTGGCAATTCTGGGTCTTTTGTTGTCCCACATAAATTTTAGGATTATTTGTTCTACTTCTGTGAAAAATGTCATGGGTATTTTGGTAGGGATCACATTAACTATGTAATTTGCTTTGGATATTATGGCCATTTTAACAATATTAATTCTTCCAATCCAAGAGCATGAGATTTTTTTTCCATATCTTTGAATCATATTCAATTTACTTTATCAATATTTTATAGTTTTCAGTGTATAGGTCTTTCACCTCTTTGGTTAAGTTTATTCCTAGGTATTTCTTGACTCAATTTTAAATGAGATTTTTGTTTTATCCTGTAAATAAGCACTCTTAAAGGTACATCACTGAACTTATAACATGTTGCAGGATGGGAAATGGTATGGAAATTTCTCCTAAAGTTCAGAGAAAGAATCCCTGGAGGAATGACTCTCAAATAGTGAAAAACAAAATCCAGAAACTGAGGATCTGATAGTAAATTTTTAAAATAATTTGAAGCTGAGAGTTTTTGAAACTCAAATCCCTCATCAGTCCTACTTGTCAGCAGGTTATCTCCTCTGTGGTATTATTGAAAATGCTTCAGGAAGCCCTATGTAAAGAATAACCCTCCCCCAGTTCTCATGAACTGAAAATTCCATTATCAGAGTTTTATTACTTAGATATTTAACTACAAATGCTGGGAAGAAAAATAACTATGTTATTGTGAGTTATGACCATCGTGAAATGATGGGCCTTATGATACCCTATAATTTTGAAATTCTGTAATTGTATTATTAGACCTTAGTAGAAACAAAAGTGTCTGAGGATAAGTTTTGATTGTAGAAAGAAGGGGTCTGGGTTCCCAAGAAACATAGTATGAGCAAGGTAGAAAGAATACAAAAACAACTTTGTCAACTTTACATTTTACCTAGGGCCAGCCCTTCCTTGATGCACTGAATCATTCAAGTACCAGAAATCCCAGAAATAAGGCCATAGCATAAAGAAGAAACATTAACCCTCAAACTTGATTTTGATTTCAAAAGATTCACTTAAAAAATGGCTGCAAATACAAAACCAATATTAACTTTAAAAAACGTCAGGAAAAAATGCTTAAATAATTACTATGGTCAGTTTTGGAAATGTCAGCTTTGATACCAAATGAATAAGGGAAACAAAGACAAATCAGAAATTTTAAAATGTCTCAAGCTTATTCCCTCGGAATAAGATATTTTACCCCTCATTACTAGGGTTGTTTTTGACCTCAATTTAATTTAGCAGTGAGGATGATTCTCCTAATCCCTGAAAAATTATCCTGAACTCTATCAGACCTCATTGTCTTCCCCTAAATCAGCTTTATTTCCTCTGGCACATTAGACATCTATCAACTGTGAACTTGAGCTAGTCACTGCTTCCTCAGAGATGAAGTTCTGACCTCTCCCCCACCTCCATCTCATACCTGACCAATCAATTGAGAAGGGGATAATTAAATGACATTTACACCTTTAAAAAATAAAAATATTTCCAAGTGTTTCCAGTTTCAGTTTCCCACTCTCTTTCTCCAGTATCCATTACTTTATATTAATTTGGTGGAACGTAGCAGTGGGATCATTTATTAAGGATGACACAGTAACTAGTACTATAATGTGCTTTAGTGAGTATTGCGGAATTCTTCTTCAGTAATTTTTATAAGTCTGGACAAATAAGATGAAAAGAAATGCCCAGAGCAGGTGGGTGCTTAACAGTGACTTATTACTCTAGTGATGCACAGTTTATGGCAACTCAGTGCACAGCGTGATTTCATCTCCAAGTGATATTCTTATGAAACTGCTATCATTCTGTCATGAATAATTGATCTTCATACTGTTCGGGAAAAAAACAACAGATGTGATAAACAATGCAATGATGTGACAAAGAGAGAGTTTATAGTTTATTATTTTACTGCCTACTATTTCACCATTTGTGAATATGCCGTAGGCACCATCACACAATTACTGTATGAGTGTGTAAACTGCATGACAAGAAAAAGATTATAATTAAGTGATTTAGCCCTAACTTTGCAATGACCCCTCTGGGTTTTGTGGGAAAAACTCTCTCTAAGAGAATGCACAGACGAGTGATGACTCTTGTTGGAACTGTACAATTAGCAGAGCTTCTTTTTGTTCCTTCTCCATTTCTATTTCAACTTTCTTCTCACAGTTGATGTCCTGTGTGCCCCAAGAGACCATTCACCTGTGCAACCATTAGTCCAGCTCAAAGCTCTAACTGCAGGGATTCCACCCAACCATTCTTGCCAACTGTGGTTACTTATTTAAAATTTACTCTTCTTTCTGTCCATCAATCAAAATCTTATTATCTCTTCCTGTTTTATTGCGTTAGCTCTTAGGAGGAAAGTAATACGATTAAAATAAACCCAATTAAAACCAGCATCATGATGGCTGGTAACTTACTGCTGACACAGATAATTGAAATAATTTTTTTCTACAAAATAAATTTGAAATGTGACAAAGACCCTGTCAGGTTTCATTAATCTACCTAAGCTACACATTTCTGATGTCTCTTGAAAATCATACCTTCCATTAGGATAATTTTCTTTTCTAGAGGTCTTGGCAAAGGATGGAAATTCTTTTAAAAGATTCAGGAAGAAATTATAAAAAGAACTGTTCCTAAATTTTTGAATATGTGATTCAATAGGAAGTAGGAGGAAGTTTTTCTAGATAAAATTCTAGAAACCAATGTTAAGGAAAGTAGCATGTAAAATGAGAAAATAAAAATAAGTAAATTTAAAAAGGAAAGGTGGGGGGAGACGCAAAGAGAAGAAAGAAAAAAAGGAAAAGAAGAAGAGAACTCTCAGTAGATGTCTGGCAGGGCATAAAAGGGCCAAATTCACTCATAAAGTTGACTCTAAGAACATTCTAAATTTCAGCTATGAGAACTGGGTCCATTCTATAGGATTCACATATTATAGCTTCCCTAGTATTCAATAGTCATTCAGCCAATCTCAATGTGGTGCCTATAATATGCCAAGCATTCTTTTATGTACTGAGTTGGCAGCAATAAAGAAAAGTAAGATAAAAAGTCTAGCCCTCAGATAGCATGTATTCTAGTGGGAGAGACAAATAACTAAGATAAAGAACTAAAATATTTCCCATCCAGTCATTAAACAAATAAACAAGCAAATAACAAGTCTTGGAGGGGAATTCTAGTACCCAGTTTCTACAATATGTTATCTAAAATGTCTAGTTCTTAACAAAAAATTATATAATAACCAAACAAACAGAAAACTATGACCCATACACTGGAAAAAATTAGGCAATGGAAACTGCCTATGAGAGTGACCAGATGTTTGATTAAACAGGAAGAAACATCAAAGTAGATGTTATAAATATGTTTAAAGAACTAAGGGAAACCATGGTTAAAGAAGTAAAGGGGAGACCTTAAGGTGACCGAGGAGTAAGAAGTGGAGATCACCATCCTCTTCACAAATATATCAGAAATACATCTACATATGGAACAACTCCTACAGAACACTTACTGAACGCTGGCAAACTTCAGACTTCCCAAAAGGCAAGAAACTCCCCACATACCTGAGTAGGGCAAAAGAAAAGAGAAAAAACAGAGACCAAAGAATAGGTACAGGACCTGCATCTCTGGGAAGGAGCTGTGAAGGAGGAAAATTTTCCACACACTAGGAAGCCCTTTCACTGGTGGAGACAGGGGGTGGTGGGGAGAAGCTTGGGAGCCACAGAGGAGAGCGCAGCAACAGGTGTGCAGAGGGCAAAGTGGAGAGATTCCTGCAGAGAAGATCACTGCCAACCAACACTCACCAGCTTGAGAGGCTTGTCTTCTCACCTGCCAGGGCAGTGGGGGCTGGGAGTTGAAGCTTGAGCTTCGGAGGTGAAATCCCAGGGAGGGGACTGGGGTTGGCTGTGTGAACACAGCCTGAAGGGGGCAAGTGTGCCATAGCTAGCCAGGAGGGAGTCCAGGAAAAAGTCTGGAACTGCCTAAAAGGCAAGAGACCCTTATTTCGGGGTGCATGAGGAGAGGGGATTCATAGCACCACCTAAATGAGCTCTAGAGAAGGGCATAAGCCATGGCTATCAGCGCAGACACCAGAGATGGGCATGAAATGCTAAGACTGCTGCTGCCGCCACCAAGAAGTTTGTGTGCAAGCACAGGTCACTATCCACACCACCCCTCCCAGGAGCCTGTGCAGACCACCACTGCCAGGGTCCCGTGATCCAGGGACAACTTCCCTGGGAGAACACATGGCACACCTCAGGCTATTGCAATGTCACGCCAGCCTCTGCTGCCACAGGTTCGCCCCACATTCTGTACCCCTCCCTTCCCCCGACCTGAGTGAGCCAGAGCCCCCTAATCACCTGCTACTTTAACCCTGTCCTGTCTGAGCAAAGTACAGATGCCCTCAGGTGACCTACATGCAGAGGCAGTTTCAAATCCAAAGCTGAACCCCCGAAGTTGTGTGAAAAAAGAAAAGGAAGGAAAATTTCTCCTAGCAGCTTCAGAAGCAGTGGATTAAATCTCCACAATCAACTAGATGTACCCTGCATCTCTGGAATACCTGAATAGACAAAAAATCATCCCAAAATTGAGGTGGTGGACTTTGGGAGCACATGTAGACTTGGGGTTTGCTTTCTGCATCTAATTTGTTTCTGGTTTTATGTTTATCTTAGTTTAGTATTTAGAGTTTATTATCATTGGTAGATTTGTTAACTGATTTGGTTGCTCCCTTCCTTTTTCTTTTTCATATATAGATATACATATATTTATACTTTTTCTCTTTTTGTGAGTGTGTATTTGTATGCTTCTTTGTGTGAGTTTGCCTGTATAGCTTTGCTTTCACCATTTGTCCTAGGGTTTTGTCTGTCCGTTATTGGTTTTTTTTAGTACAGTTCTTAATGCTTGTTATAATTGGTGGATTAGTTTTTGGTTTGGTTGCTCTCTCCTTTCTCTGCTTCTTTTTTATTCCTTTTTTATTACTTTTTAATTCTTTTTATTTTTAAGAATTAAAAATATTTTTTCTAAAAACTTTATTTTATTTTATTTTTTTCTGTTTTCTTCTAAGCCATGCAGTTGAGAGGGTCTTGGTGTTCTGACTGGCTGTCAGGACTGTGCCTCTGAGGTGGGAGAGCTGAGTTCAGGACACTGGTCCACCGGAGACCTCCCAGCTCCACATAGTATCAAATGGCAAAAGCTCTCCCAGAGATCTCCCTCTCAACGCTAACACCCAGCTCCACTCAACGACCAGCAAGATATAGTACTGGACACCCTATGCCAAACAAATAGCGAGATAGGATGACTACCACACTCATTAGCAGAGAGGCTGCGTAAAATCATAATAAGGTAACAGACACCACAAAACACACCACTGGATGCGGTCCTGCCACCAGAAAGACAAGATACAACCTCATCATCAGAGCACAGGCACAAGGCCCCTCCATCAGGAAGCCTACAGAACTCACTGAACCAACCTTAAACACTGGGGGCAGACAACAAAAACAACAGGAACTACAAACCTGAAACCTGTTGAAAGGAGACCCCAAACACAGTAAGTTAAGCAAAATGAGAAGACAGAAACACACAACAGATGAAGGAGCAAGGTAAAAAACCATCAGACCAAACAAATGAAGAGGAAATAGGCAGTCTATCTGAAAAAGAATTCAGAGTAATGATAGTAAAGATATCCAAAACCTTGGAAACAGAATGGAGAAAATACAAGAAACGTTTAACAAAGAACTAGAAGAACTAAAGAGCAAACAAACAATAATGAAAAACAGGATAAATGAAGTTAAAAGTTCTCTGGAAGGAATCAATAGCAGAATAACTGAGGCAAAAGAACGGATAAGTGACCTGGAAGATAAAATAGTGGAAATAACTACCACACAGCAGAATAAAGAAAAAAAGAATGAAAAGAATTGAGGTCAGTCTCAGAGACCTCTGGGAAAACATTAAACACATCAACATTCGAATTATAGGGCTCCCAGAGAAGTAGAGAAAAAGAAAGGAATGGAGAATATATTTGAAGAGATTATAGTTGAAAACTTCCCTAATACGGGAAAGGAAATAATCAAGTCCAGGAAGCACAGAGAGTCCAACACAGGATAATTCCAAGGAGAAACATGCCAAGACACATATTAATCAAAATATCAAATATTAATACAAAGAAAAAATATTAAAAGCAACAAAGGAAAAACAATAAATAACACACAAGGGAATCCCCACAAGGTTAACAGCTGAACTTTCAGCAGAAACTCTGCAAGCCAGAGGGGAGTAGCAGGACATATTTAAAGTGATGAAAGGGAAAAACCTACAACCAAGATTACTCTACCCAGCAAGGATCTCTTTCAGATTTGATGGAGAAATTAAAAATTTAGAGAAGCAAAAGCTAAGAGAATTCAACACCACCAAACCAGCTTTACAACAGATGCTAAAGGGACTTCTCTAGGCAAGAAACACAAGAGAAGGAAAAGGCCTACAATAACAAACCCAAAACAATAAAGAAAACGTTAGGAGGGACATACATATCAAAATTACCTTAAATGTAAATGGCTTAAATGTTCCAATCAAAAGACAGAGACTGGGTGAATGGATACAAAAACATGACCTGTGTATATGATGTGTACAAGTGATCTATTTCAGACCTAAGGACACATAGAGACTGAAACTGAGGGGATGGAAAAAGATACTCCATACAAAAAGAAATCAAAAGAAAGCTGGAGTAGCAATTCTCATGTCACACAAATAGACTTTAAAATAAAGACTATTACAAGAGACAAAGAAGAACACTACATAATGATCAAGGGATCGATCCAAGAAGAACATATAACAATTGTAAATATTTATGTACCCAACATAGGAACCCCTCAAAACATAAGGGAAAGGCTAACAGCCATAAAAGAGGAAATCGACAGTAACACAATCATAGTAGGGGACTCCTTTAACACCCGACTCTCACCAATGGATAGAACATTCAAAATGAAAATAAACAAGAAAACACAAGATTTAAATGATACATTAAACAAGCTGCACATAATTGATATTTATAGGACATTAAGTCCAAAAACAACAGAATACACTTTCTTCTCAAGGGTTCATGGAACATTCTCCAGGATAGATCATATCTTGGATCACAAATCAAGCCTTGGTAAATTTAAGAAAATTGAAATTGTATCAAATATCTTTTCCAACCACAACCCTATGAGACTAGATATCAATTACGGGAAAAAAATCTGTAAACAATAAAACACAGGGAGGCTAAACAATATGCTATTAAATAACCAGGTGATCAATGAAGAAATCAAAAATTACCTAGAAACAAATGACAATGAAAACATGATGATCCAAAACCTATGGGATGCAGCAAAAGCAGTTCGAAGAGGGAAGTTTATAGCAATGCAAGCCTACCTCAAGAAACAAGAAACATCTCAAATAAACAACCTAACCTTACACCTAAAGCAATTAGAGAAAGAAGAACAAAAAAAACCCAAAGTTAGAAGAAGGAAAGAAATCATAAAGATCAGATCGAAATAAATGAAAAAGAAATGAAGGAAACAATAGCAAATATCAATAAAACTAAAAGCTGGTTCTTGGAGAAGATAAATAAAATTGATAAACCATTAGCCAGACTCATCAAGAAAAAAAGGGAGAAGACTCAAATCAATAGAATTAGAAATGAAAAAGAAGAAGTAACAACTGACTCTGCAGAAATACAAAGGATCATGAGAGATTACTACAAGCAACTATATGCCAATAAAATGGACAAGCTGGAACAAATGGACAAATTCTTAGAAAAGCACAACCTTCCAAGATTGAACCAGGAAGAATTAGAAAATATAAATAGACCAATCACAAGCACTGAAATTGGACAAATTCTTAGAAAAGCACAACCTTCCAAGACTGAACCAGGAAGAATTAGAAAATATAAACAGACCAATCACAAGCACTGAAATTGCGACTCTGATTAAAAATCTTCCAACAAACAAATTCTCAGGACCAGATGGATTTGCAGGCAAATTCTATCAAACATTTATAGAAGAGCTAACACCCATCCTTCTCAAACCTTCCAAAATATAGCAGAAGGATGAACACTCCCAAACTCATTCTATGAGGCCACCATCACCCTGCTACCAAAACCAGACAAAGATGTCACAAAGAAAGAAAACTACAGCCCAATATCACTGATGAACATACATGCAAAAATACTCAACAAAATACTAGTAAACAGAATCCAAGAGCACATTAAAAGGATCATACACCATGATCAAGTGGGGTTTCTCTCAGGAATGCAAGGATTCTTCAATCTATGCAAATCAATCAATGTGAAAAAACATATTAACAAATTGAAGGTGAAAAACCATATGATCATCTCAATAGATGCAGAAAAAGCTTTCAACAAAATTCAACACCCTTTTGTGATAAAAACCCTCCAGAAAGTAGGCATAGAGTGAACTTACCTAAACATAATAAAAGCCGTATATGACAAACCCACAGCAAACATCATTCTCAATGGTGAAAAACTGAAACCATTTTTTCTAAGATCAGGAACAAGACAAGGTTGTCCACTCTCACCACTATTATTCAACATAGTATTGGAAGTTTTAGCCACAGCAATCAGAGAAGAAAAAGAAATAAAAGGAATCCAAAATCAGAAAAGAAGAAGTAAAGCTGTCACTGTCTGCAGATGACATTATACTATATATACCATGTTCTTGGATTGGAAGAATCAACATTGTGAAGATGACGATACTACCCAAAGCAATCTACAGATTCAGTGCAATCCTTATCAAACTACCAATGCCTTTTTTCACAGAACTAGAACAAAAAATGTCCCAATTTGTATGGAAACACAAAAGACCCTGAAGAGCCAAAGCAATCTTGAAAAAGAAAAACAGACCTGGTGCAATCAGGATCCCAGACTTCAGACTATACTACAAAGCTACAATAATTAAGACAGTATGGTACTGGCACAAAAACAGAAATATAGATCAATGGAACAGGATAGAAAGTCCAGAGATTAAACCCATGCACATATGGTCACTTTATTTTTGGTAAAGGTGGCAAGAATATAGAATGGAGAAAAGACAGCCTCTTCAATAAGTGGTGCTGGGAAAACTGGGTAGCTACATGTAAAAGAATGAAATTAGAACACTCCCTAACACCATACACAAAAATAAACTCAAAATGGCTTAAAGACGTAAATGTAAAGCAAGACACTATAACACTCTTAGAGGAAAACATAGGCAGAAAACTCTATGACATTAATCACAGCTAGATCCTTTTTTGACCCACCTCCTAGAGAAATGGAAATAAAAACAAAAATAAACAAATGGGTCCTACTGAAACTTAAAAACTTTTGCACAGCAAAGGAAACCATAAACAAGATGAAAAGACAACCCTCAGAATGGGATAAAATATTTGCAAACAAGATAACTGACAAATGATTAATCTCCAAAATTTACAAGCAGCTTATGCACCTCAATATCAACCAAACAAACAAATTGGGCAGAAGACCTAAATAGACATTTCTCCAAAGAAGATATACAGATCACCAGCAAACACATGAAAAAATGCTCAACTTCACTAATCATTAGAGAAATGCAAATCAAAACTGCAATGAGGTATCTCCTCACACCAGTCAGAATGGCCATCATCAAAAAACCTACAAACAGTAAATGCTGGGGAGGGTTTGTAGAAAAGGGAACCCTCTTGCATTGTGGGTGGGAATATAAATTGACACAGCCACTATGGAGAACAGTTTGGAGGTTCCTTAAAAAACTAAAAAACTAAAAATAGAACTACCACATGACCCAGCAATCACACTAGTGGGCATATACCCTTAGAAAACCATAATTCAAAAAGAGTTATGTACCACAGTGTTCATTGCTGCTCTATTTACAATAGCCAGGACATGGAAGCCACCTAAACGTCCATCAACAGATGACTGGATAAAGAAGATGTGGCACATATATACAATGGAATATTACTCAGCCATGAAAAGAAATGAAATTGAGTTATTTTTAGTGAAGTGAATGGACCTAGAGTCTGTCATACAGAGTGGAGTACGTATGAAAGAGAAAAACAAATATCATATGCTAACACATATATATAGAATCTTAAAAGAAAAAATAAGTTTCTGAAGAACCTAGGGACAGGACAAGAATAAAGACACAGATGTAGGGAATGGACTTGAGGACACGGGGAATGGCAAGGGTAAGGTGGGACTAAGTGAGGGAGTGGCATGGATATATATACACTACCAAATGTAAAATAGATAGCTAATTTGAAGCAGCCGCATAGCACAGGGAGATCAGCTCGGTGCTTTGCCACCACCTAGATGGGTGGGATGTGGAGGGTGAGAGAGAGAAGCAAGAGGTAGGATATATGGGCATATATGTGTATGTATAGCTGATTCACTTTATTATAAAGTAGAAAGTAACACACCTTTGTAAAGCAATTATACTCCAATAAAGGTGTTAAAAAAAAGTAACGGAAGGTATGAAGACAATGTCATATCACATAGAGAGTATAAAGATATAGACTCTATAATAAAGAAGCAAATGGATACTCTGGAGTTGAAAAGTATAAAAACTGAAATGAAAATTTCTTTAGAGTGGCTCAACAGCACATTTGAAGTGATATAAGAAAGAATTAGCAGACATGCTGATTGAACAATAGACTAGTCAATCCAAAGAAATGGAAAATAATAGGAAAAATGAACAGAGTGTCAGAGAAATGTGGAATGCAAATAAATATGACCACATCCCTATACTGAGAGTTCCAAAAAGAGAGGAGTGAGTGAAAGGAATACAAAGAAATATTCCATTAAATAACAGTCAAAATGTTCTCAAATTGTAAGAAAAACAATTACCTCTTATGGTAAACTCAATAAACTCTAAGTAGAATAAATATAAGGGATACATAAACAGAGACATCACCATAAAAATGCTGAAAGCCAAAAGCAAGGAGAAAATCCTGAAAGCAGAGAGCAAAATGACTCATCACTCACAAGGCAGCTCTAGTAAAACTGGCAGCTGATTTCTCATCAAAACCAAAGTGCAAGGCAAAGTAGAAGGCAGTGGGATAACATATTCAACGTGTTATACAACAACAACAACTACAACAAAAACATTAATCCTATAACCAACAAAACTGTCCTTCAAATATGAAGGTGAAATAAAGACATTTCCAGATAAACAAAAACTGACAGCATGTATTCATAGCTGACCCACCTTACAATATATGTATGTCTATATATATCAGATATGTTCTATGTGCAATTGAGAAATTATAGATAGATACATAGATAGATGATAGATACAGATAGATGATAGATGGATAGATAGATAGATATAGATAGATAGATAGATAGATAGATAGATAGATGATAGATAGATAGATAGGTAGATAGATAGATGAGATAATTATAATAAAAAACTGTCTCACATGATTTTGAATGCTGACAAGTCCCAAGATCTGAAGAGTGAATAGGCAGGCTGGAAACCCAGGAGAGCTGATGGTTTAGGTCCAGTCTAAATGTGCAGTTGGTATAGTTCCCATCCAAAGTCTGGCAGGCTAGTGCCCTGTGAAAAATCCATTTTTCAGTTTAGGTCGAAGGCTAGGAAAAAACAAAAAAAATCCCCAGTGTTCCAGTTTGAAGGCTGTCAGGCAGAAAGTGTTCTCTTAGAGGAGAGTCAGCCTTTTTGTTCTGTTCAGGCCTTCAAATGATTGGATCAGGTCACTCACATTAAGAAGGGTAATCTGCTTTACTTAGTTTACTGATTTAAATGTTAATCTCATTCAATAACACCCTCATAGAAACACCCAGAATAATTTTTGACCAAATATCTGGGCATCCCATGGCCCAGTCAAGTTGACACGTAAAATTAACCATCACAACATATAACATATATAGATATTGAATTAGTATTAAAAAAAAAAAACCAAACTACCCACTAAGAAATGCTCAGACCCAGGAGGCTTCACTGGTTAATATCAATGCTTTACAAATTCTTCCAAAAAGTAGAATAAGGAATATTTCCCAAATCATTTTAAGGCCAGTAATACCCTGATACCAAAATGACACGCTAGATTATATGATTCCTTTTATATAAAATGTCCAGAATAGGCAAATGCACACAGAAAGTAGATTAGTGATTGCTGTGGGCTAGGAGGCTGTGAGATGGGGAGATATAGCTATAAGATATGGCTCCCTTTCTTTTTGAGGTGACATTCTAAAATTTTGACGATGGTTGCATACATCTGTAAGCATAATAAAAAACATTGAATTATTCAATTTAAATAGATGGACTGTATGGTATGCATTATTTTTCATTAAATCTGCTAAAAAAGAGAGAAAGAAAATGGGGAGAGATGCTGAACTGATGCCCTGTTAGAAGCATGAAAGGACACCCATAGAAACAGGAAGGCAGAGACCAGGGAGTGTGCAGATGTAGTGGTAGTAGCAAGTGAATCAGATCCACAGAAGCTCCATGCATATTCTTCTGATGCTACCGTGATGGTGAAGATCATTTTTCTTCAAGATATGATTTGGACATGGCTTCCCTAAGCCCTCCTCATATCTGATATAAGAACTTTGGCACCGTATGCCCTACATGTAGAAAAGAACCCCCTGGCCCAGGTCCAAGGGATTGCATATTAATATCATCTCAGGAGGCCTCCCTGATGAAAGAAGTCAATCAGAAAGGGATGTAGTATCATGTGGTCTCTTCCAGTGTAATATGTTTCCCTATATAGATATTGAGAACTATTCAGAGCATGCAGGCATTATAACCTAGTTCACTGCTTACCTAGGGATCTATACCTACTGTCTCCATCCCTCTATTTTCTCAAATAAAAATAATGATAAGGTCCATTTCATAGGTTTCTGTGAAGATCAAATTTAAAAATACATTTAAAGCACTTTTAACAAGTGCATGACCCTTTGAAAGTGTTTAAAGAGAACCTTTGTTATTATTATTCTAATAACAGTAGTAAACAAATGATGAATAATCAGTTGATATCTGCTTAAGGGAAAATCTTTGAATGTGAGTTACAATTTAACGAGGTTATCATCTGCTCGTATGTCTCAAGACTCAGAGTTTGGCTCTGCACTCTTCAATAGTTTTAAATTATTGCATAAATCATTAGAATGATCCTGGATTAAATACAGAGATGCTATATAACTAGAATATGTGCTTAATATATGACATGATACCTTCAAGGTTCAACTGCTTCTCAACACACTGGGTGAAATAAAACAAACTAGTTTTAAATTTAAGAGAATAACATGATATTTTTAAAATACAGCCGTTGGATGGAAACTTAGCAACAGCATGCAATTGTAGAAAAGCAACAAATTTGCTGGCAGGTATATGGGTGTGGATTCTGTCTTTATTGGTAAAAAATTGTGAAATCTGGGCAATTTAACCTATTGAGTCTCTTCATCTGTAAAGTAAATGTAATCAGAAAAGCAGATTTCTTCCCTCAATTTCTAGAGGTTACTTACACGGGATATTGTTTTCTTTTTCCTCACAGAAAATAATAATAGCAATAATAATTATCAGTTTAGCTGTACCTGTCATCAATACATTCAGCTGCAAATTTCACTAATGTGGCTGAAATACATAAGGTGTAACTGTTTGTAATATGTAACCTATATGAACTAAGTAATCTGCTTCATGGATTAAGATTTCTAGGAGCAGGCCTCCCAGGAATGGTTCTGTGTCTCAGTGATTTCATTAAAGGCAATGGGCTCCTTCTATTTTCCCATCTGCAAACCTTAGCATAGGGCTTTCATCTACTAGGCCACAAAATACATGCTGTACCTCCAGGCATCAGATGCCCATCCCAGGCAGGAAGAAGGTAAGGGACAAAGAGAGGAGCATGTCAGGCAAGCCTGTCCATTTTAAAGAGAGTGCCCAAGAACCCAGTGACTTTCCCTTACGGCACACTGGGGGAAATTGTCAACAGGCTACTGCTAGCTCTAAGGTTGCTGGGGAACTGAGAGAGAGAGCTGAGGAATCAACCAACCAACAATGGGTGTTTTAGTAATAAGTAGTTTTAAGCATTATATATGTATACTAATTCATTTATTCCTCACAACTCCATTTTACAAATGAGGAAACTGAGGCACAGAGAGGTTAAGTCACTTGTCCAAGGCCACCCTCAGGAGCACTACTAGTAGGTATAGTGCCTTGTTCAAATTTGAAAAACTGCCCCCTCACTTAATTACTAAAATTCACACTTTCCTCTTTGCTAACTCAGTCTTACATCAAGGTTGATGTCTCAGTGATTATTTCTGTCCCTAGTCTCACCCTTGGCTTGAGAGCCTTTGTGCAAAACACAACCTTAAAAACTTTACATCAGAGCTTGGGTCACACTGGCCACTGGAGTAAAAAATTTCCCTGAGGGGTCAGACACCAGAACCACCCTCTCAACCAACATATTTCAGCTGCCATTCTAAGTTTATATATAGGAAAGGAGTGTGACATGCTTCCTGGAAGTGTTATTTAGCTCAAGGAACAGGAAAAAATATTTTAAAACCTCTGCTACATCCATTGGGATTGACATATGTACACTACCATGTGTAAAACAGATAGCTAGTGGGAACATGCTGTATAACGCAGGGAGCTCAGCTCAGTGCTCTGTGGTACCTAAGTGGGTGGGATGGCGGGGGTGAGAGGGAGGTCCAAGAGGGAGGGGATATATGTATACATATAGCTGATTCACTACGTTGTACAGCAGAAACTAACACAACATTGTAAAGCAACTATACCCCAATTTAAAAACAAAAACAAAAATCTGCTACATCCTAGTATAGTTATCAATATATGGTGATTGAATAATGGCCATAATTTTTAAAACAAGTTCACAGGGGGCAAATTCTGGAAGTCAAAGGCCAAACAACAGTTGGGACTAAAATATAGTAATGTAAAGCAGTAATATAAAACAGTATCTTTGTGAGCAGAACCTGTTGCAGTCAGGTTTGTATTCTTTCTTAATATGGTGACAGCCTCTCTTGCCTCAGGATTAATGTAACTCTTTTCTTAAATTTATTGAGGAATAATTGTCAAATATAATTGTATATATTTAAAGTCTACAACGTGATGATTTGATGTACACAATCATTGTAGAATAATTATCAAAATCAAGATGATTAACACATCTATCACCTCACATAGTTAACATAGGCATCTGTGTGAGTGTGTGTGTGTGTGTGTGTGTGTGCTGAGAATGCTTAAGATCTACTCTCAACAACTTTCAAGTATACGATACAGTATTTTTAAGTCTCTAATGTACATTAGATCTTCAGAAATTATTCTTCTTAAAATTGAAAATCTGTGCCCTTCGACCTACATCATTCCATTTCCCCCTACCCCCAGGCCCTGGCAACCACCATTCTATTCTCTGATTTATGAAATCAGCATTTTTTTAGATTGCACATATAAGTGATACCATATAGTTTTTGTCTTTCCTTTTCTAGCTTATTTCAAATAGTATAATGCCCTCCAGAATAATCCATGTTGTCACAAATGAGAAGATTTGTTTCTTTTTATGGCTAATATTCCATTATATATTTATCTATCTATATCTATCTATCTATCTATCATCTATCTCACATTTTCTTTATACATTCATCCACTGAATGACATTTAAATTTAGATTGTTTTCATATCTTGGCTATTGTGAATAATGCTACAATGAACATGAGTATGCAGACATCTCTTCTAGATACTGTATTCAATTCATTCAGATACGTAACCAGAAGTAGGATTGCTGGATCATATGCTATGATGATATATGAATCATTTTTGAGGAAGCACCATACTCTTTTCCATAATGGCTGTATCATTTTATATTCTCACCAATAATGTATAAAGGTTCCCTTTTTTCCACATCCTTGCCAACATTTGCTACCTCTTGTCTTTTTGATAATAGCCATCATAATAGGTGTGAGATGATATCTCAGTATGATTTTTTTTAACATTTTTATTGGAGTATAATTGCTTTACAATGGTGTGCTAGTTTCTAATTTATAACGAAGTGAGTCAGCTATACATATACATATATCCCCAAATCACCATCCTCTTGGGTCTCCCTACCACACTCCCTATCCCACCCATCTAGGTGGTCACAAAGCACCGAGCTGATCTCCATGTGCTATGCGGCTGCTTCCCACTAGCTATCTATTTTACATTTGGTAGTTTATACATATCCATGCCACTCTCTCACTTTGTCCCAGCTTACCCTTCCCCCTCCCCATGTCCTCAAGTCCATTCTCTGTGTCTGCGTCTTTATTCCTGTCCTGTCCCTAGGTTCTTTGGAACCTTTTTTTTTTTTTTTAGACTCCATATATATGTGTTAGCATATGGCATTTGTTTTTCTCTTTCTGACGTACTTCACTCTGTATGACAGACTCTAGGTCCATCCAGCTCACTACAAATAACTCAATTTTGTTTCTTTCTATGACTGAGTAATATTCCATTGTATATATGTGCCACATCTTCTTTATCCATTCATCTGTTGATGGACACATAGGGTGCTTCCATGTCCTGACTAATGTAAATAGTGCTGCAATGAACATTGTGGTACATGAATCTTTTTGAGTTATGGTTTTCTCAGGGTATATGCCTAGTGGTGGGATTGCTGGGTCATTTGGAAGTTGTAGTTTTAGTTTTTTAAGGAACCTACAAACTGTTCTCCATAGTGGCTGTATCAATTTACATTCTCACTAACAATGCAAAAAGGTTCCCTTTTCTACACACCCTCTCCAGCATTTACTGTTTGTAGATTTTCTGATTATGGCCATTCTGACTGGTGTGAGGTGATACCTCATTGTAGTTTTGATTTGCATTTCTCTAATGATTAGTGATGTTGATCATCCTTTCATGTATTTGTTGTCAATCTGTATATCTTCTTTGGAGAAATGTGTATTTAGGTCTTCTGCCCAATTTGTTTGTTTGTTTGTCTAATATTGAGCTTTATGAGCTGCTTGTAAATGTTGGAGATTAATAATTTGTCAGTTGCATCATTGGCAAATATTTTATCCCATTCTGAGGGTTGTCTTTTCTTCTTATTTATGGTTTCCTTTGCTGTGCAAAAGCTTTTAAGTTTCATTAGATCCCATTTGTTTATTTTTGTTGCTATTTCCATTTCTCTAGGAGGTGGGTCAAAAAGGATCTTGCTGTGATTTATGTCATAAAGTTTTCCGCCTATGTTTTCCTCTAAGAGTGTTATAGTGTCTGGCTTTACATTTACATCTTTAATCCATTTTAAGTTTATTTTTGTGTATGGTGTTAGGGAGTGTTCTAATTTCATTCTTTTACATATAGCTGCCCACTTTTCCCAGCACCACTTATTGAAGAGGCTGTCTTTTCTCCATTCAATATTCTTGCCACCTTTATCAAAAATAAAGTTACCATATGTGGGTGGGTTTATCTCTGGGCTTTCTATCCTGTTCCACTGATCTATATTTCTGCTTTTGTGCCAGTACCATACTGTCTTAATTACTGTAGCTTTGTAGTATAGTCTGAAGTCAGGAAGCCTGATTCCTCCTGCTCCGTTTTTCTTTCTCAAGATTGCTTTGGCTATTCGGGGTCTTTTGTGTTTCCACACAAATTGTGAAAGTTTTTGTTCTAGTTCTGTGAAAAATGCCAGTGGTAGTTTGATAAAGATTGCATTGAATCTGTAGATTGCTTTGGGTAGTGGAGTCATTTTCACAATGTTGATTCTTCCAATCCAAGAACATGGTATATATCTCCATCTATTTGTATCATCTTTAAATTCTTTCATCAGTTTCTTATAATTTTCTGCATTCAGGTCTTTTGTCTCCTTAGGTAGGGTTATTTCTTGATATTATATTTTTTTGTTGTAGTGGAAAATGGGAGAGTTTTCTTAATTTCACTTTCAGATTTTTCATCATTAGTGTATAGGAATGCAAGAGATTTCTGTGCATTAATTTTGTATCCTGCTACTTTACCAAATTCATTGATTAGCTCTAGTAGTTTTCTGGTAACATCTTTAGGATTCTCTATGTATAGTAATCCACAAACAGTGACAGCTTTACTTCTTCTTTTCTGAATTGGATTCCTTTTATTTCTTTTTCTTCTCTGATTGCTGTGGCTAAACCTTCCAAAACTAGGTTGAATAATAGTGGTGAGAGTGGGCAACATTGTCTTGTTCCTGATCTTAGTGGAAATGGTTTCAGTTTTTCACCATTGAGGACGATGTTGGCTGTGGGTTTGTCATATATGGCCTTTATTATGTTGAGGAAAGTTCCCTCTATGCCTACTTTCTTGAGGGTGTTTTATCATAAATGTGTGTTGAATTTTGTCAAAAGCTTTCTCTGCATCTATTGAGATGATCATATGCTTTTTCTCCTTCAATTTGTTAATATGGTGTATCACATTGATTGATTTGCTGGATTGAAGAATCCTTGCATTCCTGGGATAAACCCCACTTGATCATAGTGTATGATCCTTTCAATGTGCTGTTGTATTCAGTTTGGTAGTATTTTGTTGAGGATTTTTGCATCTAATTTCATCAGTGATATTGGCCTGTAGTTTTCTTTCTTTGTGACATCTTTATCTGGTTTTGGTATCAGAGTGATGGTGGCCTTGTAGAATAAGTTTGGGAATGTTCCTCCCTCTGCTATATTTTGGAAGAGTTTGAGAAGGATAGGTGTTAGCTCTGCTCTAAATGTTTGATAGAATTCACCTGTGAAACCATCTGGTCCTAGGTTTTTATTTGTTGGAATATTTTCAGTCACAGTTTCAGTTTCAGTGCTTGTGATTGGTCTGTTCATATTTTGTATTTCTTCTTGCTTCAGTCTTGGAAGGTTGTCCATTTCTAAGAATTTGTCCATTTCTTCCAGGTTGTCCATTTTATTGGCATACAGTTGCTTGTAGTAATCTCTCATTATCCTTTTTATTTCTGCAGTGTCACTTGTTACTTCTCCTTTTTCATTTCTAATTCTATTGATTTGAGTCTTCTCCCTTTTTTTCCTGATACGTCTGGCTAATGGTTTATCAATTTTGTTTATCTTCTCAAAGAACTAGCCTTTAGTTTTATTGATCTTTGCTATCGTTTCCTTCATTTCTTTTTCATTTCTTTCTTTTTTTTAAATATTTATTTATTTATTTATTTTTGGCTGTGTTGGATCTTCGTTTCTGTGCAAGGGCTTTCTCTAGTTGTGGCAAGCGGGGGCCACTCCTCATCGCGGTGCACGGGCCTCTCACTATCGTGGCCTCTCTTATTGCGGAGCACAGGCTCCAGACGTGCAGGCTCAGCATTTGTGGCTCACAGACCCAGCTGCTCCACGGCATGTGGGATCCTACCAGACCAGGGCTCGAACCCGTGTCCCCTGCATTGGCAGGCAGATTCTCTACGACTGTGCCACCAGGGAAGCCCTTCATTTATTTCTGATCTGATCTTTATGATATCTTTCCTTCTTCTAACTTTGGGGTTTTTTTGTTCTTCTTTCTCTAATTGCTTTAGGTGTAAGGTTAGGTTGTTTCTTTGAGATGATTCTTGCTTCTTAAGGTAGGATTTTATTGCTATAAACTTCCCTCTTAGAACTGCTTTTGCTGCATCCCATAGGTTTTGGGCTGTCGTGTTTTCATTGTCATTTTTTTCTAGGTATTTTTTGATTTCTTCAGTGATCTCTTGGTTATTAAGCAGTGTGCTCTTTTAGCCTCCATGTGTCTGTATTTTTTACAGATTTTTTCCTGTAATTGAGATCTAGTCTTATAGCGTTGTGGTCGGAAAAGATACTTGATACAATTTCAATTTTCTTAAATTTGCCAAGGCTTGATTTATGACCCAAGATATGATCTATCCTGGAGAATGTTCCATGAACACTCGAGAAGAATGTGTATTCTGTTGTTTTTGGGTGGAATGTCCTATAAATATCAATTAAGTCCATCTTGTTTAATGTATCATTTAAAGCTTGTGTTTCCTTGTTTATTTTCATTTTGGATGATCTGTCCATTGGTGAAAGTGGGGTGTTAAAGTCCCCTACTATGATTGTGTTACTGTCGATTTACCCTTTTATGGCTGTTAGTATTTGCCTTATGTATTGAGGTGCTCCTATGTTGGGTGCATAAATATTTACAATTGTTATATCTTCTGCTTGGATTGATCCCTTGATCATTATGTAGTGTCCTTCTTTGTCTCTTGTTAAAGTCTTTGTTTTAAAGTCTATTTTGTCTGATATGAGAATTGCTATGCCAGCTTTCCTTTGATTTCCATTTGCATGGAATATCTTTTTCCGTCCCCTTACTTTCAGTATGTGTCCCTAGGTCTGAAGTGGGTCTCATGTAGACAGCATATATACAGGTCATGTTTTTGTATCCATTCTTCCAGTCTGTGTCTTTTGGTTGGAGCATTTAATCCATTTACAGTTAAGGTAATTATCCATATGTATGTTCCTATTACCATTTTCTTAATTGATTTGGGTTTATTATTGTAGGTCTTTTCCTTCTCTTGTGTTTCCTGCCAGAGAAGTTCCTTTAGCATTTGTTGTAAAGCTGGTTTGGTGGTGCTGAATTCTCTTAGCTTTTGTTTGTCTGTAAAGATTTTAATTTCTCCATCGAATCTGAATGAGATCCTTGCTGGGTTGAGTAATGTTTCTTGTAGGTTTTTCCCTTTCATTACTTTAAATATGTCCTGCCACTTCCTTCTGGCTTGCACAGTTTCTGCTGAAAGTTCAGCTGTTAGCCTTATGGGGATTCCCTTGTATATTATTTGTTGCTTTTCCCTTGCTGCTTTTAATATTTTTTCTTTGTATTTAATTTTTGATAGTTTGATTAATATATGTCTTGGCATGTTTCTCCTTGGATTTATCATGTATGGGACTCTCTGTGCTTCCGGTATTTGATTGACTATTTCTATTCCCATATTAAGAAGTTTTCAACTATGATCTCTTCATATATTTTCCCAGTCCCTTTCTTTTTCTCTTCTTCTTCTGGGACCCCTATAATTCAAATGTTGGTGCTTTTAATGTTGTCCCAGAGGTCTCTAATACTGTCCTCAATTCTTTTCATTTTCTTTTCTTTATTCTACTGTGCAGTAGTTTTTTCCACTATTTTATATTCCAGGCCACTTATCTGTTTTTCTGCCTCAGTTATTCTGCTATTGATTCCTTCCAGAGAATTTTTAATTTCAATTATTGTGTTGTTCTACATTGTTTGTTTGCTCTTTAGTTCTTCTACATCCTTGTTAAATGTTTCTTGTATTTTCTCCAATCTTTTTTCCAAGATTTTGTAACATCTTTACTATCATTACTCTTAATTCTTTTTCAGGTAGACTGCCCTTTTCCTCTTCATTTGTTTGGTCTGGTGGGTTTTTGCCTTGCTCCTTCATCTGCTGTGTTTTTTTGTGTCCTCTCATTTTGCTTAACCAACTGTGTTTGGGGTCTCCTTTCCGCAGGCTGCTAGTTCATAGTTCCTATTGTTTTTGGTGTCTGTTCCCAGTGGCTAAAGTTGGTTCAGTGGCTTGTGTAGGCTTCTTGATGGAGGGAACTAGTGCCTGTGTTCTCGTGGATGAGGCTGGATTTTGTCTTTATGGAGGGCAAGACCACCTCTGATGGCGTGTTTTTCTTTGTCTGTGACCTTTTTATAATTTTAGGCACCCTCTCTTCTAATGGGTGTGGTTGTGTTCCTGTCTTCCTACTTGTTTGGCATAAGGTGTCCAGCACTGTATCTTGCTGGTCATTGAGTGGAGCTGGGTCTTAGCATTGAGATGGATATCTCTGGGGAAGCTTTTGCCGTTTGATGTCACGTGGAGCCAGGAGGTCTAGGATCGACCAATGTTCTTTTTTTTCTTATTTTTAAACATCTTTATTGGAGTATAATTGCTTTACAATGTTGTATTAGTTTTTGTTTTATAACAAAGTGAATCAGTTATGCATATACATATGTTCCCATATCTCTTCCCTCTTGCACCTCCCTCCGTCCCACCCTCCCTATCCCACCCGTCTAAGTGGTCACAAAGCACCGAGCTGATCTCCCTGTGCTATACGGTTGCTTCCCATTAGCTATCTATTTTACCTTTGGTAGTGTATATATGTCTATGCCACTCTCTCACCCTGTCACATCTTACCCCTCCCCCTCACCATATCCTCAAGTCCATTCTCTAATAGGTCTGTGTCTTTATTCCTGTCTTGCCCTAGGTTGATCTTGACCTTTATTTTCCCTTAGATTCAATATATATGTGTTAGCATACTGTATTTGTTTTTCTCTTTCTGACTTACTTCACTCTGTATGACAGACTCTAACTCCATCCACCTCACTACAAATACCTCCATTTCATTTCCTTTTATGGCTGAGTAATATTCCATTGTATATATGTGCCACATCTTCTTTATCCATTCATCCAATGATGGGCACTTAGGTTGCTTCCATGTCCTGGATATTGTAAATAGAGCTGCAATGAACATTTTGGTACATGACTCTTTTTGAATTATGGTTTTCTCAGGGTATATGCCCAGTAGTGGGATTGCTGGGTCGTATGGCAGTTCTATTTTTAGTTTTTTAAGGAACCTCCATACTGTTCTCCATAGTGGCTGTATCAATTTACATTCCCACCAACAGTGCAAGAGTGTTCCCTTTCCTCCACACCCTCTCCAGCATTTATTGTTTCTAGATTTTTTGATGATGGCCATTCTGACCGGTGTGAGATCATATCTCATTGTAGTTTTGATTTGCATTTCTCTAGTGAGTATTGATGTTGAGCATTCTTTCATGTGTCTGTTGGCAATCTGTATAACTTCTTTGGAGAAATGTCTATTTAGGTCTTCTGCCCATTTTTGGATTGGGTTGTTCGTTTTTTTGTTATTGAGCTGCATGAGCTGCTTGTAAATCTTGGAGATTAATCCTTTGTCAGTTGCTTCATTTGCAAATATTTTCTCCCATTCTGAGGGTTGTCTTTTGGTCTTGTTTATGGTTTCCTTTGCTGTGCAAAAGCTTTTAAGTTTCATTAGGTCCCATTTGTTTATTTGTGTTTTTATTTCCATTTCTCTAGGAGTTGGGTCAAAAAGGATCTTGCTGTGATTTATGCCATACAGTGTTCTGCCTAAGTTTTGCTCTAAGAGTTTGATAGTGTCTGGCCTTACACTTAGGTCTTTAATCCATTTTGAGTTTATTTTTGTGTATGGTGTCAGGGAGTGTTCTAATTTCATACTTTTACATGTAACTGTCCAATTTTCCCAGCGCCACTTATTGAAGACGCTGTCTTTTCTCCACTGTATATGCTTGCCTCCTTTATCAAAGATAAGGTGACCATATGTTCATGGGTTTATCTCTGGGCTTTCTATCCTGTTCCATTGACTTATATTTCTGTTTTTGTGCCAGTACCAAACTTTCTTGTTTACTATAGCTTTGTAATATAGTCTGAAGTCAGGGAGCCTGTTTCCTCCAGCTCCATTTTTCATTCTCAATATTGCTTTGGCTATTCGGGGTCTTTTGTGTTTCCATACAAATTGTGAAATTTTTTGTTCTAGTTCTGTGAAAAATGCCAGTGGTAGTTTGATAGGGATTGCATTGAATCTGTAGATTGTTTTGGGTAGTAGAGTCATTTTCACAATGTTGATTCTTCCAATCCAAGAACATGGTATATCTCTCCATCTATTTGTATCATCTTTAATTTCCTTCATCAGTGTCTTATAATTCTCTGCATAAAGGTCTTTTGTCTCCTTAGGTAGATTTGTTCCTAGATATTTTATTCTTTTTGTTGCAATGGTAAATGGGTGTGTTTTCTTAATTTCATTTTCAGATTTTTCGTCATTAGTGTATGGAAATGCAAGAGGTTTCTGTGCCTTAAATTTGTATCCTGCTACTTTACCAAATTCATTGATTAGCTCTTGTAGTTTTCTGGTAGCATCTTTAGGATACTGTATGTATAGTATCATGTCATCTGCAAACTGACAGGTTTACTTCTTCTTTTCTGATTTGGATTCCTTTTATTTCCTTTTCTTCTCTGCTTGCTGTGGCTAACACTTCCAAAAGTATGTTGAATAATAATGCTGAGAGTGGACATCCTTGTCTTGTTCCTGATCTTACTGGAAATGGTTTCAGTGTTTCACCATTGAGGACAATGTTGGCTGTGGGGTTGTCATATATGGCCTTTATTATGTTGAGGAAAGTTCCCTCTATTCCTACTTTCTGCAGGGCTTTTATCATAAATGGGTGTTGAATTTTGTCAAAAGCTTTCTCTGCATCTATTGAGATGATCGTATGGTTTTTCTCCTTCAATTTGGTAATATGGTGTATCACGTTGATTGATTTGCATATATTGAAGAATCCTTGCATTCCTGGAATAAACCCCACTTGATCATGGTGTATGATCCTTTTAATGTGCTGTTGGATTCTGTTTGCTAGTATTTTGTTGAGGATTTTTGCATCTATGTTCATCAGTGATATTGGCCTGTAGTTTTCTTTCTTTGTGACATCTTTGCCTTGTTTTGGTATCAGGGTGATGGTGGCCTCGTAGAATGAGTTTGGGTGTGTTCCTCCCTCTGCAATATTTTGGAAGAGTTTGAGAAGGATAGGTGTTAGCTCTTCTCTAAATGTTTGGTAGAATTCGCCTGTGAAGCCATCTGGTCCTGTGCTTTTGTTTCTTGGAAGATTTTTAATCACAGCTTCAATTTCAGTGCTTGTGTTTGGTCTGCTCATATTTTCTATTTCTTCCTGGTTCAGTCTTGGCAGGTTGTGCATTTCTAAGAATCTGTCCATTTCTTCCAGGTTGTCCACTTTATTGGCATAGAGTTGCTTGTAGCAATCTCTCATTATCGTTTGTATTTCTGCAGTGTCAGTGGTTACTTCTCCTTTTTCATTTCTAATTCTATTGATCTGAGTCTTCTCCCTTTTTCTGTTGATGAGTCTGGCTAATGGTTTATCAATTTGGTTTATCTTCTCAAAGAACCAGCTTTTAGTTTCATTGATTTTTGCTATTGTTTCCTTCATTTCTTTTTCATTTATTTCTGATCTGATCTTCATGATTTCTTTCCTTCTTCTAGCTTTGGGTTTTTTTTTTTCTTCTTCTTTCTCTAATTGCTTTAGGTGCAAGGTTAGGTTGTTTATTTGAGATATTTCCTGTTTCTTCAGGTAGGCTTGTGTTGCTATAAACTTCCCTCTTAGCACTGCTTTTGTTGCATCCCATAGGTTTTGGTTCGTCGTGTCTCCACTGTCATGTGTTTCTAGGTATTTTTTGATTTCCCCTTTGATTTCTTCAGTGATCACTTCGTTGTTAAGTAGTGTATTGTGTAGCCTCCCTGTGTTTGTATTTTTTACAGATCTTTTCCTGTAGTTGATATCTAGTCTCATAGTGTTGTGGTCGGAAAAGATACTTGATACGATTTCAATTTTCTTAAATTTACCAAGGCTTGATTTGTGACCCAAGATATGATCTATCCTGGAGAATGTTCCATGAGCACTTGAGAAAAATGTGTATTCCGTTGTTTTTGGGTGGAATGTCCTATAAATATCAATTAAGTCTATCTTGTTTAATGTATCATTTAAAGCTTGTGTTTCCTTATTTATTTTCATTTTGGATGATCTGTCCATTGGTGAAAGTCGGGTGTTAAAGTCCCCTACTATGATTGTTCTCAGTTCTTTTCATTCTTTTTTCTTAATCCTGCTCTGCAGTAGTTATTTCCACCATTTTATCTTCCAGGTCACTTATCCTTTCTTCTGCCTCAGTTATTCTGCTATTGATCCCTTCTAGAGTATTTTTAATTTCATTTATTGGGTTTTTCATCATTGCTTGGTTTCTCTTTAGTTCTCCTATGTCCTTGTTAAATGTTTCTTGCACTTTGTCTATTCTATTTCCAAGATTTTGGATCATCCTTACTATCATTATTCTGAATTCTTTTTCAGGTAGACTACCTATTTCGTCTTCATTTGTTAGTTCTGGTGTTTTTTGACCCTGCTCCTTCATCTGCTGTGTGTTTTTTTGTCTTCTCATTTTTCTTATCTTACTGTGTTTGGGGTCTCCTTTTCACAGGCTGCTGGTTCATAGTTCCCTTTGTTTTTGGTATCTGTCCCCAGTGGCTAAGGTTGGTTCAGTGGGTTTTGTAGGCTTCCTGGTGGAGGGAACCAGTGCCTGTGTTCTGGTGGATGAGGCTGGATCTTGTCTTTCTGGTGGGCACGTCCACGTTTGGTGGTGTGTTTTGGGGTGTCTGTGGCCTTATTATTATTTTAGGCAGGCTCTCTGCTAATGGATGGGGCTGTGTTCCTGTCTTGCTAGTTGTTTGGCATAGGGTGTCCAGCACTGTAGCTTGCTGGTCGTTGAGTGAAGCTGGGTCTTGATGTTGAGATGGAGATGTCTGAGAGATTTTTGCCGTTTGGTATTACGTGGAGCTGGGAGGTCTCTTGTGGACCAGGGTCCTGAAGTTGTCTCTCCCACCTCAGAGGCACAGCCCTGACGCCTGGCTGGAGCACCAAGAGCCTTTCATCCACACGGCTCTCATCACCAGTGTGTCCTTCGAAAATCACTTCCTTTTAGTGCACCTCAGTCTCCTTTTCCACCACCTGCTGAGGGGAGTTTGCATAGGTGAATTCTGTGAGAAGAGCCCCCAGAGTAGGAAACTCCCGGCCTGAGAGTTCAGAGCCCACTTCAGGCCTTTAAAAGCTCTGGGAGGCGGGAAGAAATGGGAAGCGGCTGCAGTCCACGCCACCCGCCAGACCAGCGCTGCAGGAGCTGACCAATGTTCTTAACTCAGCTGTCCCACCTCTGAGACACTGGCCTGACACCTGACCAGACCACCAAGATCCTGTCAGCCACATGGCTGAGAAGAAAAGGGAGTAAAAAGAAGGAAAGGAAGAGAAAACTGTAACCTAAAGTTATTAAAATATAAGATAAAAATAATTATTAAAAATAAAAAAGTAAAAAGTAAAAAAAAAAAGAAAGAAAAAAAAAGAGAGCAAGTAAACCAAAAACAAATCCACCAATGATAACAAGTGCTTAGAACAATACTAAAAAAAAAGAAAACAGACAGAACCCTAGGACAAATGGTAAAAGCAAAGTTATACAGACAAACTCACACAAAGAAACATACAGAAACACACTCACAAAAAGAGAAAAAGGAAAAATATATATATACTTATATATATAATAAAATGGAGAGAGCAACCAAGTTAATAAACAAATCTACCAATGATAATAAACTCTAAATATTAAACTAAGATAAGCATAAAACCAGAAACAAATTAGTTGCAGAAAGGAAACCCCAACTACAGTTGTTCCTGAAGTCCATCGCCTCAATTTTGGGATGATTTGTTGTGTATTTGGGTATTCCAGAGATACAGGATACATTAAGTTGATTGTGGAGGTTTAATCCTCTGCTCCTGAGGCTACTTGGAGAAATTTCCCTTTCTCTTCTCTGTTCACACAGCTCCTCCTGTTCAGCTTTGGATTTGGCTCTGCCTCTAAGTGTAGGTCACCTGAGGGCGTCTGTTCTTCACTCATACTGGACTGGGTTAAAGTAGCAGGTGATTAGGGGACTCTGGCTCACTCAGGCCAGGGGGAGGGAGGGGTACAGAATATGGGGCGAGCCTGCTGTGGCAGAGGCCAACATGACGTTTCAACAGCCTGAGGTGTGCCATGTGTTCTCCCAGGGAAGTTTTCCCTGGATCACGGGACCCTGGCTGTGGTGGGCTCCACAGGCTCCCAGGAGGGGAAGTGTGGATAGTGACCTGTGTTTTCACACAGGCTTCTTGGTGGCTGAAGTAGGAGCCTTAGCATTTCATGCCAGTCTCTGTTGTCTGCACTGATAGCTGCGGCTTGCTCCTGTCTCTGGAGCTCATTTAGGTGGTGCTCTGAATCCCCTCTCCTCTCGCACTCTGAAATAATGGTCTCTTGCCTCTTAAGCAGTTCCAGACTTTTTCGCGGACTCCCTCCCGGCTAGCTGTGGTGCACTAGCCCCCTTCAGGCTGTGTTCACGCAGCCAACCCCAGTCCTCTCCCTGGGATCTGACCTCTGAAGCCTGAGCCTCAGCTCCCAGCCCCCATCCACCCCAGCAGGTGAGCAGACAATCTTCTCAGGCTGGTGAGTGCTGGTTGGCAGTGATCATCTGTGCGGGAATCTCTGTGCTTTGCCCTCTGCACCCCTGTTGCTGCACTCTTCTCATAGCTCTGAAGTTTCCCCCCCACCACTCCCCCCCACCCCGTCTCTGCCAATGAAGGAGGTTTCTAGTATGTGAAAACTTTTCCTCCTTCATTGCTCCCTCCCAGAACTGCAGGTCCTGTCCCTATTCTTTTGTCTCTGTTTTTTTTTTTTTTTTTTTTCTTTTTCCCCACCTAGGTATATCAGGAGTTTCTTGCCTTTTGGGAAGTCTGAGGTCTTCTGCCAGCATTCAGTAGGTGTTCTGTAGGAGTTGTTCCACATGTAGATGTATTTCTGATGTATTTGTGGGGAGGAAGATGATCTCCACTTCTTACTCCTCCACAATCTTGAAGGTCTTCCTCTCAGTATGGTTTTAATTCATAATTCCCTGATGATTAATGATGTTAAGGACCTTCTCATGTGCCTGTTGGTTATTTTTAGGTCTTCTTTGGAAAAATGTCTCTTCAGATCCTTTGCCTATTTTTAGTGTGATTATTTGCTTTTTTGCTATTGAGTTGTATGACTTCTTTTTATATGTTGGTTATAACCATTTATCAGTTTTTCAAATATTTCTCCTATCTGTAGGCTGCCTTTTCAATTTATTGATTGTTTATTTTGCTGTGCAAAAGGTCTCTGGCTTAATGTAATCCCTCTTTATTTTAGAATAGAGAACTAAGATATAAGCCCATGCATAAAAGTCAACTAATTTTTGACTAGGTGCCAAAAACACACAATGGGGAAAGGATAGTCTCTTCAATAAATCATGTTGGGAAAATTGTATATCCACTCGCAAAAGAATGAAACTTTGAATGAACCCATATCTTGCACCTCTCACAAAAAGTAAGTTGAAATGTATCAAATATTTAAATGTAATACCTGAAACAGTAAAACTCTTGGAAGAAAATATAGGCGAAAAATCCTTGACTTTGGTTTTGGCAATGATTTCCTGGATGAGACATCAAAAGAACAGGCAACAAAAACTAAAAAACATTACTGTTTTTAGAACCTACTATGGAAGTCTTCAATGGAAGTAGGTGCTGAAACTTCTAAGGTATGGCATGAATATATGCCAGAGTTGTGTTCTATGGTGTGGTATATTACCTGGAGGACAATTGCAGAAACAGGTTTGAGTTCCACACCTAATCCAGTATGGAGTAGAAGAAAAGAGAACAATTGTTGGAGCAGAGCTATGGGACTTGGGAGGTGGGTTGGAGGGGTAGATTTTTCAGCAGAGCCAGTAACCAGAGCCAGAAATGATAAGAAGATCATAAGCTTCCCACAGACTCATAATAAATTTTGGGGAAGGCAGAACCTTCTTCAGCATGTGAAATGGGAAGATCAATCCATTATATAAATGCATAAATGCATTTCAAAGGAAGGGTGACCCAGCTGACACCTGGCTGACCTATATATAACAATAATGCCTTCTCTTCAGATTACCTCCAGCATCAACCAGTATAATGAAGAATAAAGTGCTTTATAAACAGTAAATTGTTATATAGGTATTAATTACTATTGCTGTTTTCATTGTTCCCTTTATTGTTATTACTCTGCAAGCATTAGCTCAGAGTCTTGTATATTATAAGTGTAACGTTGACTGGCTGACTGGATGGTTTCCAAAAAGAAAAACTGACCTATCTACTTTCTCTAGCCTCCCTCCCACAACTACCAGTCCCTGGAAGAGAAACAAATATTGACAACATAGGCAGTTCCCAAGAGACGAAACTTGCTGAAGGGAGAGGCAGTTGTAGGCAACACAAAAGGAATTCTGTTGAACTACTTGAAGAGGCTTAGTCTGTTTACAAGAAAAGCATACATCCTGATTGTAATAAGTGAACTTGGAGGGCCATACAGGCCCTTTAATCTCAGAAGTGACACTTGAACTCCAGTTCACCTACTCGATTTATTTACATTGCTTTTGCATGCTAACAAATCCAACTCTCCATCAGATTAATCAACATTTATCAGCCAGTGGTGGGAGCATCATTTCATAACATAAGCAAAATAGAGAGGGAGTGAAATGGAATAGAGAGGGAATAAAACTCCCATTACTCTGTGACTACTTTATTCTCTGTGTATTTTATTCACATAATGAATGATGTACTTCTGGCTTTAACAGCATAGCAACCCTGCTTCTGTGTGTTTAATGTTTCCCCAACAGGGGCTGTGCAATTCAGTAGCATATGCACAGCAGGATAAAGCAGGAAGATGGTCAAGTCTGGCTTTGGGGTTTAAGATAGCTCAAATAAACCAAAGGTAGATTAACACCAAGTTTACCAAAGTCTGGTGTTGTTAGTTCAAATAAATTATCACAAATGAACAAAATAATTTGTGTATGTGGTGTTCCATTGGCCCTTACTGAAAGGGAAAAAATCATTCATTCACCCTTTTAAATAACTGAACACCAAACATGTACTGGAAACTGTTCTGGGTGCTAAAGATATAACAATTAAAAGAAAAAAGTTCCAGGGAATTCCCTTGTGGTCCAGTGTTTAAGAGTCCACACTTTCACTGTCAAGTGTGTGGGTTCGATCCCTGGTCAAGGAACTAAGATCCCGCAAGCCAATTGGCCAAAAAAGAAAAAAAAAAAGAACAAAATTCCTGCCCCTTGAATATATATTTGAAAGGGATTTTTTAAAATAGTAAATAAATATGTAATAAAAGTTAATGCAGTAATAAGTGTTACAATGAAAAAAATTAAGTAGGCTATGGGAACAGAAACAAAGTGCTACTTTGGATAGGATAACCAAAAAGTCTGCTCTAACGTAATATTGGAGCAGAAATCTGAATGAAGTGAAAGAGCCAGGCATTTGGGTATGTGAGTGAAGTACATTACAGATGGAAGGAAAAACAAGAAGCATTTGAGGAAAAGCTGGAAGGCCAGTGTGGCTGGAGAGGAGTGAACAAGTGGAAGAACGATAAGAAAACTTGTCAGAGATGTAGCACTGGGTTATATCATGTAGACTTTTATGCAATAGTAGGAATTTGAAAGTAATAGAATTAAGTGGAAATTTAAAAATTATGTTATGATTTTGCCCCTCACTATACCTCAGGAGGACAGAAAATCTGATTTGTAGTTATTTTTCAAATGAAGCATTGATACTGCCCAGGTTACCAATAGTTTAATGATGATGATGATGGTATAATAGGGCATTTGCTAATTGATTAGTTGGTCAATACTGACTGAGCCAATAACAAATAACCTTTTTAAAATTGGTTTGCTTCATTTCTTTAACTTTTTAGTTAAAGTATAAGTTGTAAAGAGAAAAATGCACAAGTCATATGTGAATGGCTCAATGAATTATCACAAAGTGAAAATACCACCAAATCAAAAAATTGAATATTATCAATATCTTGGTCTCCGTTCCTGGCCTCTCCCAATCAGAATTCTCATCTCACTAGAGTTAACTACTCTCCTGTCTTCTAATAGCATGTATCAGATTTGCCTATTTTTAGAATTTTATATAAATGTGGGATTCACTTTTTTTGCATGTAGCAATATCTGTTCATTTTCATTGCTGTTGAGGAATCAATTGTAAATATACAAGATTAATGTATCCATTATACTCTTGATAAACATTAGGTATGTTTCCAGTTTGGGGATATTAAGCATTGTACTACCGTGAATATTCTTGTACTTGTCTATTGCTACACACGTGCACACTTTTCTGTTGGATATATACCTAAGAGGGAATTAAAGGGTCATAATATATATGTACATACAAATTTTGTAGAAAATGTCAATAGCTTTTCAAAGTGGATATACCAGTTTACAGTCCTACCAGCTATTTTGATAGGTG
Organism: Balaenoptera acutorostrata; assembly: GCF_949987535.1. Lineage (NCBI taxonomy): Eukaryota > Metazoa > Chordata > Mammalia > Artiodactyla > Balaenopteridae > Balaenoptera > Balaenoptera acutorostrata. The sequence continues at coordinate 30,310,324 of NC_080076.1, read as the reverse complement.
TATAATGGTATCTCATTGCAGTTTTAATATGCATTTCTCTGTTGACTAATGAGTTGAAGCACTGTATCATATATTTATTGATTATTCAGTTACTCTCTCTTGTAAAGTGTCTGACTCTTTTGCCCATTTTTTTTCTGTATTGTCAGTACTTTCCTTAATAATAGAAAGAAGTTCTTTATATATTTTTGTGTTGCCTAATAACTTTTCATGCTCTTGTAATTTTCTTTTTTACTTTCTTAAAGTTGTCTTTCCATGATCAGAAATTCTCAGTTTTAACCTAGTTTACTTTGGAAAATTTTAAATTTACAATTATAGTTTATTATAACCTATTTGAGAAATCTTTATCCATCCCAAGTTCATGAGGATATTCTCATATATTTTAAAATAATTTTTGTTTTATATTTCACATTTAGATTTACAACCCTGAGGGCTTCCCTGGTGGTGCAGTGGTTGAGAATCTGCCTGCCAATGCAGGGGACACGGGTTCGGGCCCTGGTCTGGGAGGATCCCGCGTGCCACGGAGCGGCTGGGCCCGTGAGCCACAATTGCTGAGCCTGCGCGTCTGGAGCCTGCGCTCCACAACAAGAGAGGCCGCGGTGGTGAGAGGCCCGCGCACCGCGATGAAGAGTGGCCCCCACTTGCCGCAACTGGAGAGGGCCCTCGCACAGAAGCGAAGACCCAACACAGCCATAAATAAATAAATAAATAAATAAATAAATAAATAAAAATAGATTTACAACCCTGAGATTTATGTTTTTGTCAGCCTATACTAGGTTTCAAGCCTCTTTTTAAAAATTTTTGTTATGGCTATCTAGTTGAACCAACACAATTTATGGGGAAGAATGACTTTCCAACTCTTTTGCAGTTCTGTCTTTGTTCTAGGAGTTTTATGTTGTAAGTCAATTTATGCATGGGCTGTTTCTGGGCTCTCTATTCTGTCCACTGTATTAATTATCCATCATTACCTCAATTCCAGTATTAAATATTGAAGGTTTATTATAAGTTTTAATATGTGGTAGAGTATTTTTCTTTTTCTTTCTTCAACATTGGCCCCTTTGTTTGGCCATATGAGTTTTTTAATAGACTTTAATTTTAGAGAAGTTTTAGGTTCACAGCAAAATTAAGAGAAAGATAAAGACTTCCCATACACCCCTGCCCCCACACATGCACAGACTCCCTATCAAAATACTGCACCAGAGTGGTACATTTGTTAAAATCAATGAACCTACATTGGCACATCCTTATCCTCTGAAGCTTATAGTTTATATTAGGATTCACTATTAGTATTGTGAGAAGTGTACGATGACATGCACTCACCATTGTAATATTATACAGAGTAGTTTCACTGCCCTAAAAATCCTCTGTGTTTCACCTACCCTACTTATCAGTGGTAACCACTGATCCTTTTACTGTCTCTACAGTTTTGCCTTTTCCAGAATGTTATATTTTTGGAATTTTACAGTATGTAGCCTTTTCAGATTAGCTTCTTTCACTTAGTAATACGCAATTAAAGTTCATCCATGTCTCTTCATGGCTTGATAGCTTACTTCTTTTTAGCACTGAATAAAATTTTATTGTCTGGATATACCACAGTTAATTTATCAATTTATCTACTGAAGGACATCTTGGTTGCTTCCTAGTTTTGGCAATTATAAATAAAGCTTCAATAAACATTCTTGTGCAGGTTTCTGTGTGAACATATGTTTTCAACTCCTTTGGGTGAATACCAAGGAGCATAATTGCTAGATTGGATGGTAAGAGTGTGATTAGTTTTTTAAGAAACTGTCAAACTGTCTTCCAAAGGGAATGCACCATTTTGCATTCACAACAGCAAGGAATGAGAGTTCCCACTGAGCCACACTTTTGCCGAAACTGAGTGTTGTCAGTGTATTGGATTTTGGGATTCTCATAGGTATGTAGTGGTATCTCATTTTAACTTGCAACTCCCTAATGACATATTATGTTGAACATATTTTTATATACTTTTTTGCCATCTTCTTTGGTGAGGTGTCTGTTCAGGTCTCTTGCCCATCCATTTTTTAATCAGGTCATTCACGTTATCATTGTTGAGATTTAAGAGGTCTTTATATATTTTAGATAATTGTCCTTTATCAGATATGTCATTTGCATGTATTTTCTCCCAGTCTGTGGTTTGTCTTCTTATTCTCTTGACAGTGCCTTTCACAGAGAAGAATTTTATAATTTTAAAGATGTTCAGTTTATCAATAAAGACTTTCAGGAATCATGCCTTCGTGGTATATCTAAAGTCATTGCCACATCCAAGTTTATTCTAAGTTTTCTCTTATGTTCTAGGAGTTTTATACTTTTGCATTTTATTTTTAGGTCTATAATCTATTTTGAGTTAATTTTTGTGAAGGATGTAATGTCTGTTTCTATGTGTTTAGATTCACTGTTTTGCATGTGGATATTCAGTTGTTCCAGAATTAATTGCTGAAACGACTATCTTTGCTCCATTGTATTTCCTTTGCTCCTTTTTCAATGATCAGCTGACTATATTTATGGGGGTCTATTTCTGGGTTCTCTATTCTGTTTCATTGATCTATTTGGGGTTTTTTGTTCTGTTTTGTTTTACCAATACCACACTGTCTTGATTATTGTAGGTTTATAATAAGTCTTGAAGCTGAGTAGTGTGAATCCTACAACTTCATTCTTTCCTTCAACATTGTTTGGCTACTCTGGATCTTCTGCCTCTTGATGTAAACTCTAGAATCAGTTTGTCAATATTCACAAAATAACTCAATAGGATTTTGATTGAAATTGCATTGAATCTACAGATCATGTTAAAAACAACTAACATATTGACAATACTGAGTCTTCTTATCCACAAACATGAAATATTTCCCAATTTATTTAGTTCTTCTTTGATTTCTTTCATCAAAGTTTTGTAGTTTTCCTTAAGTAGATCTTGTACATGTTTTGTTAAATTTATATCTAATAACTTAAATTTGGGAGGTACACATTGTATTGGGTTTTTCTATTGAAGTACAGTTGATTGAATACAGTGTAGATTGAAGTATAGTATATTAACTATAATATAGTTAATATAATATTGTTGATTTACAATATTATATTAGTTTAAACAACACGGTGATTCAATATTTTTATAGATTATACTCAATTTAAAGTCATTATAAAATATTGGCTATATACCTTGTGCTGCACATTCCTTGCATCTCATTTATTTTATACCTAGTAGTTTGTATTTCTTAATCTCCTTCCATATCTTGACCCTCTGCCACCATACTCCCCACTGGTAACCACTAGTTTAATCTCTACATCTGTAAGGCTGTTTTTGTTTTGTTATATTTATTCATTTGTTTTATTTTTTAGGTTCCACATACAAGTGAAAACATACATTATTTGTCTTTCTCTCTCTGGTTTATTTCACTTAGCATAATACCCTCCAGGTCCATCCATGTTGTTGCAAATAGTAAAATTTCATTCTTTTTTATGGCTAAGTAATATTGCATTGTGTATATATACCACATCTTCTTAATCCACTCATCTGTTGATGGACACTTAGGTTGTTTCCATATCCTGACTATTGGAAATAATTCTCCTATAAACATTGGAGTGCATACATATTTTTGAATTAGTGTTTTCATTTACTTGATATATATTCACAGCAATGGAGGTCTGAGGCATATGGTAGTTCTATTTTAATATTTTTGAGGAACGTCCATACTCTCTTCCATAGAGGCTACACTAATTTACACTTCCACCAAATTGTACTAGGGTTCATTATTTCCACCTCCTTGCCAACATTTATTGGCTTTTTGACAATGGCCATTCTGACTGATATGAAGTGATATCTCATTGAGATTTTGATTTTCATTTCACTGATGACTAGTGAGGTTGAGCATCTTTTCATGTGCATGTTGGCCATTTATATGTCTTCTTTAGAAAAATATCTATTCAAGTCTTCTTCCCATTTTTTTTAAACATCTTTATTGGAGTATAATTGCTTTACAATGGTGTGTTAGTTTCTGTTTATAACAAAGTGAATCAGCTATACATATATATATATATATATATATATATATATATATATATCCCCATATCTCCTCCCCCTTGGGTCTCCCGCCCACCCACCATGTCCCACCCCTCTAGGTGTTCACAAAGCACCAGGCTGATCTCCCTGTGCTATGCAGCTGCTTCCCACTAGCTATCTATTTTACATATGGTAGTGTACATATGTCCATGCCACTTTGTCACTTCAGCCAAGCTTACCCTCCCCCCTCTCCGTGTCCTCAAGTCCATTCTCTACGTCTGTGTCTCTATTCCTGTCCTGTCCCTAGGTTCTTCAGAATCATTTTTTTTCTTCTTTTTTTAGATTCCATATATATGTGTTAGCATATGGTATTTGTTTTTCTCTTTCTGGCATACTTCACTCTGTATGACAGACTCTAGGTCCATCCAGCTCACTACAAAACACTCTATTTTGTTTCTTTTTATGACTGAATAATATTCCATTGTATACATGTGCCACATATTCTTTATCCATTCATCTGTTGGTGGACACTTAGGTTGCTTCCATGTCCTGGTTATTGTAAATAAAGCTGCAATGAACATTGTGGTACATGACTCTTTTTGAATTATGGTTTTCTCAGAGTATATGCCCAGTAGTGGGATTGCTGGGTCATAAGGTATTTCTATTTTTAGTTTTTTAAGGAAACTCCATACAATTCACCATAGTGACTCTATCAATTTACATTCCCACCAACAGAGCAAGACTGTTCCCTTTGCACCACACCCTCTCCAGCATTTATTTTTTGTAGATTTTTTGATGATAGCCATTCTGACTGGTGTAAGATGATACCTCATTGTAATTTTGATTTACATTTCTCTGATGATTAGTGATGTTGAGCATTCTTTCATGTGTTTGTTGGCAATCTGTCTATCTTCTTTGGAGAAATGTCTGTTTAGGTCTTCTACCCATTTTTGGAAGGGGTTGTTTGTTTTTTAGATATTGACCTGCATGAGCTGCCTGTGAATTTTGGAGATTAATCCTTTGCCAGTTGCTTCATTTGCAAACATTTTCTCCCATTCTGAGAGTTGTCTTTTCGTCTTGTTTATGGTTTCCTTTGCTTTGCAAAAGCTTTTAAGATTCATTAGATCCCATTTGTTTATTTTCGTTCTTACTTCCTTTTCTCTAGGAGGAGGGTCAAAAAGGATCCTGCTGTGATTTCTGTCATAGAGTGTTCTGCCTATGTTTTCCTACAAGAGTTTTATAGAGTCTGGCCTTACATTAAAGTCTTTAATCAATTTTGAGTTTATTTTTGTGTATGGTGTTAGGGAGTGTTCTAATTTCATTCTTTTACATGTAGCTGCCCAGTTTTCCCAGCACCACTTATTGAAGAGGCTGTCTTTTCTCCACTGTATATTCTTGTTTCCTTTATCAAAAATAAGGTGACCATATGTGTGTGGGTTTATCTCTGGGTTTTCTATCCTGTTCCATTGATCTATACTTCTGTTTTGTGCCAGCACCATACTGTCTTGATTACTGTAGCTTTGTAGTATAGTCTGATGTCCAAGAGCCTGATTCCTCCAGCTCTGTTTTACTTTCTCAAGATTGCTTTGGCTACTCGGGGTCTTTTGTGTTTCCATATAAATTGTGAAAATTTTTTTTCCTAGCTCTGTAAAAAATGCCATTGGTAGTTTGATAGGGATTATATTGAATTTATAGATTGCTTTGGGTAGTATAGTCATTTTCACAATGTTGATTCTTTCAGTCCAAGAACATGGTACATCTCTCCATCTGTTTGTATCATCTTTAATTTCTTTCAACAGTGTCTTATAGTTTTCTGCATACAGGTCTTTTGTCCCCTTAGGTAGGTTTATTCCTAGGTATTTTATTCTTTTTCTTGCAATGGTAAATGGGAGTGTTTCCTTAATTTCTCTTTCAGATTTTTCATCATTAGTGTATAGGAATGCAAGGGATTTCTGTACATTGATTTTGTATCATTCTACTTTAGGAAATTCATTGATTAGCTCTAGTAGTTTTCTGGCAGCATCTTTAGGATTATCTATGTATATTGTCATGTCATCTGCAAACAGTGACATCTTTACTTCTTCTTTTCTGATTTGGATTCCTTTTATTTCTGTTTTCTTCTCTGATTTCTGTGGCTAAAACTTCCAAGACTCTGTTGAATAATAGTGGTGAGAGTGCACAACCTTGTCTTATTCCTGATCTCAAAGGAAATGTTTTCAGTTTTTCACCACTGAGAACAATGTTAGCTGTGGATTTGCCATATATGGCTTTTATAATGTGGAGGTAAGTTCCCTCTCTGCCTCCTTCCTGGAGGCTTTTTATGATAAATGGTGTTGAATTTTGTTGAAAGCTTTTTCTGCATCTATTGACATGATCATATGGTTTTTATCCTTCAATCTGTCAATATGGTTTTACACATGGATTGATTTTCATATGTTGAAGAATCCTTGCATTCCTGGAATAAACTCCACTTTATCATTGTGTAATGATCCTTTTAATGTACTGTTGGATCCTGTTTCCTAGTATTTGTTGAGGATTTTTGCATCTATGTTCATCAGTGATATTGGCCTGTAGTTTTCTTTTTTTGCGATGTCTTTGTCTGGTTTTGGTATCAGGGTGATGGTGGCCTCGTAGAATGAGTTTGGGAGTGTTCCTCCTTCTGCTGTATTTTGGAAGAGTTTGAGAAGGACAGGTGTTAGCTCTTCTCTAAATGTTTGTTAGAATTCTCCTGTGAAGCCATCTGGTCCTGGGCTTTTGTTTGTTGGAAGATTTTTAAACACAGTTTCAATTTCAGTGATTGTGATTGGGCTGTTTATATTTTCTATTTCTTCCTGGTTCAGTCTTGGAAGGTTATGCTTTTCTAAGAATTTGTCCATTTCTTCCAGCTTGTCCATTTTACTGGCATATAGTTGCTTGTAGTAATCTCTCATTATCCTTTGTATTTCTGCAGTGTCAGTTGTTACTTCTCCTTTTTCATTTCTAATTCTGTTGATTCAAGTCTTCTCCCTTTTTTTCTTGATGAGTCTGGCTAAGGTTTCATCAATTTTATATATCTTCTCCAATAACCAGCTTTTAGTTTTATTGATATTTGCTATTGTTTCCTTCCTTTTTTTTCATTTATTTCTAATCTGATCTTTTTGATTTCTTTCCTTCTTCTAACTTTGTGGGGATTTTTTGTTCTTCTTTCTCTAATTGCTTTAGGTGTAAAATTATGTTGTTTATTTGAGACGTTTCTTGTTTCTTGAGGTAGGATTGTATTGCTATAAATTTCCCTTATAGAACTGCTTTTGGTATATCCCATAGATTTTGCTTCATCATGTTTTCATTGTCATTTCTTTCTAGGTATTTTTTGGTTTCCTCTTTGATTTCTTCAGTTATCTTTTGGTCATTTAGTAGCGTATCGTTTAGACTCTTTTTTTTTTTTTTTTTTACAGAGTTTTTCCGGTAATTGATATCTAGTCTCATATCGTTGTGGTTGGAACAGATACTTGGTACAATTTCAAATTTCTTAAATATACCAATGTTTGTTTTGTGACCCAAGATATGATCTCTCCTGGAGAATGTTCCATGAGCACTTGAGAAGAAAGTGTATTCTGTTGTTTTTGGGTGGAATGTCCTATAAATGTCAATTAAATCCATCTTGTTTAATGTGTCATTTAAAGCTTGAGTTTCCTTATTTATTTTCATTTTGGATGATCTGTCCATTGCTGAAAGTGGCGGTTAAAGTCCCCTACTATTATTTTGTTACTGTCGATTTCCCCTTGCATGGCTGTTAGCATTTGCCTTATGTGTTGTGGTGCTCCTATGTTGGGTGCATAAATATTTACAATTGTTATATCTTCTTCTTGTATTGATCCCTTGATCATTATGTAGTGTCCTTCTTTGTCTCTTGTTATAGTCTTTTTTTTAAAGTCTATTTTGTCTGATATGAGAATTGCTATACTAGCTTTCTTCTGATTTCCATTTGCATGGAATATGGTTTTCCATCCCCTCACTTTCAGTCTGTATGTTTCCCTGGGTGTGAAGTGGGTCTCTTGTAGACAGCATATATACGGTTCTTGTTTTTGTATCCATTCAGCCAGTCTATGTCTTTTATTTGAGCATTTAATCCATTTACATTTAAGGTAATTATCGATATGTATGCTCCTATTACCCTTTTCTTAATTGTTTTGTGTTGGTTATTGAAGGTCTTTTCCTTCTCTTGTGTTTCCTGCCTAGAGAATTTCCTTTAGCTTTTGTCGTAAAGCTGGTTTGGTGGTGCTGAATTCTCTTAGCTTTTGCTCGTCTGTAAAGTTTTTTTAATTTCTCCATCAAATTTGAATAAGATCCTTGTTGGGTAGACGAATCTCGGTTGTAGATTTTTCCTTTTCATCACTTTAAATATGTCCTGCCACTCTCTTCTGGCTTGCAGAGTTTCTGTTGAAAGATCAGCTGTTAACCTTGTGGGGATTCCCTTTTCTGTTATTTGTTGTTTTTCCCTTGCTGCTTTTAATATTTTTCTTTGTATTTAATTTTTGATAGTTTTATTAATATATGTCTTGGCATGTTTCTCCTTGGATTTATCCTGTATGGGACTTTGTGTTTCCTGGACTTGATTCACTATTTCCTTTCCCATATTAAGGAAGTTTTCATCTATAATCCCTTCAAATATTTTCCCACTCCCTTTCTTTTTCTCTTCTTCTTCTGGGACCCCTATAATTGAATGTTGGTGCGTTTAATGTTGTGCCAGAGGTCTCTGAGACTGACCTCAATTCTTTTCTTTCTTTTTTCTTTATTCTGCTCTGCAGTAGTTATTTCCACTATTTTATCCTCCAGGTTTCTTATCCATTCTTCTGCCTCAGTTATTCTGCTATTGATCCCTTCTAGAGTATTTTTAATTTATTTTGTTGTGTTGTTCATCATTTTTTGTTTGCTCTTCAGGTCTTCTAGGTCTTTGTTAAATGTTTCTTGTATTGTCTTTATTCTATTTACAAGATTTTGGATCATCTTTATTATCATTACTCTGAATTCGTTTTCAGGTAGACTGCCTATTTCCTCTTCATCCCTTTGGTCTAATGGTTTTTACCTTGCTCCTTCATCTGCTGTGTGTTTCTCTGTCTTCTTATTTTGCTTAACTTACTGTATTTGTGGTCTCCTTTCCACAGGCGGCAGGTTCATAGTTCCCATTGCTTTTGGTCTCTGCCTCCAGTGACTAAGGTTGGTTCATTGGATTGTGTAGGCTTCCTGTTGGAGGGGACTTGTGCCTGTGTTCTGGTGGATGAGGCTGGATCTTGCCTTTCTGGTGTCTAGGTCCGCATCTCATGGTGTGTGTTGGTGTGTCTGTGACCTTAGGACTTTAGGCAGCCTCCCTGCTAATGGGTTGGCTTGTGTTCCTGTCTTGCTTATTGTTTGGCATAGTGTGTCCAGCACTGTAGCTTGCTGGTCGTTGAGTGGAGCTGGGTCTTAGCTTTGAGATGGAAAGCTCTGGGAGAGCTTTTGCCATTTGATATTACATGGAACTGGGAGGTTTCTGGTGGACCAATGTCCTCACCTCGGCTTTCCCACCTCAGAAGCACAGACCTGACACCCGGCCAGAGCACCAAGTCCCTGTCGGCCACACACCATGTGTTCTTTTAAGAACACTCTTAAGTGACATCCTGTTTGTGTGTGGTACAACTTTACATTAGAAATAAGAGTTGTGGTGGATGGGATTTTTGCCCTCCCCAGATGGTTGAAGGTTACGATTTTTGTTTTTGGAAACCCCACCACCTCCTTATTTCTATTATTATTTTTGCATGGAAAGTATAAAGAGAGTTGGAGTGGAGGTGATATCAGGAAATCCCTGGATGCCCTCCTCTCCGTCTTCCACCTCTCTCTCTCTGATTATTTCCTATCCAGCAGCAGATTGAAGCTAGAGATGATTTTTCCTTCTTTCCATTTTTAACTGGGTTATTTTATTGACATTGAGTTACATTAGCTCTGTATGTATTTTGGATATCAACCCCTTATCAAACGTTATTTTCAAATATCTTCTCCCATTCAGCAAAAATTAAATAAATAAATAAAAAGCATTTTTGCTTTTTTGATGGCTTCCTTCACTGTGCAAAATCTTTTAAATTTGATTAGACCCCATTTGTTTATCTTTGGTTTTGTTTCCCTTGCCTGAAGAGACAAATCAAAAATAATATTGATAAGATTTATGTTAAAGAGTGTTCCTTTTAGGAGTTTTATGGTTTCTGGTCTTACATTTAGGTCTTTAATCCATTTCGAGTTTATTTTTGTACTTGGTGTAAGAAAATGTTCTTATTTTATTCTTTTATATGTAGCGGTCCAGCTTTCTCAACACCGCTTATTGAAGAGATTTTCCTTTCCCCATTGTATATTTTTGCTTCTTTTGTCATAAATTAATTGACCATATATGCATGGGTTTATATCTGGGCTCTCTATTCTCTTCCATTGATCTATGTGTATGTTTTTATACCAGTACCATACTGTTTTGATTACTGTAGCTTTGTAGTGTAGTCTGAAGTCAGGGATCATGATTCCCTCGGCTTTGTTCTCTTTTCTCAAGATTGCTTTGGTTATTTGCAGTCTTTTGTGGAACCATATAAATTTTAGGGTTATCTGTTCAGATTCTGTTAAAAAATATCTTTGTTATTTTGATACGGAATAGTATTGTGTTTTTAATCTCAAATTCCACTAGTTTATTGCTAGTATATAGAGGAGTTATTTACTTTCAAATACCAACTTTGTGTCCCACAATCTATAGTTCTTTGTATTTGCGATTAGAGCTCAATCTTTTAGTGAGCTTGTCTATTCCTCAGGACTGTGAACTTCATGAGTGCTTTTCAGTTCTGGGTTTTTGTTTTTGTTTTTCCCCCTCTCTCTTAGGTGGGACAGGATAAAGTTGGGTATTTCCCTTACCCCAGTATGATTAAGCTCTTAAAAAACCCAATCAGGTAGACCTGGCAAAATAGCTCTTCTAAAGTCAAGCCTTATTAAAAAGAACCAAATGCTCTGGTATATATCCAGATAGTTACTTCTTACCTCTCCCTTCTGGAAGCAGGAGGACATTTTTTCTTATTTTCACTGTGGGGACCTGATAGAGCTCATTGAGGTAAAATTCACAGAAGTGTAGGACTTCCCCATAACTGGGTCCCCTGAAGTTTTTATCTATCAGACTTGTCCACATTAAGCCTGAAACAACTCATCAATTACAGCTCAGATTTTCCTACCCTGGCTCTGGTTCACAGGAATGATTCTGCTCCTGGGTTTCTGCTCTCACAAATTGTGAATCTCTGCATTCAGCTTTTCTCTCCAATTCTGGGAGCATTTTCCCTGTGACCTCACTTCTCTGATGGATCTCAGAAGAGTTAATAATTTTTCAGTTTGTTCAGTTTTTTGTTTGTTGTTAGGACAAAGTGAGTGACAACTTCCAAATTCCTTACCTGTTGGACCAGATACCAGAGTTCTGTCTCTATGGATTTTAGAATCAAGATGTCAAGTTCAAAAAGTTTTAAAAAATGTTAAAATGTTGACTGACATTGCATTGAACTTATAGGAAACTTATATTGATATCTTTACAATATTTAGTTTTTGGATCGATGAAAATTTCATTTATTTACATTGTCTTTAATTTTCTCTCAAAAATGTTTTCTAGACTTCTGTATGGAATTTTTGAACTATTTTATTAGATTTATTCCTAATTTGTTGATTTTTTGGTGCCAGTATAAAGAAAAAAAAATATTAATTTTGTCATTTTTTTCTGTGTACTTATTGCTAGTACATAGGAATACAATTTTTTGTACATTAATCTTATATAATACAAATTTACAAACTCAGCTATAATACTTTTATCTGTAGCTTTTTTGAGACTTTCTGTAGACACAGTTATGGCATCTGTGAATAATGACGATTTATTTCTTTATGTTCATACCTTATTTTTATTTTTATCCTATCTTAATACATTGACTAGAACCTCAGTGCAACATTGAATAGAAGTGAAAATAATAGACTTCTTTGTTGTCTTTTCAATTTCAGAAAAATATTTTTATATATATTCCACCATTAATGTGATGCTTTCTGTGAGAATTTTGTAGATATCTTTTATCATATTAACAGTGTTCCTTCCTAATATGATATTATATTTTTAATCTGAATGTTTGTTAAATTTTTTTCAAATATCTTTGTTGTACCTATTGAGGTGATCATGTGTTTTCCCCTTTTAATCTAGGAAGGTGTAATACATTGATTGATTTTTCTTATATTAACCAATTTTTGAATTCCTAGAATTAAACATAACCTGTTTGTGATATATTTTTTAATATATAATTGGATTTTATTTCTAATGTTTTATTTAGGATTTTAAAATCTATGTCCATGAAGAGATTGTTCTTTTAATTTTCTTTTGATATACCCTTGAAGCTTATTCCAGTTTTATTAAAAGAGAGAGAGAGAGAATATTTTTTTCTTATTTTATTTTACTGAAACATTTTAAGTAATATTGATATTATTCATTTCTTATATCCTTGGAATAATAAAATGATTATTTCTTTATGGATGAATTTTCTTTAAAATATATGTCTGTTTAGATTTTGGTTTTCCTCTTGTGTAATATTTATTCTTTTGCTTCCCTCCCACTCATGGATGTTTTTATTTCATCTAAATGTTCATATTTATTCCTATAAAGTTTATGATAATTTCCTATTATCATTTAAATATATTATAATCTATAATAATGTTACCATTTTTGTTAATAATATTTGTGTTTTCTCTCTTTTTTAATATTAGTCTCCCAAGAAATTCATCACTTTAACCTTTTAAATAAACCAAATTTTGAGTTTCTTATTGCCAATATATTTTTTATATTAATTTATTTATCAATTTTATTATTTCTTTTGTTTAAATGTAATTAGTCTTCATATGAATCCTTATCTCACTGATTTTCACCCATTTTTCTTTCCTAGTATATGCATTTCAGACTATAAACGTCTCTCTAGTCACAGCTTTAGTGGTAACCCACAGGATATATTCATTCATTTAAATAAATTTTCCAATTTTCATCTTTTTAAAATTTAACATATAAGTTATTTTATAGTGTATTGCTTGGTTTCCAAATTTGGAGGGTTTTATAATTAAAGTTTTAGATTTTTTTTGTTTGTTTATTTCTAGATTAAAATCTCTGTCATCAAAGTACATATTCTTTGTGATTTTTAACCTACTTGTATTTGTTGAGATTTGCTTTATGGCCAATATATATCATCATGTATTTAAACATATTCTACATGTATTCTGAAACTGTAGAGTACAGAATTCTGTATATTTCAGACAGACAATTGGGTTATTTCACTGGGATAAGAACTTGGAGCCAGAATTTGCTGGTTTTAGTAAAAAATGTAAAACCAGAAATAAGAGGAAAAGCCTGCAGCCCAAGGAATTTTAAATCATAGATCTGTGAATAAAATGAGGATACTTTGAAGGGTGACACATTTATTGGTGAAATAGAAAAACAAAGTGCTCGCCCACAAAAGAAAACCTGCTTCTCTCAGCTTCTCTTTTATATGGAACAGGAAAAAAGAAAGTTAGGAAAACATTTCTCTCACACGAGTTTTGGAATGAATTTCACAATCAAAATTCACTAAATCCATGAGGAACCATTCCACTGTACATTAGGGTCAGCAGAAATAAGAACATATTAATCAGATCTGCAAAGACTACAAGTATTAAAATTATCATAGTAATAATATAAAATAAGTATGTTTAAAAGTTAAAGAAATAAGAGGGAAAAAGTTTTCTTGAATCAGAGACTTTTTAAATTGACAAGACATATTGGCAAAGGACCAAACAGATTTTCTAGAAATTATAAACATGACAATCGAAATCTAAAAGTCAGTGGAAGTTTAAAGCATCAGATTAGGCACAGATGAAGAAGTATTTAGTGAACTAAAATAGGTCTGAAGGAATTGCCAGTTAAAGAAAAGGAATATATAAAACAGACATTGAGAGAAGATGAACAGAATGAAGAGGTCCAGCATGCATCCAATTGTATTTCTAGATAAAGAGAGTAATGGGGAGGTAATGTTTGGAGAAATATTACCTGAGAAATTTCCATAACTATTTAAAGGCACTTAATATTATTAGACTCAGAAAATATAATGAACCTCTGGCAAGATAAATGCATATAAATATATGTCATGGTAAAATTGCAGAACATCAAATTAGCTATAATGTTATAATAATTAAGATAGTGTGGACAGGAGACACAAGATGGCACAGTAGAAGGATATGAGCTAACCTCTTCTTATGGAATTAATTAATTAACAATTAACTGCTGAACAACCATTGACAAAAAAAATGCTGGAACCTACTAAAAAATATACCCTACATCCAAAGACAAAGAAGAAGCCAGAACAAGATGGTAGGAAGGGCACAACTGTGATAAAATCAAATCCCATACATGCCAGGTGAGTTACCCACAAACTGGTAAATAATTATACCACAGAAGTTCTCCCACAGGAGTGAAAGTTCTGAGACCCTCGTCAGGCTCCCCAGCCTGAGTGTCTGGCTATGGGAGAAGGAGCCCTCAGAGAATCTGGCTTTGAATGCCAGTGTGGTTTGATTTCAGGAATTACACAGGACTGGGGAAAACAGAAACTCCACTCTTGTAGGGCACACACAGGGTACTGTGTGCACCAGGACACAGAAAAAAAAGCAGTGACCTCATAAGAGATGGGGCCAGACTTATCTGCTAGTATTGGAGGGTCTCCTGCAGAGGTGGGGGGCAACTCTGGCTCTCTGTGGGGACAAGGACACTGGTGGCAGTAGTTCTGGCAAGTACTCACTGGTGTGAGCCTTCTTGGAAGCCACCATTTCTCACCAAGACCTGGCCCCACCCAACAGCCTATAGGCTCCAGTGCTGAGATACCTCAGGCCAAACAACCAACAGGGTGGAGATGCAGCCCTAATCATCAGCAGAGAGGCTACTTAAAGTCTTCCTGAGCACAAAACTGCCTGGTAAACACTTCCCTGACACCACCCTGCCCACCAGAGGGACAAGACCCAGATCCACCTATTAGTCCGCAAGTACAAGTTCTTTCCCCCAGGAAGCCTGCACAAAGCTCTTGGCCTCATCCACTGGGGGTAGACAACAGAAGCAAGAAGAACTATAATCCTGCAGCCTGCATTATGGAAACCACAGTAACAGAAAGTTAAACAATATGAGACAGCAGAGGAATATGTCTCAGATGAAAGAACAAGATAAAAGCCCAGAATAAGAACTAAGAGAAGTGGAGATAAAAATGTTCCCAAAAAATAATTCAGAGTAATGATATCAAAGGTGATCAAAGATCTCCAAAAAAGAATGGAGGCAGAGATGCAGAAGATACAAGAAGTATTCAACAAAACCTAGAAAAGCTAAAGAACAAACAAACAAAGATGAACAACACAATAACTGAAATGATAAATACACTAGAAGAAATCAATAGTAGAATAACTGAGGCAGAAGAATGGATAAGTGAGCTGGAAGACAGAATGGTGGAAATCACTGCCACAGAACATAATAAAGCAAAAATAATTAAAAGAAATGAGGACAGTCTAAGAGATCTCTGATACAACATTACATGCAAAAACATTCACATTATAGAGGTCCCAGAGAGAGAAGAGACAGACTAAGGACCTGAGAAAATATTGGAAGAGGCAGTAACTGAAAACTTTCCTAACATGAAAAGGAAACAGTCACCCAGGTCCAGGAAGTGCAGAGAGTCCCACACAGGATAAACTTAAGGAGGAACACACCAAGACGCATAGTAATCAAATTGAAAAAAAATAATAAAGACAAAGAAAAAATATTAAAAACAACAAGGGAAAAGCAACAAATAATGTACAAGGGAACTTCCATAGGGTTACCAGCTAATTTCTCAGTAGAAACTCTGCAGATCAGAAGGGAATGGCACAATGTACTTAAAGTGATGAAAGGAAAGAATCTACAACCAAGAATACTCTACCCAGCAAGGCTCTCATTCAGATTCGACAGAGAAATCAAAAGCTTTACAGACAGGAAAAGCTAAGAGAATTCAGCACCACCAGAGCAGCTTTGCAACAAATGGTAAAAAAAAAAAAAATTTTAAGGAGAAAAGAAAAGACCACTATGAGAAACGAGAAAATTACAAATAGAAAAGCTCACTGGTAAAGGCAAACATACAGTAAAGGTAGGAAATCATTGATATATATATAAGATATCAAAACCAGCAGTTGTAAGAAGGGGAGTGCACACATTGTGA
The DNA here is from genome assembly GCF_949987535.1 of Balaenoptera acutorostrata. Classification (NCBI taxonomy): domain Eukaryota; kingdom Metazoa; phylum Chordata; class Mammalia; order Artiodactyla; family Balaenopteridae; genus Balaenoptera; species Balaenoptera acutorostrata. The sequence goes on along the minus strand of NC_080076.1, from coordinate 30,294,055 downwards.
GAAGGGGAGGGGTATTGGAAATGCATTTGAAATTAAAAGACCAGCAACTTAAAACAATATTGTTTATATATAGACTGCTATATCAAAATCTCATGGTAACCACAAACCAAAAATCTGCAATAGATACACAAACAAAAAAGAAAATCAATCCAAACACAACTGTAAATGTAGTCATCAAATCACAAGAGAAGAGAACAAGGAGGAAGGAAAGAAGAAACTCCTACAAAGACAAGTCCAAAACAATTAACAAAATGGCAGTGATAATTACCTTAAATGTAAACAGATTAAATATGCCAACCAAAACACATAGACTGACTGAATGGTTACAAAAACAAAACCCATATCTATGCTATATACAAGAGACACACTTAAGATCTAGGGACACATAGAGACTAAAAGTGTGTGGATGGAAAAAGATATTCCATGCAAATGGAAATCAAAAGAAAGCTGGAGTAGCAATACTCATTTCAGAAAAAAAAATAGACTTTAAAATAAAGACTATTACAAGAGACAAGAAAGGACACTACAAAATGATTAAGGGATCAATCCAAGAAGACATAACAATTGTAAATATTTATGCACCCAACATAGGAGCACCTCAATATGTTAGGCAAATGCTAATGGCCATAAAAGGGGAAATCAATAGTAGCACAATAATAGCTGGGGACTTCAATATCCCACTTACACCAATGGACATATAATCTAAATAGAAAATTAATAAGGAAACACAAGCCTTAAAAGTTAGACCAGATAGACTTAATTGATATCTTCAGGACATTCCATCTGAAAGCAGCAGAATACACTTTCTTCTCAAGTGCACACAGAACATCCTCCATGATATATCACATCCTGGGTCACAAATCAAGCTTTGGTAAATTTAAGAAAATTGAAATCATATCAAGCAACTTTTCCAACCACAACGCTATGAGATTAGAAAACAACTACAAGAAAACAAAACCTGTAAAAACACAAACACGTGGAGGGTAAGCAATATGTTACTAAACAATGAATAAATTACTGAAGAAAGCAAAGAGTAAATCAAAAAATACCTAGAGACAAATGAAAATGAAAGCACAATGATCCAAAACCTATGGGGCACAGCAAAAGCAGTTCTAAGAGGGAAGTTTATAGCAATGCAATCTTACCTCAGGAAACAAGGAAAATCTCAAATAAACAACCTAACTTTACACATAAAGCAACTAGAGAAAGAAGAACAAACAAAACCCAAAGTTAGTAAAAGGAAAGAAATTATAAAGATCAGAGGAGAAATAAATGAAATAGAGATGAAGAAAACAATACAAAGATCAATGAAACTAAAAGCTGGTTTTTTGAAAACATAAACAAAATTGATAGCCAGACTCATCAAGAAGAAGAGGGCGAGGGCTCAAATCAATAAAATTAGAAATGAGTTCTATTAAACATTTAGAGAAGAATTAACACCGATTTTTCTGAAACTCTTCCAAAAAATTGCAGAGGGCGAAGTACTTCCAATCTCATTCTGTGAGGCCACCATCACCTTAATACCACAACCACACAACAATACCAACAGAAAAGAAAATTAGAGGCCCATATCACTGAGGAATATAGATGCAAAATTCCTCAACCAAATACTAGCAAACCAAATCCAACAATACATTAAAAGGATTATACAACTTGATCAAGTAGGATTTATCCCAGGGATACAAGGATTTTTCAGTATCCGCAAATTATTCAGTGTGATACACCACATCAACAAATTGAAGAATAAAAACCAAATGTTCAGCTCAATAGATGCAGAAAAAGCCTTTGACAAAATTCAACACCCATTTATGATAAAAACTCTCCAGAAATTGGGCATAGAGGGAACCTACCTCAACATAATAAAGGCCATATATGACAAACCTACAGCTATCATCAAACTCAATGCTGAAAACCTGAAAGCATTTCCTCTAAGATCAGGAACAAGACAAGGATGTCCAGGCTCACCACTTTTATTCAACAAAGTTTTGGAAGTCCTAGCCATGACAATCAAAGAAGAAAATGAAATAAAGGGAATCCAACTTGGAAAAGAAGTAAAGCTGTCACTGTTTGCAGATGACATGATTCTATATGTAGAAAATCTTAGTGATGCTACCAGAAAACTACTAGAGCTCATCAATTAAATCAGTAAAATTGCAGAATACAAAATAAATACACAGCAATCTGTTGCATTTCTATAAACTAACAACAAAAGATCAGAAAGAGAAATTAAAGAAACAATCCCATTTACCATTGAATCAAAAAGAATAAAATACCTAGGAATAAACCTACCTAAGGAGGCAAAACACCTGTACTCCAAAAACTATAAGACACTGATAAAAGAAATCAAAGATGACACAAACAGATGACAAGATATACCATGTTCTTGGATTGGAAGAATCAATATTGTCAAAATGACTATACTACCCAAGGCAATCTACAGATTCAATGCAATCCCTATCAATTTACCAATGGCATTTTTCACAGAACTAGAACAAAAAGTTAAAAATTTGTATGGAGACACAAAAGAACCTGAATAGGCAAAGAAATCCTGAGAAAGAAAAATGGAGCTGGGGAATCAGGCTCTCTGACTTCAGACTATACTATAAAGCTATATTCATCAAAACAGTATGGTACTGGCACAAACACAGAAATATAGATCAATGGAACTGGATAGAAAGGCCAGAAATAAACCCACGTACCGATGGTCACTTAATCTATGACAAAGTAGTCAAGACTATACAGTGGAGAAAAGACATTCTCTTCAATAAGTGGTGCTGGGATAACTGGACAGCTACATATAAAAGAATGAAATTAGAACATTCTCTAAGACCATACACAAAAATAAATTCAAGACAGATCAAAGACCTAAAGGTAAGACCAGATAGTATAAAACTCTTAGAGAAACACTTAGGCAGAACACTATTTGACATTATTTGCAGCAAGATCTTTTCCTGTCTGTCTCCTAGAGAAATGGAAATAAAAACAAAAATAAACAAATGGAACCTAATTAAACTCAAAAGACTTTGCACAGCAAAGGAAACCATAAATAAACAAAAAGACAAACCATAGAATGGGAGAAAATATTTGAAAACAATGTGACTAACAAGGGATTAAGCTTCAAAATCTATAAACAGCTCATGTGGCCCAATGGAAAAAAAAACAAACAGGGACAGAGTCACGATGGTGGTTTGGGAAGATACCGATTTAACGTCTCCCCACAGCTAGTGTGCCTGCTGGCCATTGGTGGGGGGACCCGGATGCCTAAGGAGATAGGAGGAACCTCCAAGTGAACTGGTAGAATGTGGGGGGACAGAGGAGGGAGGAGAAGTGGAGGCCAGGAAGGATCGGGGCCCCTGAGGCCGGGGAGATCAGGAGAGGCTGGTGGGAGGGGCCCTCTGGGAGGAGCGAGAGAAGAGCAAAGGACGATTGCCCCACCCACTCGGGCCCAGGGAGCTTGCTGAGCTTCCAGGCTGGTACCCTGCCCTCCAAGTCCCCTCTCACCCCAGCTGCATTGGTCCAAGGTGGCATAGGAAGAGACTGAGGGGAGTTCAGGAGAAACAGGTGGGAGGGGTCCTCTAGGAGGTGAGGGAGAGGAGTGGAGGGCAATTGCTCTGCCCACTCAGGCCCAGGGAGCCTGCTGAGCTTCCAGGCTGATCCCCTGCCCTCCAAGACACCCCCCCAGAGGCCCTCCATCCTATGCTCCCAGGACCAATGCATCTGGGGGCATTGGTCCTGGGGGGATAGGAAGGAGGCTGAGGGGAGAACAGGAGAGGCAGGTGGGAGGGGCCCTCCAGGACCAGAGGAGCAAGAGAAGAGAGGAGGTCATTTTCCCCACCCACTCGAGTCCAGGAAGCCTGTTTGGCTCCCAGGTGAGGTTCCCTGCCCTCTGAGACTGTGGGTGGGGGGAACACCTGGGCCTCATCTGTTCCTTGAGCCTAAGCCCCACCCCTCACAGTCCCCAGGGCCTTTTCCAGCCCTGTGGGTCTTAAGCAAAGGCACTACCCATGGCCCAATCTTCGCCTTTGCTTAGGCTTCACCCTCAACAGCCAAGACATTTTCCCCCTTTTTATTTATTTTTTTTCTTTTTCTCATTTCCCACCTCTTCTTTTTTAATATTGTGGTACAGTTGTGTATTGTGGTTGTTGATTCATCTACATTTTTATTTTTATATTCTTTCTAACACATCTGTTAGTTTCCTAGTCTAATTTTATTTTTTACTTTGTTATTGTTCTCTCTTTTTTATTTTTTGCCACCCCAAACAGCTTCTGGGACTTTGGTCCACAAGCCAGGGGTTGGGCCAAAGCTCCTGCAGTGGGAGCTCCATGTTGGAACCACTGGACTAACAGAGAACCTCAGGTCCCAGGGCATATTCATGAGACTGAAGTCTCACAGAGGTCCTCATCTCATCACCAAGACCCAGCTCTACCCAACACAACAGCCTACAAACACCAGTGTTGGAAGCCTCAGGCCAAACAGCCAGTAAGACAGGAATACAATCCCACTCATTAAAAAAAAAATGAGATGGCAATAAAATATGTCACAGATGAAGGAACAAGGTAAACACCCACAGGACCAAATACATGAAGAAGAAATAAGCAATCTACCTGAAAAATAATTCAGAGTAATGATAGTAAAGGTGATCCAGAATCTCGGAAATAGAATGGAGGCACAGATTGAGAAAATACAAGAAATGTTTAACAAAGATCTAGAAGAACTAAAGAACAAGCAAACAGAGATGATCAACACAAAAACTGAAATGAAAATAGAGTAGAAGGAAACAATAACAGAATAACTGAGGCAGAAGAATGAATAAGTGAACTGGAAGACAAAAGGGTGGAAATAACTGCCGAGGAGAAGAATAAAGAAAAATGAATGAAAATAATTGAAGACAATATCAGAGACATCTGGGACAACACTAAATGCACCAACATTCGAATTATAGGGGTCCCAGAAGAAGAAGATAAAAAGAATGGGTCTGAGAAAATATTTGAAGAGATTATAGTTGAAAACTTCCCTAACATGGGAAAGGAAATAGTGACCCAAGTCCAGGAATCACAGAATCCCATACAGGAAAAACCCTAGGGAAAACACAACAAGACACATATTAAACAAGCTGACAAAAATTAATTTCAAAGAAAAAAATTAAAAGCAGCAAGAGAAAAACAAAAACTAACTTACTAAAGAATCCCCAAAAGGTTATCAGCTGATTTTTCAGCAGAAATTTTGCAGGCCAGAAGGGAGTGGCAGGATATACTTGAAGTGATGAAGGAGAAAAATGTACAACCAAGATTACTCTACCCAGCAAGTATCTCACTCAGATTCAACGGAGAAATCAAAAGCTTTTCAAACAAGCAAAAGTTAAGAGAATTCAGCACCACCAAACCAGCTCTACAACAAATGCTAAAGAAACTTCTCTAAGCAAGAAACACAAGAGGAGAAAAAGACCTACAAAAACAAACCCAAAACAATTAAGAAAATGGTAATAGGAACATACATATCGATAATAACCTTGAGTGTAAATGGATTAATTGCCCTAACCAAAAGACACAGACTGGCTGAATGGATACACAAACAAGACCCATATATATGCTGTCTACAAGAGACCCACTTCAGACCTAGGGATACACTCAGACTGAAGGTGAAGGGATGGATAAAGATATTCCATGCAAATGGAAATCAAAAGAACGCTGGAGTAGCAACACTCGTTTCCGATAAAATAGATTTAAAATAAGATTGTTACAAGAGAAAAGGAGGGACACTACATAATGATCAAAGGATCAATCCAAGAAGAAGATATAACAATTTTAAATATTTATGCACCCAACATAGGAGCACCTCAATACATAAGGCAAATACTAACAACCATGAAAGGAGAAATCAACAGTAACACAATAATAGTAGGGGACTTAACACACCACTTACACCAATCGACAGATCATCCAAGCAGAAAATACATAAGGAAACAAGCTTTAAATGACACAATAAGGGGAGAGAGGAGAAGATGGCAGAAGAGTAAGACACGGAGATCACCTTCCTCCCCACAGATACATCAGAAATATATCTACACGTGGAACTGCTCCTATAGAACACCCACTGAACGTTGGCAGAAGACGTCAGACTTCCCAAAAGGCAAGAAACTCCCCACGTAACTGGGTAGGGCAAAAGAAAAAGGAACAACAGAGACAAAAGAATAGGGATGGGACCTGCACCAGTGACAGGGAGCTGTGAAGGAGAAAAGGTTTCCACACACTAGGAAGGCCCTTTGAGGGTGGAGACTGAGGATGGCGGAGGAGGGAAGATTCGGAGACATGGAGGAGAGTGCAGCAACAGGGGTGTGGAGGGCAAAGTGGAGAGATTCCCGCACAGAGGATCGGTGTTGACCACCACTCACCAGCCCGAGAGGTTTGTCTGCTCACACGCCGGGGCGGGGTGGGGCTGGGAGCTGAGGCTCGGGCTTTGGTCGGATTGCAGGGAGAGGACTAGGGTTGGGAGCGTGAACACAGCCTGAAGGGGTTAGCGCACCATGGCTAGCTGGGAGGGAGTCCGGGAAAAGGTCTGGAGCTGCCGAACAGACAAGAGACTTTTTCTTGCCTCTTTGTTTCCTGGTGCGCAAGGAGAGGGGATTAAGAGCACCTCCTAAAAGAGCTCCAGAGATGGATGCAAGCCACGACTATCAGCACGGACCCCAGAGACGGGCATGAAATGCTAAGGCTGCTGCTGCCACCACCAAGAAGCCTGTGTGCAAGCACAGGTCACTATCCACACCGCCCTTCCCAGGAGCCTGAGCAGCCCGCCACTGCCAGGGTCCCGTGATCCAGGGACAACCCTGGGAAAATGCACGGTGCTCCTCAGGCTGCTGCAACGTCACACTGGACTCTCATGCCACAGGCTCACCCCACATCCATACCCCTCCCTCCACCCAGACTGAGTGAGCAGGAGACCCCGAAGAAGCTTCTCCTTTAACCCCGTCCTGTCTGAGCGAAGAACAGACACCCTCAGGCGACCTACAGGCAGAGGCAGGTCCAAGGCGAAAGCTGAAACCCGGGAGCCGTGCGAACAAAGAGGAGGAAGGGAAATTTCTCAAAGCAGCCTCAGAAGCAGCGGATTAAAGTTCCACAAACAACTTGATGTACCTGCATCTGTGGAATACCTGAATAGACAACGAATCATCCCAAATTGAGGAGGTGGACTTTGGGAGCAAGATATATTATTTTTTCCCCTTTTCCTCTTTTTGTGAGTGTGTATGTGTATGCTATAGTGTGAGATTTTGTCTGTAGAGCTTTGCTTTCACCATTTGTCCTAGGGTTCTGACCATCTGTTTTCTTTTTTGTGTTTTTACTTTAAAATAGTTTTCTTTTTTTCTAATAATTATTTTTTATTTTAATAACTTTATTTTATTTTATCCTCTTTCTTTTTTTCTTTCTATTTTTCCCCCTTTTATTTTGAGCTGTGTGGATGAAAGGCTCTTGGTGCTCCAGCCAGACATCAGGGCTGTGCCTCTGAGGTGGGAGAGACAAAGTCAGGACACTAGGCCACAAGAGACCTCCCAGCTTCATGTAATACCAAACAGTGAAAATCTCCCAGAGATCTCCATCTCAACACCAAGAACCAGCATCACTCAACGACCAGCAAGCTACAGTGCTGGACACCCTATGCCAAACAACTAGCAAGACAGGAACACAGCCCCATCCACTAGCAGAGAGGCTGCCTAAAATCATAATAAGGCCACAGACACCCCAAAACACACCACCAGACGTGGACATGTCCACCAGAAAGACAAGCTCCAACCTCATCCACCAGAACACAGACACTAGTCCCCTCCACCAGGAAGTCTACACAACCCACTGAACCAACCTTAGCCACTGGGGACAGATACCAAAAACAAGAGCAGCAACTACGAACCTGCAGGCTGTGAAAAGGAGACCCCAAACACAGTAAGATAAGCAAAATGAGAAGACAGAAAAACACACAGCAGATGAAGGAGCAAGGTAAAAACCCACCAGACCTAACAATTGAAGAGGAAATAGGCAGTCTACCTGAAAAAGAATTCAGAATAATGATAGTAAAGATGATCCAAAATCTTGGAAATAGAATAGACAAAATGCAAAAAACATTTAACAAGGACCTAGAAGAACTAAAGAGGAACCAAGCAATGATGAAAAACACAATAAATGAAATTAAAAATACTCTAGAAGGGATCAATAGCAGAATAACTGAGGCAGAAGAAAGGATAAGTGACCTGGAAGATAACATGGTGGAAATAACTACTGCAGAGCAGAATAAAGAAAAAAGAATGAAAAAAACTGAGGACAGTCTCAGAGACCTCTGGGACAATATTAAATACACCGACATTTGAATAATAGGGGTCCCAAAAGAAGAAGAGAAAAAGAAAGGGACTGAGAAAATATTTGAAGAGATTATAGTTGAAAACTTCCCTAATATGGGAAAGGAAATAGTAAATCAAGTCCTGGAAGCACAGAGAGTCCCATACAGGATAAACCCAAGGAGAAACACGCCAAGACACATATTAATCAAACTATCCAAAATTAAATATAAAGAAAACATATTAAAAGCAACAAGGGAAAAAAGGCAAATGACACACAAGGGAATCCCCATAAGGTTAACAGCTGATCTTTCAGCAGAAACTCGGCTAGCCAGAAGGGAGGGGCAGGACATATTTAAAGTGATGAAGGAGAAAAACCTGCAACCAAGATTACTCTACCCAGCAAGTATCTCATTCAGATGTGATGGAGAAATTAAAACCTTTACAGACAAGCAAAAGCTGAGAGAGTTCAGCACCACCAAACCAGCTTTACAACAAATGCTAAAGGAACTTCTCTAGGCAAGAAACACAAGAGAAGGAAAACACCTACAATAACAAACCCAATACATTAAAGAAAATGGGAATAGGAACATACATATCTATAATTACCTTAAATGTAAATGGATTAAATGCTCCCATCAAAAGACACAGACTGGTTGAATGGATAAAAAAACAAGACCCACATATATGTTGTCTACAAGAGACCCACTACAGACCTAGAGACACATACAGACTGAAAGTGAGGGAATGGAAAAAGATATTCCATGTAAATGGAAATCAAAAGAAAGCTGGAGTAGCAATTCTCATATCAGACAAAACAGACTTTAAAACAAAGACGATTATAAGAGACAAAGAAGGAGGAAAGAAGATGGTGGAAGAGTAAGACGTGGAGATCACCTTCCTTCCCACAGATACAGTAGAAATACATCTACACGTGGAACTGCTCCTACAGAACACCCACGGAACGCTGGCAGAAAACGTCAGACCTCCCAAAAGGCAAGAAACTCCCCCTGTATTTGGGTAGGGCAAAAGAAAAAAGAAATAACAGAGACAAAAGAATAGGGACGGGACCTGCACCAGTTGGAGGGAGCCGTGAAGGAGGAAAGATTTCCACGCACTAGGAAGCCCCTTCACGGGCAGAGACTGGGGGTGGCAGAGAGGGGAAGCTTCGGAGCCACGGAGGAGAGCACAGCCACAGGGGTGTGGAGAGCAAAGCAGAGAGATTCCCGCACAGAGGCTCAGCGCCTAGCAGCACTCACCAGCCCGAGGCTCGTCTGATCACCCCCCGGGGCAGGCGGGGTTGGGAGCTGAGGCTCGGGCTTCGGTCGGATCACAGGGAGAGGACTGGGGTTAGCGGCGTGAACACAGCCTGAAGGGGTTAGCGCTCCACAGCTAGCCGGGAAGGAGTCCAGGAAAAAGTCTGCAGCTGCCGAAGAGGCACGAGACTTTTTCTTGCCTCTTTGTTTCACGGCGCGCAAGGAGAGGGGATTCAGAGCGCTGCCTAAACGAACTCCAGAGACGGGCGCAAGCCGCGGTGATCAGCGCGGGCCCCAGAGACGGGCGTGAGACGCTAAGCCTGCTGCTGCCACCCCCAAAAAGCCTGTGTGCGAGCACAGGTCACTCTCCACACCGCCCCTTCTGGGAGCCTGTGCAGCCCGCCACTGCCAGGGTCCCATGATCCTGGGACAACTTACGCGGAAGAACGCACTGCGCGCCTCAGGCTGGTGCAACGTCACGCTGGCCTCTGCCGCCGCAGGCTCACCCCGCCTCCTCTGTACCCCTCCCTCCCCGTGGCCTGAGTGAGCCAGAGCCCCCGAAGCACCTGCTCATTTAACCCCGTCCTGTCTGGGCGGGGAACAGATGCCCCCAGGCGACCTACACGCAGAGGCAGGTCCAAATACAAAGCTGAACCTCGGGAGCTGTGCGAACAAAGAAGAGAAAGGGAAATCTTTCCCAGCAGCCTCAGAAGCAGCGGATTAAAACTCCACAAACAACTTGATGTGCCTGCATCTGTTGAATACCTGAATAGACAACGAATCATCCCAAATTCAGGAGGTGGACTTTGGGAGCAGGAGATATTAATTTCTCCCCAGTTCCTTTTTTTGTGAGTGTATATGTATATGCTTCTGGGTGAGATTTTGTCTGTATAGCTTTGCTTTATAATAGCTTTATTTTACTTCACTATATTATAGCCTCTTTCTTTCTTTCTATCTATTTTTTCTCCCTTTTACTCTGAGCTGTGTGGATGAAAGGCTCTTGGTGCTCCAGCCAGGCATCAGAGCCGTACCTCTGAGGTGGGAGAGCCAACTTCAGGACACTGGTCCACAAGAGACGTCCCAGCTCCACGTAATACCAAATGACAAAAATCTCTCAGAGATCTCCATCTCAACATCAAGACCCAGCTTCACTCAATGACCAGCAAGCTACAGTGCTGGACACCCTATGCCAAACAACTAGCAAGACAGGAACACAGCCCCATCCACTAGCAGAGAGGCTGCCTAAAATCATAATAAGGCCACAGACACCCCAAAATACAGCACCAGAGGTGGACGTGCCCACCAGAAAGACAAGATCCAGGCTTATCCACCAGAACTCAGGCACAGGTTCCCTCCACCAGGAAGCCTACAAAACCCACTGAACCAACCTTAGCCACTGGGGACAGATACCAAAAACAACGGGAACTATGAACCAGCAGCCTGTGAAAAGGAGACCCCAAACACAGTAAGATAAGCAAAATGAGAAGACAAAAAAACACACAGCAGATGAAGGAGCAGGGTCAAAACACACCAGACCTAACAAATGAAGACGAAATAGGTAGTCTACCTGAAAAAGAATTCAGAATAATGATAGTAAGGATGATCCAATATCTTGGAAATAGAATAGACAAAATGCAAGAAACATTTAACAAGGACGTAGGAGAACTAAAAAGGAACCAAGCAATGATGAAAAACACAATAAATGAAATTAAAAATACTCAAGAAGGGATCAATAGCAGAATAACTGAGGCAGAAGAAAGGATAAGTGACCTGGAAGATAACATGGTGGAAATAACTACTGCAGAGCAGGATAAAGAAAAAAGAATGAAAAGAACTGAGAACAGTCTCAGAGACATCTGGGACAACATTAAACGCACCAACATTCGAATTATAGGGGTCCCAGAAGAAGAAGAGAAAAAGAAAGGGACTGAGAAAATATTTGAAGAGATTATAGTTGAAAACTTCCCTAATATGGGAAAGGAAATAGTTAATCAAGTCCTGGAAGCACAGAGAGTCCCATACAGGATAAACCCAAGGAGAAACACGCCAAGACACATATTAATCAAACTGTCAAAAATTAAATATAAGGAATACATATTAAAAGCAGCAAGGGAAAAACAACAAATAACACACAAGGGAATCCCCATAATGTTAATATCTGATCTTTCAGCAGAAACTCAGCAAGCCAGAAGGGAGTGGCAGGATATACTTAAAGTGATGAAGGAGAAAAACCTGCAACCAAGATTACTCTACCCAGCAAGGATCTCATTCAGATGTGATGGAGAAATTAAAACCTTTACAGACAAGCAAAAGCTGAGAGAGTTCAGCACCACCAAACCAGCTTTACAACAGATGCTAAAGGAACTTCTCTAGGCAAGAAACATAAGAGAAGGAAAACACCTACAATAAGAAACCAAAAACATTTAAGAAAATAGGATTAGGAACATACATATCGATAATTACCTTGAATGTAAATGGATTAAATGCTCCCACCAAAAGACACAGGCTGGCTGAATGGATACAAAAACAACACCTATATATATGCTGTCTACAAGAGACCCACTTCAGACCTAGAGACACATACAGACTGAAAGTGAGGATATGGAAAAAGATATTCCATGCAAATGGAAATCAAAAGAAAGCTGGAGTAGCAATTCTCATATCAGACAAAATAGACTTTAAAATAAAGACTATTACAAGAGACAAAGAAGGACACTATATAATGATCAAGGGATCGATTCAAGAGGAAGGTATAAAAATTGTAAATATGTATGCACCCAACATAGGAGCACCTCAATACATAAGGCAAATACTAACAGCCATAAAAGGGGAAATCGACAGCAACACAATCATAGTAGGGGACTTTAACACCCCACTTTCACCAATGGACAGATCATCCAAAATGAAAATAAACAAGGAAACACAAGCTTTAAATGATACATTAAACAAGATGGACTTAATTGATATTTAAAGGACATTCCACCCAAAAACAACAGAATACACATTTTTCTCAAGTGCTCATGGAACATTCTCCAGGAGAGATCATATCTTGGGTCACAAATCAAGCCTTGGTAAATTTAAGAAAATTGAAATCGTATCAAGTATCTTTTCCGACCACAATGCTATGAGACTAGATATCAATTACAGGAAAAGATCTGTAAAAAATACAAACACATGGAGGCTACACAATACACTACTTAATAACGAAGTGATCACTGAAGAAATCAAAGGGGAAATCAAAAAATACCTAGAAACAAATGACAATGGAGATACGACGACCCAAAACCTATGGGACGCAGTAAAAGCAGTGCTAAGAGAGGAGTTTATAGCAATACAAGTCTACCTCAAGAAGCAAGAAACATCTCGAATAAACAACCTAACCATGCACCTAAAGCAATTAGAGAAAGAAAAACAAAAATACCCCAAAGCTGGCAGAAGGAAAGAAATCATAAAGATCAGGTCAGAAATGAATGAAAAAGAAATGAAGGGAACAATAGCAAAAATCAATGAAACTAAAAGCTGGTCCTTTGAGAAGATAAACAAAATTGATAAACCATTAGCCAGACTCATCAAAAGAAAAAGGGAGAAGACTCAAGTCAATAGAATTAGAAATGAAAAAGGAAAAGTAACCACTGACACGGCAGAAATACAAAAGATCAAGAGAGATTACTACAAGCAACTCTATGCCAATAAAATGGACAACCTGGAAGAAATGGACAGATTCTTAGAAATGCACAAACTGCTGAGACTGAACCAGGAAGAAATAGAAAATATGAACAGACCAATCACAAGCACTGAAATTGAAACTGTGTTTAAAAACATTCCAACAAACAAAAGCCCAGGACCAGATGGCTTCACAGGTGAATTCTATCAAACATTTATAGGCGAGCTAACACCTATCCTTCTCAAACACTTCCAAAATATTGCAGAGGGAGGAACACTCCCAAACTCATTCTACGAGGCCACCATCACCCTGATACCAAAACCAGACAGAGATGGCACAAAGAAAGAAAACTACAGGCCAATGCCACTGATGAACATAGATGCTAAAATCCTCAACAAAATACTAGCAAACAGAATCCAATAGCACATTAAAAGGATCATATACCATGATCAAGTGGGGTTTATCCCAGGAATGCAAGGATTCTTCAATATACGCAAATCAATCAATGTGATACACCATATTAGAAAATTGAAGGAGAAAAACCATATGATCATCTCAATAGATGCAGAGAAAGCTTTCGACAACATTCAACACCCATTTATGATAAAAGCCCTGCAGAAAGTCGGCATAGAGGGGACTTTCCTCAACATAATAAAGGCCATGTATGACAAACCCACAGCCAACATTGTCCTCAATGGTGAAAAACTGAAACCATTTCCACTAAGATCAGGAACAAGACAAGGTTGCCCACTCTCACCACTATTATTCAACATAGTTTTGGAAGTGTTAGCCACAGCAATCAGAGAAGACAAAGAAATAAAAGGAATCCAAATCGGAAAAGAAGAAGTAAAGCTGTCACTATTTGCAGATGACATGATACTATACATAGAGAATCCTAAAGAGGCTACCAGAAAACTCCTAGAGCTAATCAATGAATTTGGTAAAGTAGCAGGATACAAAATTAATGCACAGAAATCTCTTGCATTTCTATACACTAAAGATGAAAAATCTGAAAGTGAAATTAAGAAAACACTCCCATTTACCATTGCAACAAAAAGAATAAAATATCTAGGAATAAACCTACCTAAGGAGACAAAAGACCAGTATGCAGAAAATTATAAGACACTGATGAAAGAAATTAAAGATGATACAAATAGATGGAGAGATATACCATGTTCTTGGATTGGAAGAATCAATACTGTGAAAATGAGTCTACTACCCAAAGCAATCTACAGATTCAATGCAATCCCTATCAAACTACCACTGGCATTTTTCACAGAACTAGAACAAAAAATTGCACAATTTGTATGGAAACACAAAAGACCCCGAATAGCCAAAGCAATCTTGAGAACGAAAAATGGAGCTGGGGGAATCAGGCTCCCTGACTTCAGACTATATTACAAAGCTACAGTAATCAAGACAGTTTGGTACTGGCAAAAAAACAGAAATATAGATCAATGGAACCGAATAGAAAGCCCAGAGATAAACCCACGAACATATGGTCACCTTATCTTTGATAAAGGAGGCAAGCATATACAGTGGAGAAAAGACAGCCTCTTCAATAAGTGGTGCTGGGAAAATTGGACAGATACATGTACAAGTATAAAATTAGAACACTCCCTGACACCATGCACAAAAATAAACTCAAAATGGATTAAAGACTTAAGTGTAAGGCCAGACACTATCAAACTCTTAGAGGAAAACATAGGCAGAACACTCTATGACATACATCACAGCAAGATTCTTTTTGACCCAGCTCCCAGAGAAATTGAAATAGGAACACAAATAAACAAATGGGACCTAATGAAACTGAAAAGCTTTTCCACAGCAAAGGAAACCATAAACAAGACCAAAAGACAACCCTCAGAATGGGAGAAAATATTTGCAAATGAAGCAACTGACAAAGGATTAATCTCCAAGATTTACAAGCAGCTCATGCAGCTCAATAACAAAAAAACGAACAACCCAATCCAAAAATGGGCAGAAGACCTAAATAGACATTTCTCCAAAGAAGATATACAGATGGCCTACAGACACATGAAAGAATGCTCAACATCATTAATCATTAGAGAAATGCAAATCAAATCTACAATGAGATGTCATCTCACACTGGTCAGAATGGCCATCATCAAAAAATCTAGAAACAATAAATGCTGGAGAGGGTGTGGAGGAAAGGGAACACTCTTGCACTGTTGGTGGGAATGTAAATTGATACAGCCACTATGGAGAACAGTATGGAGGTTCCTTAAAAAACTACAAATAGAACTACCATACGACCCAGCAATCCCACTACTGGGCATATACCCTGAGAAAACCAGAGGTCAAAAAGAGTCATGTACCAAAATGTTCATTGCCGCTCTATTCACAATAGCCAGGACATGGAAGCAACCTAAATATCCGTCGACAGATGAATGGATAAAGAAGATGTGGCACATATATACAATGGAATATTACTCAGCCATAAAAAGAAATGAAATGGAGGTATTTGTAATGAGGTGGATGGAGTTAGAGTCTGTCATACAGAGTGAAGTAAGTCAGAAAGAGAAAAACAAATACAGTATGTTAACACATATATACGGAATCTAAGGGGAAAAAAAAAAAAAAGACCATGAAGAACCTATTGGCAAGACGGTAATAAAGACACAGACCTACTAGAGAATGGAGTTGAGGATATGGGGAGGGAGTGGGGTGAGATGTGACAGGGTAAGAGAGTGTCATGGACATATATACACTACCAAACGTAAAATAGATAACTAGTGGGAAGCAGCCGCATAGCACAGGGAGATCAGCTCGGTGCTTTGTGACCACCTAGAGGGGTGGGATGGGGAGGGTCGGAGGGAGGGAGATGCAAGAGGGAAGAGAAATGGGAACATATTGTATATGTATAACTGATTCACTTTGTTATAAAGCAGAAGCTAACACACCATTGTCAGGCAATTATACTTCAATAAAGATATTTAAAAAAAAAAAAAGGAGACAAAGAATGACACTATATAATGATCAAGGGATCGATTCAAGAAGAAGATATAACAATTGTAAATATTTATGCACCCAACATAGGAGCACCTCAATACATAAGGAAAATACTAACAGCCAAAAAGGGGAAATCGACAGCAACACAATCATAGTAGGGGACTTTAACACCCCACTTTCACCAATGGACAGAGCATCCAAAATGAAAATATATAAGGAAACACAAGCTTTAAATGATACATTAAACACTATGGACTTAATTGATATTTATAGGACATTCCACCCAAAAACAGCAGAATACACATTTTTCTCAAGTGCTCATGGAACATTCTCCAGGAGAGATCATATCTTGGGTCACAAATCAAGCCTTGGTAAATTTAAGAAAATTGAAATCATATCAAGTATCTTTTCCGACCACAACGCTATGAGACTAGATATCAATTACAGGAAAAGATCTGTAAAAAGCACAAACACATGGAGGCTACACAATACACGACTTAATAACGAAGTGAACACTGAAGAAATCAAAGGGGAAATCAAAAAATACCTAGAAACAAATGACAATGGAGTCACGACAACCCAAAACCTAAGGGATGCACCAAAAGCAGTTCTAAGATGGAAGTTTATTGTAATACAATCCTACCTCAAGAAACAGGGAACATCTCGAATAAACAACCTAACCTTGCACCTAAAGCAATTAGAGAAAGAAGAACAAAAAACCCCAAAATTAGCAGAAGGAAAGAAATCATAAACATCAGATCAGAAATAAATGAAAAAGAAATGAAGGAAACAATAGCAAAGATCAATAAAGCTAAAAGCTGGTCCTTTGAGAAGATAAACAAAATTGATAAACCATTAGCCAGACTAATCAAGAAAAAAAGGGAGAAGTCTCAAATCAATAGAATTAGAAATGAAAAAGGAGAAGTTATAACTGACACTGCAGAAATACAAACGATCATGAGAGATTACTACAAGCAACTCTATGCCAATAAAATGGACAACCTGGAAGAAACGGACAGATTCTTAGAAATGCACAACCTGCCGAGACTGAACCAGGAAGAAATAGAAAATATGAACAGGCCAATCAGAAGCACTGAAATTGAAACTGTGATTAAAAATCTTCCAACAAACAAAAGCCCAGGACGAGATGGCTTCATAGGCGAATTCTATCAAACATTTAGAGAAGAGCATAAACAAAATTGATAAACATTTAGCCAGCCTCATCAAGAAAAAAATGGAGAGGATGCAAATCAATAAAATTAGAAATGAAAAAGGAGAAATCACAACTGACACAGCAGAAATACAAAGGATTATAAGAGACTACTACAAACTGTATGCCAATAAAATGGACAACCACAAAGAAATGGACAAATTCTTGGAAAGGTACAGTTTTTGAAGACTGAACCAGGAAGAATTAGAAAATATAAACAGACCTATCACAGGTAATGAAATTGAAATTAAAAATTAAAAATTACTGTAATTAAAAATTGTGGGGCAATTATACTTCAATGAAGATGTTAAAAAAAAAAAAAAATTCCCAACAAACAAAAGTCCAGGACTAGATGGCTTCACAGGGGAATTCTATCAAACATACAGAGAAGAGCTAACAGCAATCCTTCTCAAACTCTTCCAAAAAATTGCAGAGGGAAAAACACTCCCTAATTCATTCAATGAAGCCACCATCTCCCTGATACTAAGACCAGAAAAAGATTTCATAAAAAAACAATATTATAGACCAATATCACTGATGAATATAGATGCAAAAATCCTGAACAAAATACTAGCAAAGAGAATCCAACAACACATTAAAAGGATCATACACCATGATCAAGTGAGATTTATCCCAGGTATGCAAGAATTCTTCAATATATGCAAATCAATCAATGTGATACACCACATAAAAAAATTAAGTAACAAAACCATATGATCATCTCAACAGATGCAGAAAAATGCGTTGACAAAATTCAACACCCGTTTATGATAAAAACTCTACAGAAAATGGACATAGAGGGAACCTACCTCAACATAATAAAAGACATATATAACTAACCCACAGTAAGCATCACACTCAGTGGTGAAAAACTGAAAGCCTTCCCACTAAGATCAGGAACAAGACAAGGATGTCCACTCTCGCCACTATTATTCAACATAGTTTTGGAAGTCCTAGCCATGGCAATCAGAGAAGCAAAAGAAATAAAAGGAATACAAATTGGAAATGAAGAAGTAAAACTGTCACTGTTTGTGGATGACATGACACTATACATAGAAAATCCTAAGGATGCCACCAGAAAACCATTAGAACTAATCAATGAATTTGGTAAAGTTGCAGGATACATAAATGCACAGAAATCTCTGGTATTCCAATACACCAACAATGAAAAATCAGAAAGAGAAATTAAGGAAACAATCCCATTTACCATCAACAAAAAGAATAAAATACCTAGGAATAAACCTGACTAAGGAGGTGGAAGACGTGTACTCAGCAAACTATAAAACACTGATGAAAGAAATCAAAGATGACATAAACAGATGGAGAAATATACCATGTTCTTGGATTGGAAGAATCAATATTGTGAAAATGAGTATACTATCAAAAGCAATCTACAGATTTAGTACAATCTCTATCAAACTACCTGTGGCATTCTTCACAGAATTAGAACAAAACATTTTACAATTCGTATAGAAACACAAAAGAACCCGAATAGCCAAAGCAATCTTGAGAAAGAAAAACGGAGCTGGAGGAATCAGGCTCCCCAATTTCAAACTATACTACAAAGCTACAGTAATCAAGACAGTATGGTGCTCGCACAAAAACAGAAATATAGATCAGTGATACAGGATAGAATGCCCAGAGATAAACCCACACACATATGGTCACCTAATTTATGACAAGGGAGGCAAGAACATATAATGGAGAAAGGACAGCCTCTTTAATAAGTGGTGCTGGGAAAACTTAACAGCTACATGTAAAAGAATGAAATTAGAACACTACTTAACACCATACACAAAAATAAAACTCAAAATGGATTAAAGATCTAAATGTAAGACCAGACACTATAAAACTCTTAGAGGAAAACATAGGAAAAACACTCTTTTTCATAAACCACAGCAGATCTTTTATGATCCACCTCCTAGAGTAATGAAAATAAAAACACAAATAAGCAAATGGGACTTAATTAAACTTAAAAGCTTTTGCCCAGCAAAGGAAACCATAAACATGACAAAAAGACAACCCTCAGAATAGGAGAAAATATTTACAAATGAAACAACTGACAAAGGAATAATATCCAAAATATACAAACAGCTCATGGAGTTCAATATTAAAAAGACAAATAATCCAATTATAAAATGGGCAGAAGACCTAAATAGACATTTCACCAAGGAAGACATACAGATGGTCAAGAAGCACATAAAAAGATGCTCAACATCATTAATTATTAGAGACATTCATATCAAAACTACAATGTGGTAGCCAACCAGTCAGAATGGCTATTATCAAAAAATCTAGAGAAAATAAATGCTGGAAAGGGTGTGGTGAAAATGGTACCCTCCTGCACTGTTGGTGGGAATGTAAATTGATACAACCACTATGGAAAATAGTGTGGAGGTTCCTTAAAAAACTAAAAATAGAACTACCATATGACCCAGCAATCCTACTACTGGGCATATACCTTGAGAAAACCATAATTCAAAAAGAGACATATACCACAATGTTCATTGCAGCACTATTTACAATAAGCAGGCCATGGAACCAACTTAAGTGCCCATTGATAGATGAATGGATAAAGAAGATGTGGCACATATATACAATGGAATATTACTCAGCCATAAAAAGAAACGAAATTGAGTTATTTTTAGTCATGTGGATGGACCTAGAGTCTGTCATACAGACTGAAGTAAGTCAAAAAGAGAAAAACAAATACCATATTCTAACACATACATATGGAATCGAAAAAAAAAAGAAAAGAAAAGGTACTGATGAACCTAGTTGCAGGACAGGTATAAAGATGCAGACATAAAGAATGGACTTAAGTACACGGGGTGGGAGGGGGAAGCTGGGGTGAAGTGAGAGTAGTATCGACACATATACACTACCAAATGAAAAATAATTAGCTAGTGTGAAGCAGCATCATAGCACAGTGAGATCAGCTTGTTGCTTTGTGATGATCTAGAAGAGTGAGATAGGGAGGATGGAAGGAAGGCTTTAGAGGGAGGGGGTATGGGGACATATGTATGCATGTGGCTAATTCACTTTGGTGTACAACAGAAACTAACACAGTATTGTGAAGTAATTATGCTCCAATAAAGATCTATTTTAAAAAAAAAGCCCATTCAAAAAATGGACAGAAAACCTAAAGAGACATTTCTCCAAAGAAGACAAACAGATGGCCAAGAAGCACAAGAAAAGATGTTCAACATCGCTAATTGTTAGAGAATTGCAAATCAAAACTACAGTGAGATATCACCTCACACCAGTCAGAATGGCCATCATCAAAAAGTCTACAAACAATAAATGCTGGAGACGGTGTAGAGAAAAGGGAACCCTCCAACACTGTTGGTGGGAATGTAAATTGGTACAGCCACTATGGAGAACAGTATGGAGGTTCCTTAAAAAACTAAAAATAGCACTACCATATGATCCAGCAATCTCACTCCTGGACAAATATCCAGAGAAAAACATGGTTCAAAAGGATACATGCACCCCACTGTTCATCGCAGTGCTGTTTACAATACCCAAGACGTGGAAACAACCTAAATGTCCTTCAACAGATGAATGGATAAAGAAGATGTGGTACATATATACAGTGGAATAGTACTCAGCCTTAAAAAATCTCCAGGATGGACCTGGAGATTATCATACTAAGTGAAGTAAATCAGCAGGGGAAAACAAATATATGATATCACTTATATTTGGAATCTTAAAAAAATGATACAAATGAACTTATTTACAAAACAGAAACAGACTCCCTGGCTAAGAGAACAAACTTATGGTTACCAGTGGGGAAGGATTAGGGGAAGGGATAGATTGGGAGTTTGGGATTGACATGTACACACTGCTATATTTAAAATAGATAACCAACAAGGAACTACTGTATAGCCCAGGGAACACTGCTCAATATTCTGTAATAACCTAAATAGGGAAATAATTTGAAAAAGAATAGATACATGTATATGTATAGCTGAATCATTTTGCTATACACCTGAAGCTAACACAACATTGTTAATCAACTATACTCCAATATAAAATAAAAATTTAAAAAATGATACTGAAGAAAATATTCATGTCAGTGTAATCAAGATCATGTTTAATTGAGTAAATCTTATAAATCTATTAGTCAATGACACTGAATTTTAAAATACACTTAGGTGAGTATGTACACATTGATGTAAAATAAATGAGCACTATTGGTTTTGAAAAAAATAGTGTGGTTTTGTCACCGGGATAGACAAATGGACAAGTAAAATAGGATTAAGGGATCAGAAGTACATCTACCCATATAGGGAAACTTTATAAATGGCAGAACTACTAAGCAATAAAATAGAAGCAAATGTTCTAGTAGAAAAATAGGCAAAGGTGTAGTTATTGCATGAATAATTATTTTACAAAAGAAGGAAAATTAATAACTAGCAAATATAAAAAGCAAAAAAATACCATTTCAACCTTAGTAATTATCAGAGAAATAACCCATTTAATATCCTTGGTAAAAATGGAGAGCAAGAGGACTATTAGACATAGCTGATAGTTTAAATTTGTACAATTTGGGAAACAATTTTTCATTACCCACCCAATTTAACGTACTCATATACTATGATGTGTGTAGCCATACAGACTGGTATGTCCAGTTTACCTTTATTTTCTTAAAGTAATCATTAAAAATACTAGTCCCTAGTCCAATATCTTCCAATAACATGTCCAATTTAGAAGTTTAATTTTGATGTTTAATTATTCAGAAAAGTGCCAGTTTGTTTCCACATATAATCCTATTACATGGAACTGAATGGACACCTTTGATTATATCTTCATCTGTTGAACTAAAGAACCATTGGTTGTTCACTTTGAAGAGCCTTTTGTGATTAGTCAGGGAAATACCCCTTCTTAGTGATAGCAAATTAAATCCCAGGGGAAAGATGTGACTATTTCCATATGCTACAACCAGTAAACCACACAGCTGAAAATGGACACAAGACCCCTTGCCTCCAAGTCAAGCCAGTGGACCATTCATATAAAGGGCTTTCAAAGAGTTTGTTCATGCAGTTGCTCCAGATAAAATAAATACATATGTAACTTATAACTGCCAAGTAAAATAACCCTATGCATGATGCTCTTGAGATGTGGATGACTGGATGGTAAATCATTGTTAGGAAACAGGGAAGCCAGACATAATTGCTAGTTATGCGTCAGTGATAAACAATGTTGGACAAGTGTACTAAGCATGAACTTACAGCTGAAAGTTGAGACTTGGCCACCAAGGAGAGGAACATAGCAGGGACTAATATACTGTAATGAAATAAACCATATGGCCCCACCACACACATGTTATACTATGCTGCATTTATTGTTCCTGTACCTTTCATTTTGAGTGGCTAGCTTGGCCATCAGTGTAATGGATAGTGGAAGAAATTACATATTACCTTTAATTATCACATTGAGCAGCACTGTGATGCAGACTTTCTTGGAATTTTAACAGAGTGACCTGGCTGGCTTGCCAGCTAATGTAAAATCAGCCTCCTAGCTACTTTCTTTACTGCCATCTTGACAATCTCAACTGATAAACTCTTATGACATTTCTCAATTTAATTCAATTTGTTAGACATTTCAAATTGATTTTTTAAATACAAATTAATGGTAAATTAGGTATTTCCCCCCCACTAACCACCCCTCCCTCTTTCCTCTAGGAAAGATTACAGTAGATGAATTGGCGGATAACTGGCTAAAATTGCATAAATGTTCAGCATTAATTCACCCAAGGCAGCTTGCAATTTCATAGTTAAAAATATTTTCCAAATTGTTGGTCAGAGGTGAAAAACTAAAATATATAAAGGTGATTCTTCTGTCTGATGAAAAACTAAATTTTGTGATTAATAATATGGACTTTCAGGTCAGACAGGCATAGGTTCGAGTCCTGGTAAGGCTACTTAGCAACTCTGTTCTAAGTAGACAAATTGTTCAACATCTCTGAACTCCAGTTTCCTTAAGATGAAAATGGGAGTCATAATGCCTATCTCATATAATGATTATAATAATTAAATGAGAAAATGTACATTAAGAGCCAAACATGATGTCTGGCACAAAAAAGTGCTTGATAAACTGGCTCATACTTCTACTTTTCACTGTTACCTCCCATCAGAATCTGTCTCCCAAAATCTGCATCTTCTGCTGTCCCAAGGTTCTCCATTTCAGCCAGATGTTCTAAGGTAATATGGAGTTTAATTAGTCAGGCTGGATAGGTTTCTGTGCAAATAAATCCTGTAGTAGTCCTCAGTCTCACAGAGGTAAGGATTAGTGTAGATTTGTAGGTCTCTGACTCTGGATCCTGTGGGTAACTGGAAGCAGCCTTAAGGCAAAGACACCCAATCCTAGGGCTTCTAAATATCTTTTATTTTTCCAAAGGTAAATTAGGGAATCAGATCTATCTTTAGTTGAGGTTACCAAGGGTGACCATGGGCTTGTCTTACAACAACTTTAAATATTTAGGGGGATACCTCCCAATTGTCCTTAGCCTAGAAATCATGACTGGGCTTAACCAGTTCCAGATCTGGAACAATTCTAAGTCTAAAATGACTGCTTGATACAGTTAGGCAAGCTATCACCCATCCCATGCCAGGCTAGAGAAAGCTGGTCATGCTCTGCAGTAGAGGAAGAACAATTAGCATAGTAACCATGTTTGTACATAGCCTCTTCTTGCTAGACTTAACAACTCTATCCTGATAAGAAATTTGAATTATGGGCCTTCCTCCTTGATATGAAATATATGGCTCATAAAATCCCAAAACTGTTTATTATTCATGATCATAAAAACAAAGTTTTGAGGGAGAAGGCTGAATAGAAACATAATTCTTAAATTGATTAAGACCTACTTTCATTCTCTCTATTCACCTATTTGTCTTTAATCATAGCCAAATGGGGGAATGTATAAGATGTGAGGTATTACCACCATTATCATCTTTATAAACATCCTTATCATCACTTTTCTCCATGAGCCCAAATACACCATAAATTTTGCCCTCTTTTTCCAGTACCATTCTTCACTTAAACATGTCTCTCTACTAAAGCCAATGAATGCCTCAAAGATATAGCAAACCAGTGCTATTGCAATTCCTCAGTTTTCTCTATGAAAGATAACAAACACATAAACTCCCTAATTCCCCATTGCCACTAATGGAATTCCAGCCTCAAAGATTGTAACAGTTATCGCCTGTGTAATCCATATTACTGAAAAGCCTCCTGATCTGCCAGCTCAGGTGTCATTATTTGGGAAATATTACCTTTCAACATTTCCTGTTTCTAGCTGTTTGCTTTTTTCATTATTTGCAGTTCAGCAGCTATTAAGATCCAGTGCTGCAGAAAACAACAATAGCAACAAAAGGACTGCTTAATAACTAAACTTAAAAACCAAACTAGTCAGCAGCAAACAATGCCTTGTCAACATTTCTAAGTGGAGAAGAAAGAAGGTGAGCCAAAGGACAGAAAGAGGGCAAAAGAAAGAAGGGGACACTTCCTGATGGATGAGTATGCATAAGTGCTTCAGATAATGGCTAAGAGATACAGCCTGAAGCACATTAAAGGGGAGGAGTGGGAAAAGTGAACAGCCTCAGAAGGGGACCCCAGTGCAGTGCTATAGACAGATCCAGGCCTTGGTGAAATGAAGTCAATAATATCTCCCTTATAAACAGCTCCCCAATTCAAGATTCTTTCCCCTTCTTAGTATTACCACTTCCCTTCTCTGTCCTGTTCCCACAGGGCTTTGTCCTTAGGTAAATGGAAAACAAAACAAAACAAAACAATAAAACAGCTGATGAGAGCTTAATAATTTGCCCTCCCAAAGGTATTTACAGAGGCAGCAGAGACTTTCAGAATCCCCAAAGCCTTCACACGCCAATGTAAACACAACAGATGTCAAGGAGGAGGAAATATGTTGGGCATGCAGAGTTTTCCAGTCCCCATCAAATCACTCCCTATAGGCAACTGTCTGTATTCTTAAATGGATTTTCTTTGGTGTGGTATATTTTAAGAGAAAAGAACAAAGTTGTACCCACTGTGATGTTAGTTCTAGGATTAGGACCCATTCTCCAATTCCCTCTGAAAAGGGAATTTTCTGGCTTATTTTCAGAACTCCAGTCAGTTTGAGTGTGTCAAGCAGACAGACCACCCACAAACTGCAACAAATAACAATCGTCTCTTCTTCTGAGTCAATTAGTCACTGTTTTACCCAAAGCAAGTGATTAAAAATTGCAAGTTGTTTTACACTACAAGGATGCTGTCAAACTTCAGCCTCTCATCATGATTTTACAGGCCTTATTGAAAGGGCAAAGTTCCATGTATTGAATTTGTTTCTCCACCACTATCCTGAAATTATCAAATCGATGCTAGAATAGAAGCTTGCAGGAATAAGTTTCCCAAACAGTATTTTGTGTATTTACTGACATTGTCTAATAGCTTTAATTCAGTCTCCTCAGCATTTTTTTATAAGACCTGTCACTGAAAGCTTACCCAAATTTTTGCTCTCTCTTAAAAGGATTCCTGACAAAGTAAACAGTTATCACCCTTGTGTCATTTCCCAAATAATCTACTAATTAAAAACACCACCTCTTTGAAAACTATACTCAAAGCTCACTTCTAGCAGGGCTCCTCACCTACATTCTCACTTATAACTTATCTACTACTTTCATCAATAAGGTACCTTACTGGCCAATTCTAGTTGATCCTGACTATGTGGAATCTTCACATAGATATTTAATAAAGATATTGAACATATTTCAAAAATCACTCACGTTTTCCTAAGTAAGCAGAATTATACAATTTCATTAATATGAAGATTTAGTACAGGCAAAAGGAGCCTATAGTGGGAGGAAAATTTTTTTTTAAATGATTGTTTCTGGAGGTGGGATGGAATGGACTAGAAGAAGGATGAGAACAACTTCTCTGGAGATGGTCATGGTCAATGTTTTGATAGGAGTTTGTATTACACAAATGTATGCAATTGTCAAAACTCAGTAAATGTACACTTAAGATTTTTGCATTTCACTGTACATAAAGTAAAAAGAAAAAAATCAATCAATTGATTTCTATCACTACAAACCTGTTTCTCTCAGCAATTCTCAGTCTCAGAAAAGTCCATCATTCACTCTTTCACTCAGGACCAAAACCTTGGAGTCATCTTTGACTTGTCTCCTAAAACCAATCTATCAACAAATCCTGTTGGCTTTAACTTCATAGTATAATTGAACTTATAGTAGGATTTTCATTACCAATATTCTAGACCAAGCCACCATCAACTCTTCCTTGGACCACTACAAATCTCCTAACCATACTGTTTATTCCCACTCTAGCCCCTGATCTCCCCTCCACTCATTCTAGCCCCATCGTCTAGTCTCTACATGAAAGCTATATTGAATCATGTAAAACATAAATCAGATTATTGTTCTCCCATTTTTTACAATGGTTTCTTATTACAATTAGAATAAAATAAAAATTAAAATATATCTTTCCCCATGGATTACAAGGCACCAAATTATCTGGATTTTGCCAGACTCTTCGAACTCATTTGCAACCTCTTTCTCCCTCTCTCACTCCACTCCAGCCATGCTGGCTTCCCTGATGTTCTTCCAAGGACATCCCCACCTCTCTGCCTAGAGCATACTCCCCCAGATAATAGCACAGCACTCCCTCACTTTAGCCAAGGCTCCATTCTACTTTTACCTCCCAAGAGAGGTGTTCTTGATAATTCCCTCTAAATTAATACCCCATTACTCTCTATATTTTGTTTTCATAGCACTCATCATTCCTTGACACACACACACACACACACACACACACACACACACACACATAATTATATATATTACATATAATTAAGGTTCTTCAGAGAAGCAGAAACAATCATATATGATTTATTATAATGAATTGGCGTATGCAATTATGGAGGCTGAGAAGTCCCCTAATCTGCTGTTTGCAAGCTGGAGATCCAAGAAAGCCTATGGTGTAATTCAGTTTCTATAAAGGCCTGAGAACCAGGGAAACTGATGGTATAGATAGATTCAAGTCCTGGTCTGCAAACCTGAGAACCAGGTGCTCCAAGGGCGGGAGGAAATTAGTATCCCAGCTTAAGAAATCAGGCAAGAAGATAAAAAGGGTAAATTCCTTCCTCCTTTGCTTTTGTTCTTAACAGATTGTATGATGTCCACTCACACAGAGATGGACAATCTATGTTACTAAGTCCACAGATTCAAATGCTAATCTCATCCAGAAACAGACGTAGCCAGAGATAATGCTTAACTGGGACACTCTGGTCAGTCAAGTTGTCATAAAATTAAACATCACATCTATTAAAGTCAAAACCTTTATTTTTTTTACTGCAATATTGCTATTACAATTCCTGGAACATAATAGGTGATTAGGAAATACTTGTTAAATCAAAAAATGACAAATAAATTATTCAGTAATGAATTGCTTTTAAAAGTCTCTGTAATAGATAGTCTAAGATGGCCACCATCAATTCCTTCCTTCCCCATAAATGCATGTTCCTTCCACATCCAAAGAAGCCTAACCCCTATTATTTAAGTCTATGCTGTCCTTAGTGACTTGCCTTGACCAATAGAGTACAGTAGAAGTGATGTTTTAAGAATTCCAGTGGTAGGTCATAAGATTTCTTGTGGCTTCTATCTGAATATCTTGGGTCTCTCACATTTTGACTCTTCTTCTGGGAACCTAGACATTATAATGAAGGCCAAGTTGCCAAGAGAGATCAGATGTAAACTCTCCAGCTGGAAGTCTAGTTGAGCTCTCAGCTGACAGCCAGAATCAACTGACAGTTCCATGAGTGAACCATCTTGGGTGCTTAGCTGAGTCAAATCTTCAGACAACTCCAGGCCCAGCCACCATTTGATGACAACTACATGAGATCCCACATAATAGCCTCACAGCTGAGCCCAGTCAATTCAAACAATGGTGAAAAATAAGTTGTTGTTTTAAGCTACTAAGTTTGGGGAGTATTTTTCTATGCTACAATAGAAACCAGAACACACTTCAAAGTAGTATACTCTTCCTTCAACTCTATTTAACCTCAGCATGTTTTGTAGTTGTTTTAGTGTACCTCAATACATAAATATTGATATAATGATGTTCTTCACATCTTCAAATGATGCCTGTGAGAGTGAAACACAATAGACCACATCATCCTCCATGCACCCTCCCCAAATATCAATATCATAATAAGACTTACAAAGTCTGAATAAATTTTACTTATTGGTGTGCTCCTTCTCCCTCAGGTGCAAACCTGTTCATTGAACTTCATGCCCAAACCCCCTACCCCAGCTCCTCCATTTTATGTCCATCCTCATTGCCTTTAATCATATTGCATCTCCATCCCTCATCCTATATGTATTTAAATTAATTCAGTCTTCAAAGACCCAGCCCAAGTCCTTAATAACTATTGAATCTTTGATTTGGTAGTATCATCAACTTATCAATACTTATTAATTCAGCCTAAATATTTATCCAGATATGCAAGGCTTTGGACATAAAAGATGAATAAATCTTTGTTCTAAACCCAATGATTTTTTTTTTTATCCAAGTGAGGGGAGATGATAAAACTTATAAAATACATTTAGAATAATGCAAAATAACATATAATTTCAAGATGACAAATAGAGGAGGTCCCATAGTGGGTGTGGGTTGAGGATTATCAATACCTATGGGTCTTCTGGGATGATCCTTAGGCTCCCATGAAAAGTCTCCGCTTGATTTCTGAAATCATAAGTTTACTGCCTAAAATGGAATTACCTGGTGCTTAGGAACCTATAGCTTGATTTTAAAAGCCACCTTTCATGCCATTCCTTCCATCCCTCTGGGCTCCTGTCTCTTGTCATAAATCCTCACTCTGGGAACACCCTGGAACCTCAGACTGGCTGAACAGCTCATGCCTGAGTTAGACCTCTTGGAGTGACTCTTCCATGCCATTATTATAAAAAGAAAAGAATCACAGTGCAATGACCCAACTCTTGCATTATACAGTCAGGAAAGTTGGTCACACATCAAAGTGACCTCCTAAGGTGCTATGGGGGCCCACATCCATGTCATTTTTCTGACTCCTGGCAGTCTGGTTCATAGAACTTTGTTATCCTATTGTGGACCTCTTGGCCATAATTCACACAGGTCAACAGGATCAAAAGTTCCCATTTGTCCTTCCAAGAATGTTAGGGGATTTTGTGTAGGAAGCTAATGTATAATTTCTGCATGTCCACTCCACAATATGGCTCCTTCTGAATCACTTTTAATACCCTTTGTAAATATCCATCAGGGATCACTTTTGGTAATTTGTTGCTGTTGGAGATTACAGTGATAATCCCCTGTAACAATTTTTTTATTTAGTTTTTTTTTTTTCTAATTAACTCCAAATACTATATTACTACATGTTTACCAAACTGGAGTATGAACAGCCCCAGTTCTGTGCAGGTAGGATGCAAAACAGCAGAATATTCATGGGACATCTTTCTGGAGCATCTATTTTTCCACAGGATTTGGAAATAAAATTAAGAACCATCTCCCCTCCAGTACAAACATAGAAGAAAAGACACAGAAGAGCAGAGAAGGGGAGATGTGCACCAGGAAAAATAGTCCAGTCTCTTATGTGTCACCCAGGTGTGAGCCAAGTGTCTGGTCACAGGTAGGGCTGGTTTTGACTCTTTTCATTTTCCAGGAGGCTCCTGGCAGTCCTTTAGCACTTAAGACCAGCAGTTATTTTGGAGACAGTGTTTTTGAAGGCCAAGGAGATATCACATCCTCTTAATTTGGATAGTTTTGAGAGAACACCATGGCAGTTTACAAACATCCTTCCTCCAGGTGAGTTCTCCCAAGATCAGCTTAAAATTGAGAAAAGCTGGAGAGAAGCTTGCTCCAAATGACCTCAAAAGAAAATCAGATCCAAAGTCCACCTGATGAATTGATTATTAAAATGGTATCAAAACATAATACCATGAAAAGAACTGAGGACAGTCTCAGGGACCTCTGGGACAACATTAAACGCACCAACATTCGAATTATAGGGGTCCCAGAAGAAGAAGAGAAAAAGAAAGGGACTGAGAAAATATTTGAAGAGATTATAGTTGAAAACTTCCCTAATATGGGAAAGGAAATAGTTAATCAAGTCCTGGAAGCACAGAGAGTCCCATACAGGATAAACCCAAGGAGAAACACACCAAGACACATATTAATCAAACTGTCAAAAATTAAATATAAGGAAAACATATTAAAGGCAGCAAGGGAAAAAAAAACAAATAACACACAAGGGAATCCCCATAAGGTTAACATCTGATCTATCAGCAGAAATTCTGCAAGCCAGAAGGGAGTGGCAGGATATACATAAAGTGATGAAGGAGAAAAACCTACAACCAAGATTACTCTACCCAGCAAGGATCTCATTCAGATTCGATGGAGAAATTAAAACCTTTACTGACAAGCAAAAGCTGAGAGAGTTCAGCACCACCAAACCAGCTTTACAACAAATGCTAAAGGAACTTCTCTAGGCAAGAAACACAAGAGAAGGAAAACACCTACAATAACAAACCAAAAACATTTAAGAAAATGGGAATAGGAACATACATATCTATAATTACCTTGAATGTAAATGGATTAAATGCTCCCACCAAAAGACACAGGCTGGCTGAATGGATACAAAAACAAAACCCATATATATGCTGTCTACAAGAGGCCCACTTCAGACCTAGAGACACATACAGACTGAAAGTGAGGATATGGAAAAAGATATTCCATGCAAATGGAAATCAAAAGAAAGCTGGAATAGCAATTCTCATATCAGACAAAATAGACTTTAAAATAAAGACTATTACAAGAGACAAAGAAGGACACTATATAATGATCAAGGGATCGATCCAAGAGGAAGGTATAACAATTGTAAATATTTATGCACCCAACATAGGAGCACCTCAATACATAAGGCAAATACTAACAGCCATAAAAGGGGAAATCGACAGCAACACAATCATAGTAGGGGACTTTAACACCCCACTTTCACCAATGGACAGATCATCCAAAATGAAAATAAATAAGGAAACACAAGCTTTAAATGATACATTAAACAAGATGGACTTAATTGATATTTATAGGACATTCCACCCAAAAACAGCAGAATACACATTTTTCTCAAGTGCTCATGGAACATTCTCCAGGAGAGATCATATCTTGGGTCACAAATCAAGCCTTGGTAAATTTAAGAAAATTGAAATCGTATCAAGTATCTTTTCCGACCACAACGCTATGAGACTAGATATCAATTACAGGAAAAGATCTGTAAAAAATACAAACACATGGAGGCTACACAATACAGTACTTAATAACGAAGTGATTACTGAAGAAATCAAAGGGGAAATCAAAAAATACCTAGAAACAAATGACAATGGAGGTACGACGACCCAAAACCTATGGGACGCAGCAAAAGCAGTGCTAAGAGGGAAGTTTATAGTAATACAAGCCTATCTCAAGAAACAGGAAACATCTCGAATAAACAACCTAACCTTGCACCTAAAGCAATTAGAGAAAGAAGAACAAAAAAAACCCCAAAGCCAGCAGAAGGAAAGAAATTATAAAGATCAGGTCAGAAATAAATGAAAAAGAAATGAAGGAAACAATAACAAAAATCAATGAAACTAAAAGCTGGTTCTTTGAGAAGATAAACCAAATTGATAAACCATTAGCCAGACTCATCAAGAGAAAAAGGGAGAAGACTCAGATAAATAGAATTAGAAATGAAAAAGGATAAGTAACCACTGACACTGCAGAAATACAGAAGATCATGAGAGATTACTACAAGCAACTCTATGCCAATAAAATGGACAACCTGGAAGAAATGGACAGATTCTTAGAAATGCACAAACTGCCGAGACTGAACCAGGAAGAAATAGAAAATATGAACAGACCAATCACAAGCACTGAAATTGAAACTGTGATTAAAAACCTTCCAACAAACAAAAGCCCAGGACCAGATGGCTTCACAGGTGAATTCTATCAAACATTTAGAGAAGTGCTAACACCTATCCTTCTCAAACTCTTCCAAAATATTGCAGAGGGAGGAACACTCCCAAACTCATTCTACAAGGCCACCATCGCCCTGATACCAAAACCACACAAAGATGTCACAAAGAAAGAAAACTACAGGCCAATACCAGTGATGAACATAGATGCAAAAATCCTCAACAAAATACTAGCAAACAGAATCCAATAGCACATTAAAAGGATCATACACTATGATCAAGTGGGGTTTATCCCAGGAATGCAAGGATTCTTCAATATATGCAAATCAATCAATGTGATACACCATATTAGAAAATTGAAGGAGAAAAACCATATGATCATCTCAATAGATGCAGAGAAAGCTTTTGACAAAATTCAACACCCATTTATGATAAAAGCCCTGCAGAAAGTAGGCATAGAGGGAACTTTCCTCAACATAATAAAGGCCATATATGACAAACCCACAGCCAACATTGTCCTCAATGGTGAAAAACTGAAACCATTTCCACTAAGATCAGGAACAAGACAAGGTTGCCCAATTTCACCACTATTATTCAACATAGTTTTGGAAGTGTTAGCCACAGCAATCAGAGAAGACAAAGAAATAAAAGGAATCCAAATCAGAAAAGAAGAAGTAAAGCTGTCACTATTTGCAGATGACATGACACTATACATAGAGAATCCTAAGGATGCTACCAGAAAACTCCTAGAGCTAATCAATGAATTTGGTAAAGTAGCAGGATACAAAATTAATGCACAGAAATCTCTTGCATTTCTATACACGAATGACAAAA
Organism: Balaenoptera acutorostrata; assembly: GCF_949987535.1. Lineage (NCBI taxonomy): Eukaryota > Metazoa > Chordata > Mammalia > Artiodactyla > Balaenopteridae > Balaenoptera > Balaenoptera acutorostrata. Next base: position 30,260,796 of record NC_080076.1, on the reverse strand, counting down.
AATCTGAAAGTGAAAATAAGAAAACACTCCCATTTACCATTGCAACAAAAAGAATAAAATACCTAGGAATAAACCTACCTAAGGAGACAAAAGACCTGTATGCAGAAAATTATAAGACACTGATGAAAGAAATTAAAGATGATACAAATAGATGGAGCGATATACCATGTTCCTGGATTGGAAGGATCAACATTGTGAAAATGACTCTACTACCCAAAGCAATCTACAGATTCAATGCAATCCCCATCAAACTACCACTGGCATTTTTCACAGAACTAGAACAAAAAATTGCACAATTTGTATGGAAACACAAAAGACCCCGAATAGCCAAAGCAATCTTGAGAACGAAAAATGGAGCTGGAGGAATCAGGCTCCCTGACTTCAGACTATATTACAAAGCTTCAGTAATCAAGACAGTTTGGTACTGGCACAAAAACAGAAATATAGATCAATGGAACAGGATAGAAAGCCCAGAGATAAACCCACACACATATGGTCACCTTATCTTTGATAAAGGAGGCAAGCATATACAGTGGAGAAAAGACAGCCTCTTCAATAAGTGGTGATGGGAAAATTGGACAGGAACATGTAAAAGTATGAAATTAGAACACTCCCTGACACCATGCACAAAAATAAACTCAAAATGGATTAAAGACCTAAGTGTAAGGGCAGACACTATCAAACTCTTAGAGGAAAACATAGGCAGAACACTCTATGACATACATCACAGCAAGATTCTTTTTGACCCAGCTCCCAGAGAAATGGAAATAAGAACACAAATAAACAAATGGGACCTAATGAAACTGAAAAGCTTTTCCACAGCAAAGGAAACCATAAACAAGACCAAAAGACAACCCTCAGAATGGGAGAAAATATTTGCAAATGAAGCAACTGACAAAGGATTAATCTCCAAGATTTACAAGCAGCTCATGCAGCTCAATAACAAAAAAACGAACAACCCAATCCAAAAATGGGCAGAAGACCTAAATAGACATTTCTCCAAAGAAGATATACACATGGTCTACAGACACATGAAAGAATGCTCAACATCATTAATCATTATAGAAATGCAAATCAAATCTACAATGAGATGTCATCTCACACTGGTCAGAATGGCCATCATCAAAAAATCTAGAAACAATAAATGCTGGAGAGGGTGTGGAGGAAAGGGAACACTCTTGCACTGTTGGTGGGAATGTAAATTGATACAGCCACTATGGAGAACAGTATGGAGGTTCCTTAAAAAACTACAAATAGAACTACCATACGACCCAGCAATCCCACTACTGGGCATATACCCTGAGAAAACCAGAGGTCAAAAAGAGTCATGTACCAAAATGTTCATTGCAGCTCTATTCACAATAGCCAGGACATGGAAGCAACCTAAATGTCCATCGACAGATGAATGGATAAAGAAGATGTGGCACATATATACAATGGAATATTACTCAGCCATAAAAAGAAATGAAATGGAGGTATTTGTAATGAGGTGGATGGAGTTAGAGTCTGTCATACAGAGTGAAGTAAGTCAGAAAGAGAAAAACAAATACAGTATGTTAACACATATATACGGAATCTAAGGGGAAAAAAAAAAAAGACCATGAAGAACCTATTGGCAAGACGGTAATAAAGACACAGACCTACTAGAGAATGGGCTTGAGGATATGGGGAGGGGGTGGGGTGAGATGTGACAGGGTAAGAGAGTGTCATGGACATATATACACTACCAAACGTAAAATAGATAACTAGTGGGAAGCAGCCGCATAGCACAGGGAGATCAGCTCGGTGCTTTGTGACCACCTAGAGGGGTGGGATGGGGAGGGTCGGAGGGAGGGAGATGCAAGAGGGAAGAGAAATGGGAACATACTGTATATGTATAACTGATTCACTTTGTTATAAAGCAGAAGCTAACACACCATTGTCAGGCAATTATACTTCAATAAAGATGTTTAAAAAAATAATAATAATAATACTAGACAAAAATAAAAATAAATATTAACAAACTAAAAATATGAGGGAAAGAATAAAGGAAAAGTGAGAAAAGGTAAAGAGCAATAAAGAAAAAAATGAGAAAATGTGAAGAAAAATCAGGAAATTTTGCTGTTAAACTAAAACTACTGTAAAAAGATAATCAATTAAAAATAAAGAAAAAAGTGAGAAAAAGAAAAACAAAAGAATACAGAAAAAGGGAGAATTAGTAAAATAATACAGGGAAATATGAAAAAAGAAGAATGAGAAAAAGGAAAAAAGAATAGAGAAAAAAAGAGCAGGGGAATGACAGACCAAAAAAACAAGGAGAAAACAAGCTAACTTTGGTCAAAATCCCTTGGGTCACCAAAAACCAGCTAACTTTGCTCAAAATCCCTCAGGTTACCAAAAACCAGCCAGGAACTTATATAAGTGCTTAAAATTCCATAACAGTAACTTCTTATAAAGTCATAGCAAGAAATGGACCAATCATGGGGCTAAAACTTATTGACAGTGCTTTTTTTTTTTCACTTTTTGGCTTAAGAACTCTTTAATCTGTTTAAAAAAAAAAAAAAAAAATGGACCCAAAGAGCTTTTTGTTTGCATGGGTTGTAGCAAATGTTATTTACCTTATTAGAAATTAAAGCCCGTAGAATGCTTTAAAAAATATGATCAGTAGAAACAGAAAATGCAGAATTAGTTCAGTGGGGAGAGAGGACTGTTTTGGCTAAAACACTTTGAGAAAACCTTTTGAAAAAACCTGGCCTGGTGGCAGGTGTTGAAGAATAGGTATACTTTGATTAAGCAGAACAAATACAAGGGATACTTGAGGCAATGTCTTGGAAAGACATACATTGAGAATGGTACATGCAAAGTTGTTAAACTTTTGCTTCTTGGAACATGGAGTGGGGCTAGAAAGTAATAGAAGATAGGGTTGGAAATGTGGCTTGAAGTTTGATTGCTTATTGAGCAGTAACGTGTCCCTCTCACTAGTGTAGGCTTATAAATTCCATTTGGCCAACTTTAGAGTTAGTATAGAATATTCATTGAGTATCCCTATCCTAAACCCAGACTGCTAAGGTTGAAATCCAATCTCCCACACTTGGTAGTTACTTTGGGCAAGTTACTTAACCTCCTGCTGTCTCACTTCATTTTCTCTATCAACAGGATAACAGTAAGAATGACCTTATAAGGTTGTTGTGGGATTACATATAATATATCTATAGTAATGCTTGTTGTGGGCCTTTGATGAACTGTGGTTAATCATCAATACTATGCCATGAAGGGAAAAATGTGCAATGAAATGACCACTTTGCCCTCTGTATCATACTCTTAAGTCTTGCTGAGTTTATCATCAACTAAAAACATTCTGAGCTTTTTCAAATAACTTACAGCAGCAACTTTGTTTATTGAGCCAATAATTTTGACAATTAGATAATTCTACTTTACTGCCCATCTTCATTATAAAAGAATACTTTAGACAGTTGCCATTTATATTTTATCATACAATGGATGTTTAAAGCTAAAATTCACAAGGTTCTCTGTGAGTGAGGCATTATTTTATGTGTTTCGTGTAATCTTCAAAATAACCTCACAAACTGCAAGAATGGATAATCAGGAGAATCTGGTTTGATCTGGTAATCAAAGGTTATGCAAGTACCAAGAAAGAAATGTGTCATCTGAAAACAACAATAGCAGATAGAGCAGTGTTATCTGAGCTCATAGACTTCTCTTTTCTGGGATCTGGTTTTTTGATTGGAGAGTCAGAAGAACTCTTAGTAATCCAAGACCATTTTATGGATGAGTAAACAGAGGTTCATGAACTTAATGTCATGCAATGAAAATGCTATTTCTACTTCCCTGCTTTGCTGTGAAATGTATTTGAGGGCTTACATATGAGGATGGTTTTATCTGGTATTTGGAGATAGCAGAAATTTAATAAAGTTGATGATGCCTCCAAAAAAAACAGGATTTGTCTTAAGGAAACCCAGATCCCTGAACAGAATCACATTTCTTCTATCTTCTTCCCATGTTCTCCTAAGCCGATTCATTCCCTCTCCTTTTCACATGTTCTCCAAGTTAACTTCATCACCACTTCATCAAAGGTTTCACTAGGTTTTGAATATTTGCTTCTGAAATCTCACACTAGTATACAATTTTTGGGAAATAATCTTTAAGAAAATGATACAAATATATAAATTTCTTTGATGTAAGATTTTTTTAAAAAGATTACAAATCCTTGGAAATAGGATAATGAGTTCAGAATCTACTCCTAACTGAATTTAGAAAGTTACATTGTCATTGCTGATGGTTATTATAATAATCCTTTTAACAATTTTGCATCCTCCCTAACTTTCCTAAAAAATTAAGTCTTACTAAAAGGGTATCTAATAATTATTTTAGCAACTTTCACAAGTTTCACTGAAAGTCTGGAAAGGCTCTCAGGAATTCATTTAGCCATTTCAGACCCACCACGGAGATGTTTATAGTCATTTCTGCTAGATTGTAGAGTTAACAACCCTGATTGGGGAAGCAGCCTCTCAGTCTGTGCAATCTCCCCCAAACCAGAACCTAAGACAAAGGCTTGTATGAGGGTAGTGTATGGGGAATGAGAGAGAGAGGGAATGAACATGAATGGAGTAAGTTGGCCATCACAGGGCCACCTACTCACTCTCAGTCCTGCAGGAGCCATGGGGGAGCCTGTGAATTACATTCAGAATCATCTTCAAAGGAATAAAAGGAGACTTCCATGTTGTGCATACTAAATGCCAGGCAGGGTCCTGCAAGCATGTTCTAGTGTAAACAAAGACCTAGGGTAGGAAGGGAGAGGTACTCAGCATGACCCCAAGGAGTTACACCTGCCTGAATCTGATCAAAGCCCGTGTGCCTCTGTAGCAGAGGCTGGAGTTAGAATTGAGACCAAGAAGATTTGTAGTGAAACACAAAAGGAGTGTGATATAGGATCTTAGAGATACTCTCATTGAACTTGACATTTTTATGGGTGAGTAAGTAGTAGGCCAAAGAACAGTGACTTGCCCAAGGTCCAATAGATATTAATTATGGCAACAGAGTTAGGACAAGTGTTAATAATTCCTAAGCCAGTAATGTCTGCTGTCTTTTTTTTTTTTTTTTTTTTCTTGTATGACCAAACAATAATTTTCATGACTCGGGAAGAGACAAGATGGTGGATTAGAAGGACTTGAGCTCACCTCCTCTCATGAAAACATTAAAATCACAGCTAACTGCTGAATAACCATTGACAAAAAAGCCTGAAGCCTACCAAAAAAGATATTCTAGACCCAAAGACAAAGAAGAAGCCACACAAGATGGTAGGAGGGGTACTTTAGCAATATGCCCCCAGAGCATTTGGCACTGAAGGCCAGCAGGGCTTCAGCGCAGGAGCTCCACAGGACTGAGGGAAAGAGACTCCACTCTTGGAGGGTGCACACAAGTTTTCACATGCACTGGGACCCAGGGCAAAGCAGTAACTCCATAGGAGTCTGGGTCAGAACTACCTGCAAGTCTTGAGGGTATCCTGGGGAGGTGGGGGTTGGCTGTAGCTCACTGTGGGGTCAAGGACACTGGGGGCAGAGGCCCCAGGGAATATTCATGGGTGTGAGCTCTCCTGGAGGTCACCATTTTGGCACTGAGACCTGGTCTCTCCCAACAACCTTCAGGCTCCTGTGCTGGGATGCCTCAGGTCAAACAAACAACAGTGTGGCAAAACAGCCCCACCATCAGCAGACAGGCTGCCTAAAGTCATCCTGAGGACACAGCCTTCTAAACCACAACCTTGACATGGACCTGCCTACCATAGGGACAAGACCCAGATCCACCCACATGTGGGTAGGGACCAATCCCTTCCACCAAGAAGCCTGCACAAGTCTCTGGACCAACCTCACCCACTAGGGGGCAGACACCAGAAGCAAGAAGAACTACAACACTGCAGCCTGTGGGATGAAGACCACAAAAACAGAAAGTTAGACAAAAGGAGATGGTAGAGAAATATTTTCCAGATGAAGGAACAAGATAAAACCCTAGAAGAACAACTAAGTGTAGTAAAGATAGGTAATCTGCCTGCAAAAGAATTCAGAGTAATGTCAGTAAAGATGATCCAAGATCTCAGAAAAAGAATAGAGGCACAGACAGAGAAGTTAAAAGAAATGTTTACCAAAGATCTAGGAGATTTTTTTTATTTTTTTGCAACCCTGATGAGAGGCATTATTGCTAAATAGTCAGTGAGGATTTATTAAGCCCTCAAACACCAGCTCTTTATACCATTCCAGCAAATGCTGTGAAAGAACATGGGTGAGTAGGCTGGAGCCAGGTGGGATGTAACAGGTCTGAGATGGCTCTCAGACAACCTGTCATTGTTCCCTTTGGTTCGAGACCCTAGCCCACAAGCCTTGGGGCCAGGGTGTTGCCTCTTCCCATAGTGTGAGAAAACTTAGGAGGCCAGGGAAGGAAAGGCCAGTGGTGTGGGTTCCCTTAGCTTAGACAAGGCCCAAGACCTTTTCCTCTACCTGGCTCCACTGGTCTCAAAATGCTATCCCCAAATCCAAAACAGCAGAATTCCTGGACTTCCCCTTTCCAGCCCAGAGTTGCTTATGCTGGAATGTGGGGCCAACTCTTCTACCAGAAGGTCCAGGGTGGTTGCAGCAGCTCAAAGGTAGAGATGAGCAAGCCAATAACTGAAGTGAAAAATACACTAGAAAGAATCAGTAGTAGAAAAAAAATGAGGCAGAAGAAGAAATAAGTGAGCTGGAAGACAGATTGGTGGAAATAACTGACACAGAACAGAATTAAGAAAAAAAAAATGAAAAGAAATGAGAACAGTCAAAGGGACCTCTGGGACAACATTAAATGTACCAATATTCACATTATAGGGGTCCCAGAAGAAGGGAGAGAGAAGGCCCTGAGAAAATATTTAAAGAGATAATAACCAGGGGGAACTTTCAAAATGGCAGAGGACTAAGATGTGGAGATCACCTTCCCCCCGAAAAATACATCAAAAATACATCTACAGGTGGAACAACTCCTACAGAACACCTACTGAATACTGGCAGAAGACCTCAGACTTCCCAAAAGGCAAGAAAATCCCCACATACCTGGGTAGGGCAAAAGAAAAAAGAAAAAACAGAGACAAATGAATAGGGATGGGAACTGCACCTCTAGGAGGGAGCTGTGAGGGAGGAAAAGTTTCCACACACTAGGAAGCCCCTTCACTGGTGGAGACAGGGGGCGGGCAGGGGGGAATCTTCAGAACCACAGAGGAGAGCACAGCAACAGGTTTGCAGAGGGCAAAGCGGAGAGATTCCCGCATAGAGGATCAGTGCTGACCAGCACTCACCAGCCTGAGAGGCTTGTCTACTCACCTGCCAGGGCAGGTGGGAGCTGGGAGCTGAGGCTCCAGCTTTAGAGGTCATATCCCAGGGAGAGTACTGGGGTTGGCTGCGTAAACACAGCCTGAAGGGGGCTAGTGTGCCACAGCTAGCTGGGAGGGAGTCCAGGAAAAATTCTGGACCTACCTAAGAGGCAAGAGACCATTGTTTCAGGGTGTATGAGGAGAGAGGATTCCTTCCCTGTCTACCCACAGAAGGCAGAGCACTACCTGAATGAGCTCCAGAGACGGGCATGAGCTGTGTATATCAGCTTGAACACCAGAGACGGGCATGAAACGCTAAGGCAGCTGCTGTAGCCACCAAGAATCCTGTGTGCAAGCACAAGTCACTATCCATGAGCCCCCCCACCGCCAGAAGCCTGTATAGCCTGCCACTGCCAGGGTCCCATGATGCAGGGACAGCACCCTGGGAGAACAAATGTCACGCCTCCGGCTGTTGCAACGTCACTCAGGCCTCTGCCAGTGCAGGCTCGCCCTGCATTACAATTATAACTACTGTACCCCTCCCTCCCACTGGCATGAGTGAGACAGAGACCCCCTAATCAGCTGCTCCTTTAACCCCACACTTTCTGGGCAGGAACAGAAGCCTAAGGGCAACCTACACACAAAGGTGGGGCCAAAACCAAAGCTGAACCCCAGGAACTGTGTGAACAAAGAAGAGAAAGTGAAATTTCTCCATGCAGCCTCAGGAGCAGCAGATTAAATCTCCACAATCAACTTGAGGTACCCTACATCTGTGGAATATCTGCATAGACAACGAATCAAACCAAAACTGAGGCAATGGACTTTGGGCAACTATAGACTTGGGGTTTGCTTTCTGTGACTGATTTGTTTCTGATTTTTATGTTTATCTTAGTATATTGCTTAGCACTTGTTATGACTGGTGGATTTCTTTATTTCTTTGGTTGCTCTCTTCTTTTTTTTAAATTACTATTTTATTGTAATAATTTAATTTTTTTTCTTTTAATAATTTTCTTTTTTTATTATTATTATTTTTTCTTTATTTTTTCCTCCCTTTTCTTCTGAGCTGTGTGACTGACAGGTTCTTGGTGCTCTGGAGTAGTATCAGGCCTGAGCCTCTGAGGTGGGAGAGCTGAGTTCAGGACATAGGACCACCAGAGACCTCCAGGCCCCACATAATATCATTTAGTGAGAGCTCTCCCTGAGATCTCCATCTCAAAGTTGAGACCCATCTACACCCAAAGGCCAGCAAGTTCCAGTGCTGGACACCCCATGCCAACACCCCAAAGCGCACCCCCAGATGCAGACCTGCCCACCAGAAAGACAATATCCAGCCTCATCCACCAGAACACAGACAACAGTCCCCTCGACCAGGAAGCATACACAACCCACTGAAGAAACCTTAGCCACTGGGGGCACACAACAAAAACAATGGGAACTACTATCTTGCAGCCTGCGAAAAGGAAATCCCAAACACAGTAAGTTAAGCAAAATGAGAAGACAGAGAAATATGCAGCAGATGAAGGAGCAAGGTAAAATCCCACCAGACCAAACAAATAAAGAGGAAATAGGCAGTCTACCTGAAAAAGAATTAAGAGTAATGATAGTAAAGATGATCCAAAATTTTGGAAATAAATTGGAGAAAATATGAGAAATGTTTAACAAGGACCTAGAACAACTAAAGAGCAAACAAACAAGAATGAACAACACAAGAAATGAAATTTAAAATACTCTAGAAGGAATCAATGGCAGAATAAATGAGGAAGAAGAACGGATAAGTGACCAGGAAGATAAAATAGTGGAAATAACTACTGCAGAGCAGAAGAAAGAAAAAGAATGAAAAGAATTGAGGACAGTCTCAGAGACCTCTGGGACAACATTAAATGCACAAACATTCGACTTACAGGGATCCCAGAAGAAAAGAGAAAAAGAAAGGGACTGAGAAAATATTTGAAGAGATTTTAGTTAAAAACTTCCTTAATATGGGAAAGAGAATAGTCAATGAAGTCCAGGAAGTGCAGACAGTCCCATACAGGATATATCCAAGGAGAAACATGCCAAGACATATATTAATCAAACTATCAAAAATTAAATACAAAGAAACAAAATTAAAAGCAGCAAGAGAAATGCAACAAATAACATAGAAGGGAATCCCCATAAGGTTAACAGCTGAACTTTCAGCAGAAACTCTGCAAGCCAGAAGGGATTGGCAGGACATATTTAAAGTGATGAAAAGGAAAAACCTACAACCAAGATTACTCTACCCAGCAAGGATCTCTTTCAGATTCAACAGAGAAATTAAAACATTTACCGACAAGCAAAAGTTAAGAGAATTCAGCACCACCAAACCAGCTTTACAACAAATGCTAATAGAAACTCTCTAGGCAGGAAACACAAGAGAAGGAAAAGATCTACAAAAACAAACCCAAAACAATTAAGAAAATAGTAATAGGAACATACATATGAATAATTATCTTAAATGTAAATGGATTAAGTGCTCCAATCAAAAGACATAGATTGGCTGAATGGATACAAAAACAAGATCCGTATATATGCTGTCTACAAGAGACCCACTTCACACCCAGGGAAATATACAGACTGAAAGTGAGAGGATGGAAAAAGATATTCCATGCAAATGGAAATCAAAAGAAAGCTGGAGTAGCAATTCTCATATCAGAGAAAATGGACTTTAAAATAAAGACTATTAAAAGAGACAAAGAAGGACACTACATAATGATCAAGGGATCAATCCAAGAAGAAGATACAACAATTGTAAATATATATGCACCCAACATAGCAGCACCTCAAAACATAAGGCAAATGCTAACAGCCTTAAAAGGGAAAATAGACAGTAACAAAACAATAGTAGGGGACTTTAACACCCACTTTCAGCAATGGACAGATCATCCAAAATGAAAATAAATAAGGAAACACAAGCTTTAAATGAGACATTAGACAAGATGACCTTAACTGATATTTATAGGAAATTCCATCCAAAAACAGCAGAATACACTTTCTTCTCAAGCGTTCATGGAACATTCTCCAGGATAGATCACATCTTGGGTCAGAAATCAAGCCTTGGTAAATTTAAGGAAATTGAAATTGTATCAAGTATCTTTTCTGAGCACAACGCTAGGAGACTACATATCAATTACGGGAAAATAAACTGTAAAAAATACAAACACGTGGAAGCTAAACAATATATTACTGAACAACCAAAAGATCACTGAAGAAATCAAAGAAGAAATCAAAAAATACCTAGAAACAAATGACAATAAAAACACGATGAACCAAAACCTATGGGATTCAGAGAGAGAGAAGTTTATAACAATACAATCCTTCCTCAAGAAACAAGAAAAAACTCAAATAAACAACCTAACCTTACAGCTAAAGTAGTTAGAGAAAGAAGAACAACAAAAAAACCCAAAGTTAGTAGAAGGAAAGTAATCATAAAGATCAGATCAGAAACAAATGAGAAAGAAATGAAGGAAACAATAGCAAAGATCAATAAAACTAAAAGCTGTTTCTTTGAGAACATAAACAAAATTGATAAACCACTAGGCAGACCCATCAAGGAAAAAAAGGGAGAAGACTCAAATCAACAGAATTAGAAGTGAAAAAGGAGAAGTAACAACTGACATTTCAGAAATACAAAGAATCATGTGAGATTGCTACAAGCAAGTATATGCCAATAAAATGGACAACTTGGAAATAATGGACAAATTCTTAGAAAAGCACAACCTTCTGAGACTGAACCAGGAAGAAATAGAAAATATAAGCAGACCAATCACAAACACTGAAATTGAAACTGTGATTAAAAATCTTCCAACAGACAATAGCCCAGGAACAGATGGCTTCAGAGGCGAAATCTATCGAACATTTAGAGAAGAGCTAACAACTATCCTTCTCAAACTCTTCCAAAATATATCAGAGGGAGGAACACTCCCAAACTCATTCTACGAGGCCACCATCACCCTGATACCAAAACCAGGGAATGTTGTCACAAAAAAAGAAAACTACAGACCAACATCACTGATGCAAAATTCCCCAAAAATAATACTAGCAAACAGACTCCAACAGCACATTAAAAGGATCATACCCCATGATCCAGTGTGGTTTCTCCCAGGAATGCAAGGATTCATCAATATACACAAATCAATCAATGTGATACACCATATTAACAAACTGAAGGAGAAAAACCATATGAAATCTCATTATAAGCAGAAAAGCTTTTGACAAAATTCAACAACTATTTATGATAAAAAACTCTCCAGAAAGTAGGCATAGAGGGAACCTACCTCAACATAATAAAGGCCATATATAACAAACCCACAGCCAACATTGTTCTCAATGGTGAAAAACTGAAGCAATTTCCTCTAAAATCCGGAACAATACAAGGATGCCCACTCTCACCACTTTCACTCAACATAGTTTTAGAAGTTTTAGCCACATCAATCAGAGAAGAAAAAGAAATAAAAGGAATCCAAATTGGAAAAGAAGAAGTAAAACTGTCCCCTGTTTGCAGATGACATGATACTATACATAGAGAATCCTAAAGATGCTACCAGAAAACTACTAGAGCTAATCAATGAATTTGGTAAAGTAGTAGGATACAAAATTAATGCACAGAAATCTCTTGCATTCCTATATACTAATGATGAAAAATCTGAAAGAGAAATTAAGGAAACACTCCCATTTACCATTGCAACAGAATGAATAAAATACCTAGGAATAAACCTATCTAAGGAGACAAAAGACCTATATGCAGAAAACTATAAGTCACTGATGAAAGTAATTAAAATGATACTAAGAGATGGAGAGCTATACCATGTTCCTGGATTGGAAGAATCAACATTATGAAAATGACTATACTACCCAAAGTAATCTACAGTTTTAATGCAATCCCTATCAAACTACCAATGGCATTTTTCACAGAACTAGAACAAAAAATTGCACAATTTGTATGGAAACACAAAAGACCCTAAATAGCCAAAACAATCTTGAGAAAGAAAAATGGAGCTGGAGGAATCAGGATCCCTGACTTCAGACTATACTACAAAACTACAGTAATCAAGACAGTATGGCACTGGCCCAAAAACAGAAATATAGATCAATGGAACAGGAGAGAAAGCCCAGAGATAAATCCACACACATTTGGTCACCTTATCTTTGGTAAAGGAGGCAAGAATATACAATGGAGAAAAGACAGCCTCGTCAATAAGTGGTGTTGGGCAAACTGGACAGCTACATGTAAAAGAATGAAATTAGAACACTTCCTTACACCATACACAAACATAAACTCAAAATGGATTAAAGACCTAAATGTAAGGCCAGACACTATAAAACTCTTATAGGAAAACATAAGTGGGACATTCTTTGACAAAAATCACAGCAATATCTTTTTGGATCCACCTCTTAGAGTAATAAAAATAAAAACAAAAATAAACAAATGGGACCTAATTAAACTTAAAAGCTTTTACAGAGCAAAGGAAACCAGAAACAAAATGAAAAGACAAACCACAGAATGGGAGAAAATATTTGCCAACAAAGCAACTGAGAAGTGATTTATCTCCAAAATATTAAAAAGCTCATGCAGCTCAATATCAAAAAAAAAGAAAACAACTCAATCAAAAAATGGACAGAAGATCTAAATAGACATTTCTCCAAAGAAGACATACAGGTAGCCAAGGGGCACATGAAAAGATGATCAATATTGCTAATTATTAGAAAAATGCAAATCAAAACTACAATGAGGTGTCACTTCACACCTGTCAGAATGGCCATCATCAACAAGTCTACAAACAATAAATGCTGGAGAACATGTGGAGAAAAGGGAATCCTCCAACACTGTTGGTAGAATTGTAAACCATTTTTAAGAACTGTATGGAGTTTCCTTAAAAAACTAAAAATAGTTAGTTAGGCATATATATGGAGAAAACCATAATTTGGAAAGACACATGCACCCAATATTCATTGCAGCACTATTTACAATAGCCAAGACATGGAAGCAACCTAAATGTCCATCAACAGATGAATGGATAAAGAAGATATGGTAATATATACAGTGGAATATTACCCAGCCATTAAAAAGAATGAAATAATGCCATTTGCAGCAACATGGGTGGACCTAGAGATTATCATACTAAGTGAAGTAAGACAGAGAAAGACAAATATGTGATATCACTTATATGTGAAATCTAAAAAAAAATGATACAAGTGAAGTTATTTACAAAACAGAAACAGACTCACTGACTTCAAAACCCAACTTATGGTTATCAAAGGGGAACGGTTGTGGGGGGATAAGTTAGGACTTTGGGATTAACATACACACACTACTATATATAAAACAGATAATCAACAAGGACCTACTGTATAGCACAGGGAACTACTCAATATTCTCTAAAAACTTATATGGGAAAAGAATCTGAAAAAGAATGGATATATGTATATGAGTAACTGAATTGCTTTTCTTTACATGTGAAACTACAACAACATTGTAAATCAACTCTACTTCAATATAAAATAAAAATTAAGTTAAAAATTTTTTTAATAAATATAATCAAGGATTAAGTAAAAAAAATTATTTTCACAAACTTATGTTAACCATGTTCTTTTTAGATTGATATTTATTAAACTAAATTTACAATTCTTCCAAAAGCAGAAATCTGTTATGATCTGTGACCAGATGGTGTATAGAGGCCATAAACTGCTCTGCAGTGTAAAGTGATGAGCCCTCAGGTCCTCCTGTAGAAATTATTTCTACTAATTCCTTGTTCAAAGTAAGGACGTAGGCTCTGGAGGCAGACTACATAGGTTCAAAGAGTAACTTTACTCTTTACTACACAGGGACCTAGATCAACTTAGTTCACTTCCTTAAATTTCAGATTCCTCAGCTATAAGACCCAAAGGGTCTTATGAGGATTAAATAAGAGATCACATATCAAGTGTGTGAGAGTACGGATAGAAAGATCACAAATACAGTTATGAAAAATTCCAAGACCAAAATTCCAACAGCTGTCAACTGCCTACAAGATTACAACAAACCATCTTAGATTTGTATAGAATACTGTTCACAATATGATTCTTACGTACATCTCAACATACATTCTTACATATATCTTACTTCCATCACTTCCCTTGAATTGAATTGTTAAAGTGATTGAAGCATTATCACAAGACTATACTTTAAAACTCTCCTCTCTGATATGTTCCTCTTCTACGTAGAATGTCCTCTGATTTTTGTCTCTGCTGATTTAAATTCTACTCATCTCAATTTCACCATGATGATCTGTCTCTAACTAAATGACTATATCCCATGGTCTGGCACAAAACAGAGACATAATAGATGTACATGAACTTAATGAACTGGATGATGAATATCTCCTTAAGCATTGCACTGTTGGATGACCTCAGCTGAGCCACTGGAGGAGCAGGAGCAAGCCATCCTTTCCACCAACATTCACTGATCTCCTATAACATACTAAGTACTGAGTAAGGCTCTGGGAAAACAGCAAGGAGAAAAGCAGACTTACTCTCTGACATTATAGCAATTATAATAGACTACTGGGGGAGAAAATCAATGGTTGAAGTAAAACAAGTCTAAGTTTACTATTGTGATAAATGCAAGAGAGGAGAAAACATAGTGTTGGTAACAGCAGAAAACAGGGGGAGTTGGGGTAGATCTGACTTATTCAGGGAGATCAGTGGGTATGAGATCTGAAACATAACTGCAAGTTTACCAGATGTGTATGTTGGAAGGGATTAGAAAGGAATTACAGATTAGGTGGAAGGAACAGCATATTTAAAAGACCCTATGAGTAGAGAGATCCTGTTCTAGGGAGCAGTTAAAGGAAATCCAGTGGGACTCAGTGAGACCAGTGCACAGAAAGCAAAGGAACGTATGACATGCTTGATAAGTCTTTGAAATGTTTTGAATACCAATTCTAAGAGTACATTTTCAATACAATATATTCTTCAGTTCCACTATTACATGCAAGACATTAATATTTTATTTCAATGCACTATGATCATTCATGGAGAGGTCATGAATATTCAATTGACATCAGTTGTGTGGAATACCTCCCCAAGATTTGATAATCATAATAGGTGTAGTTTTTTTTTTTTAATTTTTTAAATTAATTAATTAATTAATTAATTAATTAATTTTTGGCTGTGTTGGGTCTTAGTTTCTGTGCGAGGGCTTTCTCCAGTTGCGGCGAGCGGGGGCCACTCTTCTTCGCTATGCGCGGGCCTCTCACTGTCGCGGCCTCTCTTGTTGCGGTGCACAGGCTCCAGACACGCAGGCTCAGTAATTGTGGCTCACGAGCCCAATTGCTCCGCGGCATGTGGGATCTTCCCGGACCAGGGCTTGAACCCGCGTCCCCTGCATCGGCAGGCAGACTCTGAACCACTGAGCCACCAGGGAAGCCCTAGGTGTAGTTTTAAAGTATTTGATACTTCCTTTTTATTAGAAATTCTTAAGTTTATAAATCCTTAAGTTTCTAGTTTCTACCTCAAGCATGAATATATTACACATATATATTCTATATATCTATCTATATCTAGAATATATAGATCTATATTTATATCTGGAATATGTAGATCTATATATCTAGAATATGTAGATGCATCTATATATAAAATATATAGATATATTCTCTCACTAAGATTTGAACAGCATTTTTAAAATCAATTTCTTATTTAAGAACTTATTTAATAAAGATTTAACAGAAATTTGGCATCTCGATTATAATTAAGAAAATCAAGACTTGCAGATGGGTACACAGCTAGTAAATACCGAAAGTACAGTGAAAACATAGATCTCATGACTCCTCAACCATTGTTTATTCCACTGCCAGAGAAAGCTGTGGAAGCTTGCATCCCTGACAGTCTAAATGAGAGTCAAAACATGCTGCAGTTACTCTACTGGAACCACAGGAGTGAGGAACACAAGCAAAGTTTTGAGCATCTAACTTCTTCCTTATAAGTCTTCCAAGGCAACAAATTCTCATCTACACACACACACGCGCACGCACGCACATACACTGGAATAAGATATCTGTCTCCAACATATCCAGGGCTACAGCCTAGATAAAGAGACAAAGTTTTATGAAAATCCTTCTACTAACGTGATCAAAACCTTTCTCCTCTCCTAAGAAAGCATAACAGAATCCATGTGAGCGAATGATGTTATAGTAGGAATAATCCTGAATCCACTCTATTTTAAGAGTAAATTACAAAATATGTACCCTATTATTAGTAGCAAATTACCTGTGACATGGCTCACAACATATAACAGCACAGCACATCAGTGTGTCCTGAGAGCTCAGTTGGGAAATTCTACCTTAAAAACTGCTTCTCATTTTTCCTCCCCACCTCCCCTTTACAATTTCCTTTTCCTTTCCTCTCATGTGCTGCCTCTGCAGGTGGTTCTATCCTTTAGGTTATATGTGCTGATTATCATGAGAAAAAGAAGGAAGATCCAGGTGTTCACAAAAATTCTTATTTCCTCTCTTTGACATGGGCACACAGGTACCAGCCAGCCAGACTGAGAGGAGCAAGCCACCTGAAGCCTTGGAAAAATGTGAATCTTTGCTGGCTCAAAAGTGCACACACACACACATAAACAGAAATTGACACCAGCTAAATGAGCTCCCCCGCCTGCCCACATTTCTGGTGACGGAGTCCATTTGAGAAGCCCCTTTTAAGTGCAGGAAAGGTGAGGCAGAGGGCAGGCAGGCAGGGGAAGATTATTTTGAGGGTTAGTTTAATTTATGAGGTTTATTTGTATTCTCTGTCATTTAGCAGGAAACCTTGTAAATGGTGTTTGTATGCACTAAACTGTGATAACTGAACTGATGAGTTAAAGACTTGACTTAACATTTAATGCTGCTTATTAAATAATTATGACGAGGTTTGATGAATGGCTCTGATTCCCTGAACTTCCAACTGAGATTTTCATCATGAGTTTCATTAGACAGATGTGGATGGAGCTTGCTGCAACCCAGCTGCAAATGAGCTTGCAAAACATTTCAACTGGAAACCTTCAAAACTGAAAAATTCAACTCTCTTGGTCTATTTTTCTTGGTCCCAAACTATCAGTTCATTTTCATTTGATGATAGAGTAGAGGCAAGTTATCCCATGTCTCTTGGGCCTTTTAAAGTATCATTGCAAGATTTCTCCATACATACTTAATGAAACATTAATCTGTATTCTTTGTGAAAGGAAAAATAACTATTCAACTTAAAAATAATTCTTATTCTTCGATGCCAATCACATTTCTTCCATAAATACTGGTGTAATGTGTGTCCAGTGCAGGTAAGAGTTGAGAAATGTTACAATTTATTGAAGCCAGTGAACTTGTTGAGCATTTGAGCCAGTCATTTGTTGTAATGACATGTGCAGTGCACTTTTGAAACTCCTTCGTGCACTGGTATAACGGCTCATTAGACCAACCAACAATTTAATTTCAAATAAGAGGGCATTGTAAATATGGGATTTTTGTTCCGTGTCTTGAACCTTTTAAGTAGTTGTGTCTATTTGGGATGGCAGATTCAGTTTATTGGCAATTTGCATTTGTGTTTTATTTGTTGATTTTTTTTACAGACAAGCTGAAAGTCTACTACACAATTGAAAGGAAAGTAGTCTATAGTGAAATTAAAGAAGCACTGAGATTGGAGTGAGCCAGGCTGGATTCAAAGCGGCAGTAGAAGGTGGAGTTTCAAGGCATGGGATCTGGAACCTCACTGCCTGTGTCTAAATCCACCAATAGTTGTAGAACAAAGTACAGGATTGGAAGCCAAGACTCCATGAGGTCTAGTTCTGCTTTTCTAGTGACCAAAATCATACCTGGGAAATCATTTAAATTCTTTGTCTTCAGTTGTCTCATCTGAAAAATAAAGATATTAGACCCAATACATGTTCATATTTTAAATTATTTGATGTTAACAAGTAGTTCTCTAGAATTAATGTCATTTGTAATCACTTAAGAATATTTAATTGGCCCATAAAGTGTAATATTTTGAAAAAACAATTTAAAATATTTTAATGCAGTTTTGCTTATATAATTTGCTGTACTTCTAGTGGCTTAGAAAAGTTAATCTCCCTTACCTTGAATTCCTGACTCTGAAATAAAAAATGAATAGGGTATCTAAATTCAATTTATTTTTATGTTAATCCAAAAATAGTTTGAAAGCCTTTCATAAATGACAGAGAAACACTGGAGGCCATTAATCACAACTGACAACGTCTCTAGATATGACCATGGCTTTATCCTGATGTTCAACCATTTTCCTCAGCCGTATCCCTGATGGGCAGATTTTTCTCCTGCATTAATTGCCACTGATCTCAGAGGAGAAAGAAGATATAGAGGCAAGGCTGATATAAAGGGTTCAGACAGTGGATAAGGATGCACCATACCTTTGTTCAGGTATTTGATTTACAGAACATGAAGGCATGAACACCAGATGTAAGTGATACTTTCAAATTGTGTCCTCGCAATTATTATTGAGTCTACTGAAATATTCTCAGCTTTATTTGATTTTTTTGTACATTCTTATCGACTACACAAGTCTACCTGGATAATGGACTTTTATAGATGGATGGATAGATAATAGATAAATAGATAATAGATACATAGATAGATGATAGATAGATAGATAGATAGATAGATAGATAGATAGAAAGAAAGATAGATAGATAGATAGGGTCCATGAATAAGATAAATACATTTAAAACTTGAGGCACATAGGAATTCCTTACCAGAGAGTAGTAGAACCTGTCTTCTAGCCCACATTGATGGAGGGCTCTTGACCCACCCCCCTCCACTGCACAGTGAGCCAGTAATGCAGCCTTATTTACTGGCCTATCACCTGGTCTCCTCTAACATCCTTTCCTACATTTTTTCCACACCCTTTTAGTTCTTAAGAGAGCAAATCCAGGAGCCCTACCCTAGGGATTCAATTTTAACTGCTGCCACTATCCCATGATCAAAGCTGTATCATAGCAGGTCTTCCAAATCTACTTTTGCATTTTGTCTCAGCTGAAAAATTATTCTCTCTGACATCCTGCCCCTAACCTTTTATTTTTCTGGACTTTTTGGTTATCTGGCATTCAACATAAGATTAATTAATAGTTTCCTCTAGAATAACCTCTAGTCTTTTTTACATTTCTGTTTCCCAGAAGCCGTCTCCCTGTTCCAAATATATGGCCATCATGACCTGTTTTGGGTTCTGAAATTGCCCCAACAACCTCACCTTATTGGAAATAATTGATAAATAGCTTAAGCACGTATCGATAGATCTCTAAAAAGGGGGAGGCAGGACTGTGCAATGACGAATTAAAGAATATCCAAAACAAAGTTAGTGAATTTTACAAACCACCTGAAAACTAGCCCCTTGTGCTATTCAGAAAGCAATCAACATCTGTTATTAGAGTAAATTGAGGATAAAGGGAACAATGTTAAGGTTCAGGATAGGATAGTCTCAGCACAGTGAGAATAGACACCAGGTGAACTCCTATAAATTACTGGTAGTCTCCACATTCACTGGGAAGAAAGACTTTTCTGCAGCTATTTCAGCTCAGGTGTTCCTTGGTAATAAATATTCCCTGAGAAGTCAAGCAGAAACTTCCAAAGTTGAGGGGGAATGAGGAAAACTATGTGAAGGTAAAGTTGGAAGTTGGGCAGCACACCAAACTTCTGGGCCACAGCTGACTGAAGTGTGGTCAGATCTAACTTCAAGCAACAGTTCCTTTACAGTACTTTCCTTTACAGCCCTATGCGGTACCTTCCCTCTCACATTCCAATCCCAGGAAATTCATTTTCTACCTGGCAACCCAGGTTCCTCCTTTCCAAAACATATCCATTCCTAAACTGTTCCCTGAGTGTTGCAGATTTTTGTTTTCCCAACATCGCTCTTTAATTTACAAATTTTGTTTTACTTTCATAAGAGAAAAAGATCATTTGTGAAAAATAGGGTTTAAAGCTGAGATTAGATTTATATTTGGACAAAGAATATAAACAATTAGTGAATTATACAAATGATTTTCTATGACAGGTAAATTAAGGTCCATGGGCTAAATCTGGCTTGTTGCCTATTTTTGTAAGGACTGCCAGTGAAGAATGGTTTTTACAGATGAGCATTTGTGAGTGATTTGATGATAGGAAATGCTAACTTTGAACCCCAATTCTGTTAAATGTTATCCTACCCTAAATAATTAATTCTGTTCAGTTTCCTGAGGCTGCCATAAAAAGGTATTACAAACTGGGTGACTTAAAATAACAGAAATGTATACTCTTTTATGAAGGCCAGAAGTCCAAAATCAAGGTGCATGCAGGGGCACACTCTCTCCAAAGTTTCTAGGAGAGAATCTTTCCTTGCTTCTTTCAGCTTCTGGTGGCTCCTGCCATTCCTTGGCCTGTGGCAGCATAGCTCCAATCTATACCTCTGTCTTCCCTAGGTCTGAATATCGGCATCCCTTCTCTGATAAGGAAACAAGCTATTGGATCTAGGGCCCACACTGAATTCAGATGATTTCATCTTGAGATCCTTAATTGTATCTGTAAAGACCCTATTTCCAAACATAGGTTCCTGAGGTTAGGACTTGAACATATATTTTTTGGTGGACACAATCCAACCCACTATAGTATATTTATTTTGCAGAAAAAAATGTACTCAATTATTATAATTATTTTAAAATTTTATCATAAAAGTATTTGAAAAGTTGTTTTCTCTTTTATTATATATAAATACTATATAATAACCTCGATTTTGCCTCTTGACCCACAATGGCTAAAGAAAAAGTTTACTGACCTCTGTGCTATATTGTAGCCATTATCTATGCCTAAATATTAGACCCAGATCTTCTTTTCTATTTTGTACTTATTATCCAGTTCTTTTGTGTCACAAGTGAATACATCTTAGTTTTTTTGAAGAATGGTTTTTATAAGAACTTATTCATCATACTCCCTTGGTTGTAGTTTTTGTCATAAAAAGACACACAATGAAAACACCACAAAAAAATAGCACTGTCAACACATGCAAATTAGTTTGGAAATTGGTTGACTGTAAACAAATTACTCAATTGAACGCTATAATAAATACCATAATTAGCTGTCTTCAAGCCCATGATAGTTTAAATTTAACAGGTTCCTCTCATCCCCAGACACCCAATTTCCAAAAAATCCAAACAAAAATATGTAAAGCAAGGATATGTTTTAGTACCAAATATAAAATGTATGTTTTCTGCTTCAGAAGTTGACTTTGAAAAATGTTTTAAATTTTTTACCTGATACCAAATCAAAATGAAGATGGAGAATGAAAATATCCAAAGTGGAGCAATGTTGCATCACTAGGGAATAAATTATGGAGTTAACATAGGTTAAACTTATAACACCAGTAATAAAATTCTTGTCCTATTTAGTGTGTGATACATCAACATAACAGCAAAAGAATCAAGAAGGAAATAGAATGAGTCATGAGGTCACTGAGATTTCTTTAAGTCTGGAATCAGACTTAACTGCCTTTGTGAAAGGAGGTCAGCAATGCCTTTGAAGAAAGCAAACCAGTAATATTACAAAATGCCAAGGCAATGATTAGTGAAAATAAGCCAAACTTCCATCCTCTTCTCCCACATTCCACTACCTCTAAATAAACTGAATATATCATATAAGAAAAAGTCCCATAAACCAAATAATTTCCCACAAAGTTCTTATCTGCTAGATAAGAAATATTGTCAGAAGTAGTTGAATACAAAATGAGAAATGAAAATCATCAGTTAAAATACAGAAACCAAACAATGCCAGAATAATTTTGTTCCAAGAAAAATGGTGACATTTTAGTCACTACATAAATTCTGACACACAATAGATAACAACAAGGAAGTTCCAAGTTTCTTTTCTATCCAAGATTCTGGGGCTAGTACTTAAGTCTTTTAGGCAATCAAAAAACAGATGGTTTCACTAGCATTAAAAGTCCATCTTTTTTTCTCCATTTGCTCTAAAACAGGGCAATCGGACTAAAGGAATAGTCATTACAGTTTCACATGGTTGTTGTATGCGTGATAATCTGACATATATTGTTCTGAAGATATGGGGGGGAAATGAGGGAAGGCATGGCAAGTTTCTTATTCCAAACAAAAACATCACATTTATAATTGTATTGGCCAAATGCCACACAAAATTCTTGCTATAAGCAGATAGAGACCCCAGACCCTGGGTGAGCAAAGTGAGCTAAAGGCTGAAATACTTTGACCACCACCATGGAAAAATGACTGTAGGACAGGCCAAAATGCCTAACTCCAAGTCATGTTCTCATACTTCAGTGTGATGGGCAGACAACATAAAGTTTTCAGTAATAGTTAAGAAAGGGAAAATATAATTTCTTTCCTCTTCGGTGGCAGTGATTTATTACATTTTGACTTTGGATGTTCTCAGGTTCAGATATTTTCTTTATTGACTCCAGTCTGTGACCAAGATCCAGACTGGCAAGAGCTACAGAGCCTGGAGATGATGGAAAGCAGCCCAAAGATCAGAGATCAAGAACAAAGACTGAGGTCCAAACCAGAAGAGAAATAAAGTTTTGTATTCCATTCTACTTCAACTCTTTCATTTGGGGTAATCCAGCTTGCAGAGTTCCTGGGAACTTGTCAAACCTCAAGTTCCTTCCCTTGCCACAAGCTAACTAAAGCTAAACAGCCCTGCTAGTTTGAGCCAAAAATTAGGGTTGTTTGGGCTTTGATTTTTTTTTTCTTTTTTTTTCTTTTTGGTTAGCATTTTACCTTTGAAATCAACCTTGTGCTAATCAGTGTACCCCAAATCATCTGTCCACAAAATCATCACATCGAAATCACTCTCAGGCAATAAGAAGTTTTCCCTTCCAGTTATTCTGAAATGTTGTCCTCACAATCAAAGTGACTTGAAAGATCTGTATGAGTATGTAGGTAAGTGCAGGTGGATGCATACTGTATGTGTATATTGCATATGTATTTTCCTTCAGAGTAATTTAACCTGTCAATTTGATACAATAGTCACATAGAGAATGTGCCAATAAATAGATCTTTCCTTATATATACTCTCTTTTCTCTCACTTCATCTATATCCACACAGTGATAAAATCAATTTCCATTTAATAAAGATTAAGCCATTAGAGGATCATCACAGTTTCTTGACAGAGCACAAAAGACTATACTTTGAAGGATCATTTATATAGTCTGTTACTGATGGAACACATATTTTTAAATGGTAAGATGGGTTAAAATAACTGTTAGAAGACTTATTTTTAGTTGAGATAATGTGTATATCATGTTATAATTTTAAGGATAAAGTATCTTACCATTTTCCTCAACTGTTGTAGTTGCACTACTGCCTGACTATAAGATGCTCTAAGTGATTTCTTAAGATCCCTTTGCCTCTTTGTAGTTAATTCTATGGTGAGACCATAACTTCAATTCAATTCAATGGACTCTTAGAAGCCCTTCCATGTGTGTAGCTTTAGTAGGTGCTACGGTAAGTGCTTTCCAGGGGAAAAAACAAAGCAAGATATTTGCCACTGACAAATGTACAATTCTTATAAGAGAAGCAAGATTTATTATCTTGCACACAAAATTTAGAGACACAGTGCAAAGAGAAGCACGGGGAAACTATGGTACTTAATGAGGTGCCAAAATGAGAATAAAGACAATAAACAGAATAATGAAAAGGTCCAAACTGAATGACGTGTGTGGACTGGAAATATCACAGATCTTAGAGATCAGGGAACACAAAGGAGAAGCATAATTACTAATTTCCTTATCTTCCACCTTCTCAATCCAACAGGGGCCATTATGAATCCTGATCTCTCAAAATATTATCACAGCACACCTTTTCACAGTTAGATAGAGAAGTGTAGGAGGAATACCAATGGAAACAAAAGTGTTAAGGAGACTTTGAACTGAATTTAAACCCTGAGATAGAATTGATGCATCTCCTTTGATTGTTCAAAAGCCAATAGAATCCCCTGATCCATTCCATTCCATTTATTTCTATTATGCTGTGGTAAAGGATAGAGAAGACTTTTCTTACTCTAATAAGTGAATAGCCTTGCCTCTCTCATTGCTTCTGCATCTTTGCTGATCTATATTTCTCCAGTATGGATGGATCACCACTAGCAGGTTCGACAGATGTTATAATATCATTATGCAAATGCAGGTTCACTGCCACTAGGGAATCCTACAGACTGATCGTTTCATTATCAGCCTTATCAGAAAATACAAGAGAATTGTGTCCCATACTCAGTGAAATGAGAACATAATTTAAATTAACTGCTTTACTGTCTGACTATTCTATAGTCCAGGGTGGGAGATGAGGAGAGCTGATTTTGAAAACTGGGATATCATCAGGCATTGCTCCACTGAGGTGTTGCCTGAGCTGGATTCCTGTGCACCTCCTTCTCCCCTGAGCTCTGCCCTCTTCTTTGCTCCAAATCAGGGCCTATACTAAGGCATTTTGCAGCATTTAATTTGTTCACCTGCTGTCATATGTCCTAGAAGAATGTCTTCCTTAGAATAGAAGCAGTTGAGTCCTGTGCCTAGAGAGGCAGATTGTTTAGTGGAAATCTCTCAGACCTTAGAATCGCATAACCTGGATCCTACACACTAGGCTAACGGTGTGACCTTGTGCATTTTACACGATTCCTGTTTCTTAAAAGTCACTTGGCTTATGTAGGGCTCTTATCTATAAAATCAAGGAGTTAGTGAAGACGATCTTCAAAGCCCCTTTTAGCAGTAACATTTTATTTCCTGGAATTTGAATCTGAAATATTTTTCCAAGTCTTAGTTTATAAAAATAAAATATGGCTATTGTTACCTATCCCAACTAGCAATTATCTCTGGATCCTATTAAAATGGTGCATGTAAAATTAAAGCAAATTCATTAGGAAAATTAATGTGGTATTATTATTAATAGTAAAATTAATGGACTGGGTACTGTAGACCTGGGTTCAGGTCCTAGCATTGATCATCCTGTGCTGGGGTCACCTGGCCCAGGTGCTCAGCTCCCACCTTTACACCTAATTCAGAATGTGCCTTCAATGTCTTCTTCCTGGAAAGCTCCTGCTTATACAAAACCTAGCACTTAGTTGTCACCTTTTCAGTCAAGCCTGCCTTCTGCATTATAACCCTCTGATCAGACTTCTACTACACCATTTATTCTATTATAATATAGTTATTTGTTTACATTTTTCTCTATTTCTGGCTGTGGGCTTCTAGAAGAAGTAAATTATACCTTTTTAAATGTTTACTTCTACCATTGTCACTATAGTATGCCATACCTGGTACATACTAAGGCTCAATAAATACTTGATCAAGGCAGGTCACAATGGACCCGACTCAGAAAGAGCTGATAACAAAAGTCCTGTGAAAAGGGTGGTATGAAGGACAATGTCTCAGTGCCTTGGAGAGGTGGACATACTATCCCATGACCCCAAAGGAGAAGTCCCAGAAAGATAGCTCCATATACCCCCAGTGCCTGTTGGAGGAGAAATTGACTCATTAATCTAGGGGACCTGTATCAAGAAGGCCTGGAGCTAATGTCTATGTTGCTGAGAGCCCCTCTCTAAATTGCCAACTATGTTATTTCTGGAATGACGCCAAGCACAAGGGTCTGCCAGCAGAAAGTTGAGCAATTTTGACTGAATTGTGGCACAGAATCTAGAGTCTATACCTAGTCTTTCATTTTATGAAAGCTCTGCTTCTGAAACAATCCCACTTGTCTCTAAGTCCCTGAAACAAGTGAGGAGTTGAACACAATGCCTTTGTCAGAAATCCCAGTTTGAAACATCAGGACAAAGGTAGCACCCACCCAAGTGGTAGATTAATGCCATACTTTTAATTACAGTTCTTTTTTTCTTAATTTTTATTGGAGTACAGTTGATTTACAATATTGTTAATTACAGTCCTTAAAACTCACCACACAGATTTTTTCCCCTTTGGTCAGGGTTCATAAGCAGAAGTTCTACTAGGCACCCCAAATATTGTTGCTGAATAATTGAATGGAAGAATGAATATGTAAACACATGCTTCAGCTCCTTCATTATTTAGTTGAGTACCTGAGATTTTGAGTCATTAGTAACTCAGAAGGCAAAGAACTAGTAAACAGGGAGCCATATACTCATAAACGAAAGTTGAAAGGACACTTAGAATTATCCTTTGTCACCATTCATTTGACAAAAGAAATTGAGAACAAAAAATGCTGGAAATCTTTTTCCTAGATTCCCTAATTAATCAGTGGCCACAGTACTTCTGGCTTCTAATCTGGCATTATTGTTCCAAAACCACCAACAGTGGGATGTGTTCTTTTATATGAACCTCTGGCTTCAATCACTGATGGCAAAGTTCCTAACGCTGAGTGAGATCCTCTTAAAGTCTGGACATATTCTCTTAGGAAATCACTTATAAAGGTTCAGGACATTCCTTTATTCCATAAACAATTATTGTATTCCAAATGTTTGCCAGGCATTCTCGTCAAACTAGAGAGATATTCAAAGACAAATATGCTGTTTCCTGTCTTATAGACACTTAGAAATTCACACAATATAAAATATTAATATTAATCAGTACCCCTTTTCCTTATTCCCCAGCTCCCTGTTGGCCACACCCAAGGACTAAGCAGAAGATACATGGATCATTATAATGGGACGTGATAGTTGAAAAAAAATACTCAAATTCAAGCGGCCAAATCTCAAGGGAATTTTTTAAGGGAAGAATGGTGCCAAACCATATCTACTTCAAAATTCCAAGGACATCTACATCGGTTTAGTAGTTTCTGCAGCCATGATGGTAAGTTTTGGAAAATATGAGGGAACCATTTCTTTAACCCCGTGGGGGTGGAAGCATGCTGGACATATTCCTTGAAGTCAGAAGGTGTTGGTAAACACAGGAACCAGCACTTTCTCTTCTCTGGAGGTTTCTGAAAGTGTGAAGTTCATGGAGGCACCTTGTGTCAGTGGACCATAAAGAAAATGTGGTACAGTTGCTAAGATTGATCTCGGGTGGCTTCAGCCTGCAGTGGCTTGAAACAGGATCTCGGTTCCCTGGCCAGAGATTGAAGTCAGGCTGCGGCAGTGAGAGTGCTGAATCCTAGCCACTAGACCGCAAGGACCAGTGGCCAGTGACAAGGCGCTGGCCCATCGGCTTTGTAGAAATGAATTTCCACAAAGAGATGGAAAGTAGTGAAAGAAGTAAAGTGGAGGACAAAGAGTACATGTGAATAGACACACAGGGGTGGGCTCAGAGAAAGAGTAGCGCCTTTGTGGTAGTTTGAATCACTTATATGGGACATTTCTTCTGGGTTTCCTCTGGCCGATCAACTTGCTTTGCCTGGCTCTGAGTCTGTATTTGGTTTAACTCTGGGTCCTCTTCTGTGTGCATGCACATCTCTTAGCCTAGACAGATTCTAATGAAGAGGCTTATGGGTAGGTTGACATCACCTACTATGGTTGATGCCCCCTCCTTTTTTGACCTCTGAGGAGCCTTTCTGAGCATGTGTAGTCAGAAAGGTCTCCTTGACCTCGAGAATGAGAAATATGTGGTCTCTTTATCTCTTATCTGGGCAAGGCTCAGCTCCTCCTTGCTACTGGTATTATCTTGGAGTATCTGTCTACAGAGAACAGACTCCAGCTGCTCAGCCTGGGGCCCATCTATCTCCTGCCTCCAGATGGATGGGGATGGAGGGGACAGAGAGGGTGGTATATCCCAACACCAATTCCCCATGGATCTCAGGGAGTTTTGAAGAATACTAATCTGGTTCTTATACCAAGGGAAGGGGCACAGAGACTAGCCAAAACAGAGAAGGTAAAAGAATCATTGAGCTAGTGTGGACAAAGGTAGAGCCAGCCACTATTTCTGTGTCCTTCTTGCTGGGGAGCTAGAATAAAGTTGAATATTGCCTGAATAAACCGCAACCACCATAATTAATTTTTCTCTCTCCATTGTCAAGAGCGACATCTGACAGAAAAAAAAAAAAAATCCCTGTGATGATATAAGTGGGAATGAGAGGGGAGAGACAGAGACAGAGAAAGGAAGGATGGATAAAGGCAAAAGTGAATTTGAAACTATAAATTAGACAATTACTAAGATATTAGTAACCAACTTAGACTGCAAAATCACTGAATTAAATTGACTTCATAAGAAGAAACATGATAAGTTTAAGTAAACTGAGGTTTCAGAGCTGACGGAAGAACTATCCTAATAACAAAACAAGTGTAAATGGGGAATCAGCCTGAAAAGTAAACAAACATAACAATCTGGAGGGCCTTATGATAACAGAGTAAAGGAAATGTCTTGGGGAGGGTGATTAAGAAGTATCCCTAAGAAGAGTGGAGGGAAATTTAGGAAAAGCTCATTAAAGAAGTCATCTTTGAGCAAACCCTTGAAGATGGAATAAAAGTTCAACTGCCACAATAGATAAGGTTTATTTTTCCAGAAATGGGTGGCATATTTTAGGACACATATTTGCTCTGTTTAGCTAATGTAGATGAAGCCAGAAAGGCACTGTCATTAGATTCTGAAGGGTAGTATAGTTGGCTGAGGAGATGGGATGCTTACCCTAAGGAATAGGGAGGCACTGAATGTCTACTCAGATCCCATGCCTGGAGGTGATGGTGACTCACCATATACATCCCCAATCCAAGGCTCATCACACAAAATAGTGAACGAATGCTCCAGGCATAATAGCAGCAACACTTCCTGAGTGTTTTCCCTGTGCCTAGCAATTCTGTAAACATGTAACATATGCAGTGTACAATTTCACCTAATCTCACAGCCCCACAAGGAAGGTACTAATACGATCTCTGTTTGCATTTCTTTGCAGGTAAAGAAAGGTTAAATACCATAACAATAACAACAAAATGGTAATTATGTGAGGTGATAGAAGTGTTAACTAACCTAATTGTGGTAATCATTTCATATTATATACATGTAACAAATCATTACATCATACACCTTAAACTTATACAATTGTTATATGTCAATTATATCTCAATAAATCTAGGAAAAATAAAAATAGATGCAATGTGGCATCCTGCATGGGATCCTGGAAAAGAAAAAGAACATTGGTGGAAAAACTAGGGAGATCCAGATAGAGTCTGAAGTTTCACTTAAAAAACATAAAAATAAAGTAGGATAAGTGCTATTAAAAATTTCCAAAATACAATGAGAGGACACACCAAGATCACCTAATCAGGACACATAGATTTCAAAGCAGAATAAAAATCTGGATGTAATTTTTTCAGTGAAAAACCCATGGTACCTGCCTCTAGAAACAGGCAATTATTCTAGAGGTTAACTGACTTGTTTTATTGTTGCTGTTTTTGTTATTATTATTATCATTTATCATTTTTGTCTCTCCCTTGCTACACATACACACACACACTAGAAAGTAAGCTTCATGATAAAGGGGTCAAATCTGTATTATTCACTTCCTTACCCCCAGTATCTAGAACAATGCCTGGCATACAGTAAAACAATGCCTGGCTCAAAAAATATATATGGTGAGTGAATGAATGAGCCATAGAATTGGAAATACCATAATGTAGTCAATCATTTCCCTGTTAACAGACGTTCAGATTGTCTCCAATTCAGATTGGTTTTGTTGCGATTGTCTTCTAGTGCTGTTATATACAACATATCTTTAGCTAGTGAAGCATATCCTTAGCTACTAATCCCTTTGTTCCTGTGGTATGGATTCCTCAAGGTGAAACTTCTGTCACAGCTTTATGCCTCCTTTAAAAAACAAAATTAACAGGAAATGCCTTTCCTAAAAGGTTGTGATGCTTTATTGTCACCTCAGCAGTATATAAAACTTTATTTCTTTCCCCACTCTAGATAATGTCAATTGTTTTAATATTTTCCAATTTGTTGAATGAATAATTGTATTTCATTTCAAATTAAAATTAAAAATCTTAAAACACTGACAAAGTTAAAAAAAAAAAAAAAAGAAAGGTTAAATAATTTAAATCCACAGAGTTTGTAAGGAACAGAATCTGGATTGGAACCCAGCCTGGATGAGTCCAGAGTCCATATTCCTAACTATTAATAACATTCAAGTTGATAAATGAATGAATGGATTTATGATGGGTGAATTGTGAGGATGGATGCATAAAGGAATGGTTTCTTCAGAAAGCAGGGTTTTTCCTCTCCATTCTTTTCTTTTTCACTTCTCACTTAATTTCTGTATTTATTTAGCTCCTGAACTCTTGTCTTTCTCCAGACCTTACACTAGACTTTGGGCCTCTTGTCTGCAACTTTGATCCTTTACTCTAATGGTCTGAAGTGTGACCCAGCAGATTGGGCCAATAATATGTCATGTAGAGAGAAGTATTTTTGGTTAAGAGAGCATATTCTGGTAGCCCTCAAATTGTCCCTCATCATGTCTTTGAAAAAACTTTTGCCACAAACATGTCTGTGAGAGTATTTAGTGAAATATAAAGTGTTAGAAGTTAACAAGCAAATTCCTTTAAGCAAATTCTAGATGGGCATATTTCTAGTTATTTCTACTCTGTGAGTCTGTGTTGCAGTGAATCCTCAAGCAGATTCCTCCCTCTAAGGATGGCCCAGGTTCAGCACTTCTCAGCATGTGGCTTCTAGGCTTCTAGGGGGCTTATTACAAATGCAAATTCCTAGAACTCATTCCACAACTCCTAAGACATCAAAAATGGGACTCAGCAAAGAATTTTTAATGAGCTCCCCCCAAAAATCTAATACACCCTAAAATCTGACCATAAAATGAGTCCAACATCATGATCCAGTATACATGTTCACATAATTATTCTTAACTGAAAACAAAGTTTCATGTAATGATACTTATCCTTACTATGTACAATTTACTGTTTTATATTATTTTGTAATGTTTCTTTTGCATATTTTAAGTTACAACTCACAACTTGAAAAAAAAAACTGATGTAGAAGATGACATTAGGTAAACAAATCCCCTTTGCAGTGGTTCCCTTCCTAGTCCTGCCCCATCCCCATGGGGTCTCTCTGGGCTTGTCTTCAGCAACACTCCCTGCTCCAGACCATTCCATATCCCCTCCTCTATCAAAATTTACTCTTCCTTCTATTCCCCCACTCTAGTATCACAAAGTTTTATATACTAAAGTGAGCTGGTCCAACCAAATAGTCTGAAGTAAAGTGTTGCCCCTACATATTGATGGTTACATTTAAATC
The DNA here is from genome assembly GCF_949987535.1 of Balaenoptera acutorostrata. Taxonomy (NCBI): domain Eukaryota; kingdom Metazoa; phylum Chordata; class Mammalia; order Artiodactyla; family Balaenopteridae; genus Balaenoptera; species Balaenoptera acutorostrata. Next base: position 30,229,267 of record NC_080076.1, on the reverse strand, counting down.
TGGAGAACCATTTACATATTAGTCTAGAAATCAAATAAGTGTAGCTTTTTAGGAAGGATTTTTGTGCTCCAGTTTTATTGTTTGTTTTTGTTTTTGTTTTTTAATATTCCTCATAGCACACCCTGCAAAAAGGACCTCTGGTGCCTGGTATGCAAGCGGCTCTATTTGACCTTTCACCCTGCCCTACTTATCCCAGTCCACAATTTAGGTAATTCCCTAATCTTCTATCAGTCTAGGTTCCTCATCTAGTAGTAGGAAGATAATGAAGTCCTGACAGTACTGTTGTAAAAAAAAATGAAATAAAATTCACATGAGAATGGATACATAGAAGGGACTCTCCGCATAGTAATTGACTTTCCTTTCTGGTTTTCCCATTCTTTCTCTTCCATGTGTCTTCTCATATGCCCTTGTACTTCCTTCACTTTATTTTCTCCCCCTTACCTCTCTAGCATGTATATTTGGTTTGTCAAGACATAACTGGTTTGCCTCTTACCTTGTGTATTACTGCATACCTCCCCCACTCTTCCTGTGTCCCCAGATACCATGCATCATTCCATTTATTCTTGCCCTGACTGGGAAAGGCATGGCTCCATACTTTCATTCTCCGGGATTAACTCTGCACTGTCCAGTTGTCATCTTGAAAAAATATGGCAATATAATCCAGAGTGAAACGTGAATGACAATACGTCACTAACTTCCCAAGAGCGGTTGCTTTTTCTTTTTGTTTTTTTAACAGATTTATTAGAGTATAATTACTTTACAATCGTGTGTTACTTTCTGCTTTATAACAAAGTGAATCAGTTATACATATACATATGTTCCCATATCTCTTCCCTCTTGCGTCTCCCTCCCTCCCACCCTCCCCATCCCACCCCTCTAGGTGGTCACAAAGCACAGAGCTGATCTCCCTGTGCTATGCGGTTGCTTCCCACTAGCTATTTATTTTACGTTTGGTAGTGTATATATGTCCATGCCACTCTCTCACTTTGTCCCACCTTACCTTTCCCCCTCCCCATATCCTCAAGTCCATTCTCTAGTAGGTCTGTGTCTTTATTCAAGTCTTGCCACTAGGTGCTTCATGACCTTTTTTTTTATTTTTTATTTTTCCTTAGATTCCATATATATGTGTTAGCATACTGTATTTGTTTTTCTCTTTCTGACTTACTTCACTCTGTATGACAGACTCTAACTCCATTCACCTCACTACAAATAACTCAATTTCATTTCTTTTTATGGCTGAGTAATATTCCATTGTATATATGTGCCACATCTACTTTATCCATTCATCCGATGATGGACACTTAGGTTGCCTCCATGTCCTGGCTATTGTAAATAGAGCTGCAATGAACATTTTGGTACATGACTCTTTTTGAATTATAGTTTTCTCAGGGTATATGCCTAGTAGTGGGATTGCTGGGTCGTATGGTAGTTCTATTTTTAGTTTTTTAGGGAACCTCCATACTCTTCTCCATAGTGGCTGTATCAATTTACATTTCCACCAACAGTGCAAGAGGGTTCCCTTTTCTCCACACCCTCTCCAGAATTTATTGTTTCTAGATTTTTTGATGATGACCATTCTAACCAGTGTGAGATAATATCTCATTGTAGTTTTGATTTGCATTTCTCTAATGATTAATGATGTTGAGCATTCTTTCATGTGTTTGTTGGGAATCTGTATATCTTCTTTGGAGAAATGTCTATTTAGGTCTTCTACCCATTTTTGGATTGGGTTTTTTTTTTTTTTTTGATATTGAGCTGCATGAGCTGCTTGTAAATTTTAGAGATTAATCCTTTGTCAGTTGCTTTATTTGCAAATATTTTCTCCCATTCTGAGGGTTGTCTTTTGGTCTTATTTATGGTTTCCTTTGCTGTGCAAAAGATTTTAAATTTCATTAGGTCCCATTTGTTTATTTGTGTTTTTATTTCAATTTCTCTAGGAGCTGGGTCAAAAAGGATCTTGCTGTGATTTATGCCATACAGTGTTCTGCCTATGTTTTCCTCTAAGAGTTTGATAGTGTCTGGCCTTACATTTAGGTCTTTAATCCATTTTGAGTTTATTTTTGTGTATGGTGTTAGGGAGTTTTCTAATTTCCTACTTTTACATGTACCTGTCCAGTTTTCCCATCACCACTTATTGAAGAGGCTGTCTTTTCTCCACTGTATATGCTTGCCTCCCTTATCAAAGATAAGGTGACCATATGTGCGTGGGTTTATCTCTGGGCTTTCTATCCTGTTCCGTTGATCTATGTTTCTGTTTTTGTACCAGTACCATACTGTCTTGATTACTGTAGCTTTGTATAATGGTCTGAAGACAGGGAACCTGATTCCTCCAGCTCAACTTTTAGTTCTCAAGATTTCTTTGGCTATTCGGGGTCTTTTGTGTTTCCAAACAAATTGTGAAATTTTTTGTTCTAGTTCTGTGAAAAATGCCATTGGTAGTTTGATAGGGATTGCATTGAATCTGTAGATTGCTTTGGGTAGTATAGTCATTTTCACAATGTTGATTCTTCCAATCCAGGAACATGGTATATCTCTCCATCTATTTGTATCATCTTTAATTGCTTTCATTAGTGTCTTATAATTTTCTGCATACAGGTCTTTTGTCTCCTTAGGTAGGTTTATTCCTAGATATTTTATTCTTTTTGTTGCAATGGTAAATGGGAGTATTTTCTTAATTTCACTTTCAGATTTTTCATCATTTGTACATAGGAATTGAAGAGATTTCTGTGCATTAATTTTGTATCCTGCTACTTTACCAAGTTCATTGATTAGCTCTAGGAGTTTTCTGGTAGCATCTTTAGGATTCTTTATGTATACAATCATGTCATCTGCAAACAGTGACAGCTTTATTCTTCTTTTCCAATTTGGATTCCTTTTATTTCTTTTTCTTCTCTGATCACTGTGGCTAAAACTTCCAAAACTATGTTAAATAATAGTGGTGAGATTGGGCAACCTTGTGTTGTTCCTGATCTTAGTGGAAATGGTTTCAGTTTTTCACCTTTGAGGACAATGTTGGCTGTGGGTTTGTCATATATGGCCTTTATTATGTTGAGGAAAGTCCCCTCTATGCCTAGTTTCTGCAGGGCTTTTAGCATAAAGGGGTGTTGAATTTGTCGAAAGCTTTCTCTGCATCTATTGAGATGATCATATGTTTTTTCTCCTTCAATTTGTTAATATGGTGTATCACGTTGATTGATTTGCATATATTGAAGAATCCTTGCATTCCTGGAACAAACCCCACTTGATCATGGTGTATAATCCTTTTAATGTGCTGTTGGATTCTGTTTGCTACTATTTTGTTGAGGATTTTTGCATCTATGTTCATCAGTGGTATTGGCCTGTAGTTTTCTTTCTTTGTGACATCTTTGTCTGGTTTTGGTATCAGGGTGATGGTGGCCTTGTAGAATGAGTTTGGGAGTGTTCCTCCCTCTGCAATATTTTGGAAGAGTTTGAGAAGCGTAGGTGATAGCTCTTCTCTAAATGTTTGATAGAATTCGCCTGTGAAGCCATCTGGTCCTGGGCTTTTGTTTATTGGAAGATTTTTAATCACAGTTTCAATTTCAGTGCTTGTGATTGGTCTGTTCATATTTTCTATTTCTTCCTGGTTCAGTCCCAGCAGGTTGTGCATTTCTAAGAATTTGTCCATTTCTTCCAGGTTGTCCTTTTTATTGGCATAGAGTTGCTTGTAGTAATCGCTCATGATCGTTTGTATTTCTGCAGTGTCAGTTGTTACTTCTCCTTTTTTATTACTAAATCTATTGATTTGAGTCTTCTCCTTTTTTTTCTTGATGAGTCTGGCTAATGGTTTATCAATTTTGTTTGTCTTCTCAAAGACCCAGTTTTTAGTTTTATTGATCTTTGCTGTCGTTTCCTTCCTTTCTTTTTCATTTATTTCTGATCTGATCTTTATGATTTCTTTCCTTCTGCTAACTTTGGGGTTTTTTGTTCTTCATTCTCTAATTGCTTTAGGTGCAAGGTTAGGTTGTTTATTGGAGATGTTTCCTGTTTCTTAAGGTAGGATTGTATTACTATAAACTTCCCTCTTAGCACTGCTTTTGTTGCATCCCATAGGTTTTGAGTCGTGGTGTCTCCATTGTCTTTTGTTTCTAGGTATTTTTGATTTCCCCTTTGATTTCTTCAGTGATCACTTCGTTATTAAGTAGTGTATTGTGTAGCCTCCATGTGTTTGTATTTTTTACAGATCTTTTCCTGTAGTTGATATCTAGTCTCATAGCGTTGTGGTCGGAAAAGATACTTGATATGATTTCAATTTTCTTAAATTTACCAAGGCTTGATTTCTGACCCAAGATATGATCTCTCCTGGAGAATGTTCCATGAACACTTGAGAAAAATGTGTATTCTGTTGTTTTTGGGTGGAATGTCTTTTAAATATCAATTAAATCCATCTTGTTTAATGTATCATTTAAAGCTTGAGTTTCCTTATTTATTTTCATTTTGGATGATCTGTCCATTGGTGAAAGTGGGGTGTTAAAGTCCCCTACTATGATTGTGTTACTGTTGATTTCCCCTTTTATGGCCGTTAGTATTTGCCTTATGTATTGAGGTGCTCCTATGTTGGGTGCATAAATATTTACTATTGTTATATCTTCTTCTTGAATCGATCCCTTGATCATTAAGTAGTGTCCTTCTTTGTCTCTTGTAATAGTCTTTATTTTAAAATCTATTTTGTCTGATATGAGAATTGCTACTCCAGCTTTCTTTTGATTTCCATTTGCATGGAATATTTTTTCCATCCCCTCACTTTCAGTCTGTAAGTGTCCCTAGGTCTGAATTCGGTCTCTTGTAGACAGCATATATATGGGTCTTGTTTTTGTATCCATTCAACCAGTCTGTGTCTTTTGGTGGGAGCATTTAATCCATTTATATTTAAGGTAATTATCAATATGTATGTTCTTATTCCCATTTTCTTAAATGTTTTGCGTTTGTTATTTTAGGTGTTTTCCGTCTCTTATGTTTCTTGCCTAGAGAAGTTCCTTTAGCATTTGTTGTAAAGCTGGTTTGGTGGTGCTGAACTCTCTCAGCTTTTGCTTGTCTGTAAAGGTTTTAATTTCTCCATCACATCTGAATGAGATCCTTGCTGGGAAGAGTAATCTTGGTTGCAGGTTTTTCTCCTTCATCACTTTAAGTATATCCTGCCACTCCCTTCTGGCTTGCCGAGTTTCTGCTGAAAGATCAGATGTTAACCTTATGGGGATTCCCTTGTGTGTTACTTGTGGTTTTTCCCTTGTTGCTTTTAATATGTTTTCCTTATATTTAATTTTTGACAGTTTGATTAATATGTGTCTTGGCGTGTTTCTCCTTGGGTTTATCCTGTATGGGACTCTCTGTGCTTCCAGGACTTGATTAACTATTTCCTTTCCCATATTAGGGAAGTTTTCAACTATAATCTCTTCAAATATTTTCTCAGTCCCTTTCTTTTTCTCTTCTTCTTCTGGGACCCGTAAAATTCGAATGTTGGTTTGTTTACTGTTGTCCCAGAGGTCTCTGAGACTGTCCTCAGTTCTTTTCATTCTTTTTTCTTTATTCTGCTCTGCAGTAGTTATTTCCACTCTTTTATTCTCCAGGTCACTTATCAATTCTTCTGCCTCAGTTATTCTGCTATTGATCCCATCTAGAGTATTTTTAATTTCATTTATTGTGTTGTTCATCGTTGCTTGGTTCCTCTTTAGTTCTTCTAGGTCCTTGTTAAATGTTTCTTGCATTTTGTTTATTCTATTTCCAAGATTTTGGATCATCTTTATTATCATTATTCTGAAATCTTTTTCAGGTGGACTGCCTATTTCCTCTTCATTTGTTAGGTCTGGTGTGCTTTTACCTTGCTCTTTCATCTGCTGTGTGTTTTTCTGTCTTCTCATTTTGCTTATCTTACTGTGTTTGGGGTCTTCTTTTGCAGACTGCATGTTCGTAGTTCCTGTTGTTTTTGGTGTCTGTCTCCAGTAGCTAAGGTTGGTTCAGTGGGTTGTGTAGGCTTCCTGGTGGAGGGGACTAGTGCCTGTGTTCTGGTGGATGAGGCTGGATCTTGTCTTTCTGGTGGGCAGGTCCACGTCTGGTGGTGTTTTGGGGTGTCTGTGGCCTTATTATGATTTTAGGCAACCTCTCTGCTAATGGATGGGGCTGTGTTCCTCTCTTGCTAGTTGTTTGGCATAGGGTGTCCAGCACTGTAGCTTGCTGGTCGTTGAGTGATGCTGGGTCTTGGTGTTGAGATGGAGCTCTTTGGGAGATTTTCCCCATTTGGTATTACGTGGAGCTGGGAGGTCTCTTGTGGACCAGCGTCCTGAAGTTGTCTCTCCCACCTCAGAGGCACAGCCCTGATGCCTGGCTGGAGCACCAAGAGCCTTTCATCCACACGGCTCAGAATAAAAGGGAGAAAAAATACAGAGAAAGAAAGAAAGAGGACAAAATAAAATAAAGTAAGATAAAATAAATTTATTAAAATAAAAAATAATTATTATGAAAAAAAATTTTTTAAGTAAAAAAAAAATATATATATATATATACCGACGGATTTACCCTAGGACAAATGGTGAAAATAAAGCTATACAGACAAAATCTCACACAGAAGCATACACATACACACTCACAAAAAGAGGAAAAGGGGAAAAAATAATACATCTTGCTCCCAAAGTCCACCTCCTTTATTTGGGATGATTTTTTGTCTATTCAGGTATTCCACAGATGCAGGGTAGGGTACATCAAGTTGATTGTGGAGCTTTAATCCGCTGCTTCTGAGACTGCTGGGAGAAATTTCCCTTTCTCTTCTTTGTTTGCACAGCTCCCGGGGTTCAGCTTTGGATTTGGACCCGCCTCTGCCTGTAGGTCGCCTGAGGGCGTCTGTTCTTCGCTCAGACAGGACGGGGTTAAAGGAGCAGCTGCTTCGGGGGCTCCTGCTCACTCAGGCCGGGTGGAGGGAGGGTACAGATGTGGTGCGAGTCTGCAGTGGCAGAGGCCAGCGTGACGTTGCACCAGCCTGAGGCGCGCCGTGCGTTCTCCCGGGGAAGTTGTCCCTGGATCACGGGACCCTGGCAGTGGCGGGCTGCACAGGCTCCTGGGAGGGGCAGTGTGGATAGTGACCTCTGCTTGCACACATGCTTCTTGGTGGCGGCAGCAGCAGCCTTAGCATCTCATGCCCGTCTCTGGGGTCCGCGCTGATAGCCGCGGCTCTCGCCCATCTCTGGAGCTCCTTTAAGCGGCGCTGTTAATCTCCTCTCCTCGCGCACCAAGAAACAAAGAGGCAAGAAAAAGTCTCTTGTCTCTTTGGCAGTCCAGACATTTTCCCGGACTCCCTCCCAGCTAGCCGTGGCACACTAGCCCCCTTCAGGCTGTGTTCACACCTCCAACCCCAGTCCTCTCCCTGGGATCTGGCCTCCGAAGCCCGAGCCTCAGGTCCCAGGCCCCGCCTGCCCCAGCAGGGGAGCAGACAAGACTCTTGGGCTGGTGAGTGCTGGTCAGCACCGATCCTCTGTGTGGGAATCTCTCCGCTTTGTCCTCCGCACCCCTGTTGCTGCGCTCTCCTCTGAGGCTCCGAAGCTTCCCCCCTCCACCACCTGCAGTCTCTGCCCAGGAAGGGGCTTCCTAGTGTGTGGAAACCTTTCCTCCTTCACAGCTCCCTCCCACTGGTGCAGGTCCCATCCCTATTCTTTGTCTCTGTTTTTTTCTTTTTTCTTTTGCCCTACCCAGGTACGTGGGGAGTTTCTTGCCTTTTGGGAGGTCTGAGGTCTTCTGCCAGTGTTCAGTGGGTGTTCTGTAGGAGTTGTTCCACATGTAGATGTATTTCTGGTGTATATTTGGGGAGGAAGGTGATCTCCGCGTCTTACTCTTCCGCCATCTTCTCCTCTCTCTGCTTTTTCTTAGGGAACTACTTATCTAGGAACATAAAGATAAGACTGATCCCTCAATGGCAGAATCTTAGGCAGTAACAGGCCAGTGAGGGAACTTTGACAGAAAGAGGATCAGAGGGTTGTTTATTAGTGCCCTTTGACCACCTGGCCCAGTCCAGTCAGGGACCTAGGTTCTGGCTCCTTTGTGGTTTTTTTATGTTAATGAGCCACCTTCATGAGAGTCAGCTTAGAGGGAAGTTGACAAATTGCTGTCTTCTTCTGATTTTATTTGTTGTCAAGAGCCCTTTGACCCATGACTGCTTAGCAGAGATTGCATTGCATAAAACACAATTAGAGGGCTTCCCTGGTGGCACAGTGGTTGAGAGTCTGCCTGCCAATGCAGGGGACATGGGTTCGAGCCCTGGCCTGGGAAGATCTCACATGCCGTGGAGCAACTGGGCCCGTGAGCCACAACTACTGAACCTGTGCATCTGGAGCCTGTGCTCCGCAACGAGAGAGGCCACGATAGTGAGAGGCCCGCGCACCGCTATGAAGAGTGGCCCCCGCTTGCCACAACTAGAGAAAGCCCTTGCACAGAAACGAACACCCAACACAGTCAAAAATAAAAAATTGATTGATTAATTAATTAATTAAAAAAAAACACACAATTAGAGCAGGATAGCTAGGACAGACTCACTGAGAAGCACATCAGCCCAGGCATTCACCTGCCTTTGGAGGTACTGGTGATCACTTCTCCTTCCCTAGAAATATCTCTACCATCTGCAAGGCCCAGTGCTTCACATTCTAAATTTTGTGGGTACTTCTGGGAATCAATAAGAAGAGAGAGAGGATCACACAATAAATTTAGCTTTTGTGATGTATATGTTCCATCCATTTTCAAATATTTACTGATCATGTTGCTAGTAGGAAGAAAGAGAAAAAGACAAAACATGAGGTGAAAGGAGGAGTAGGAACTGCAATTCTAGAATATAAGGGGGAAAACTAAATTCATTCCTGTAGACCAGCCCTGAAACCTTAGAAGAAGATGATTTATTGCAGATGTGATTTTGCCAGCTTTACTACAAATATCTTGACTACGTATATATTCTTGGAATGAGAAGTAAAAACTTGAGCTAATAATAAATCAGTTTTATCCACATTTTTAGCACAAGCTGTCTTCTTTCCAAGTAGGCAGTAAATTTTCTATGGCTTGAGATTTGAGATCACTCACTGGTCTGTAGTAGGCAATTCTGAAACTTTCTATCAGTGTGATGGGATCCCCACTAGTGTGGCTCTGCTCCAGGGTGATTTAGGCTACTTGATTACCCAGAGACTACTAGATAGATCTATCCCAATAGATGAGAACATATTCTGCTTCCCTCTAAATGAGGGAGAAGAGGAGAAGTCTGAATAAAGACAGAGACAGAGATTGAAGTGATGCAGCTACAAGCCAAGGAATGCCTAGAGCTACCGGAAGCTAAATACGGTAAGAAAGGATTCCCTACCCTACGGCCTTTGGAAGGAGACCAGCCCTGCTAACACCTTGATTTTGGACTTCTGTTCTCTAGAACTATGTAAGCAAAGGTGTATAAATGAGAAGTGGCTAGCATATCCCTCTGGAACATCTTCTGGAAATTAGTTTCTAATATAGTTTGACAAGGTTCTTTTACTGATCCCTCCACTAAACCCTAGGAGTAGTAAATGTTTTTTTCCATATGAAATGTCCAACAAAGAATATTAAAACTAGACCTCTGCCACTGTGGCACCCTCTATAAAGACAGAAATAAAAATAGCAGCATTGGTAAAAATCAAGCTTCCTGAAAAGCTATCCCTGCAAAAAAGCATCTTCTTTTAGAGGCTAAAGCAGACACTCAATAGAAACTGAAGCTATCCCTTTCTTTTGTTTAAACCCAAGCCACTGAAATACCATAAACCTCAGACCCAAATGACCAAGAGACAGAAGACACCACTCTCTTATTTGTAAAAACAAATATATTTTTAACGAAAAATATTGGGGATAGGGAAAACAGAGAAAATACTACATACATGAAGGAGGACCTTTTGGCTGAGTAGAGGAGGCACACCTCATGATACAGAGAGGAAAACAATGTCAATGATGACCTGTGGAACATAGAACACTTGCACCGGTTGGTAGGGCCTGATGGAAGACACAAGCTTGCTGGGAGGCAAAGAAGGAGGATGCCTCAGACACAGTTGCTAGGAGACCGATATTGATCCAGCTTGTTTCAGGGAAACTTTCCGACTTTTCCATTTTCTTCTGAGACAAATCCATTGTAACGAATAACTTATCCTTTGTCTGAGTTTCCTTTTTTGAGGATATTGTCCCTTCTGGGGCAGAAACAGGAATGTCTTAGTCAGTAATGTCTGTCTTAACCCCCCCTCCTGGGAAGGGTGACTTATCACCTCTCTCGTGAGAGAGGACTCTACCCTTGCATCCCCTTCTGGATTAGAGCTCCTCAGGGTCATTTTATTCTACATTTGGGTGTACCTTTGTGCCCTGACCCCTAAGTGGGACCTGAACCTTAGGTGTCTAGTGCTCCTGCCACCCCAGGTTGCTCCCTATGTCCTCCAAATAGATGTAGTGCCCCCAGAAAGCCATCATAAGTTTTCTGCACATGCTCTGAGCCTGGGGTTCTGAGTCCTCAGAAGACAAACTCCTTGAGTCAGGAGACTTTCAGCAGCACAACCATGAGCCCACCCCTGTGGTTCTCCCTCCAACTGGAGCTTTGACTCTCTACCAAAATGGTCTTTCAGATGTGGTTCCCCTAGATCTTTCCCTTCCAATATTCTTGGTGTTACAGAACATTCCTCAGTGTCTGAACACCTTACACTACTCAATTCTCCATTTTAAGTTCGGTAACTTCCAAGATCACCAGCTCTCAGGGTGTCTCTCAATTTGTGTTTGTGAGCAGTGGAAACCTTGATAGTTTCCTTGTACAACTTCTCGGGCTTCTTCCCAGTGCTCCAGAAGGTATGGAGGGCTGGAGTGTTCTTCTCACCAGCAAGTAATTCTAGGTCTGTTACAGAATTCAGTTCATAGCTCTGTCTCAGTTTTTTCGAACATGATCCCTCTTCCTTTTGTTTCTCCAGCTACATCAGGATGCCCATTTTCTTTATGACTCATATCTTCAGGTGCTCCTTATGCTTGAGGTAAGTTAAAGCATAAAGAAACTATTAGCCTTCACATACCTGGTTATACAGTATCCACAGAGGAAGGACTGTGAACAGTGAAAAAAAAATAACACTCTATGGAGAACATAATGTGAGAAGGTGAAAGAAAATTCTCTTTCCAGATAACTGCCTCCCTAGAAAGCTGAATTAGGGGCAGGGGGGGCATGACTTTCCCAAGGCTCAGAATGTTGGAAGAGAAGAGGCCAACCCACAGGGACACTCTGGAGACAAGCTCTCTGGGACAGTGTTCAGTAGAAAGGGAAGTAACTTGGATTGAATCAGCATTAAGGTGGTATATGTCATGGTTAAGTAGGCAGTGGAGGATGGCAGGTAGATGATTCAGTGGGATTCATGAATGAGCCTATTTTGGTGAAAGAATGATTTCTTAAGAAGTTGTGGGATCAGGTGAGGATATACTTCCCTTCTTCCCTCAAATCTACCATGATCCTAAAAGAGTGAGATTCTAGGACCTAGTTCTTACTCTCCTCTCTCTAAGCAAACTGTAGGCCATCATTAATCATGAACCACGTGACTTTCTACCTTGAATTCATGGGACACTATGTTCCTTACCTGTTATTCTTTTAAAGAGAGTAAGTGCTTTTTCTATTGTTTCTTTTTTGAAAAACTCAAAATGAAGGGCTTCCTGTTTGTGATCTTACAAAGATTTTCCAGTCAGTAGTACTCTATTGAGGACAGGTGTTGAATCTAACCTTAGATGAGCATATGTTCCATCAGATAGGATTCTGCTCCCTGAGACCAGAGCTCAGTTTTAGGCATCTGATCAGAGGCTTTTGGAGGTTCGGATCTGCTCTATGAATCATTCCTATGACTCACAATTGGCCCTGAGACATCAGTCATATAAATAGGAATGATGAACTAGTATCGTATGACTCTGTTTCTGGACATATCCTACACTCTCTTAATAATCCATTCCAGGAACAGAGAATCACAGAGTTTGGGACTTTATCTTGAAGTCCTCAACCACCCCCAGATAGATTAATCTGTGAACTTTGGATAGAACCATCTGCCCTGCTCACCCTATTCTCCTGGAAGGAAAGTGTCCTCATCTTTCCTGAGAGGGCCCATTTCTAATGTGTGCTTGTGTAAACATAATTGATTTAGTAAAGTGGGAAGAGGAATAAGGAAATCACAAGTCCATCTCCTTGGGAGTTGGATCTAGGGTTCACTTTACTTTGTCTGCCTCCTTTTATCTGCAAATAGATTCATCTGGAGGCAGTACAGAAAAAGAAGGAATTGCTCCATAGCACTCAACAAAAATATAATAGGTAAAATGACCCAAAAACTTGAGCTTGAGCTCATTCTGGGGGCACTGTGGCTAGTCAGAAAATAAAAATCTGTCTTCATCTTCCACAGAGCATTGCTACCTCAAGCAGCAAGGAGCACTGGGCACTGAGCCTGTGTGCTCCTGGCTCTATCCAGGCTGGTGTCACAGAGCCAAAGGAAAATCACAAAAGACTTTCAAGGGTGAAGGAGGGGACAGAAAGTGGAAGGTGAACCCCTAGTCCCTCCAGTCCCCACTCAAACCCTACAGCACATCCTAGACTACTAAATCCCTTTACACTTCTCTGGGCCTTGCTATTTTCCAACTCCAAATTTACAACATTATATCTATATTTCTATATATCTATATCTACATCTATATCTATCTATCTAACTACATTAGTACAGTTTTCTATTTATTCCCATATTCAGATATCAGATATGAATCATGTCCAGCTTTACCCCTTGGCATTCTTAGCTTTGACACCATTAATTTTACAGCCTTGAAAGTTTGAAATGTTCCCAGGAATTTTTGCTAATTCACAGGGCATTATACTTTTAATATTTCCTCTGTCCTGAAACTGGCCAGTGTTTCCAGACAAGGCTTGTTTGAAATGAAATAACTACACTGAGAACACCTGGAAATGAGATGAGTAGTAGGGTCCATTTTAATTTAACTACACAGAAGATTTTCTGCTTCTAGAAACACACTTATTTTGTATTTTGGGATATTACCTCAATCAAGACACACTTCAGTCCACATGAATCAGAATAGGCATATGCTTAAATTAGGTATTGAAAAAATCAACTAGAGCAAGATTCAGCAAAAATTTCAGTAAAGGACAAGATATTAAACATTTTCAGCTTTATAAACCAAGAGGCAAAAATGAGGGCATTATGTAGGCACTATACAGCAAGAGAAAACACATTCCACAATTTTGGACAGAATTCAAAATCTAATAATAATTTAGTATTTTTTGTAATGCAGGTCTGCTTACAAGACTATAATTCTTTTTTGAGAGAGACAACACTGCACTTAAAAGAGGTTCAAAGTTAGTATTCCCTATAATCAAAATCAGTAGCAAGTGTGCATCTGTTAATCTGCTCTGTAATGAGATTTTACATGTTTCAACATTGGAAATGTCTTTTCACACAGAAAGGTACTGCCAAATACTGATATCAATTCATAAACGTGTGACTTTAATAGAGGATATTCATCATTTAGAAGGAAGTTATAGAATTCTATTATTATTCTCTTGACGTTTGCCTTTTAACATAGCATTACATTGTAAACTAATCACTTCAATTGATGGTTATGAAGAAGCTCCTCAATTGTGGCATTAAATGGAGTTTGAAATATGGAAATTTTATGGCACTTGGGTTGAGGTCTGAAAACATCTGCTAGAAATGTAGTTTGAGTTTGAAACATATATCTAATGCAAATTTAGGTGAGATTAGATATATTATTTCTTGCTTTAACTTTTAACAGTGTAAGAAATATATAAAGCAACTTAGCATTACTTGTGATTTAAGCAACAGTAATTGTTGAAATGACTACCACAGTATACATTTCACATATGAGTGCTGTTTTGCCTTGTAATTTCAGGATTAATTTTTTTTAAACACATTATGAAGTCCTCAGCAAAAACTAATTTCAAAGCCATGCAGTGTTTGATAATAATTGTTGAAGATGGTTCTCATTCAGAAAAATTTCAATCTCAGCTATGAATTCAAATAATTGCAATAAAACCACTGTTAAACCATGGAACTGCTATATGATAAGGCAAGTCAGGATATTTCTAACAAAAATTCATAGACTAATGATGGTTAAATTCCCACAAAGTTAATGACATTCACCACTGACACTATTAGTTCAATAACACATGATAGATATAAATAGTCCCTGCAAAATATCTGTGGATGAATAAGAAAGTGAATAACCATAGGCTTTAAACATGTTATATTTTTATGAGAACTATGCCTTTTCCTGCTCCATACATATTTTTGCCACCAACAGTTGTAACACAGCAGATTCCATTTCAGGTTTTACTGAGTTAGTGTTTTCTCAAATTCTTTAAAAATATTATTGTTGTAAATGTTCCATACAGATTTTTCATAGAGACTAATTCTCCAGTCACTTCAAACTCAGCATTGACTTCTCAACTAAAGAGCTGAACAATATTAGTACTTCTTTCAAATCTCCAAGAACCAAAGAAAACCACTCAATTGTTTTATCTTGGTTTTTAATTGACTATGGATGCTATTCCAAATGCCTGCAATGCCTTGAGCAAGTCTTTTCACCAAAAGGCTAGTGTCTTAAATGAGTTTATTTTCTCTGGGTACAGTTTTGCTGACTGTTGCATTCAAATGTGATTTAATCAACTCACCATAAGTAAATACTTTTTCTTGCTTACTTGACAGATGAGCCACTTGAAAATTTATTTTGGTTGCAGCTTCATGTTCATTTTCATTGTTATGAAGTGATTCTGTTGTGATGGGATATTCTGTTTCAAATTTTTCTGACTTTTCACTTTTCCTGTGACTTGGGCATATTGTGATGCATGCTTAATCTGGTAATGTCAATATCATTATATTATTTTAGCACTGCTATAGTGACATTGCAAAACAAATACAATATTTTGGCATTTAATTTGAAAAGAAGACTAGATAAAGTCAAGTACACATATCCATTCTCAGAGCTATAGCTATTCCCCTTCTAAGGTCATTTTCTCATCCTTAAGAAAACAAGGTCCAGTGTGAACACATCTGTTCCCATATTCATAGTGTGTTGCCATTCTGACCCCCTTCATAGGTTTCCACACATTCATATCCTGGAATTGGCTTTTTGTATCAGTCAAGTTTCAGTAGTAGACAACAGCAGCCAGTTTATATGGTTTTTGCAGAAAGAAGTTATTACAGGGAACTAACAAGCTTACAAAATTGTGAAGAGGACTGAAGAAATAAACCATAGGCTGAGCATCCAGGAAAAACTAAAAACCTCATTGCAGAAAAAGTCCCTAGGTTTGTTCTTATTTCTGTTGTGATCAGAAACTATGGGATTAGGAAATGGAGGGGACAGCTACAAACTTATCAGATAACTACCAAACTGGAAAGCCACTTACCAACTCATTAAGCCACTGCCTCTGTTTTTTTTCATTTGCTTTGTTTTCTATGTAACACCATTTTTCCTAAATATTTAGATATCTTGAAAAAGTCATCACTAATAAACTCCAGTGATAACCTCCAAGTTCTCAAAGGCAATAAGAAATCAAGCAGTTAAGTGTATCTGCCCTGCAGACCCTTCTATGAGTCCACAGTTCACCTGTTCTCGTTAACCAGTTACGCTATGAGTACGTGGTGTGGTTGTCTCCCTGGAACATCACTTTATCCCTCTTCTGTGTTGAATCCCTGACTTTGTGTATCTAACATCTTCATCACTTGGTTTATCCTTCATTTTGCTGAAGCACAATCTCTATTAACTTCCTAAGAAAACATAAGAAGAAAAGGGGATATTGGGGAGTGGCCAAAATGTGGGAGTAGGAAGACCCTGGGCTCACTTCCTCCCACAGGCAGACGAAAAGTACAACTACTAACAGAGAAATTATTGATGAGAAAGGCCAGAAGACTAGCAGAAAAGATCGTCTACAATTAAAAGTAAAAAGAAGGAAACACCACGAAATGGGTAGGATGGGCAGAGATGTGGTACAGACCCATACCCCAGGGTGGGTGACCCACAAAAGGGAGGGCAATTACAACTGGAGAAGTTTTCCCCAAAGAGCAAGGGGTGTGAGCCCCACATTGGGGTCCCAGCTTGGGGATCCTTCACTAGGGAGATGAGCCCCTAGAATGTTTGGTTGAAGGCCAATGGGGCTTACTTTTGGCAAAGCCAGAGGGGTGTGGGAAATACAGACTCCACTCTTAAAGTGTTCACACAAAATCTCACATAATCTGGGAACCAGAGTAGAAACAGTAAGTGGAAAGGAGCTTGGGTGGGATGCACCTGCTGATCTTGGAGAGCCTCCCAGAGAAGCAGGAGGCAACTGATATCCACCTTGGGGACAGAGACACTGGCAGCAGACCTTTTAGGGAACTGGTTCTGCCACAAGGACACTGGTGCTGAAAAACATCATTTTGGAATCCTCCCTCTAGCTTATTAGCACTAGGATGCAGGCTCACCCACCAACCTATGAGCACAAGAACCGGGACACCTCAGGCCAAGCAACAAGCCAGGCAGGGACACAGTCCTACAAACCATCAAGCTAGCTGCCTTAAGGCCCCAAGTCCACAACCTCACCAAGACAAGGCCCTGTCCACCAGAAGGCATAGGACCCAGACCTGCACACCAGTGGGCCAGCACTAGCCCTGGGACCAGCCCCACCCACAAGTGGGGAAGAACCAACCCCAGGACTTCCTGGCCCTTGGCTCCACCTACCACTGGGCCAACATCAGTTCCAGGGACCCTTGGCCCTATAGCCAGAGATCCCAGGACCCAGATCCACCCACCAGTGGGGCAGCACTAGTCCCAGGAGCCAGACTCACCCACCAATGGGTAAAGAGTAGCCACAGGATCACCTGGGGCCTGGCCCTGCCCATCAGGGGGAAAAAAACAGCCCCAGGACAACCACAGACCCTCAGTGTGTGTGTCAGGACACAGCCCATTCACCAGCAGCCCATCACTAGCCCTGGCAACACCTGGTCCCTGGCCCTACCCACTAGCAGGCCAACACCAGGTCTAGGACACTTTAGGCCCCTCAGCCAGCCACCCTGGGATTTGTCCCTGCCCATCAGCAGGCTGACACCAGTTCTGGGACCTTCAGGGCCCTGCAGCCAGAGACCCTGGGACCTGGTTCAACACTAGCCCAGAATACCAGCAGGTCAGCACTAGCCCAGAACAACTGGACCCTGGCCCTGCCCACCAAACAAACAAAACTCCAGGACCAATGGCTTCACAGGTGAATCATACCAAACATTTAGAGAAGAGTTACTACTTATGCTTCTCAAACTATTCCAAAAAGATGCAGAGGAAAGAATGCTTCCAAACTCATTCTAGAACACCAGCATCACCCTGATACCAAAGCCAAACAAAGATATCACAAACACACACACACACGTTACAGTCCAATATCATCAATGAACATAGATGCAAAAATACTCAACAAAATAAATATTAGCAAATTAAATTCAGCAGTACTTTATAACAGCGGCCCCCAACATTTCTGGCACCAGGGACTGGTTTCATGGAAGACGATTTTTCCATGGACAGGGGTGGGGTGGGGGGATGGTTCAGGCAGTAACG
The DNA here is from genome assembly GCF_949987535.1 of Balaenoptera acutorostrata. NCBI lineage: Eukaryota > Metazoa > Chordata > Mammalia > Artiodactyla > Balaenopteridae > Balaenoptera > Balaenoptera acutorostrata. Next base: position 30,211,660 of record NC_080076.1, on the reverse strand, counting down.
TGAGTGATAAGAAATGATGGAGAGCGGCAGATGAAGCTTTGCTCTCTTGCCCACCACTCACCTCCTATTGTGCAGCCCGGTTCCTAACAGGCCGTGGACCAGTACTAGTCCACAGTCCAGGGTTTGGGGGACCCTTCATTATAAGGATCATATACAACAATCAAGTTGGATTTATCAGAGAGATGCAAGAATGGTTTAACCTCAGCAAATCAATCAATGTGATACACCACATTAACAAACTGAAGAATAAAAATCATATGATATCTCAATAGATGCTGAAAAAGCTTTTGACAGAGTTCAACATCCATTCATGATAAAAACTTTCAATAAAGTAGGTATAGCGGGAACACACCTCAACATAATAAAAGCTACATATGACAATCCCACGGCTAGCATCATACTCAACTGTGAAAAGCTGAAGGAATTTCTTCTAATATCAGGGAAAAAAAAAAAAAAACAAAGATGTACATCATGGCTACTTTTACTCAACATAATGTTGGATGTCTTAGCCACAGCAATCAGAAAATAAAAAGAAATAAAAGGAATCCAAATTGGAAAGAAAGAAGTCAAACTGTCATTATTTTAAGATAACATGATACTATGTCTAGAAAATCTTAAAGACACCACCAAAAACTGCTAGAACTCATCAATGATTTCAGTAAAGTTGAAGGATACAAAATTAATATAAAGAAATCTGCTGCATTTCTCTACACTAACAATGAATATCAGAAAGAGAATGTATGAAAAAAATCTCACTTGCAAAAACATAAAAATAATAGAATACCTAGGAATAAATCAAACTAAGGAGGTAGAAGAACTGTATGCAGAAAACGATGACACTGATGAAAGAAATTGAAGATGGCACAAGTGGATGGAAAGATATATTGTGTTCATGGGTTGGAAGAATTAATATTGTAAAAATGACCATACTAGACAAGGCAAGCCCCAGATTCAATGTAATCCCTATCAAAATACCAATGAAATTTTTCACAGAACTAGAAAAAATAATTTTAAAATTTGTGTGGAAACACAAAAGACCCTGAATAGCCAACACAATCTTGAGAAACAAGAACAGAGCTGGATGTATCATGCTCCCTGATTTTAAACTATACTACAAAGCTACAACATCAAAACAGTTGGGGACTGGCACAAAATAGACACAAATCAATGGAACAGAATAGAGAGCCCCAAAATGAACCCACACTTACATAGACAATGTATCTACAACACAGGAGGCAAGAATATACAATGGAGAAAAGACAACTTCTTCAAGGTGGTGTTAGGAAAAATGGATAACTATTGATACATGCAAAAAAATCAAACTGGACTACTCTCACACAACATGAAGAAAAATAAATTCAAATGGATTATTGACCTAATTGTAAGACTGAAACCATAAAACTCCAAAAGAGAACATAGGCAGAACATTCTTTGACATAAATCATAGCAATTCTTTTTTGAATCTGTCTCCTAAGGCAAAAGAAATAAAAGCAAAAATAAACAAATGAGACCCAATTAAATTTAAAAGCTTTTCCACAGCAAAGGACCCCATTGACAAAATGAAAAGACAACTACTAAATGGGAGAAGATATTTGTAAATGATTTGATTGGTAAGGGGTTTATATCAAAAATATATAAAGAGCTCACAAAACTCAATATCAATAAAACCCAAAAACCCAATTAAAAAATGGGCTGAAGACCAGAATAGACATTTTCCAAAGCAAATATGCAGATAGCCAACAAGAACATGGAAAAATGTTCAACGTTGCTTATCTTCAGAGAAATGCAAATCAAAACCACAATGAGATATCACCTCACACCTGCCAGAATGGCTATCATCAAAAAGCTTATAAATAATAAATGTTGGTGAGGTTGAGGAGAAGAGGGAACCCTTGTACACTGTTGGTGGGAATGTAAATTGATGCAGAAAGTAGTATGGAAGTTTCTCAAAAAACTAAAAATAGAACAACTGTATGACCCAACAATTCTGCTCTTTGGTGTATATCTAAAGAAAACAAAAACACTAATTCAAAAAGGTACATGCACCCCAATGTTCATAGCAGCATTATTTCCAATAGCAAAGATATGGAAGCAACCTAAGTGCCCATCAACAGATGAATCAATAAAGAAAATATGATATATATAATTGAATATTACTCAGCCATAAAAAATGAAATTCTGGCATTTGCAACAACATGGATGCACCTAGGGAGTATTTATTGAGTGAAAATAGTCAGACAGAGAAAGACAAATACTCTATGTCAGCGGTCCCCAACCTTTTTGGCACCATGAACTGATTTCAAAGAAGACAATTTTTTCATGGACCAGGGGGTGGGGGGATGGTTTGGGGAATGACTCAAGCACATTACATTTATTGTGAACTTTATTTCTATTATTATTACATTGTGATATATAATGAAATAATTATACAACTCATCATAACACTGACAGGAGGCAGAGCTCAGACAGTAATGCGAGCAATGGGGAGAGGCTGTAAATACAGATGAAGCTTCACTTGCTCACCCACTACTCACCTCCTGCTGTGCGGCCTGGTTCCTAACAGGCCACGGACCAGTACTTGTCTGTGGCCCGGGAGTTGGGGACCCTTGCTCTATGTTATCACTTATATGTGGAATCTAAAACATAAAACAAATGAATGAATACAACAAAACAGAAACAGATTCACAGATATAGAGAACAAACTAGTGGTGACCAGGTAAGCACCAAGGATATATTCTACAGCATAGGGATATATAGCCATTATTTTGTAATACATTTAAATGGAATATAATCTATAAAAATATTGAATTACTGTGTTGTACACTTAAAACTAATATAAGGGCTTCGCTGGTGGTGCAGTGGTTGAGAATCTGCCTACCAATGCAGGGGACACGGGTTCGAGCCTTGGTCTGGGAAGATCCCACGTGCCACGGAGCAGCTGGGCCAGTGAGCCACAATTACTGAGCCTGCACGTCTGGAGCCTGTACTCCGTAACAAGAGAGGCTGCAATAGTGAGAGGCCCGCGTATCACGATGAAGAGTGGACCCCACTTGCCACAACTAGAGAAAGCCCTCACACAGAAACGAAGACCCTACACAGCCATAAATAAATAAATAAACACATACTTTAAAAAAAAACTAATATAATATTGTAAATCAACTGTATCTCAATACATACATACATACCTACATACACACATACATACATAAAATGGTGGGACATTAAGAATCATAGCTATTATATATTGGTCTTAGTAGCTTACAGTTTTAAAACAAAAAATATATACATGTATACATAATAAAATTCTTAATAAATAATATATGAAGTATTAAGTTCAAAAAATAAAAGAACATAAAATGTAGAAAAGAACACGAGACAAAATTGACATAGAGAAAGTGTCTAATAAATGGATAGACTATGAGAAGGAAAGGAGATAAAGACTGGGGCATAACCAACGTGCAAGGAGCTATTGTTTGAGAAATTTTCAACACTCATTAAGATGCCATACCACAATTCAAGGAAACAGAAGGATATCCCATGCTCTTGGATTGGAAAATTTAGTATTGTTAAGATGGCCATACTACCCAAGGCAATCTACAGATTTAATGTGATCCTTTTCAAATTACCCATGATATTTTTCACAGAACTAGAATGAAATAATCCTAAAATTTATGTGGAGCCATAAAAAACCCACTATTGACAAAGCAGTCCTGAGGAAAAAGAACAAAGCCGGAGATATAACCTGCTCAATCTTCAGACAATACTGCAAAGCTACAATAATCAAAACAGCATGGTATGGGCCTTCCCTGGTGGTCCAGTGGTTGAGATTTTGCCTTCCAATGCAAGGAGTGCAGGTTTGATCCCTGGTTGGGGAGCTAAGATCCCACATGCCTTGCAGCCAAAAAACCAAAACATGAAACAGAAGCAATATTGTAACAAATTCAATAAAAACTTTAAAAATAGTCCACATCAAAAAATCTTAAAAAAGAAAAAGCAGCAAGGTATTGGCACAAAAAAAAACAGACATATGGATCAATGGAATAGAACAGAGAGCCCAGAAATAAACTCACACACCTATGGCCAATTAATTCTTGACAAAGGAGGCAAGAATATACAATGTAGAAAAGATGGTGTCTTCAGCAAGTGGTTGGGAAAGTTGCACAGCTGCATGTAAATCAATGAAGCTAGAATACTTCTCACACCAAACAAAAATAAACTCAAAATGGCTTAAAGACTTAATCATAAGATATGATACCATAAAACTATTTGAAGGGAACATAGGCAAAACATTCTCTGACATAAATTGCACCAATGTTTTCTTAGGTCAGTCTCATAAGGCAATAGAAATAAAAGCAAAAATAAACAAACAGGACCTAATTAAACTTAAAAGCTATTGCACAGTAAAGGAAACCTTAAAGAAAGCAAAAAGACAACCCTCAGAATGGGAGAAAATATTTGCAAATGATGCAGGTGACAAGGTGAAAATATGCTCAACATCACTAACTATTAGAGAAACACAAATCAAAACTACAATGATGTATCACCATACACAATTCAAAATGGCCATCATTAAAAAGTCTACAAATAATAAATGCTGGAGAGGGTGTGGAGAAAAGGGAACCCTGCTACACTGTTGGTGGTAATTTAACTTGGTGCAGCCACTATGGAAAACAGTATGGAGGTTCCTCAGAAAACTAAAAATAGAGCTACCATAAGATTAAGGAATCCCACTCCTGGGCATATATCAGGAGAAAACTATAATTCAAAATGATACATGAACCCCAATGTTCATTGCAGCACTACTTAGAATAACCAAGACATGGAAGCAACCTAAAGGTTCATCAACAGATGAATTGATAAAGAAGATGTGATATATATACACAATGGAATACTACTAACCATAAAAAAATGAAATAATGCCATTTGCAGCAACATAGATGGACCTAGAGATTATCCTGCTAACTGAAGTAAGTCAGAAAGAGAAAAATACCGTATGATATCACTTATATGTAGAATCTAAAATATGAGACAAATTAACTTATTTACAAAACAGAAACAGACTCACAGAGGTAGGAAACAAAGTTATAGTTACCAAAGAGGAAAGGGGAGGGGGAGGCATAAATTAGGAGTTTGGGATTAACAGATATATACTACTATATATAAAATAGATAAACCACAAAGTCTTACTGTATAGCACAGGGAACTATGTTTAATATCCTGTAATAAACCATAATGGAAAAGAAGATGAATATATATATGCATATATATATGTATATATATATATATATGTATATCTGAATCACTTTGCTGTACACCAGAAACAAACACAACATTGTAAATCAACTACACTTCAATAAAAAAATAAGATGCCATGCCATAAAGTCAAGATGCACTACAAACCCCAAGACGAATAAACATAAAGGAAATCACATTTGACCCATCATGGACAAGCTGCTGAAATGCAAAAACAAAAAGAGATTCTTGAAAGCATACGGAGTAACTTAAAAAGAGCAATAATAAGACTTAACAGCCAACTATAAACCCACCAAAAATGGAGGCAAAATGACAATTGAGTTACATTCTTCAAGTGCCAGAAAGAAATAACTGCCAAACTATAATTCCATATTAAACATGAAGGAGGACAGTATTTGTAAACAAACAAATATCTAAAAAAATACATCACCAAAAGTAAAGGAAATAATAAAATGTATCCTTCAAGCAGAAGGACACTAATCTTAAATATAAACTTAAATTTCCTGACCCTGGTGATCACTTTGTAATAATTCATTGATATGTACACTTGTGATACATAAACCCTAATATACATGTATTATACATCATAAAATTTTAATAAAATTACTTCCTATGTATACCAGGGCATGCCTCTGAGTTCTCTTTTTTGTTCCATTTGATGGTTTATGTGGTCCTCCATCAATAACAATATCACTATTTTCCATGCTAATGCACTACAATATTACGTGGAAGGGCATGTAATACCCCATTTTTATGCTTAATACTTCTTACCTCTTTACTTACCTCTTTCTGAGTTTTATTTCTGCATATAAAATCTTGAATAAAGGTATTAAATTGCTCAAAATATCAAGTGGAATTTTTATTGGCATTGAATAAAATAATTGAAGGAATATTTATACTTGTATAAGATTATTATTCCACCTAAGAGTATGAGCTGTCTGTCGTTTTCTTTTTCAGCTAAACATTTTAATAGAATTTTAGTGTTTTCTCCTGAAGTGTCAGATGACCTTGTATAATTTTTTTAAAATGTTATTACTTTGTGAATGGTTTTTAAGTTTCATTATATTTTCTGTTGGCTACTGCTGTCAAAGAAAAATGCTATTGATATTTATGTCTCTTATTCAGTTTTTTGAATGCACATATGTAAATAATCATATCATCTACTAATACTGAGAGAAGAAAAGAGAAAGCGAAATAAAATAATAATTCCTTTCCAATTTCCACACCTGTTATTTCTTTGTCTTGCCTTATTATATTGGTTAGGCCCTCTTCAAAAGGTGAAATCATAGAGTGACAGTAGACATCCTTTTATTTTTCTGGCTTCAAAAACTTCTAAATTTTCAACAACAGGTATAATTTTTTATGTAGGGTTTTTTTGCTAAATTGTATCAAGTTAATAAAGCATTCAATTTCAGAAACTATTAAAATAATACCAAAGAACATGAAGGTATAAGAAAGAACAAAATCAACAGCACAAGTTAATATAAGGAAAAATGAACAAAAATAAATGTAAACAAAACCTGAAGTTGCTTATTTCAAAACGTTGGTAAACTTCAAAGCACTGGGAAGAATGACCAAGAAAATGAAAATTTAAATGAGCAATACTTAATATGAAAAAAGGACTTCATTATAAAAATCAAGGGAAGAAAATGTAACTATCTTTATCTATTTTTATTCAAATAAATTTTTAATGACTTTAGATCTTTTTTATTAAAATATAAATTTACAAAATTAACTCAAGAAGAAGTAAAAATCCTCAAAAAATCACTATCCATTGAATAATTGAATCCGTAGTTTACATTTCTTTCTCTAAAGAGACGTCAGGTAGGCTCAGAAAGTTTATATGGTGTTCATACCAAACCTCTAAAGAACAAATATTTCCTATTTCTTACAGATGTTTTCAGATTAAAGAAAAAATGAAAAAGCTGCTACATTATTTTATAATCTTTGTATCAATTAGATATTCAAGCCAGAGAAAGAAAGTATTAAAAAAAGTGGAAAATGTAAAATATTTCATTTAGGTGTAAAGAGGCAAAAATGTGAGATAAAATACAAACAATTTGAGATCATCAAGTATAAGAGATGTACAATGACAAAGTAAGGTTTTTCTCAAGGGTATAAGGAAATATTAACTTAGAATATAAGTGAATGTAATCCATGACTTTACTACATAAGAGAAAACCATGTGAGGCACTAAGTAGATTCAAGAAAATGGCTTTAATAAAATTCAATATCTCGGAGACCTTCAAGATGGCAGAGGAGTAAGACATGGAGATCACCTTCCTCCCCACAAATATATCAGAAATACATCTACATGTGGAACAACTCCAACAAGACACCTACTGAACTCTGGCAGAAGATCTTAGACTTCCCAAAAGAAAAGAAACTCCCCACGTACCTAGGTAGAGCAGAGGAAAAAAGAAAAAACAGAGACAAAAGAATAAGGATGGGACCTGAACCTCAGGGAGGGAGCTGTGAAGGAGGAAAAGTTTCCAGACACTAGGAAACCCGTTCACTGGCAGAGATAGGGTGTGGCAGTGCGGCAGAGGGCGGGGGGTGGGGGGAGCTTCAGAGCCACGAAGGAGAGCACAGCAACAGAGGTGCAGAGGGCAAGGCAGAGAGATTCTCACAAACAGGATTGAAGCTGACCAGCACTCACCAGCCTGAGAGTCTTGTCTGATGACCTGCCAATGCAGGTGGGGGCTGGGAGCTGAGACTCTGGCTTCAGAGGTCAGAACCCAGGGAAAGGACTGGGTTGGCTGCATGAACACAGCCTGAAGGGGGCTAGTGTGCCACAGCTAGCCAGGAGGGAGTCCGGGAAAAAGTCTGGAGCTATCTAAGAAGCAAGAGATCATTGTTTTGGGATGTGCAAGGGGAGGGGATTCAGAGCACTGCCTAAACGGGCACGAGCCACGGCTATCAGCACAGATACCAGAGACAGACAAGAAATGCTAAGGCTGCTGCAGCCACCAGGAAGCCTGTGTGCAAGCACAGGTCACTAACCAAACCTCCCCTCCCAGAGCCTGTGCAGCCCGCCACTGCCAGGGTCCTGTGACAAAGGGACAACATCCCCCCCCACACCCCCATCCCCCCCACCCCCGCGAGAACACAAGGCATGCCTCAGGCTGGTGCAACATAACGATGGCCTCTGCCACCGCAGGCTCGCCCTACATTCTGTACCCCTCCCTCCCCCGACCTGAGTGAGTCAGAGCCTGGGCGGGAACAGATACCCTCAGGCAACATACACACAGAGTCAGGGCCAATCCAAAGCTGAAAACCAGGAGCTGTGTGAACAAAGAAGACAAAGGGAATATAGATATATATATATTTATCCTTCTTCTCTTTTTGTGAGTGTGTATGTTTATGCTTCTCTGTGTGATTTGTCTCTATAGTTTTGCTTTTAACATTTGTCCTAGGGTTCTGTCTGTCGGTTTTTTGTTTGTTTCTTTGTTTTTAATACAGTTTTTAGCACTTGTTATCATTGGTGGATGCGTTTTTGCTTTGGTTGCTCTCTTTTGTCTTTCTTTTTTCATTTTTTTATTACTTTTTAATTTTTTTAAATTTTTAATACCTTTTAAATTTTTTTATTTTAATAACTTTATTGCTTTTTCTTTTCTTTCTTTCTTTCTTTCTTTCTACATTTTTTTTTTTTTTTGAGCAGTGTGGCTGACAGAGCTTTGGTGCTCCAGCCAGGTGTCAGGCCTGTGCCTCTGAGGTGGGAGAGCCGAGTTCAGGACATTGGTCCAACAAGGACCTCTCAGGTCCACATAATATCAAACAGCAAAAGTTTTCCCAGAGATCTCCATCTCAATGCTAAGACCCAGCTCCACTCAACAACCACACTCTATGCCACACAACTAGCAAGACAGGAACACAACACCACCCATTAGCAGAGAGACTGCCTAAAATCATAATAAGGTCACAGACACCCAAAAACACACCACTGGATGCGGTCCTGCATACCAGAAAGATAAGATCCAGCCTCATCCACCAGAACACAGGCACTAGTCCCCTCCAGCAAGAAGCCTAAAAAACCCACAGAACCAACCTTAGCCACTGGGGGCACATACCAAAAACAATGGAAACTAAGAAAAGAAGACCCCAAACACTGTAACTTAAGTAAAATGAGAAGACAGAGAAACACACAGCAGATAAAACAGGAAGGTAAAAAAGCACCAGACCAAAAATGAAGAGGAAATAGGTAGTCTACCTGAAAAAGAATTCAGAATAATGATAGTAAAGATGATCCAAAATCTTGGAAATAGAATGGGGAAAATAAAAGGAACATTTAACAAGGACCCAGAAGAACTAAAGAGCAAACAAACAATGATGAACAACACAATAAATGAAATTAAAAATACTCTAGAAGGAATCAATAGCAGAATAACTGAGGCAGAAGAACGGATAAGTGACCTGGAATATAAAAGAGTGGAAACAACTACTTCAAAGCAGAATAAAGAAAAAAGAATGAAAAGAATGGAGGACAGTCTTAGAAACCTCTGGGACAACATTAAACACATAAACATTCGAATTATAGGGGTCCCAGAATAAGAAGAGAAAAAGAAAGGGACTGAGAAAATATTTGAAGAGATTACAGTTGAAAACTTCCCTAATATGGGAAAGGAAATGTCAATCAAGTCAAAGAACCACAGAGATTCCCATACAGGATAAATCCAAGGAGAAAAATGCCAAGAAACATATTAATCAGACTATCAAAAATTAAATATAAAGAAAATATATTAAAAGCAGCAAGGGAGGGGCTTCCCTGGTGGTGCAGTGGTTGAGAGTCTGCCTGCTAATGCAGGGGACACAGGTTTGAGCCCTGGTCTGGGAAGATCCCACATGCCGTGGAGCAACTAGGCCCGTGAGCCACAACTACTGAGCCTGTGCGTCTGGAGCCTGTGCTCTGCAACAAGAGGGGCCACGACAGTGAGATGCCCGCACACCGCGATGAAGAGTGGCCCCCACTCGCCACAACTAGAGAAAGCCCTAGCACAGAAACGAATACCCAACATAGCAATCAGTCAATAAATCTTTAAAAAAAAAAAAAAAAAGCAGCAATGGAAAAACAGCAAGTAACATACAAGGGAATCCCCATAAGGTTAACAGTTGATCTTTCAGCAGAAAATCTGCAAGCCAGAAGTGAGTGGCAAGACATATTTAAAGTGATGAAAGGGAAAAACCCCTACAACCAATATTACTCTACCCAGCAAGGATCTCATTCAGATTTGACAGACAAATTAAAACCCTTACAGAGAAGCAAAAGCTAAGAGAATTCAGCACCAGCAAACCAGCTTTACAACAAATTCTAAAGGAACTTCTCTAGGCAAGAAACACAAGAGAAGGAAAACACCTACAATAACAAACACAAAATAATTAAGAAAATGGTAATAGAAACATACATATCGATAATTACCTTAAATGTAAATGGATTAAATGCTCTCACCAAAAGACATAGACTGGCTGAATAGATACAAAAACAAGACCTGTATATATGCTGTCTAAAAAAGACCCACTTCAGTACTAGGGAAACATACAGACTGAAAGTGAGGGGACAGAAAAAGATATTCCATGCAAATGGAAATCACAAGAAAGCTGGCATAGCAATTGTCATATCAGACAAAATAGACATTAAAAGAAAGACTATTACAAGAGACAAAGAAGGACACTACATAATGACCAAGGGATCAATCAAGAAGATATAACAGTTGTACATATTTATGCACCCAACATAGGAGCACCTCAATATATAAGGCAAATGCTAACAGCCATTAAAGGGGAAATTGACAGTAACACAATTATAGTAGGGGACTTTAACACCCCACTTTCACCAATGGACAGATCATCCAAAATGAAAATAAACAAGGAAACACAAGTTTTAAATGATACATTAAACAAGATGGACTTAATTGATATTTATAGGAAATTCCATCACAAAACAACAGAATACACTTTCTTCTCAAGTGTTCATGGAACATTCTCCATGATACATCATATCTTGGATCAAATATCAGGCCTTGGTAAATTTAAGAAAATTGAAATCATATCACATATCTTTTCTGACCACAATGCTATGAGACTAGATATCAATTACAGGAAAAAATCTGTAAAAAATACAAACACCTGGAGGCTTAACAATACACTACAAAATAACTAAGAGATCACTGAAGAAATCAAACAGGAAATCAAAAATACCTAGAAACAAATGAAAATGAAAAGATGACGGCCCAAAACCCATGGGATACAGCAAAAGCAGTTCTAAGAGGGAAGTTTATAGCAAAACAATCCTAGCTCAAGAAACAAGAAACATCTCAAATAAAAAACCTAATCTTACACATAAATGAATTAGACAAAAAAAAAAAAAAAAAAACAAAGCAACCCCAAAGTTAGTAGAAGGAAAGAAATCATAAAGATCATATCAGAAATAGATGAAAAAGGAATGAAGGGAACAACAGCAAAGATCGATGAAACTAAAAGTTCGTTCTTTGAGAAGATAAACAAAATTGATAAACCATTAGCCAGACTCATCAAGAAAAAAAGGGAGAACACTCAGATCAACAGAAATAGAAATGAAAAAGGTGAAGTAACAACTGACACTGCAGAAATACAAAGGACCATGAGAGATTACTAAAAACAACACTATGCCAAAAAATGGACAACCTGGAAGAAATAGACAGACTCTTAGAAAAGCACAACCTTCCGAGACTGAACCAGTAAGAAATAGAAAATATAAACAGACCAATCACAAGCCCTGAAATTGAGACTGTGATTAAAAATTTTCCAACAAACAAAAGCCCAGGACCAGATGGCTTCACAGGCGAATTCTATCAAACATTTAGAGAAGAGCTAACACCTATCCTTCTAAAATTCTTCCAAAATATAGCAGAGGGAGGAACACTCCCCAACTCATTCTACAAGGCCACCATCACCCTGATACCAAAACCAGACAAAGATGTCACAAAGAAAGAAAACTACAGGCCAATACCACTGATGAACATAGATGCAAAAATCCTCAACAAAATACTAGCAAACAGAATCCAGTGCACAGTAAAAGAATCATACAGCATGATCAAGTGGGGTTTATCCCATTAATGCAAGGATTCTTCAATATACAAAAATCAATCAATGTGATAAACCATATTAAAAGCTGAAGGAGAAAGACCATATGACCATCTCAATAGATGCAGAAAAAGCTTTCAACAAAATTCAACACCCATTTATGTTAAAAGCCCTCCAGAAGGTAAGCATAGAGGGAACTTACCTCAACATAATAAAGGCCATATATGACAAACCCATAGCCAACATCGTTCTCAATGGTGAAAAATTGAAACTATTTCCTCTAAGATCAGGAATAAGACAAGGTTGCCCACTATCACCACTATTATTCCACATTGTTATGGAAGTTTTAGCCACAGCAATCAGAGAAGAAAAAGAAATAAAAGGAATCGAAATCAGAAAAGAAAAAGTAAAGCTGTCACTGTTTGCAGATGACATGATAAAATACATAGGGAATCCTAAAGATGCCACCAGAAAACTCCTAGAGCTAATCAATGAATTTGGTAAAGTAGCAGGATACAAAATTAATGCACAGAAATCTCTTGCATTTTTATACACTATAGATGAAAAATCTGAAAGAGATATTAAGGAAACACTCTCATTTACCATTGCAACAAAAACAATAAAATACCTAGGAATAAACCTACCTAAGGAGACAAAAACCTGTATGCAGAAAACTCTAAGACACTGATGAAAGAAATTAAAGATGATACAAACAGATGGAGAGATATACCATGTTCTTGGACTGGAAGAATCAACATTGTGAAAATGACTATACTCCCCGAAGCAATCTACAGATTCAAAGCAATCCCTATCAAACTAACAATGTTATTTTTCACAGAAGTAGAACAAAAAATTTCACAATTTGTATGGAAACACAAAAGACCCTGAATAGCCAAAACAATCTTGAGAAACAAAAATGGAACTGGAGGAATCAGGCTCCATGACTTCAGACTATACTACAAAGCTACAGTAATCAAGACAGTAAGGTACTGGCATAAAAAGAGAAATATAGATCAATAGAACAGGATAGAAAGCCCAGAGATAAACCCACGCACATATGGTCACCTTATTTTTAATAAAGGAGGCAAAAATATACAATGAGGAAAGTCAGTCTCTTCAAGGTGGTTCTGGGGAAACTGGACAGCTACATGTAAAAGAAATTAGAACACTTCCTAACACCATACACAAAAATAAAGTCAAAATGGATTAAAGACCTAAATATAAGGCCAGACACTATCAAACTCTTAGAGGAAAACATAGGCAGAACACTCTATGACATAAATCACAGCAAGATCCTTTGTGACCCACCTCCTGGAGAAATGGAAATATAAACAAAAATAAATGAATGGGATGCAATGAAACTTAAAAGCTTTTGCACAGCAAAGGAAACCATAAACAAGATGAAAAGACAACCCTCAGAATGGGAAAAAATATTTGCAAATGAAACAACTGACAAAGGATTAATCTCCAAAATTTACAAGCAGCTCATGCAACTCAATATAAAAAAAGAAACAACCCAATCCAAAAGTGAGCAGAAGACCTAAATAGACATTTCTCCAAAGGAGATATACAGATTGCCAACAAGCACATGAATGGATGCTCAACATCATTAATCATTAGAGAAATGCGAATCAAAACTACAATCAGGTATCACCTCATACCGGTCAGAATGTGCATCATCAAAAAATCTACAGACAATAAATGTTGGAGAAGGTGTGGAGAAAAGGGAACCCTCTTGCACTGTTGGTGGGAATGTAAATTGATACAGCCACTATGGAGAACAGTGTGGAGGTTCCTTAAGAAAGTAAAAATAGAGCTACCATACGACCCAGAAATCCCACTACTAGGCATATACCCTGAGAAAACCATAATTCAAAAAGAGTCATGTACCACAATCTACATTGCAGCTCTATTTACAATAGCCAGGACCTGGAATCAAATTAATTGTCCATCAACAGATGAATGGATACTGAAGATGTGGCACATATATACAATGGTATATTACTCAGCCATAAAAAGACACGAAATTCAGTCATTTGTAGTGAGGTGGATGGAGTTAGAGTCTGTCATACAGAGTGAAGTAAGTCAGAAAGAGAAAAATAAATACTGTATGCTAACACATATATATGGTATCTAAAAAAAAAAAAATGTTCTGAAGAACACAGGGGCAGGACAGGAATAAACTCACAGACGTTGAGAATGGACTTGAGGACATGCGGAGGGGGAAGAGTAAGTTGGAACGAAGTAAGAAAGTGTCATGGACATATATACACTACCAAATATAAAATAGAAAGCTAGTGGGAAGCAGCCGCATAGTACAGGGAGATCAGCTTGGTGCTTTGTGACCACCTAGAGGGGTGGGATAGGGAGGGTGGGAGGGAGGGAAATGCAAGAGAGAAGGGATATATGTATATGTATAACTGATTCATTTTTTTATAAAGCAGAAACTAACACACCATTGTAAAGCAATTATACTCCAACAAAGATATTTTTTAAAAAAGTCAATACCTCATTAATATTTTTCAGAAACCGAGTATACATATTTTTTAATTTATCTTTTATTTTGTAATTTTTTGTTAAACATTCATATAGTTATTCAAATTCAGTCATCTCTCTATTCTTCTTTCTTGCCCACTGCTACACCCTTGTCACCACCACCACCTCTCTCTCCCTCTCCTCTCTTTCCATCTCTTATAAAATATATATTGTAACTTCAGTTTATCTTCTTCCTTACCTCTTAAATTTTCAACAATTTTTATTCAGTTCTATTTAATTCACTAATTCTCTCTCCAGCTGTACCATTTTATAAGATATTGTTCCTAATTTTTATTTTAATGTAGATGATAATTTTCTGATGCTTACAATCATTTTATTTTCTTATGTTCCTGTTTTCTTAGTAAACTATTCTGTTAACAAAGATAATAATACCCTCTTTCGTTATTGCAAGATATTTCATATTTTCTCTGATATGTTCTGTATATTGAGTCTCTCAAAAAGTGCCTATAACTCTTCTTTAGCACTGCTACCTTCACCTTTTTGTCTGTACAGCCCTAGAATAGATTTTATATTTGTATTTTACACTCTCCTTCTGAACTTTTAGTACTATTCTGCATTTTGTTCTTCCTGGTTTGTTGTTCTATATGTTTTTTGTGATTTCTGTTTGTTATTGCTTGTTTGTTTGTTGTAGATGCATCTCTTTCCTCCTAATCCATAGGCAAGGGATACTTTTATGACCATACCCACAACAGTTGTAACAATTATTTCAACAGCCGTTCACTAACTAGGAATAAACCCAGCCCGTAACTCTAACATACAGATTTCCATGATTTATACATGATCTTAGAAGCCTTGGGCCACACGGCCTATATTTGCCTCTGCCTTCTTGGTATCACTGCTTCTCACCATTCAGGGTTTTCATACCTGCACAGAGATTTTATCATTTTTTATTTCATACACACACACACACACACACACACACACACAAACCCATACACACAATCCCTATGTGTTTGGAGTTGAGTGGTAGAAAGATTAAGCATACTGCTCTATCTTGAGCAGAAGTTCACACTCCATACCACCCCCACCATTTTATTATCTTTCTGGTGTATTTTTTCTCATTTTATTTCTGATTTTTCAAGCATATAGAAAATTTAAAATAATGACAATGATTAACTTTAAAACTAGATTAAAAATAATATTTTGTGATATTGCTTAACTTAAGTGTGCACATATGTATATATATTAAACCATTTGAAAGAAATTGCAGATGTCATACTTCTCTTCAATATTTCAGTGTGTATTTCCTAATATTAAGAACATTCTTTCACATAACTACAATAGCAATATTACACTTAAAGAAATCAACAATATTTTCCAATGATCTAGTACTTCTATATTCAAATTTTCCCAGTAGTCCTCCAAATGTGATTTTTACTGCTTTTTAAACCAGTATACAATCTTTTTTCCTTACTAAGACAGTAGGTCAATTTTCTTGCAAACAGTTCCACATTCCAGAGTTATCTGATTGTTTCCACATTGTACTGCTAACTTATTATATCATTTGCATTTCTTTAAAATTGTGATTAGGTCTAAAGGCTCAATTAAAGTCAGATTAAACATTTTTGGTGAAATTACTTAAGAGATGAAGCTGTGAACAATGTTATATCACATCAATATGCATATATCAGATTGCCAATGATTTGCAATACTAAGTTTGATGATTTCGCCGAAGGAAGTCACCATATATCGTCTTAAAAGGTATGTTTTTTTTGCAACTAATAAATAATTGTTGGGGTGAAGCTTTGGCACTTTGCAAATTTCCCATTTCCCACAAACTTTCTCCTAATCATTTTAGCATCCATTGATGATTCTTGCTTGAATCAATTATTCCTTTGGAGTTTGCTGAAAGGTAATATTCTAATTCTATTGTTTCTTCAACTTCTATTAACTGGTATCCTTCTGCAAAGAAAATCTTCCTTTATCAACTGTTATGGATTGAATGTGTCTCCAAAATTTATATGTTAAAGTCCTTACTCTCTGATGTGGTGGTATTTAGAGATGTGGCCTTTGGGAGTTAACTAGGGTTTGATGTGGTAAAGAGGTTGGATCTTCATGATGGGATTAGTGTCCTCATCAGAAAAGACACGACTTGTGCAGAGATCATGTAAACACACTGCAAGAAAGGTAGCTGTCTGCAATGCAATGGGAGAGCTTTCAACAAAAATCAATTGTGATGGCACTCTGAATTTGGTTTTTCAGCCTCCAGAACAATGAGAAAATAAATTTCTGTTGTTTAAGGCACTAGTTTATGATATTTTATTATAGTGACCTAAGCTGACTATAGTGACCTAAGCTGACATTAACTAAGGATGAATTACCATTTCTCTTAAATAGGCTAATAAATACTTAATCCTTCTCTTTCAATTGCTTTTTCATTTTTTATTTTTAGCAAAAAGTTGGTCTAGTAATCATTACTAATGGTGACAAAATGTGCTTTTATTCCCTTTACAATCTCTCTCTTTCTTCTCTATCTCTGACTTGTCACTAAATAAGTGAAACCTATATTCAGTGTTGTACAGTCAATTAAAGGCATTCTTTTTATGCAACTCTTTATGTTCAAATTTGCCCATATTGGCCAGTGGAAGCCCCTGCTAGCTAGCTTCTCATGTCTCCTGACATGCTTTTTCTAGATTCTGGGTACAGCTTTGACGTTTAGCACAAGAAGATATTCTAGACTCAACTTACAATTTTCCTTTATCAGATCTAGTATGAACCATTTACCAAAAAACCCTGATTCTTTTAGTGAGGAAACAAAAATATGATTGCTAAATGTATTAGTTGTTAATTCTTTGATGTGTCAGTTTGTTCTGAACATCCATGACCTGTACCCACTAGATACTAATAGCACCTTCCCAATTATGACAACCAAAAATGTCTCCAAACATTGCCCAATATCCCCTGGAGGGCAAAATCACCCCAGTTTAGAGTCACTGGCTAACATGAATTAAATTATCATATGAATACTCTCGTGAGCCTTGATTTGTTCCTTTAACAATGTACACTGAAGATCAGTCCAAATCAGCACAGAGATAATTCTCATTATGTTTTAAGATGTCATGGTAGTCTACTGTGCAGCGGTACCGAGTTCATTTAAAGACCCCTACTGCTGAACAGAAAATAAATTTGTGCATATGTTCTTTCATGTTTGTGGATGTGTATCTTCAGGATAGATTCCTAAAAATGGGATTACTAAGTAAGTTAAAGGAAAAGTACATGTGTAATTTTGTTTTATATTGTGAAACTCCCCACAATAATATTTGTATTATTTTACATTCCTTCCAGCAATGTGTGAGAGTGCCTGTTTCATAACAGCTTTCTCAAAGCAGTTTATTTTATTTTGGGAGTGAAGGATGAGGTGGAGACTCCAGTAATACTGGTTTTTCTAATTTATACTGGTGAGAAGTAGTATTTCCAAGTAGTCTTCTGCATTTCTCCTATGTAATTGAAATTAAATTTTTAAAATATATTTAAGGGCCACTTTTTTTTTCCTTTGAACTTTACGTTTATATCCTTTGTCTATCTTTTTTTCCTACTAGGTTTTGGGGTTTGTCATCTCTGTTTCTTAGAACATTTTTTATTTTAGAGAGATTTTCTTTAATATAATTTTAAAATATTTTCTGATTTGCCATTTGTATTTTGACTTGATCATAGTGATTTAGCCACGTAATTCCTTATTATTTTTTTGGATTTTTTTTTTATTTTTTCTTGGTGTGAATCAAGTGAGAAAAGGCTTTTCATACTTGCAGCTTATAAAATAATTTATTTTCTTATTTTTTATATTTTTATCTGAACTCTATTTGAAATTTTCCAGCTGTGGGTGCAAAGTATGTAACAAAATTTTTATGGCTATCTTTTACCTTTAAAACCATTTATTAAAATATCAATTTTTCCCCAATTATTTGATATGTCATCATTATCTTATACCTTAGTTCTATGTATACATGGGTTAATTTTTTGGGTATTCTACTCCATTCAACTAATGGGGCTAGCTTTCTTGTTCTGGTGCCACAGTGTTTTAAATAGAGAGTTGACAGTATATCTTAATATCTAGTGAGAATGAACATCAACATTGTACATCTTCAAGATATTCCTGGCTAGTTTCGCTTATTTATTTTTCCCTATGATCTTTAGAATCAACATATCTAGCATCAAAAAAAGTATTTAAAAAAAAAAAAAGTATTTTTATTCAACATGGAATGCCTTCTTATTTGTTCAAGTTTACTTGTGTCTCTTCAAAATAAACATTTCCTCATACAGATATTACACATTTCTTATTAAATATATACCTGGGTATTTTATCTCTTCAGCTCTATTATAAATGGGGTCTTAACATAACAGCTTGGTGAATGATTCATCAAAATTATTAACTTTGCATTGTCAAAAAACATAATTTTGAAAATGAAGACAAACCACAGACTAGGAGACAATATTTGTAAACCACATCTGTTAAAGGACTAGTATCCAGAATATATAAGAAGTTTTTGCCATGAAGAAGAAGAAGAAGAAGAAGAAGAAGAAGAAGAAGAAGAAGAAGAAGAAGAAGAAGAAGAAGAAGAAGGAGAAGGAGAAGGAGAAGGAGAAGGAGAAGGAGAAGGAGAAGGAGAAGGAGAAGGAGAAGGAGAAGGAGGAGGAAGAGGAGGAGGGGGAGGAGGAGGAGGAGACAGAGAGAAGGAGGAGAAGGAAATCAAACAACCCAATTAAAAAAAAGAAAAAGAAAAGGCAAAAGATTTGAACAGGCACTTTACCAAAGAAGATATAAGATATAAGGATGAGAAATAAAAACATGAAAAATATTCAATATCATTACTTATTAGGAAAACGCAAATTAAAATCACAGCGTCAGACTACTACACACTTGTTAGAATATCTAAAATCAGAAGAGGTCAAAGGGCCTCACTTAACACCAAAGGGCAGGGAGATATTATCCTTCCATGAAATAGTACTGACTGGTGAATAGCACTGACTACCACAGACAGCCTTCAGGGTCTTCATGGTGACTCCTCTAACTACAGTTCAAACCTGATCCTAAAACATATTGTTCCCTGGTCCTCATCCTTTTTTCAGTCCTCAAGACTTTTTCTGTCACTCATACTTTCCACATTACCTTCAACAATTGGACTTTTATACACACAGGTCCCTCAGGTTTAAATTTTCTTCTCTGTCTTTGCCTAGTTCCGTTTTACTCATCAGAAGACACACTTGATTCTTAATTATCAGCATAAATTCCTCTTCCCCTTCAGAATGTCTATCACAATTGGAAATTAATTTTGATTCTAAAATCATGTGATGAATGTTTCTTTACCCACTAGCCCATAAAACTCTGAAAGAATGGAGACCACACTTGATTTTACTCCCTATTATATTCTTCATTCTAAGCACAGTTATGGCACATTTAGATACTCTTTCAACATTGTCAAATCAATGTGTGAATGAATGAACAAACACAATAAAATAGATGACATTATATTTATTGCTATCATCTAGCAATAAATAATACAAATGTTAATAAACTGTAGCAAAAAACATGAATATCCAGAAAATTGAGGGTAGAATCTTCAAAGGACTTTAAAAAAAAATACTCTTTTTATTTTATTTTTAAAAAATAGTCTCTCTTTTTATTACCTGACAATTACATTAAATTTTTTTTCTTGAAGTATAGTTGTGTATAATATTATATAAATTACAGGTGTACAATGTGGTGATTCACAATTTTTAAAGGTTATATTCCAGTTATAGTTATGATAAAATATTGGCTATATTCTTCATGGTGTGCATTATATCCTTGTAGCTTATTTTATACCTAATAGTTTGTACCTCTTAATCCCCTAGTCCTATATTGCCCCTCCCCCTTCCTTTCCCCACTGCTAACCACTAGGAGGTTCTCTATATCTGTGAGTCTGCTTCTTTTTTTCAGTAGTTTGTTGTATTTGTTTAGATTCCACATATAAGTGTTATCATACAGTATTTGTCTTTCACTGTCTAACTTATTTCACTTCACATAGTGCCCTCCAAGTCCATCCATGTTGCTGCAAAAGGCAAAATTTCATTCCTTTTTATGGCTGAGTAATAGTCCATTGTGTGTGTGCATGTGCATGTGTGTGTGTTGATAGATATAGATAGATAGATAGATAGATAGATAGATAGATCACATCCTTTTTATCCATTCATCAGTTAATGGACACTTAAGTTGCTTCTATACCTTGGCAATTGTAAATAATGATGCTATGAACATTGGGGTGCATGTATTTTTTTCAATTACTGTTTTTATTTTTTTCAGATATATACCCAGGAGTGGAATTGCTGGGTCATATAGTAGTTCAATTTTTAGTTTTTGGAGCAAACTTCATATTGTATTCCACAGTGGCCACACAACTTACATTCCCACCAACAGTGTACAAGGATTTCCCTTTCTCTACATCCTCGCCACCATTTGCTATTCGTGTACTTTTTGATGATAGCCATTTTGACATATGTGAGGTAATATCACATTGTGGTTTTAATTTGTAATTCCCAGATGATTAGTAATGTTAAACATCTTTTCATGTGGCTGTTGGTTATCTGCATTTCCTCTTTGGAAAAATATTTATTCAGTTCTTCTGCCCATTTTTAAATTGGTTTTTTTGTTTTTTTGATGTTGAGTTGTATGATCTGTTTATATATTTTTGATATTAGCCTCTTATCTGTTATATCATTTGCAAATATTTTTTGCAAAATATTTGCAAAACATAAAACAACAGTACATACAACATTCAGTATGTTGTCTCTTCATTCGTTGATGGTTTACTTTCCTATACAAAAGCTTTTAAATTTAATTGGGTCTCATTTGTTTATTTTTGCTTTTGTTTCCTTTGTTTTAGGAGATGGATCAAAAAAATACTGCAGCTATTTATGCCAAAGAGTGTTCTGCCTATGCTTTCCTCTAGGAGTTTTGTGATATCCACTCTTACCTTTAGGTCTTTAATCCATTTTGAGTTAGTTTTTGTATATGGTGTTAGAGAATATTCTAATTTCATTCTTTTACATAAAGCTGTCCAGTTTTCCCAGCACCACTTATTGAAGAAACTGTCTTTTCTCCATTGTATATTCTTGCCTCCTTTGTCATAGATTAATTGACCATAAGTGCATGGGTTTATTTCTAGACTTTCTATTCTGTTCCATTGATCTAAGTGTCTGTTTTTGTGCCAGTACCATACTGTTTGATTACTGTAGCTTTGTAGTATAGTCTGAAATCAGGGAGCATGGGTCCTCAAGCTCTATTCATTTTCCTTAAGATTGTTTTGGGTATTTGGGGTCCTTTATGTTTCCACGCAAATTTTCAAATTTTTTGTTTTAGTTCTTTGAAAAATGCCATTGGTATCTTGACAGGGATTGAACTGAATTTGTAGATTGCTTTGGGTAGTATGATCATTTAACAATTATTCCAATCTATGAGCATGGCATATCTTTCCATTTGTTGGTGTTGTCTTCAATTTCTTTCATCAGTTTCTTATAGTTTATTGAGTACAGGTCTTTTACCTGTTTTATGGTTTATGCCTAGGTATTTTATTCTTTTTGATGTGATGGTAAATGGGATTATTGCCTTAATTTTGCTGATAGATCATTGTTAGTGTATAGAAATGCAACATACTTCTGTATGTTAATTTCGAATCCTGCAACTTTACCAAATTCATTGACGAGTTCTTAGTTTTCTTGTGGCGTCTTTAAGATTTTCTTTGTATGGTATCATGTCATCTGCAAACAGTGACAGTTTTGCTTCTTCTAAAGGACTTTCAACTAAAAAATTTATTAGCCTCTCTTATGGGCTTTGAGTTAAAAGTTTGTTGGAATATAAAGAAATGCCACTTTTTATAACTGAAGCAAGGTGCTGTTAATTATTGATAAAGTTAAGATAATTAAAAAGATATTTAAAGTATACTCATATATCTAATTAAGTTATTTCAACATGTGCTCTCTCTAAAATACAACAGTCTCTAGAATCAAGGAATTATGAAATGTTAAAATTTGAAGACTTAGTTTTTTGAAAAATTCAATTGCCTTACTTTACAAAAGATGATGCTGAGCTTGTTTCCAGTTTAAAGATGACATTGAGCCTAGTTCTTCTGATTTCTAGTCTAGTGGTGCTTCTCTAAACTTTTCATTTTAACTTATAGGTTCTATTTTTATCCTCTTTTAATCCATTTCCTATTGTCTTTTCTCAAAGATACTTGGAAACTTATACTACCTAAAACTAGTCTAATGATAATTTACTCCTAAATATCAGACAAACAAACAATAAAAAACAAAATACAGTTGGCCCTTTGACAATGCAGGTTTGGGACTGTGTGGGTCCACTTGTATGTGGATATTTTCCAATAGTAAATACTACAATACTACACAATCCATGGTTGGTTGAATTTGAGGTTGCTGAGGAATCTTGGATATGGAGAGCTGACTAATTATGCATGGATTGACCCTGTCAACTGTCATTATTCTTTGGTGTGCTCATTTTTTTCTTAAATATTAAAGTAGTAATTATTTATACAACTTTTGTCTTTTTGTAATTTTGGAAAATTATGATTAATAGGTTAATTTCCTTACATTGCTTCAGAATTATAGGCCCAAATGTGGCAGATTTTCATGTCACAGATTCCTAGATATTTTACTTCCAGTATTCTGAATTTTGAATGCAGTTGATTTTGGATTGCCCCTGGGAATTAATATTTTTAAAAAACCCAACTCCCTAAGAAATCCAAAAGCACTACTAGGCTAGGAAACTACAGTCTTAGAGAATTATCAAATTTTGATAAACTATGAAACATACCTAGCCCAATCTGAAAAAATAATACTTCTTGATGGATATAGAGTAATATATAAAAGGATTACCTACAGCTTTCAGGGTTTTCTATTGAAACACCCAATTATTTGCACATGCAAAATTTAGTACAAGGTGGATTGGTTGAACCAATAAAGTAATCTAGTATGTGAAATATCTAAGTCCTATATTATTCAGATTTAGAAAGCACCTCTCTTGACATTTCTTTCCACTGCTTCACAAATGCCATCATCTTTATGACTGTAGCCTTTTTACTTTTCCTTACTGTTATTGCCTTCCTGCAGACTTTATAACAGCTGTGACAGTTCCCCTCTTGATTCATTTAATCCCCCCTCCTTCTCTCTACTGTCGTTTTCCTCCATCTATTTTAAGTTACAGGAGAGAGACAAGAAAATCACAGCCTAAAGTCTTTCAGAATTTAATGTTTTCACTCTATGGAATATATGAATCACCCACTTGTACATTCTGAGGTTTAGTTTTTATTTCCTTTTCCAAAAGAATTGTTTTTACAGATTACAAAAACATTAATTTATATATTGACTCTCTTGACACTCTCTTCTCATCTGAAATTTCCCTTGCTCTCTGGTTAAATTCAAATATATTCACAGTATATGGCCAGCAAAATAAAACAGAACATGTGAATATGGTACAAGGTCTTCAGTAGATAACATGTTTAAACTACTGCAATGAACATGAATCTGGTCTTAATTAATAACACAAGTATAATCCACTCACTAGTAGGAATTCAAGACCACATTTCAGGTTCGACTTTGGGAAGGAGAAATGCTAGCAAAGTTTAAGGCCAACAGCATTTTTCCATCTAGGTGCCATTCAGGCCCTGGAGCTTATGACATCATGAAAGGTAAAAACTCTTGCATTATTAGGTGCTGTACCCTATATGGAATCTGTCATTTGGTCATTTTAAATTTTTTTGTAAATCTGTTTCTCAGAATTACGTTGAGGGTTGACATAAAACTCTCCTGAGATGCCTCCCAGTAGTGAGGGTCCTGGCATTTGCAATATCTAACCAGACTAGTAAGAGGACCAAGGTAAAAAAGATAGGCAGTGGATGGCTAAACCAGCTGCTGATACTTTGGGAAGAAACATTTACATACCTTGGTGAGCTTTCCACTGGATTTTGTTTGCTGCTTCTTCTCATTGTTGGAGCACTAAATCATCAAGGCTCAGGAAGGGGACCAGGATGGTTGTATTTAGTCCTTGCTACTGAGCTTTCAGACACAACCCAATCCAGTTCATGAAGTCTGGGACCAAAGGTACATAGTAATAAGCCATGGATTTGTTCCCTATTTTCCTTCAGTGTTATCTCTCTTAAACCTGCCTGTGGTCATGCCAGGTGACTGGACAGGTTGAGTGTTTGAATTTGGGATCCTTAGTCATGGCTTTGTCACTGTCTCTTCCCTCCTTGAGAATACAACTAAAAGTTATCTGTACCAGAGGAAAAAAAAAAAAAAAACAGTCGGTGCCAATGAACAGTTTATGACATAAATCTAAAAATGACTAAGACTCAGAGTTGTAAGTCAGCAGAGCCAACAACTGAAGCAAAGAACAAAATAAAGAAAAAAATGAATGCAGTTTTGAGATAGCAGTAGATCCAAATATGAATAGAAAGCATCAAAAAGGAATCCAAGAATTAGTGTGGTTATAAAATACACACACAGCCATGCCAGGGCCAAGGAGAAGTTCTAAAATAATTGTTTCCATGAAGGCCTCAAATTTTAGAAAGTCCTACATTTAAAACTCCCTGGGTGTTGCGACACTCTAGATCAGAGCACTCTATTTTTAAAGGAACCACAATCTATTTCAATTTCTCTATGTTCTACATAGTCCTTGTAGGACATAGACACTGTAAAACATAGACAAATGATTGGTCTTCTGAGAAAGGAAAGAATCCGGTAGTCTGGAAAACATTCCTGATCTATTTCTATAGGTAGGGTCATATACCTCTGTGAAATTTGAAGCCCAAAATAGAGTCTCCATCCTCAGATAATTAAGCTAAATTTAAAGTAGAAGTGAAAATAGAGTACGAGCTCTGAAGCTGAGGTTATGAGATTCTTTTCATTGGTTAGTCCTCTCTATCATTATTACTATTACTACTATTACTACTACTACTACTACTACTACTACTACTACTACTACTACTACTACTATTACTACTATTGCTGCTACTACTGCTTTGAATTTCACTGAAACACTCTGCCCATATGTAGTCAGTGAGGGTCATCTTCATGACTAAGACTCACTGCTACTTCAGATAGAAACTTCAGTGAGGGTCATCTTCATGACTAAGACTCACTGCTACTTCAGATAGAAACTTCATTGACCCACCCAATTTCTACTTTATTGTTTTAAATTGACATGGCACATCCTCTACATTTGTCATTTTCCTTCTTCACTCTTGCAAAGTTGTCTTCACCAAGATATGGTTTTGATTCACCACGAGTTTAATAAGTCCAATAACAAGCTTCTCAATTAAGGTCGTTTGTATAGACAGGCATCTTAACTGCAAATAAGTGTAGAATTCAAAAATTGCTAAAAACTAAAAAGAAGTCAGGACTTGGGGAAGAAACATCCTCTAAAGTCTTTCCAGTCAGACAATAATTCTTCTTCTTAACACATTACTGACTGGGGGATTTTTGCAGAAACTAACGCCTGTGGCTGGCGATTTGTTATGTAAGTGAATATTGAAACGTCTCCAGTCAATAACGTTCAGGTAACAAAAGACGTATTAAGACGTCTCTGGTCAATAAGTTGTTAAAACACTGGTTTTCCCCCTGAAATTCTCTTTCATATAAGTTATTTAAATAATCAAAGATAGTTTTTTTTCTTATTCTGACTAAAAGATTACATTTTTCACTATTCTCGTTGCTAGTGGTAGCAATATGTTTTAAAATGACACTCTAAGAACCTGACTCAATGCTTCAGATATGATTTTGACCAGCACAAAGCTGAGAAAAATCACACGCCCTTATTTTGAATTATAGTTCTAACTCTGTGATAAATTAATTGGATGTAAAAAAAAAAGAAAGAGTGAAATAAGGATAGGGAGGTGAGATGACAAAGTTAATATAGAGATCTGAGTTTATAATGTAAATATTCTGTTTTTGGCTTTATGCCATGCATCTGTGCAGTATTTAGAGATTCCAAGGAGGTTTACATATGCTATATTATTTGATCCACACACCAAGCCATTACAGTAGATAAGACTGGGTAATAATCCACATTTGATATTCTTGTAAAATTAAGTATTTACATATGACAATTGCTTAAACTTGAGGCTACACATATTGGAACTCTCTCTTGGTGGAACCTAAACCCCTGGCATTAGTATATTTCTCTCATAGAGTCATTCTCATACATCTGATCCTTCACTCTAGTATTAACCGACAAGCTTCAGATTTTGGTGTCGACAACACAAGATGTTTTTCTACTTGAACGTCTTTAAAAGTAAGATTCACAATGCATTAACACTATATAAATGTCACCCTTCTCTTTCCTCTCAAAATCCCATTATTCACTTTTATAATTCACTCAACTATAAGATCTTTCATACCTTTAGCATAATAAGATCAGCTTACATCCTTATCTTTTCTCTCTTTCCCTGGAATTGTTGGCCAGTGTACATGTATATGTGTGCTTGTGCCTGCATGCACATGTGTGTATGTGTGTGTGGAGAAGGGAGAATAGATTTCTCACTTTCACCTCTAAGATTCTGGCTTTGAAATTAAGAGAATTTGAGAGTGTGTGTCTGTGTTTGCCTTTGAGGCTGTGTCTATTTGGACACATTACACATCAGGACCTAATTACTTGTGGTCCCCACCATGTGTGTTCCCAGGTTTACTTCCCTTGTATCTCCCCAACGTTCCAGATGCTTCTTAAA
The DNA here is from genome assembly GCF_949987535.1 of Balaenoptera acutorostrata. NCBI lineage: Eukaryota > Metazoa > Chordata > Mammalia > Artiodactyla > Balaenopteridae > Balaenoptera > Balaenoptera acutorostrata. The sequence continues at coordinate 30,184,079 of NC_080076.1, read as the reverse complement.
TTTTACTCTTATTCAGTAGATTTGAAATCAGTAAGGTTTGGTAGTAAATGTGGAGGATTGTCATTTCTTAATTATCTTTCTTTTCTTCAAAGCCTCTTGCCACAGCTCTACACTAACAAAACTATCTCAGCCCTTCTCCCTGTGGCAAATTTTGGTTTGGGCTTCTAAAGTTTTATTAGCCAAAAAAATCTCTCCTGGAAGCTATTTTATTCCTCATAACCCCAGGCAGAAGCCAACACCCTCAAAAAAAGAGAAAAAAGAGAGAATCTTATTGTGGTTTTATAAGTGTCTCCTTGATGCCCCATTGCAAGGACATATTCAAGGCTGCCAAACTTCAAGATAAGTTCCATGCTCAACTTCTGTCTATGGTGTTCAGTAAGCTGTCCCTTCCTCTTCCTGCAAATTTGTGAAATTTAAGGGTTGTTACTGGGAAGACTCAGTGGCACGAATAAACCTTCAAAGTGAGCAAAATCTCACTGATTGTTTTGTTGAAATATCCTTTGTTGTCCAATTCAAAGGAGGAAGTGAGTAATAGAGTGGGAACTGCATTTTGAGAAAACTGGATTCAGTACTAAGCTCTTCAGCTAACCAGCTGGATGATATTTGGGCGAATTATTTAACATCTCTCTACTCAGTTTCTTCATCTTTAAAAAGAGTTGAATTGGCTGCTGATCTCTATGCTTTTGTCTAAGTCTACCACCCTATGTTTATAAATCACTTACTAACCTAACAAATATTTATTGCCTGTTCCTTTGTACCAGACTTTATGCTGGAGTCTAGGGATATGAAGATATAAAATGCAATGTCCACCCTTAATGCATTATAGTCCAACTGGTGTGGAGTCTATATAAATCAATAAATAAGTGCAATCCTCGTGAAGTGTGATAGCAAAGGAAGAATTCCTAATTCAGGTTGTGGGAAGAAAGTGAGCAGTGAATACTGGATTTTATTTACTTTTCCATTTCTCAGTTGTTCAAAGAGGGATTACTAACAATCTTGTCATTCAAATATATATATATATATATATATATATATATATATATATATATATATATGACAATGTATTATAATATTTACATAATTATAATTGCCATTAATTGTTATGTAATTATTGAGAACTGTGTGCTGGTACTGGTCAATATACTAAACGTTTAGCATGTGTTATCACTTTTAAATTTAAAATAACTTTATGAGGTGAGTACTTGTGTTTGGTATTTAACTCTGATGAAACATGCAAACCCAAAATTTTCATAGTGTAGCATAATAAATGCTTATACCTCACTTAAGTGTTGAGAGGCTCTTTATTGTAGCTTTCAGTGAATTGATGACTCAAAACTCAGATTCCTTCCATCTTGTAGGGCTGCCATCTTAAACATATGACCTCCAGTTTCTTGCAGGGAAGACAGAAAATCAAGTTGCATCTCTCAAAATTTTCTTAGTCCTACTTTTCATTTCATAAATACTGAATTACTTGTAGCTCTTTGACTAGCCATACTATTTCATTCATCCTTTTCTTTGTACATGCTATACCTTTAATCTGAAAGTGATTTCTCTCTCATTCCTCTTAGAAAATTTCTATTCTACTTTCATACATAATACTTTTGTAAACTTTTTAAAATATCGTATACATTTTCAGGGACTGTAGAGAATTTGTTCTTCCTTGTGTGATGCTAAATGCTAAAAGTCCGACTTACAGTCAGGCAAACAAACACATACCATCCTCTATTCAAATGTACATTGTTCTCATTCAATTGAATATATTAAAAATCAAATTTAACTTTTCATTATTCCTTTCCTTTTAAGGCCCTTATTCTCTGTCAATGGCATGATTTTTCTTTTCCCTTACATATGGTCCTGACTCCCTCTACCTTGAAATTGACTTTCTATAGCCTTGACACTGCTCTTTTTGCAACACAGCATATGATGTCTCCTCTCCCCTTTCCCATGGCCATGGCAGTGGTATGGTTCAGGTCTTCATCACTCCTACCCTGACCACTCCAGTGTCTTCATACCCTCTAACCACTTCCCTCTTCAATATATTTCACCTCTGCTTCCAGAAAGTTATATATTTGTCCTTTTTATGTCCATGATGGCCTACATAGTAACTTATAGAGAAAAGGTGCTTAATAAATTACTTTGTTATTAACAATTTCAGTGATATTTATTAATAATGCAAGTGACTATCTACATATACTGATAAAGCCTATGTATTATAGGGGAATCAATGAAGATGATTACCACAAATGAACTTGCAATGTTCTTAGAAATCCAAAGATCTTAGAGGTACCATTGAGAAAACAATTATAAGTTTAAGTTGTATAACTCTGTGTATTTGTGTGCATATGCTTATATAGGAACACCAACACACACACACAAATATAAACAATTCATCCTAATAATAAAACTAGTTTGGAAAAAGCCCTTTTCTTCAAACAATGCAAAATTTCTTAGGAAGATTTATTTCATAAGCCTATCTAAACCAACATCTTAGAAGGTAAATATAAAAGATATATATACAATAAAAAAGGGCTCTTATTAGAAAGAGCAAATGGAAAAGGTCTATTCATCTGCCTGAACTATACATATATTTGTATCAGTGACCCTCTCCTCAATCAATGAACATAAGTCTAGAACTGTGTGGGTCATTTTAGGGCATACAAAGAAGTAAATCACACAGATCTTGCCTTTAAAAATTAATATTCACACCTTTAGGTGAAAAGAACTTTCCAATCATGGTGTGAAACCAGAAATTATCAAAGAAAATACTAAGATGTTCAAACAAATAAAAATGTAAAATTTCTCCAGGAAGAAATATATATGTAAAAGGCAAATAACAAAATAAAAAATAATACAAGCAACATAAATAAAAAGGGCTAATATCATTAATATACAGTTGTCATAAATCAATAAGAATGCTCCAGGAGAAAAATGAGCAAAGGGTATAAATAAACAATTCACAGAGGAGTAATTATAAATGACTTGTAAGTGCATGAAAAAATGCTCAATCTTAATAGCAATGAATGGAAAACAAATTAAAACAAGATATAATTTTTTACCGGTCAAATTGGCAAAGTTCAAAAATAAGGATAGTATTCAGTTTTGGCGAGGTTTTTGGTAAGCAGGCTCTCTCATATACAGCTATAGAGTGTTGGAATTTGTCTCACTTCTCTGGAAGGCAGTATCTCCTTATATCTTATATATTAAGGATGCACATAAAGTTGTTCTAATAGCTTTACTTATTAAAGATATTCTAAAGAAATAATTGGACAAATTTTAAAAGACATATGTATAAAGACTTTCACTGTGCCATTATTTACGTTAATGAAAGATAGGCGATAACCTTAATGTTTAACAATAAGAAATTGATTAATATACAATAAAACTATTAAAATGACATACCTAATCTTTTGAAATAGAAAAATGCCATGATATACTGATGAATTGGAAGAGCAGACTGGAGAATAGTATATGGAATATGAATCCATTCTTGAAGAAATTTATTTATAAGTAAAATTCTGGAAAGATTTATGTGAAGTGTAAGTGGGTTTAAGTCTGAATGATTTACACAAATGATTATTTTGTTTTCTTTGTTTTTATCAGTAGTTGAATTTTTTAGCATAAATGTGGATTACTTTTATAAAATATAATTTATGCTATAGGTTTAACATAATAGAGTCTTAAATTTAGAAGGAATCATTAAAATAATCTAACCTTCTCCATCCTAGAGACCAGTTTAAGAACCCTCCGAACACAATGTCTCTAATGGATGATAACTTTGTTTGTCCTGAGTATTGCAAATGAGGAGGCCACTACTCTATGTTCTATTTTGGGATCTTCTAGCCAGTACATTTTTTTCCTTCTTCTGTCAAATTGAAATCTTTTCCCAGTATTTTTGACTTATTAGTCCTAGTTTCTAGTGCTCAGGGAAAACAGAGGAGAATTTTTTTTCTACATGACAACCCATCAACTCTTTGAGTAAATGATTATACTCCCTCTTGGTCTTGTCTTCACAAATATCTCAAACCCCAATGGCTTTATTAATGGCTCATATGGCTTTGAGCTTCTCTTTCATCTTAGACATCCTTCCATGTTCCTCCATTCAGAGGCTTGATACATACCATTCAAAACTGGGGTTCAAGTCAGAATAGGAAAAATGACAAACGAAAAAGAACTTCAGAAAAAAATATCTCTGTTGAGTTGGAATGACAAACTCAGGCTTCATGGAAAAGATAGGACTTAATAAAGATCTTATAGAATAAGTGAATTTTGATGACTGAAGAAGAGAAGGAAGGGCAATCTGGGCTCCGTGAAGCTAGAGAAAGTTTCCTTTTAAGGCCCAAAACTTCAGTTCAACAGAGGAATAAAGAGCACTTAAAATTTGCCTTTTTTTTTCGTTCATTCTTATATTCTTTTCACTCCTTCCTACTTCCTTTACCATTGTGGGAGATGCCAAAAAATATTCAATAAAACAATGTTTGCTTTCTCACATCTTTTGTTGCTTTTATTGAAGCGTTAATAATCTTTTGGGTTTTTTTATGTTTTTTTAAAATAAATATACCCCTTTTTTAAATTTATTTATTTATTTAGGCTGTGTTGGGTCTTCGTTTCTGTGCAAGGGCTTTCTCTAGTTGCAGCAAGCGGGGGCCACTCTTCATCACGGTGTGCGGGCCTCTCACTACCACGGCTTCTCTTGTTGCGGAGCACAGGCTCCAGACGCGCAGGCTCAGTAGTTGTGGCTCACGGGCCCAGTTGCTCCGCGGCATGTGGGATCTTCCCAGACCAGGGCTCAAACCCGTCGTCCCTGCATTGGCAGGCGGATTCCCAACCACTGTGCCATCAGGGAAGCCCAATCTTTTGTTTTAATACTTTGCTTGTTATTATTCTATAAATTATTTTCTATATATAGATTTCAAATTCCCAGGTAAGCAATAAGCAACTTAAAGTCAGGGAGGAATCTTTAATTTCTTATTTAGCTCTCCCCATGCCCAGTACCATGTAGGAATGCATATTAGAAAGATTTCTTTGGGTTATTAAATAAACGTTGTTGTTTTTATTGTATGGTGATAAGTCCTTCTGAGCTATCATCCCATTTCTACCCCATCCCATAGGTGAAGGCTTACATCCTGTGCTGTTGTCATATTAGGAGGAGGAATAAAGTCACAATAACCGTTCTTTGCTGAAGTTTATGTTCCTTCCAGTTGTAGATAAACTCTTACAACTTCTTCATACCACCTACTGTGGTTTTTGTGAAATTCTCAATGGGAGATGGTAGGGATCATTCTGCCCAGTGCATTTTGTTGCCTCTTAAGGCAAGAAGTGAGAAATTTATGGGGGCTATAGAGCATTCAGTCTAAGAGTTGATACCTGGCTGACACATGTTACTTTACCTCTTACTCATTCCTGTAGGCCTTTCCACTTCTCCTGACACCATTGGATACCATTACAGAGTGATGTCTTTTCAAAATTGTGAACATCTGGTTCTCAAAGCTTAGAATATACTCTGGCTGATCCAAGGGCCCAAACTATTTTCCTCCTAGCTGAAGAGACTCTCAGAAAAGCAAGAGGAGATGATCCTACTTGGTTAATAATATGGCTTCTTTATGCAAGAGGTGGTAAAAAGAGAGGTAGATGGTGCCTCTGAAGAGGTTTGGGGATTAGTTTTCTCTGTTCACTGTAGTCAAGAACTGACTTAATAAGGTTCATGGTTAGTAGCTGACTCATGATCCTCCAACAGGGATGACTACCACATTGCATTTTTCTTGCTAAGATATGTCAAGGGGACAGGCCCTTGGGAAATATATGTAGTAAGCAAAATTTATACACCCAATACCTCCCATCTTTATAGTTAGTATGCTTCTCCTAGTCACTACCCAATATGTATCAAGTTCTATTCTCACCTGTGTCCCCAAATAGAGGTTAATTTATAATAAAATATCTGCACATTTGGTCAGAAATCCTTTACTTAAAGAAAAAGTTTTCCGAATAAATTAAATGATGACTATTATGGCAAACTAGGTAGGCTGTTATTTGATATACTTAGTTAGAAGATCTTCTAAGCTCCCACATATAAGCAAAGTTTTCTTATGCAGGGTGGCTCTTCCTGGCATCATACAGCACATAACAGAAAACAACCTATGGCCTGAATTCATTATTTCCAGTTCATTTAGAGTTAAATTAAAGCTAAGTAGAAATTCTCTGTGATAAAATTTTGAGGAAATTTGTCATCATGAATACAGCACAGAAGAAAAATTTATGTTCTTAGTTTCTACTCAGACAACTACTTCTTCTCAACGTCACTGGCCATGAGACAGATGGCCAACATCAATCTCCTCCCCTGCAACTGCTGGATGTTAGCAGGTCTCTACAGGAAAAAGGGGGTCCAAATTTGCTAGGAAAAGGGTAAAGCTAAACTGAGATATGAAGCTGGCTGAATCCTGAGCCTTTAACAAAGAATATGAGAGTAGTGATATAAAAAGAAATTTTTGATGTAGGATGTGGTATCAGGAATGACGAATGGTCAAGGAACATTTACTCCAAACAGTCTAGATCCTAAACACACTATTGTCCCTATTTTCTTCCAAAGTCAATTTAAGCTCTTGATTAGTGTCTCACCAACCACACAATTCATCAGTGAGTTACTACAAATGTATATGATATGACATCTCATGAAGCTGTGATATAGTACTGGATTTCTGTTACTCTCCTTTTATCAACAACTGGCTTCCCAATGCATAACTTGGATATATAGCATCTTGAGTATTATTAAGTGCCACTGGCGCCTGATTCCAGTACAGAGCTAGAACGTATACCCTCTGAGAAGGATAATGCACACAAATTATCTAAGATATCCTTCTCATGATGGCCACGTCCTCCGTAGAATGAAGCCCATGACTGACTGACAAGCCCAATGGAGAAAGAGCAGAAAACAGGAAAGCGTGTATTATACACTGGCCTGAATTCATCAGACCGCCTTTCAGAAAGGGGAAATAACAAAGAGTGAATGGTGGGAAGTCACTTTATCTGCTAGAAAAATATGTCTTGTTCCCTACTCAAAAAACAAGTGGTTGTGAAGCAACCACATTATTTAAAGATACAAGGCAAACAGGAAGAGGCAAACCAAACACCCAGGCCCTGAGAACTTCCCGCAAGTGCTCCCCTCAGCTGAGCTGGTTTGCAGTCATGATGGGCATGCTGACAGGCTGTAGTGGTTTCTGTGATCAGAAAGGAAAGAGGAAAGGAAAGTGACAGTTCCTCTTTAGCAACCTATTTGGGAAGCAGTTGCTCATTCAAAGGAATAATAACGATTTCTAGAACCAACCACCATCAGTTAAGCACTGCCATCGGAGAAAGAAGTCTAATGCTAAAATGTAAGCTTGGAAGATTCAGTAATTTTCTAAGAATAAGAGGCAAAAGAAGGCTGCCTGCAAAACCCTGGGAAATGTTACATTAGAATAAATTGGCAACACACATGACCTTAGTGGCAAGAGAACTTGAAAGATTTACAGGTTAGCCTGAGAGAGTCCCTAGTTTTGAAATAACTAATATAAGTGGACAGACATTTCAGGAACTACCCTGGGATGACAATCCAGGCCTCAGATCCCACTTCAGCCACACTTTCAAATACCTAGAAATTCATCGCATGATCACCTCTGAGCTAAGTTGTTACTTTGTTGCTTCACAAATCAGCAGCAGGTCTGAAAAGAAGAGAGGGGAAATATTGTGACTGCAAAGCAAATTCCTTATTTTTCTTAATCCTATGAATAGCCTACTGAACTAAGTATCAATGTCATTATTTCAGAGTGAAGGTACTGAGTTTGGAGTGAATATTCCACCATCATAGAACCAGTCAGAGTCAGATCTATCAGATGAGAAATCCTCTCCTCTCCCCTCTGTGCCATGGGGTAATACATATTTAGGGGACAGTGGCAAGGTGATACTCCACGGGAGACTGATTTCTCATTGCAGAGAAACAATTTCTTTGGGGCCAGAGTAAGCAGTCATGTGGGAAAAGTTCTTCCCTTGGATATAATGGAAAGCATGCATCCACAGCTTTCTCAGAACCCCAAAACCCTCTGAGAGAAGGAGAGCCAAAGACCCTCACCTTCCAGATATGGATTACACAGAAAAATGTACCACTTGCCTGACAGTGATATTAATGTATGTTTTCCCATTTCTCTCACTCCTCTGACAAGATGTAGTGTTACAGAGAACAAAATTAACACACTGGGAGGCTTTGTCATTAAAGAAATACAAGCTCACTTTGATTATTGCTGGCAAGAGAGCAGAGTGTGTGGTGCAAACACCAGTCCTATTCTCAAAACTAATATTCTTGCAGACAGCACAGCTCTGTCTCAGAGTATCTTGAACTGTGAGACAGGGATGTAATTTTTCAAATCTAGAGGGACAAAATGATTTCCAGGCTAGGTACTTAAAGGTATAGCCAGCCATAGATTGCAATGAGCACAGCTGTCAATGTTGCCATAATCATTAAAAAAAAAAAAAAAAAAAAAAAGGAAACATGAGAGAGGAAGGAGGAAATCACAAGAAGAAGTATTTCTAGCTATATTTGTATGAACAGAATATGTTATTTGTGAGACTAAGTGAGAGAGGCACTCAAGTAGAAGAGAAAAATAAGATGTATTTATCTGAAAGGAGTTATCAAATGTAATCAGGCAATTTACTGAAAGAACTTTAAAACTCTTAACTTTATTGTTGCAATTGTTGTTCGCCTTTGCATTCCAATTAAGGTGTTACTGTTTTAGTTAATTTTTTAAATTTACTTATAGTTTCTGTTTTGCTATTTGATTAGAATCTGTTAATTATGGAAAAGCAGGTCCTAGACCAGGAATCAAAGATACAGGCTCTAGTGCATATATTTTCCTCACTTATTTGTTACTATTTGATAAATTATGCCATAACTTGAAGCCTCCATTTCCTCACCTGAAAATAGAAAGAATAATAGTATCTATGTTGACAACCCCACATAGATTTGTGAATATCAAAAGGAAGAATTAATGAGAAAGCATATTAGAAGCACAAGACCTGGCCTTCCCAAAGCTGTAAATGTCTCAGTAAGCACCAGGTTAATGAAACTACATTGATATCTGGCAGAGGAGAGGAGATATGGGGGAGGACCAGATGTAAAAAAGCTGTACATTCTCTCAGAAATGGAACATATATTTTGTTTTGCCACCAGAAATAGCAAAATCACTTAGTTCATCTGAAATGTGATTCACTGGTATACAGCCCACGACTTGAGGAGACATAAGACTTTGGCTACATCACATAAAATACAAAATAAAGATAAACAATTCATATAATTGGCTCAATTGTCCCACAAACCAGTGTGATGTTTAGTCTTTAAGGGAATAGGTAATTACACCCATAACAAAACAGTTGAATTTGAAAAATACTCTGAAAGGATATAACCAAAAGGAGAGATTCAAAGGAAGCTTTATATCCTTAAAATAAAACATTTCAGATTCCTGAGAGGGAAAAAAAATGATCTCTTACAAAAATGACCAAACAATAGAGAACAATGATTATGAGACAAGTACTATTAAATTCTGGACAGAATAATGGTAATTAAAATTAAGAATTTGTCAATCTTCATCAACAAGTGGAAAGAAGTATGTGAAGACAGAACTCAAATCTAAAGAATCAGGTCCTAGGACCAGCGTCTGGTAGAATGGCGGGGACACCATTAACCCTGTGAATATGTCAGCCCAAGGAATAATAATGCTGTTTTATAAATGAGTAAAGAAATTTTCAATAGTTTAATTTGTATAAGGTCACAAAGAGAAAAAATTTTTTTTAATTTATTTATTTATTTTTATTTATTTATGGCTGTGTTGGGTCTTCGTTTCTGTGCAAGGGCTTTCTCCAGTTGTGGCAAGCGAGGGCCACTCTTCATCGCGGTGCGCGGGCCTCTCACTATCGCGGCCTCTCTTGTTGTGGAGCACAGGCTCCAGACGCGCAGGCTCAGTAATTGCGGCTCACGGGCCCAGTTGCTCCGCGGCATGTGGGATCTTCCCAGATCAGGGCACGAACCCGTGTCCCCTGCATTGGCAGGCAGATTCTCAACCACTGCGCCACCAGGGAAACCCGAAAATTTTTAAAATAATTCTTAAGACCAGAGTCTTCAGTTGAGCTCCATGGGAAAGGCTTAAATTTAGATTATTACATTGCTGCAAAAACATGAATACTTTAAAAAGAACTTATGAAAATGATGCAACCAACTGATTGACTATGTTCTGTCAAACACCTAAGGCTTTTCACATGGAAATGTTAGTCATCAAAGTGGATTTCCAGGGCCATTTTAACACATACCTATTGCCAAGTAAACAGTAAAATTGGGACTCATTTCATATCAATAAAGAAAGAAACAATCTGTATATCTTCTTTGGAGAAGTGTCTATGTAGGTCTTCTGCCCATTTCTGAATTGGGTTGTTTGTTTTTTTGTTATTGAGCTGCATGAGCTGCTTGTAAATTTTGGAGATTAATTCTTTGTCAGTTGCTTCATTTGCAAATATTTTCTCCTATTCTGAGGGTTGTCTTTTGGTCTTGTTTATGGTTTCCTTTGCCGTGCAAAAGCTTTTAAGTTTCTTTAGGTCCCATTTGTTTATTTTTGTTTTTATCTTCATCATTGGATGAATGGATAAAGAAGACGTGGCACATATATACAATGGAATATTACTCAGCCATAAAAAGAAACGAAATGGAGTTATTTGTAGTGAGGTGGATGAAGTTAGAGTCTGTCATACAGAGTGAAGTAAGTCAGAAAGAGAAGAACAAATACAGTAGGCTAACACACATATATGGAATCTAAGGGGAAAAAAAAGGTCATGAAGAACCTAGTGGTAAGACAGGAATAAAGACACAGACCTACTAGAGAATGGACTTGAGGATATGGGGAGGGGGAAGGGTAAGCTGTGACAAAGTGAGAGAGTGGCATGGACATATATACACTACCAAACGTAAAATAGATAGTTACTGGGCAGCAGCCGCATAGCACAGGGAGATCAGCTCGGTGCTTTGTGATCACCTAGAGGGGTGTGATAGGGAGGGTGGGAGGGAGGAAGATGCAAGAGGGAAGAGATATGGGAACATATGTATATGTATAACTGATTCACTTTGAAATAAAGCAGAAACTAACACACCATTGTAAAGCAATTATACTCCAATAAAGATGTTAAAAAAAAAAAGAAAGAAACAAGGATTTAGGTAAACTGACCATATATATCCATAATATTGGGCAAGAAAACAGCCAGAGGGGAGTAGGTTTTTCTCTTTAAAATAGACTACATTTTTTAGAGATTAATCCTCTGTCAGTTGCTTCATTTGCAAATACTTTCTCCCATTCTAAGGGTTGTCTTTTCATCTTGTTTATGGTTTCCTTTGCTGTGCAAAAGCTTTTAAGTTTCATTAGGTCCCATTTGTTTACTTTTGTTTTTATTTCCATTTCTCTAGGAGGTGGGTCAAAAAGGATCTTGCTGTGATTTATGTCATAGAGTGTTCTGCCTATGTTTTCCTCTAAGAGTTTGATAGTGTCTGGCCTTACATTTAGGTCTTTAATCCATTTTGAGTTTACTTTTGTGTATGGTGTTAGGGAGTGTTCTAATTTCATACTTTTACATGTAGCTGTCCAATTTTCCCAGCACTGTTTATTGAAGAGGCTGTCTTTTCTCCACTGTATATGCTTGCCTCCTTTATCAAAGATAAGGTGACCATATGTGCATGGGTTTATCTCTGGGCTTTCTATCCTGTTCCATTGATCCATATTTCTGTTTTTGTGCCAGTACCATATTGTCTTGATTACTGTAGCTTTGTAGTATAGTCTGAAGTCAGGGAGCCTGATTCCTCCAGCTCCTTTTTTCTTTCTCAAGATTGCTTTGGCTATTTGGGGTCTTTTGGGTTTCCATACAAATTGTGAAATTTTTTGTTCTAGTTCTGTGAAAAATGCCATTGGTAGTTTGATAGGGATTGCATCAAATCTGCAGATTTACAAGCAGCTCATGCAGCTCAGTATCAAAAAAAAAACCAAACAACCCAATTCAAAAATGGACAGAAGACCTAAAGAGACATTTCTCCAAAGAAGATATACAGATTGCCAAAAAACACATGAAAGAATGCTCAACATCATTAATCATTAGAGAAATGCAAATCAAATCTACAATGAGATATCATCTCACACTGGTCAGAATGGCCATCATCAAAAAATCTACAAACAATAAATGCTGGAGAGGGTGTAGAGAAAAGAGAACCCTCTTGCACTGTTGGTGGGAATGTAAATTGATACAGCCACTATGGAGAACAGTATGGAGATTCCTTAAAAAACTAAAAATAGAACTACCATACGACCCAGCAATCCCACTACTGGGCATATACCCTGCGAAAACCATAATTCAAAAAGAGTCATGTACCAAAATGTTCATTACAACTCTATGTACAATAGCCAGGACATGGAAGCAACCTAAGTGTCCATCAACAGATGAATGGATAAAGAAGATGTGGCACATATATACAATGGAACATTACTCAGCCATAAAAAGAAATGAAATTGAGTTATTTGTAGTAAGGTGGATGGACCTAGAGTCTGTCATACAGAGTGAAGTAAGTCAGAAAGAGCAAAACAAATACTGTATGCTAACACATATATATGGAATCTAAGGGGAAAAAAAAGGTCATGAAGAACCTAGTGGTAAGACGGGAATAAAGACACAGACCTACTAGAGAAGGGACTTGAGGATACGGGGAGGGGGAAGGGTAAGCTGGGACGAAGTGAGAGAGTGTCATGGACATATATACACTACCAAACTTAAAATAGATATCTAGTAGGAAGCAGCCACATAGCACAGGGAGATCATCTCAGTGCTTTGTGACCACCTAGAGGGGTGGGATAGGGAGGGGGTGGGAGGGAGGGAGACGCAAGAGGGAAGAGATATGGGGACATATGTATATGTATAACTGATTCACTTTGTTATAAAGCAGAAACTAACACACCATTGTAAAGGAATTATACTCTAATAAAGATGTTAAAAAATAAAATAAAATAAAATAAATAGACTACATATTATGAGCCCTCAAACAGTATCCCTTGAACAATATTTAGCTCAATATGTTGATTTCTCAGATTCTGCCTGCTCAAATAATGTGTTTGAAATTTAAGTAATTCAAAAGTCTTATGTAAAACTGTAACTTTATTCCTTTAAAACTGAAATTAAGCTAAATCTCAATTCCCATTTCGAATAATGATAGAAAGCTGAGCAACTGGAGTCAAATCAGTCTCTTTCCATTTATACACTTACAGTCTCAGAGGAATCACCTCTTCCCCTTTGCATTCTCTCTGAAATGAAGCTAAATTCACAGTGAGCAAAAGTTTTACATTTTCATAAAGTTCAATGTATCAAATTTTGCTTTTCTGTTTAGTGCTTCTGGTGTCATTTCTAAAAAACCTTTGCCTATCCCAAGGTCATGAAGATAATAACCAATTTTTATTTTAGCAAACAGTTTTTATGTTTAGATCTACGATTCATCTTGAATTAATTTTTTTGTGTGGTGTGAGGTATGAGCCAATGTTCAATTTTTTCCAATGCATTTATTCAGTTGTTTTGACACCATTTGTTATAAAGACTCTAAATTCCCTACTAAGTCACCTGAGCATCTTTGCCAAAAATCAATTGACTGTATATATGTGGGTCTATATCTAGATTCTCTATTCTGTTTTTTGTTGTTGTTGTTGTTGTTATATATGTCTCTTCATACACAAATATCACACTTTCTTAATTACAACAGCTTTGTGGTAAAATGTGAAATCAGGTAGTTTAAATATTCTAACTTTGTTCTTCTTTCCAAGATATCTCATGGGCTGTTTTATACATTTGTATTCTGATATACGTTTTCTAATCAATTCAATTTCTAAACTACTTAATTAAAAAAAGCATCTATTGGGAATTGTTAAATTCATAAATCAACCAGAGGAAATATCTACAATATTGACTCCTCCAATCCATCATCGTGACATATTTCACTGTTAATTTAGGGTTTCTTTAATTCCCCTAAGACATGTCCCATAGGTTTCAGTGTAGATGTCATGTAGTATTTATTTATAAATATTTCATATATATGTGTGTGTGTGTATACACACACACACACACACATAGTTAACCCTTGAACAACATGGGTTTGAACTGTGCATGTCCACTTATGCAGATTTTTTTCAATAGTAAATACTACTGTATTACATTGTCCATGGTTGGTTGAATCTGAGAATGAGAAGGAACTTTGCATACAGAAGGCCAACTATAGGTTATACATGGATTTTCAACTGTGTAGAGGGTCACCGCCTTGACCCCTGCATTGTTCAATGGTCAAATGTATATATATATTTTTTTCTAAAGCTTTTGAGAGAAATTTGTTGACATGATACCTCTTTACCACTGAATGCTTTATTCAGAGTACATTTCCTAAAGTAAAAATAACCAAAGTACTATTATCAAATATGAAATTAATACTGATATAATATTCAAATCTCGTTAAGCCCAATTGTGTCCTTCATAGTAAAATCAAATTCTGGATCAAGTGTTTTGTTCAGTTGTTACTTCTCTTTAGTCCTTTTAATCTAGAACAGAGCTGACTAATGTAACTTATGTGATGATAGAGATGCTGTATATCAGCATGGTACAATAAGGTAACCTCTATTCACATGTAACTATTGAACACTTGAAGTATGGGTAGTATCACTAAGAAATTGATTTTTAAAATTTTATTCAATTTTAATTAATTAATTTTTAATTTAAATAGCCATGCGTGACTGATGGCTTCTGTATTCAACAGTGAAAATTTGTAAAACAATTCTTCAGTCTTTTTTGTCTTTCATATTCTTGATATAGGACCAGTATTTCATAGAAGTTCCCTTAATTTGGGTTTGTCAGTGTTTCTTCATGACTAGATTTGGATTATGGAATTTGGGGCAGTAAAACTTCAGAAATGATGTTGTATTCTTCTCAGTACATCATATCAGGAGTCCAAAGATGTTGATTTGTTGCATTACTTATGATATTAGTTTTGATTACTTAGTTGACATGGATCCTTGCCAGGTTTCTCCACTATTAAGTAATAGATTTCCCTTTGTAATTAAAAAGTGTTTTGTGGGGAGATTTTACTCATCCAACTTTTACACATTATTTTAGCATTTATTAATGATTCTTAAATTAAATTCTTAATTTAATTCTTAAATTATTATTATTTTAATAATCAGTTATTACCATGATTTTGAAAATCCTCCTCCTAAAGTTTCTAATTACCCTCTGCTCAAGAATTAGTTCAATACAAGCTACTCTACCATCTTCAAAACCAGACCCCTGGATTATCATTTTAAACAAGAATTCTCTTGGTCTAGAATAATTCCTGGAGAAGGAGATCAATTTGAATAGGTTAAATGTGAGCATACATTACAATATATAAATGGAACATACAACAGAAGTCAAAGCTAAGTTGGTAGTACTGTTAAAATGAGAAAAATAATTTTATTTTACTATAATGTGTTTTTATCATTAATTATAATCATTCTGCATTGAATACTACCTGTGCACTTGCCAGTTGATATTTGTGTTTTACACATGACTCTCCTATTTAATCCTCATTATAACCCAATAAGGTAAGTGCTATTATAATCATTTGAAAAATGAGGAACCAGAGGCTTAGAGATTGGTAATGTCTTGGATTATACATCTAAGTAGTAGAATCAGTACTGTCTCTCTGACTGTGAATGTAAGCATGTGAATGTAATTCATAGTTGGTTTTATTGGGACTTTTCCACTTTGTTCTAAAAACTTAAGCCTGGAAGAACCAATGTTCCATTATGAAGGTATCCAGTTAGTTGGTTCCAGGTCACCAAGCAAGCATCTGTGTTGTCATTCAATCAGTGTGGACAGCATATTCAAAAATAGAATTTAAGAGCTATTGTTATAATAAAAAGAAGCCATAGGGAGAGATATATCTGAAGGAAACAACTAGAAAAGAGAAATATTTACGTTTTGCATAAAAATTCAATTCTTTCAAGCAGATTCTTTTCTTTTTGTTTCGTTTTGTTTTTTGTTTTTGTTTTTAACATATTTCTTAGAGTATAATTGCTTTACAATGGTGTGTTAGTTTCTCTTTAAAACAAAGTGAATTAGCTATACATATACATATATCCCCATATCTCCTCCCTCTTGTGTCTCCCTCCCATCCTGCCTATCCCACTCCTCTAGGTGGTCACAAAGCACTGAGCTGATCTCCCTGTGAGATGCAGCTGCTTCCCACTAGCTATCTATTTATCTATTTTACATTTGGTAGTATATATATGTCCATGCCACTCTCTCACTTCCTCCCAGCTTACCCTTCCCCTTCCCCTTTTCCTCAAGTCCATTCTCTACATCTGCATCTTTATTTCTGTCCAAGCAGATCCTTTTCTTGAAGGATGAAGTTTGCAAAGCATAATGAGATCCCTGGTTTCTCCATTGGGCCAGGTCAGGCACATCAAGAGGAACAAGATTACTTTCTGCTCATGTCACTCCTAAGATATTTGCATTGTCCAAGGCATTGATGTTGGCCGCACTACTAAGATAACTGAAGAGAGTGGGAAAATATATTTACCAGAAATTTCCAAAGGACTAAGACAATTCCTAATTTTATTCAAGAACAAATTATATATCTGTATGGTTGTAAATATTATAAATTATAGATCTTACCACTGAGAGGATTTCAGTCAAATGGAAAAGATATAGAAGTATGAAATGCTCACTGATATTAAAGAACCTAGGTTAACAAGGTAAAATTTATCACACAGCAGTATACAGTAAGACAGATATATTATGTAAGCAGGGAAAGCTAGAAATGAAGAGGAGGCAGGTGCAATGCAGTCTATGGTGGTCTGGGAAGCTTTGCAATAGAAATGGCATGATGGTGTTGAAGAGTTTATCATTTGTAGTTGTCATTATGCCTAAAGCATTGATAAGATGAGGTGAGCTCCAGAAAGGTGAGATGCTGTGCATCACTTTATATTCTATCCAAGAAAGCAAACAATGAATTGCAAGAAAATATGAGAGTTGTTTTTAGAGAGACAACCTTGAAATGTTTTATTTTATATAAAAGGAGAATCATCCATATGGTTATATCTTTTTAGTGACAATTGACTTGTGACACACCTCACATTTCCTCCATGTGTCTCAACATTACAGTCAAGGAAAGGTGGCCTAATGACCACCTAGCAATTCTTCCAATTTGAGCATTTCCTAAGTCCTTGATTAGATGACTGACTATATGAACATGCCACAAGAAGTAGTTGACTACATGCCATGGGACATCACTCTTGCCTTTTCAGAATTAAATATTTTATCTCATAAAGCCATTTGGCAATAGAAGGGTTATCTGTTAGCAAAATTAAAAATGGAAATCAGCATCAAGAGAGGCAACAAAAATGTTGTGTCAGAGTCCTGGAAGTCACCCTAGGTGGATAGGACATATAGAGCTAGAATCATAGCTCAGTGGAAAGAGGGACACTAGGCAGAATTCAGTCTCTTTGTCCAACGGGGTAAAACTCAAAAGAGTAATACAATAAGCTTTTAGACAAAGGGCTCAGCTATGGTGTTACCCAGGAACAGTATGATGGTGATGGTGAGAGATACAAGGGTTATAGTTGGTGAGAGAAGAATCATGATGTATATAATCGCAGAAAGGTTATTTTTTGCCCAAACTCCTAGCACAGAGTTCTGTGAACATGAATGTTGTTAAAATCCTGATGACACAGGTAACCATTACATTAAGAAAACAGAATTTATCAAGTATAATCAAAAGTCCACTTATCGGGCTTCCCTGGTGGCGCAGTGGTTGAGAATCTGCCTGCTAATGCAGGGGACACGGGTTCGAGCCCTGGTCTGGGAAGATCCCACATGCCGCAGAGCAACTAGGCCCGTGAGCCACAACTACTGAGCCTGCACATCTGGAGCCTGTGCTCCGCAACAAGAGAGGCCGCGATAATGAGAGGCCCGCGCACCACGATGAAGAGTGGCCCCCACTTGCCACAGCTAGAGAAGGCCCTCGCACAGAAACGAAGACCCAACACAGCCAAAAATAAATAAATAATTAATTTAAAATGAACATCTGCTTATAAATAAATAAATAAATAAATAAATATGGGGAGGAATAATATTTAAAAAAAAAAAAAGTCCACTTATCAATGCCATTTTTCACAGAATTAGAACAAAAAAATGTTTAATTTTTGGAAGCACAAAAGACCCCAAATAGCCAAAACAATCTTGAGAAAGAAGAACGGAGCTGGAGGAATCATGCTCCCTGACTTCACACTATACTACAAAGCTACAGTTATCAAAACAGCATGGTACTGGCACAAAAACAGACACATAGGTCAATGGAACAGGATAGAAAGCCCAGAAATAAATGCATCCACTTACGATCAATTAATCTATGACAAAGGAGGAAAGAATATACAGTGGAGAAAAGGCAAACTCTTTAATAAGTAGTGCTGGGAAAACTGCACAGCTTCATGTAAAAGAATGAAATTAGAACAGTCTCTAACACCATACACAAAAATAAACCCAAAATGGATTAAAGAACTAAATGTAAGACTGGATACTATAAAACTCTTAGAGGAAAACATAGGCAGAGCACTCTTTAATATAAAACATAGCTATATTTTTTGAATAATTCTCCTAGAGTAACAGAAACAAAAGCAAAAATAAACAAATGGAGCCCAATTAAACTTAAAAGTTTTGCACAGCAAAAGAGGCAACAGAATGAAAACATTTTAAAAAATGAAAAAACAACCTATTGAATGAGAGAAAATATTTGCAAACATGTGACTGAAAAGAGATTATTTCCAACTATACAAGCAGCTTATACAGCTTAATATCTGAAAAAACAAACAACCTAATCAAAAAATGATCATAAGACCTAAATAGACATTTCTGCAAAGAAGACATGCAGATGGCCAACAGGCACATGAAAAAATTCTCAACATTGCTAATTGTTAGAGAAATGTAAATCAAAGCCACAATGAGCTATAGCCTCACACCAGTCAGAAAGGCCATCATTAAAAATAAATTCTGGAGAGGGTTTGAAGAAAAGGGAATCCTCCTACACTGCTGGTGGGAATGTAGACTGGTACATCCAAGATGGAGAACAATATGGAAGTTCCTTAAAAAAATAAAAATACCATATGATCCAGCAATTCCAATCCTGGGCATATATCTGTAGAAAACCATAATTTGAAAAGATACATGTGGGGGACCTTCAAGATGGTGGAGTAAGACGTGGAGATCACCTTCCTCCCCACAAATATATCACAAATACATCTACATGTGGAACAACTCCTACAGAACACCTAATGAACACTGGCAGAAGACCTCAGACTTCCCAAAAGGCAAGAAAACCCCCACGTACCTGGATAAGGCAAAAGAAAAAAGAAAACACAAAGACAAAAGAATAGGGATGGGACAGGCACCTCTGGGAGGGAGCTGTGGAGGAGGAAAAGTTTCCACACACTAGGAAACACCTTCACTGGTGGAGACAGGGGCTGGGCAGGGGGGAAGCTTCAGAGGCATGGAGGAGAGCACAGCAACAGGGGTGCAGAGGGCAAAGCGGAGAGATTTCCACACAGAAGATGGGTGCCGACTGGCACTCACCAGCCTGAGAGGCTTGTCTGCTCACCTGTCAGGGAGGATGTGGGCTGGGAGCTGAGGCTCAGGATTTGGAGGTCAGATCTCAGGGAGAGGACTGAGATTGGCTGTGTGAACACAGACTAAAGGGGGCTAGTGCACCACAGCTAGCTGAGAAGAAGTCCGGGAAAAACTCTGGACCTGCCCAGGAGGCAAGAGACCATTGTTTCAGAATGTGCAAGGAGAGGGGATTCCTTCCCTGTCTGCCAGCCAAAGTCAGAACACCACCTAAATGAGCTCCAGAGATGCGTGTGAGCTGAGGCTGTCAGCTCGGACTCCAGAGACGGACATGAAACACTAATGCTGCTGCTACAGCCACCAAGAATCCTGTGTGCAAGCACAGGTCACTATCCACAAGACCCCAATCCCACCCCAGGAGCCTGTGCAGCCAGTCCCTTCCAGGATCCCATGATTCAGGGACAACTTCCCCGGGAGAGCACATGGCGTGCTTAAGGCTGTTGCAACATCACTCCAGCTTCTGTCACCACAGTCTCGCCCTGCATTCCAATTATCACTACCATAACCCTTCCTCCACACAGCCTGAGTGAGCCAGAGCTCCCTAATCAGCTGCTGCTTTAACCGCATCCTGTCTGGGCAGGAACAGAAGCCTGAGGGCAACCTACACACAGAGGTGGGGCCAAAACCACAACTGAACCCCTGGAGTTGTGTGAACAAAGAAGAGAAAGGGAAATTTATCCATGCAGCCTCAGGAGCAGCGGATTAAATACCCACAATCAACTTGAGGTACTCTGCAACTGTGGAATATGTGAATAGACAACAAATCAAGCCAAATTTGAGGCAGTGGACTTTGGGAGCAACTGTAGACTTGGGGTTTGCTTTCTGAGACTGACTTGTTTCTGATTTTTATGTTTATCCTAGGGTAGATTTTTAGCACTTGTTACCATTGGTGGATTTGTTCAATGGTTTCATTGCTCTTTTTTTTTATTTTTTAATTTTAATATTTTTTTTAATTTTAAAAATTTTAATTATTTTATTTATTTATTTTTCTTTCTTTTTTTCCTCTCTTTTCTTCTGAGCAGTGTGGCTGACAGGGTCTTGGTGCTCTGGCCTGGTGTAAGCCCTGAGTCTCTGAGGTGGGAGAGCCAAGTTCAGGACATTGGACCATGAGAGAACTCCTGGCCCCACATTATATCAGTGGGCAAGAGTTCTCCCAGAGACCTCCATCTCAACACTAAGACCCAGTCCACCCAATGGCCAGCAAGCTTGAGTGCTGGATGCCCCATGCCAAACAACTAGCAAGACAGGAACAAAACCCCACCCATTAGGAGAGAGGCTGCCTAAAGTAATACTAAGTTCACAGACACCTCAAAACGCACCATCAGACACAGCCCTGCCCACCAGAAAGGCAAGATCCAGACCCACACAAAAGAACACAGGCACAAGTCCCCTCCACCAGAAAGTCTACACAAGCCACTAATCCAAACTTACCTACTGGGGGCAGACACCAAAAACAATGGGAATTGCAAACCTGTGGCCTGCGAAAAGAAGACCCCAAACACAGTAAGTTAAGCAAAATGCGAAGACAGAGAAATATGTAGCAGATGAAAGAGCAAGGTAAAAACCCACCAGACCAAACAAATGAAGAGGAGATAGGCAGTCTACCTGAAAAAGGATTCAGAGTAATAATAGAAAAGATGATCCAACATCTTGGAAACAGAATGGAGAAAATACAAGAAACGTTAAACAAGGACCTAGAAGAACTAAAGAGAAACAAACAAGGATGAAAAACACAATAAATGAAATTAAAAATTCTCTACAAGGAATCAATAGCAGAATAACTGAGGCAGAAGAACGGAAAAGTGGCCTGGAAGATAAAATAGTGGAAATAACTAACATAAAACAGAATAAACAAAAAAGAATGAGGGCTTCCCTGGTGGCGCAGTGGTTGAGAATCCGCCTGCCAATGCAGGGGACATGGGTTCGAGCCCTGGTCTGGGAGGATCCCACATGCCGCGGAGCAACTAGGCCCGTGAGCCACAATTACTGAGCCTGCGCGTCTGGAGCCTGTGCTCCGCAACAAGAGAGGCCACGATAGTGAGAGGCCCGCGCACCGCGATGAAGAGTGGCCCCCGCTTGCCACAACTAGAGAAAGCCCTCACACAGAAACGAAGACCCAACACAGCCATAAATAAATAAATAAATATTAAAAAAAAAGAATGAAGCCCGTAAGATGGCGGCGGCTGGAGCAGGCCGTCTGAGGCGGGCGACTTCGGCACTGCTGCTCCGGGCCCCGCGTCTGCCGGTCCGGGAGCTGTCAGCTCCGGCTCGGCTCTATCACAAGAAGGTTGTTGATCATTATGAAAATCCCCGAAACGTGGGGTCCCTTGATAAGACATCTAAAAATGTTGGAACCGGACTGGTGGGAGCTCCGGCGTGTGGTGATGTCATGAAATTACAGATTCACGTGGATGAAAAGGGGAAGATCGTGGACGCCAGGTTTAAAACATTTGGCTGTGGTTCTGCGATTGCCTCCAGCTCGCTAGCCACCGAATGGGTAAAGGGGAAGACGGTGGAGGAAGCCTTGACCATCAAAAACACGGACATTGCCAAGGAGCTTTGCCTCCCGCCTGTGAAACTGCACTGCTCCATGCTGGCCGAAGATGCCATCAGGGCCGCCCTGGCTGATTACAAACTGAAACAAGAACCCAAGAAAGGAGAGGTGGAAAAGAAATGAGCTCCCGGCGAAGCTTCCCGCAGGTCACGTGGGCTGCTTGCCCCTCCGCCGTGCAGTCATGTAGGTGTTCAGAAGCCCTCTCACTACGATATAAAGCACTATGAGATCCGCACAACATTTGCTGTTCACGTTGTGACTCTAATGCAAGCAAAATACACAGTCTAGTTGTTCTGAATCCTGTGGTTTCCTGCAGCTCACTTTCATCGCCTTAACCTAGTGTATGTCTATTTCGAATTATGCATATGGCCCCCAAACTGAAATCAGTAGGTTTGGGTAGTCGTGAAGTGCACAAATATCTAATTTTACCTGAATCTATTTTGGGGAAGATTACCAGTAGAATGCCTTGGTAAGATTATTTGGTAGGACCAAATATTGTACATAAAACAGATTTGCATATATATAATAAATAAAGGACTATAAGGCAAAAAAAAAAAAAAAAAAAAAGAATGAAAAGAATTGAGGACAGTCTCAGAGACCTCTGGGACAACATTAAAAGCACCAACATTCGAATTATAGGGGTCCCAGAAGAAGAAGGGAAAAAGGAAGTGACTCAGAAAATATTGGAAGAGATTATAGTTGAAAACTTCCCTAACATGGGAAAGGAAATAGTCAATCAAGTCCAGGAAGTACAGAGAGTCCCATACAGGATAAATCCAAGGAGAAACATGCCAAGACACATATTAATCACACTATCAAAAATTAAATACAAAGAAAAAATATTAAAAGCAGCAAGGGAAAAACAACAAATAAAATACAAGGGAATCCCCATACAGTTAACAGCTGATATTTCAGCAGAAACACTGCAAGCCAGAAGGGAGTGGTAAGATATATTTAAAGTGATGAAAGGTAAAAACCTACAACCAAGATTACTCTACCCCACAAGGACCTCATTCAGATTTGACAGAAAAATTAAAACCTTTACAGACAAGCAAAAGTCAAGAAAATTCAGCACCATCAAACCAGCTTTAAAACAAATGCAAAAGGAACGTATCCAGGCAGGAAACACAGAGAAGGAAAAGACCTACAATAACAAACCCAAAACAAGAAAATAGTAATAGGAACATACATATCAATAACTACCTTAAATGAAAACGGATTAAATGTTCCAACCAAAATACATAGACTGGCTAAATGGAAACAAAAAGAAGACCCATATATATGCTGTCTACAAGAGACCCACATCAGACCTAAGGACACATACAGACTGAAGGTGAGGGGATGGAAAAAGATATTCTATGCAAATGGAAATCAAAAGAAAGCTGGGATAGCACTTCTCATATCAGACAAAATAGACTTTAAAATAAAGACTACTACAATTGACAAACAAGGACACTACATAATGATCAAGGGATCAATCCAAGAAGAAGATATAACAATTGCAAATATTTATGCATCCAACATAAGAGCACTTAAATACATATGGCAAATGTTAACAGCCGTAAATGGGGAAATAGTAACACAATAATATTAGGGGACTTTAACACCCTGCTTTCACCAATGGCCAAATCATCCAAAATGAAAATAAATAAGGAAACACAAGCTTTAAATGACACATTAGACAAGATGGACTTAACTGATATTTATAGGACGTTCCATGTGAAAACAACAGAAAACACTTTCTTCTCAAGTGCTCATGGAACATTCTCTAGGATAGATCATATCTTGGGTCACAAATCAAACCTTGGTAAATTTAAGAAAATTGAAATTGTATCAAGTATCATTTCTGACCAACGTTATGAGGCTAGATATCAATTATAGGAAAAATACTGTAAAAAATAGAAACACATGGAGGCTAAACAAAACACTACAAAACAACCAAGAGATCACTGAAGAAATCAAAGAGGAAGTCAAAAAATACCTAGAAACAAATGACAATGAAAACACGATGACCCAAAACCTATGGGATGCAGCAAAAGCAGTTATAAGAGGGAAGTTTATAGCAGTAAAATCCTACCTCAAGAAACAAGAAAAATCTCAAATAAACAACCTAAACTTACACTGAAAGCAATTAGAGAAAGAAAAAACCCAAACAAAACAAAACCCACAGTTAGGAGAAGGAAAGAAAACATAAAGATCAGATCAGAAATAAATGAAAAACAAATGAAGGAAACAATAGCAAATATCTATAAAACTAAAAGCTGGTTCTTTGAGAAGATAAACAAAATTGATAAACCACTAGGCAGACCCATCAAGGAGAAAAAGGGAGAAGACTGAAATCAACAGAATTAGAAATGAGAAAGGAGAAGTAACAACTGACATTGCAGAAGTACAAAGAAACATGCAAGATTACTACAAGCAACCATATGCCAAAAAAATGGACAACCTGGAAGAAATGGACAGATTCTTAGAAAAGCACAACCTTCCGAGACTGAACCAGGAAGAAATAGAAAATACAAACAGGCCAATTGCAAGCACTGAAATTGAAACTGTGATTAAAAATCTTCCAACAGACAAAAGTCCAGGACCAGATGGCTTCACAGGCGAATTCTATCAAACATTTATAGAAGAGTTAATGCTTATCCTTCTCAAACTCTTCCAAAACATTGCAGAAGGAGGAACACTCCTAAACTCATTCTACGAGGCCACCTTCATCCTGATACCAAAACCACACAAACATATCACAAGAAAAGAAAAGTACAGACCAATATCACTGATGAACATAAATGCAAAAATCCTCAACAAAATACTAGGAAAGGGAATCCAACAGCACATTAAAAGGATCATACACCATGATCAAATGGGGTTTATCCCAGAAATGCAAGGATTATTCAATATACACAAATCAATCAATGTGATACACCTTACTAACAAACTGAAGGATAAAAACCATACGATAATCTTAATAGATGCAGAAAAAGCTTTTGACAAATTCAACACCCATTTATGATAAAAACCCTCCAAAAAGTAGGCATAGAGGGAATCTACCTCAACATAATAAAGGCCATATATGTCAAACCCACAGCCAACATCGTTCTCAATGGTGAAAAACGGATACATTTCCTCTAAAATCAGGAACCAGACAAAGATGCCTACTTTCACCAATATTATTCAACATAGTTTTGGAAGTTTTAGCCACAGTAATCAAAGAAGAAAAAGAAATAAAAGGAATCCAAATTGGAAAAGAAGATGTAAAGCTGTCACTGTTTGCTTATGCCATGATAGTATACATAGAGAATCCTAAAGATGCTACCAGAAAACTACTAGAGCTAATAAATGAATTTGGTAAAGTAGCAGGATACAAAATTAATGCACAGAAATCTCTTGCATTCCTATACACGGTAGATGAAAAATCTGAAACAGATATTAAGGAAACACTCCTATTTAGCACTGCAACAAAAAGAATAAAATACCTAGGGAAAAACTTACCTAAGGAGACAAAAAACCTGTATGCAGGAAACTATAAGACACTGATGAAAGAAATTAAAAATGATACAAACAGATGGAGAAATATACCATGTTCTTGTATTGGAAGAATCAACTTTATGAAAATGACTATACTATCCAAAGCAATCTACACATTCAATGCAATCCCTATCAAACTACCAATTGCATTGTTCACAGAACTAGAACAAAAAATTGCACAATTTGCATGGAAACAAAAAAGACCCCAAATAGCCAAACAATCTTGAGAAAGAAAAAAGGAGCTGGAGGAATCAGGCTCCCTGACTTCAGACTATACTACAAATCTACAGTAATCAAGACAGTATGGTACTTGCACAAAATCAGAAATATAGATCAGGGGAACAAGAGAGAAAGCCCAGAGATAAACCCACACACATATGGTCACCTTATCTTTAAAGGAGGCAAAAAATATACAATGGAAGAAAGACAGCCTCCTCAATAAGTGGTGCTGGGACAACTGGACAGCTACATGTAAAGGAATTAAATTAGAACATTCCCTAACACAATACACAAAAATAAACTTAAAATGGATTAAAGACCTAAATGTAAGGCCAGACACTATAAAACTCTTAGAGGAAAATATACACAGAACACTCTGTCACATAAATCACAGCAAGATCCTTTTGGACCCACTTCCTAAGGAAATGGAAACAAAAACAAAAACAAAAAAACAAATGCGACCTAATGAAACTTAAAAGCTCTTGCACAACAAAGGAAACCATAAACAAGATGAAAAGACAACCCTTAGAGTGGGATAAAATAGTTTCAAATGAATCAACTGACAAAGGATTAATCTCCAAAATTAAAAGCAGCTCGTGCAGCTCAATATCAAAGAAACAAACAACCCAGTCCAAAAATGGGCAGAGACCTAAATAAACATTTCTCCAAAGATGATATACAGATTGCCAACAAACACATGAATGGATGCTCAACATCACTAATCATTAGAGAAATGCAAATCAAAACTACAGTGAGGTCTCACCTCACCAGTCAGAATGTCCATCGTCAAAAACTCTACAAACAATAAATGCTGGGGAGGGTGTGGTAAAAAGAGAACACTCTTGCACTGTGGGTGGGAATGTAAATTGATGCAGCCACTATGGAGAACAGCATAGAGGCTCATTGAAAAACTAAAAATAGAATTACCATACAACCGAGCAATCCCACTACTGGGCATATACCCTGAGAATGCCATAATTCAAAAAGAGTCATGTAGCACTATGTTCATTGTAGCTCTATTTACAATAGCCAGGACCTGGAAGCAACCAAAGTGTCCATCGACAGATGAATGGATAAAGAAGATTTGGTACATATATACAATGGAATATTACTCTACTATAAAAGGAAACGAAATTGAGTTATTTTTAGTTAGGTGGATGGACCCATAGTCTGTCATATAGAGTGAAGTAAGTCAGAAAAGGAAAAACAATTACCGTATGCTAACATATATATATATATATATATATATATATATATATATATATATATATATATATATATATGCAATATAAGGAAAAACATGGTTCTGTTGAACCTAGGGGCAGGACAGGAATAAAGACACAGATGTAGAGAATGGACTTGAGGACACAGGGCGGGGGAAGGGTAAGCTGGGACGAAGTGAGAGAGTAACATTGACATATATATACTACCAAATGTAAAATAGATAGCTAATGGGAAGCAGCTGCATCTCACAGGGAGATCAGCTGGGTGCTTTTTGACCACCTAGAGGGGTGGGAAAGGGAGGGTGGGAGGGAGATGCAAGAGGGAGGGAATATAGGGATATATGTATACATCTAGCTGATTCACATTGTTATACAGCAGAAGCTAACACAACATTTTAAAGCAATTATACTCCAATAAATATGTTAAAAAAAATCTTTTGGGTACCTTCAAAAATAAAATAAAATAAAGACTTGTATGTGAGACCTGAAAAAAACGAAGATCAGATACATACACCCCAATGTTCATAGCCTCACTCTTTACAATAGCCATGACATAGAAACAACCTAAATGTCCATCCACAGAGGAATGGACAAAAAAGGTGTGGCATATATTTACAACAGAATATTATGCAACCATAAAAAAGAATGAAATAATGCCATTTGCAGCAACATGGATGGACCTAGAGATCATCATATTAAGTGAAGTCAGAGAAAGTCAAATACCATATGATATAACTTATATGTAGAATCTTTAAAAATGATACAAATGAATTTATTTATAAAGCAGAAACAGACTCACAGACATTGAAAATCAATTTACAGCTACCAAAGGGGAAAGGGGGTTGGGAGGGATAAATTGGAAATTTGGGATTAACATATACACACTGCTTCATATAAAATAGATAAACAACAAGGACCTACTGTATAGCACAGAGAACTATATTCAATATCTTGTAAGGAAAAAATATGTATATACATTATATATACATATATATGTTTGTGTGTATATATATATTTATATATAACTGAATCACTTTTCTGTGCACCTGAAACTAACACAACATTGTAAATCATCTATATTTCAACAACAGAAAAGTCCACTTAACTTTTTTTTCTTCATCATGCTCACCCTGAGCAGGATTTTTACTGGTCACACTTATGTTATGCAAGTTTTTTACTAGTCCCTTCTAGCAACACAAGCCTCAATATCGTAATTAAAATACCCAGTCCCACAAAACTCCAAATCAGCTTTAAAATAAAAACTTCTCCCTTATTTCAGACAAAAAGCCTGCAGGTAGAGAAGCAGGTATGGTCAGTGCCTTAACATTTCCAAGAAGTCACCTTAAATTCCTTTCTACTTGACTCAGGATAAGGTACAGACACACCAATAGAACTCTCAAAAAATTTACCCTTAAATGGTCAACACTTTTATAATCTTGTGGGAGGGAGGGTTAAGAATTGTGCAATTAAGTGGTTTTTATTTGACAGTTTATTTGACAATCCTTCATCCCTCTCTAACACCTAACTAATGTGTATTGAACACTTGTGTTAAGCATGCACTGTGTTAGAACAAACAAAGTATCAAGAGACACAAGTCACAGTTCTTATTCCCTTTGGAATGAGTGTCATAAAATTGGCACAGAAAAGTCACAAGAGGAAGAGATCATTGGTAGCTGGAATAGTCAGGGTAGATTTCATAGAGGGCATGATATTATGCTATGACTTAAAGGTGAGATTGATTTCTAAAAGGTAGAAATGAAAGAAAAATAGCTTCATAACTACTGAACAAAATATAACTGTGATCAGAAGGTCAAAGTGTAAAAAAGCCAGTTGTTCTATATGGTATATCTTTATTTTAGTACATTTTACTATATGCTTATCTTATATCCCAGTCTGTAAGTTGTAGGAAGATAACAACTGTAGTGGACATTTGCCCTATGTGGCTACCCAGTATATGAATTCACTCCCTTGAGAAGAACAAATGTCTTCCTTTGCTCCTGGCAGCTAGACTACAGGCGCTTCATTGAAACACAATTGATTGACTATTTTCCCTGGGACTTTAACTGGGAACAAATAAAGCAAAAACACATGCAGCAATTTGGAAAACATTCTAACAACACTGACAGCATGCATCTCCTGGCAACAGTGTCAGTGGCAACTTCTAATGCTCAGGCTTGGTGATAGAGGTCAAATTCTTTTTTTTGTTTGTTCTTTTTTTTTTTTTTTTGTCATCTTCTTGGATCTTATTCTGGCAGACCTGCTTACTTTAGCTTCTGTCCATTTTTTGAAGTTTATTATTAAGCCTTCCCAATTATTCTTGGAATTATCCAATATCCTTCCAATAAAATTACTTTTCCACTTAATTTACCCAGCTTTGTATTTGTTGTTTGCAACCAAGGACCTTGACTAATAAATGTGTCTCTATTTCTCATTTTTTCTTGTTGACAAAAGAAGCACTCAATTGTTGAACTGAATTGAATAGAAAAGCCTGTTGCCAAATTCTGAAAGACTTTTTTAAACAATTTTTATTGGCGTATAGTTGATTCAAAATGTGTTAGTCTCAGGTGTACAACAAAGTGAATCAGTTATACATATACATATATCCACTCTTTTTTTAGATTTCTTTCCCATATAGGCCATTACAGAGTACTGAGTAGAGTTCCCTGTGCTATACAGTAGGTCCTTATTAATTATCTATTTTATATATAGTAGTGTGTATATATCAATCCCAATCTCCCAATTTATTCCTCCTCCCCCTTACCCCCTGGTAACCATAAGTTTGTTTTCTACATCTATAACTCAATTTCTGTTTTTTAGGTAAGTTCATTTGTACTATCTTTTAGATTCCACTTAAAAGCTATAGCGTATGATTTTATGTTTGTCTGACTTACTTCACTCAGTGTGATAATCTTTAGGTCCATCTATGTTGCTACAAATGGCATTATTTCATTCTTTTTATGGATGAGTAATATTCCATTGTATATATGGACCACATCTTTATCCATTCCTCTGTGGATGGACATTTAGTTTGCTTCCATGTCCTGGCTATTGTAAACAGTGCTGCAATGAATACTGGGGTGCATGTATCTTTTTAAATTATGGTTTTCTCCAGATATATGCCCAGGAGTGGGATTGCTGGATCATATGGTAGCTCTATTTTTAGTTTTTTAAGGAACCCCCATACTATGTTCTCCATAGTGGCTATGTCAACTTACATTCCCACCAGTAGTGTAGGAGGGCTCCCTTTTCTCCACACCCTCTCCAGCATTTATTGTTTGTAGGCTTTTTGATGATGGCCATTCTGACCAGTGTGAGGTGATACCTAATTTTAGGGGTTTTCTTTAAACTTTTTATTTTATATTGGAGTATAGTTGATTAACAATATTGTGACAGTTTCAGGTGTACAACAAGGACCTCACTGTAGTTTTGATTTGCATTTCTCTGGTAATTAGTGATGTTGAGCATCTTTTCATGTGCTTTTTAGCCATCTGTATGTCTTCTTTGGAGAAATGTCTATTTAGGTCTTCCACCCCTTATTTGATTGGGTTGCTTGTTTTTAGATATTGAGCTACATGAGCTGTTTTTATATTTTGGAGATAAATCCCTTGACAGTTCCTTCATTTGCAAATATTTTCTCTCGTTCTGAGGGTTTTCTTTCCTTTTTGTTTATGGTTTCCTTTGCAGTGCAAACGCTTTTAAGTTTAATTAGGTCCTATTTGTTTTTATTTTCATTACTTTAGGAGGTGGATCAGAAAAGATCTTGCTGCTATTTATGTCTAAGAGTGTTTTGCCTGTGTTTTCCACTGAGAGTTTTATAGTATCCAGCTTACATTTAGGTCTCTAATCAATTTTGAGTTTATTTTTGTGTATGGTGTTAGGGTGTGTTCTAATTTCATTCTTTTACATGTAGCTGTCCAGTTTTCCCAGCATGACCTATTGAAAAGACTGTCTTTTCTCCATCGTATACTCATGCCTCTTTTGTCAGAGATTAGGTGACCATGGGTGCCTGGGTTTATCTCTGAGCTTTCTATCCTGTTCCATTGATCTATATTTCTGGTTTTGTGCCAGTACCATACTGTCTTGATTGCTGTACCTTTGTAGTATAGTCTGAAGTCAGGGAGCCTGATTCCTCCAGCTCAGTTTTTCTTTCTAAAGATTGCTTTGGCTATTTGTGGTCTTTTGTGTTTCCATACAAATTATAAAATTTTTGTCTAACTCTGTGAAAAATGCCATTGATAATTTGATAGGGATTGCATTGAATCTGTGGATTGCTTTGGGTAGTATAGCTATTTTAACAATATTGATTCTTCCAATCCAAGAACATGGTATATCTCTCCAACTGTTTGTGTGATCTTTGATTTCTTTCATCAATATCTTATAGTTTTCTGAGTACATGTCTTTTGCCTCCTTAGGTAGGTTTATCCCAAGGTATTTTATTCTTTTTGTTGCAATGGTGAATGGGAGTGTTTCCTTAATTTCTCTTTCTGATCTTTCATTGTTAGTGTATAGGAATGCAAGAGATTTCCATGTATTAATTTCGTATCCTGCTACTTTAACAAATTCATTGATTAGCTCTAGTAGTTTTCTGGTAACATCTTTAGGATTTTCTGTGTATAGTATCATGTCATCTGCAAATGGTGACAGTTTTACTTCTTCTTTTCCAATTCGTATTCATTTTATTTCTTTTTCTTCTCTAACTGCTGTGGCTAGGACTACCAAAACTACGTTTAATCATAGTAGTGAGAGTGGACACCCTTGTATTCTTCCTGACCTTAGAGGAAATGCTATCAGTTTTTCACCATTGAGAATGACGTTTGCTGTGGTTTTGTCATATATGGCCTTTATTATGTTGAGATAGGTTCCCTTTATGCCTACTTTCTGGAGAGTTTTTATCACAAGTTGGTGTTGAATTTTGTCAAAAGCTTTTTCTGCATCTATTGCGATGATCATATGACTTTTATTTTGCAATTTGCTGATGTTGTGCATCACACTGATTGATTTGTGTATATTGAAAAATCCTTGCATCCCTGAGATAAATCCCACTTGATCATGGTGTATGATCCTTTTAAAGTATTGTTGGATTTGGCTTGCTAGTATTTTGTTGAGGATTTTTGCGTCTATGTTCATCCGTGTTATTGGCCTGTAATTTTCGTTTTTTGTGTGATATATTTGTCTGGCATCAGTATCAGGCTGATGGTGGCCTCATACACTGAGCTTCGGTGTATTCCTTCCTCTGCAATTTTTTGGACGAGTTTCAGAAGGGTAGGTGTTAACTTTTCGAAATGTTTGATAGAATTCGCCTGTGAAGCCATCCGGTCCTGGACTTTTGTTTGTTGGAAGATTTTTAATCACAGTTTCAATTTCAGTACTTGTGATTGGTCTGTTCATATCTTCTATTTCTTCCTGGTTCAGTCTGGGAAGGTTGTGCCTTTCTAAGAATGTATCCATTTCTTCCAGTTTGTCCCTTTTTTGGCATATCATTCCTTGCAGTAGTCTCTTATGATCCTTTGCATTTCTGTGGTGTTCATTGTGACTTCTTTTTCATTTCTAATTTTATTGGTTTGAGTATTCTCCCTTTTTTCTTGGTGAGTGTGACTAACGGTTTATCAATTTTGTTTATCTTCTCAAAGAACCAAACATTAGCTTCCTTGATCTTTGCTATTGTTTTCTTTGTCTCTATTTCATTTAGTTCTGCTCTGAACTTTATGATTTCTATCATTCTATTAACTTGGTGTTTTGTTTGTTCTTCTTTCTCTCGTTGCTTTAGGTGTAAGTTTAGGTTTTTTATTTGAGATTTTTCTTGTTTCTTAAGGTAAGATTATAGTGTTGTAAACATCCCTCTTAGAACTGCTTTTGCTGAATCCAATAGGTTTTGGATCATTGTGTTTTCATTGCCATTTGTCTCTAGGTATTTTTTATTTCCTCTTTGATTTCTTCAGTGATCCATTGGTTATTTAGTAACATATTGTTTAGCCTCCATGTGTTTGTGTTTTTTACCTTTTTTTTTTTCTCCTGTAATTGATTTCTAATCTCATAGTATTGTGGCCAGAAGGATGCTTGATATGATTTCAATTTCCTTAAATTTACCAAGGCTTGATTCATTACCCAAGATTTGATCTATCCTGGAGAATCTTCCATGAGCACTTGAGAAGAAATTGTATTCTGCTGCTTTCAGATGGAATATTCTATAAATATCAATTAAATCTATCTGGTCTAATGTGTCATTTAAGGCTTGGGTTTCCTCATTAATTTTCTGTCTGGGTGATCTGTCCATTGGTATAAGTGGGTTGTTAAAGTACCCCACTATTATTGTGTCGATTTCTCCTTTTATGGCTGTTAGCATTTGCTGTATATATTGAGGTGCTCCTCTTTTGGGTGTATATATATTTACAATTGTTATATCTTCTTCTTGGATTGATCCCTTGATCATTATGTAGTGTCTTTCTTTGTCTCATGTAATAGTCTTTATTTTAAAGTCTATTTTGTCTGATATGAGAATTGCTACTCCAGCTTTCTTTTGATTTCCATTTACATGGAATATCATTTTCCAGCCCCTCACTTTCAGTCTGTATGTGTCCCTAGGACTGAAGTTGTTCTCTTGTAGACAGCATATTTATTGGTCTTGTTTTCATATCCATTCAGCCAGTCTATGTCTTTTGGCTGAAGCATTAAACCACTTAATTTTAAGGTAATTATCAATGTGTATGTTCCTTTTGCCATTTTCTTATTTGTTTGGGGCTGTTTTTGTAGCTGTTTTTTCTTCCCTTCCTCCTGTGTTCTCTTCTCTTGTGGTTTTATGATCATCTTTAGTGCTGTGTTTAGGTTACTTTTTCTTTTTTGTGTCTGTATATATTGTAATTTTTTAGTTTGCATTTCCCATGAGATTTTGATAAAGCAGTCTATATATATATACATGATTGTTTTAAGTTGCTGGTCTCTTAATTTCAAATTCAATTCCCATTTCCTGCATTTGTACTCTCCTCTTCTCATGATTGCTGGTTTTGATATCATATTTGTGTATGGATGATGTCCTTCTTTCACTGTATGTTTGCCTTTACCAGTGAGCTTTCCCATTTGTGATTTTCTTGGTTCTCTTTGTGGCCTCTTTTTTTTCCCCTCTACCTAGAAAAGTTCCTTTATAATTTCTTGTAATGTCAGTTTGGTGGTGCTGAATTATCCTAGCTTTTGCTTGTCTGTAAAGCTTTTGATTTCTAAGTTGAATCTTAATGAGAGTCTTGCTTGGTAGAGTACTCTTGGTTGTAGGTTTTCCCCTTTCATCACTTTAAACATATCACGCCACTCCCTTCTCTCCTGCAGAGTTTCTGCTGTAAAATCCACTGATAACCTTATGGGGATTCCCTTGCATGTTATTTGTTGCTTTTCCCTCGTTGCTTTTAATATTTTTTCTTCATATTTAATTTTTGTTAGTTTGATTAGTATGTGTCTTGACATGTTCCTCCTTGGGTTTATCCAGTATGGGACTCTGCATTTCCTGGACTTGGATGACTATTTCTTTTCCCATGTAAAGGTAGTTTTCGACTATAATCTCTTCAAATATTTTCTCAGGCCTTTTCTCTTTTTCTTCTTCTTCTTCTGGGACCCCTATAATTCAAATGTTGGTGCATTTAATGTTGTCCCAGATGTCTCTGAGAATCTCCTCTTTTCTTTTCATTCTGTTTTCCCTATTCCATTCTGCTGCAGTAATTTCTACCATTCTGTCTTCCAGCTCACTTATCCACTCCTCTGCCTCATTTTTTCTACTATTGATTCATTCCAGTGTATTTTTCATCTCAGTTATTCTATTGTTCATCTCTGTTTGTTTGTTCTTTAGTTCTTCTAGGTCTTTGTTAAACATTTCTTGTATCTTCTTGATCCGTACCTCCATTCTTTTTCTGAGATCTTGGATCATCTTTACTCTCATTACTCTGAATTATTTTTCAGCTAGATTGGCTATCTCCTCTCCATTTAGTTGTCCTTGTAGGTTTTTATCTTGTTCCTTCATCTGCAACCGATTTCTTTGTTGTAACATTTTGTTTAACGTACTATGTTTGTGGTCTCCTTTCCGCAGGCTGCAGGATTGTAGTTCCTCTTGCTTCTGGGTGTCTGCCCCCTGGTGGGTGAGGTTGGTGCAGAGGCTTGTGCCATTATCCCCTTGATAGGGGGTTTGACTGGTGTTGTGGTGTCCAGAGCCTGCCCTGGATACTGAGCAGGGCCCCCCGCTTTGCTCTGTGGTTGTCACTGCCCTGTCATGGCCGGGGTCTGCTCCTTATTTGTTGGAGTAGAGGCCCCCAGATCTGTTTTTACGTGTGTTTCTGATCTGTGGTGTGAGGTGGGTGGGATTGGAGCACTCCCACTTAGAGAAAAGCCACTGAATATTCCTCCTATGTTGTCTCCTTTCTCCTGTTGTACAAGCTTACAAAGTACACTGTTATTGGCACTGCTCTTAGTCTCATCTTACCTGTAGGTATGATGGCAGTTGGCCCTGGTGACTCTCAGGCATTGTTTTCACTGTGCCACCGGTGCAGATTCACTGAGGTCAGGCCCCAGGACTGCAGTAGTCATGCACCTGGACCCACTGTGGGAGCTATGGAGGCAGCTCAGACTCTGGCCTGGCCCAACCCTTATGTGAACATGTCCACAAAGCCCACAGCTGCTAAAGCCAGACCTTTTCCAACTGCAGGAGCACTTGTTGTCCTTTTGGATGTTTCATGGGTGCTGAATTTAGGAAGCTGTCAGGGGAAGGGTAACTCCATGGTTCATGCATCTGTAGGGAGAGATTTCAGCCCTTCTTCTGTTGTTTCACAGCCCCTGGGGCTCAGCTGTGGTTTCAGCCCCACCTCTGCATGTGTTTATGCCATGGAGTCTGCTCTTGAGGTTGCCAGAGCACATGAGCCTATCAGGCAGGAAGGAGCCAAGGCAGCAATTGGGGCAAATGAGCCACCCAGGCAGGAGGGTGCTGGGGTAGTGATTGGAATGTGTGAGCTTGTCTGGGAGCAATCGGGGCAAGTGGGTCACTCAGGCAGGGTTGGAGGAGAGTGGAGGAGGTGATAGCAGGGGCACATGACCCGGCTTCAGTAGGAGTCCTCCCTGGTGCCTGTGGGGGCAGGAGCCAGAGCATGAGAAGAGAGGCTGCAATGGCAGCCCTGCCCTTCGTGTTTCACTCAACAATGGTGCTGCATTTCTGTGGCCGTCTGGGCTTCCTCCACGAGCATTCCCCGTTGTGGAGTTCCTCATTCCCGTCTCCTCACAGCTAACAGCAGTCCCTTCATCCAGTCTGCTCCCCAAACCCCACGTTCCAGCACCCAGCCACCGTGCACACTTGTGGACACCTGTCTGAGTCTGGAGTACACAGGGCTGAGGCATGGACCACCTGTATAGGTCTCAGTCTGTCTTGCCTGCCACCGACCAGTTGCTGGGTTCTCCTCTGAGCTCCTAAAGCTCCCTTTCTGTCCCAGTTGATCTTCCCACCAGTAAGGGGGATTTCCCAGATGTGAGAACTTCTCCTCATCTTCAGCTCCCTGCCAGGGGAGCAGGTCCCATCCTGCTTCCTCTCCTCTTCCTTTTCCCTTCTTTCTTTCATCCTATCCAGTTACATGGGGACCTTTCTTGTCCTTTTAGGTGTCTGAGGTCCTCTGCTAGTCTTCATCAGGTGTTCTGTGAGAATTGTTCCATTTGTAGATGTATTCTTGATGCATTTGTGCATGAGACATGAACTCCACGTCCTCTTACTCCACCATCTTGGAATGTCTGAAAGACTTTAAGTTTTAAGTTGACTATTTTGTATTTTATTTTTCATGCAATGGGCCATTATGAATTTTTCGTTGTTCTCAATATTCCCTCTCTTACAATCTCACCTGTTTTCGCGGCTTCAGCAAACATCTCCAAACAAATAATTCTACAGTCTTTATCTCCACTTCACTTTCCCTCATAAATTTTCACTTTGTATTTTCAATTGCTTGATGGATATTTTCATCTGGGTGCTCTGACAGTACTTCAAGCTTTTAAATTAAAGTTTTAATCTTATATCCCAAATCAGCTCTTTTTCTAGACTTTACTATTTTCCCTATCTTTATAACACTTTTTCTGTGACCCAGGTCCAAAACCTGGAAGTCAACTTTGACTCCTTTTTCTCCTCATGACCCATCCAAGTCCAACTAAACTGTAGTTCAGGAAGTTATCACTGAGTACCTGCTTTGGGCTATAGTCTTCTTGACTTACCAGCTCTTATTATACTCTTCTAGGGATAATTCTCTTGAAGGCATCCTATGGGGATGCCTATAAGAATGAGGTGGAAGAGAAATTAACTAAAAGAAGAATGAGGCTAATGTTACCGATATATCAAGAAGGATCATGAGAATGGATGAAAAATTTCACAGATGACTTTAAGAAAGAGATAGCAGCAGAGTAGTGAGAACAGTGGTAGTGGATACATGATGATAAAGTGTTATAAGGATGTGGTATGAAAGTCAGGGCTGGAAATACAGTATCTTGAGGATATGAAGAAAAGGCAATACTAGGACTGGGCAGTAAGAGTGGGGCAAAGCTGTACATATGTATGATTATAAAACATGTTGAATGGCACCAGACTGTCCAGATTCAAATCCCAGTACCATTATTCCCCACCAGCTCCCTGACTTTAGGAACACAGAGATTACTTCTCTGTCCCTCAGTTTCTTCATGTCCAAAATGGAGATTAATAATACATACCTCAAGGGTTCTTGTGAGGATTAAATAAGTTTATATAGATAGAACACTCCTAAGAGGGCCAATAAAATAGTAAGATAACAGTAGACATTAGTTCTAAAAGATAATTTCTTTCTTTTTTCACATTATGAAAATCAAAAGCATGTTTTAAGAGACACAAATAAGAAGGTAAGGTACAAAAGAAAAAAGAAAAAGTTTGGCAGAGTTAGGTCTTAGAGACAGTAAGAAGATGATAGAGCAGCCCAGATTTATAAGTTGGGCCTTTCACATTGATATGGCAACTTTTATCTAAGACTCAGAGGAGAGAAAAGCAGTTCATAGAATATATCCATAACTCTAGGGTGAAGAGAGGATGTGATATACAGGTTGTATTAAGCAATCCATATGTTGTTCTGCACTGGCAGGGTGGTGGTGGGGGACTGTCTAAGAGCTGAACAGAAGAGAGAAGTATTTTTCAATCTTCCCTGGGATTCATAATAATCACTTTGTTCTCAGCCATAGTAAGAGAAATGTAGCTGGTGATTTCACCATTGGACAACCCATCTTTTCAACATTTAGGTCATCCCCTGCCCATGAAGCAATAGGCATGCCAACATACCAGGCTGAGAAAATAAGCTGCTGTACTTTGACACTTGCTCCTTTTCGTCAAATATGTAATATACAGAGAGTAGTTAACAGAGGGAGAGGGTGAGAGGTGAATCTGGACACACATTTACATAGCTCTACTTTATAGAGAAAGCCCCCTAAATTTTTTGTTTAAAACCTGTGAGCCTTCTCCCAATGTGGCTTGGAAACATTTACGCGTCCCAGATAGGTATGTAAATTGGAGAATTACATCACATTACACACAGATGTACACTTTGTCTGCTCTGGGGCTGTCTCTGATGTTACATTTCCCACCAGGGAACTTTGCCAAGGAACTTCTGAGAAGCAGACAGGCCATGGGCCTTAAGAGGGGGAGTATTGCTCCCTCTCATTCAAGCCCACAAGTTAGACTCGAGCCAAATGTAGGTCCTGGGATCCATTCCACTCCAAATATCAGTGTCTCAGAGACCAACAGCCACCACCTATTCCTCTGTGGAGACTAGCTTCTGAAGTGGTGGTGCAACTCAGTAGAAATCAGAGAACAATTAAAAACAATGCCTCTGAGTGAGAAAACTGCTAACCTCTTAGAGAGCCTTGGCATCTATCTATTTAATTTCCCCCTAACAATAATCCAGCTGGTTGAAAGAGATAGGTATCATAAGCCTCATTTTATAAGTAAGATAACTGAGGCCCAGGGGTACATAACAAAGTCCTCCCATGGCATCCATCATGCTCTGTAACAGTCTCCATGTAATGAATTCAGTTTCTACTTCTGCAAAGCAAAACTAAACAGGAAAATGCACTACCTACTGAAATATCTTGATAACTATGCAAGTAGGCAATTGTAATCTAATTATCTTTGTGTTTTCAGCATCTACCTTAATACCCGGCATGGAATACTCACTCAGGTAGGTATCAAATATTTAAATATATCCAAATATACCAAACAAAATGGAGTGCTTTATTTTCTTCTTCTTCGGGAAGTTCTCGTTATTCTCATCACTGCTAAAATGAATAGACTTGATTTCACTGTAGTCAAGGGTTACCAAGAGAAATATTGATCCAACAGTAATAATAGGTAAATTTATTTCAAAAATTTATTCATTCTTACTTAATTTATTAATTAAACGTATTCATTCCCTAAGTCTACAGCTATTTCTCTAAGGATCGATAAAATACACAGAATATATTCTCCTTTACAGATTCCCCCAAGAACAGGAATCATGTCATCTACTTTTCACTGTATTCCCACACATTGCACAAACTTCTGCAAATATTTGGGACAAAATAAGTTCTGGCTGACTGTATATCTAACAGTGATCCTTTCATGACTTAGAACTCAACCAAATCATAAAACCATAAATAATTTTTAGGCAAAGACAATGAACATGATTTTGTGCTAGGTATTGTAGGAGATATAAAATTTTCAAAGTATTTTCTCTCACTGTGCTTATTTGTTAAAGAAATAATGTTTACATATATAAGACAAGAAAAAAAAAGTAGAGGTATGGCTTAGAACAGTTACAGGCATTCAGGAAAAGAGATTCACATGGTACAGTGGTCAGGGATTCATTGAAAACGTGGAGCTTGGGACTCATCAAGAAGGATGCTACATCAAGGCTGCTGCCCTCAACCCACATTCCTTATCAATCATCTTCACCCTGAAGATATACATGCCCTGATAGAATTAATGAGCCTGGCCTGATTGCATATTGAACAGTTCTGAAAAGCATAGTTTCGTCTCCAGATTGCTTCTTTGGTGGTAAATTCATGGTTTTGTTTGCATTTTGATTTTTATAGAAATCCTCCAAGAACAATACTGAGTCCATAATCAAGATGTGAAAAGAAAAGAAAAATAATTCGGAAGATTTAATTCTTAACAGCACCCAACTTTGTTAAGGTGAGGGTGACCACCTTGATTAGGGAGGCCACAGTGACAGTGTTCAAGCAAACCCATTACACACTCACATGGAAATCCCACAAACTTACAGTCAGCTGAAGTTTTCCATCCTCATTGGAAGTGGAAAACAGTAATATCCTCCAAAAGTCTAATATTCCTCATTAGAAAATCTCTTCCCTCACCTGGGCCTGGATAAGTTTTGTTTTGTTTTGTTTTTCCTCCCAGGTCACTAAGGGTCTCAGTTCAAAAACGTTTCTCAAATTGCTTGTGGCATCAATTTTTTTTCTTATTCTTCCTCTACCTTCCTATTGGCAGTTAATTAACTCTAAGTTAGAAAGGAAAATTTAGGTGCCCAGATTGGAATTATTTACAACAAATGCAGCTACACTATAGATATTGATAATCCACCTATAACTATAATATTAAAAATAATTATTTGCAAAATCAGCAGCCACAAAAGTAATAATTAGAAAGGTTTGATTTTTCAGTGATTTAAGGTATTTAAGGGAAATAGATACACATGCATATGAGGTTGTTGATATTCAATCTTCCCTTGGTTCTCTCTGTCTTGAAAGCTTAAAATTTACACTAAGTCCTCCACTTGATCCAAGAGCTGAGTAACAGAAAGAAATCCACTGCTAGGATCATGCTTCACTCCTCTCCACCCAAGCTCAGTTTCCAAAGGCCAACACAAAAGTCATAATATGTGTCTTCAGTTCCATGGCCCGAAGGTACCTGACTGGAACTAGGAGATTGTTCAGTCCAGACAAGAGGAAAATATTACCCTTCTATTTAACAAGGCACTGTTGAAGGATTAATCATTAAGTAAATAGCAACAAGTCTGGAGGTTTACAGGAGGGGCAGAATCCCACTGCGTATTCTCAATTTTTCTGGGATTTAGGATGGAAATTATTACAGGGGTAGTTTGGAAGAAGCTGCAGTAACAACTGCCTTCCAGGGAAGGAAGGAACAATGTGTGAAACCTCAGGCCTGACCCAGCCAAAAGGGAAGTTCATTCCCAGAGGCCTCCAGGAAGCATAGGCCCATTTTGTCTAATAGTTGACATCCACGCATAGGGTTGATAAAACTTGAAGAGTGTTCATGACCCAGCCATATGTTGCTATGTAACTTTAAGCTAGTCATTTAAACTTTCTGAGCCTTGGCTTTCTCAATTTAAAAATGGATATATTACCCCTATTGTTGAGTATTCTATAATTAGACAAACATAAAAAATAAAAATCCTAGAACAGTCACTTGCAATGCTTAAGTCTCTTTGAGCCGCCCTACTGTGAAGACAGACCCAAATAAGAGCTGCTTCTCTCAAGAAAAAAAAATACTTATGTAGTCTGAGCCAGAGGACCCGAGGCATTTTTCTGAGCAAAATCGGGCATATGCCTTCTTTTAAAAACTAAATCAGGGATTGCCTCATAAATGGACTTGCCTTGGTGTTGCTACATGTGTGGTGCAACCCCAAATGACTACATGGTGTTGATAAGATACAGATATTTCATGAAGTGTATTATCAAAGGTGATTCCTTATTTTTTTAAAAAAAAGGAGCTTGAACAAGAGTCTTTAACTGTGATTGGATTTAATCTGTCTCCTGTTATAATTTGTACCTATTAATTTATTAGAACAAAACAAAGTTTCCTAGACATCTAAACTGTGCTGGGCTCCATGCTCAATGCAAAATAGAGTATCAAAAACTATGATACACAATCTCTGAATTTACAACACAGTCAAGATATAGTTAAGGGGAGAAAAAATAGCACAGATACTATGTAAATCAAAATATAAAACAGAAATTTGATGGAAGGCTGAGAGGTACAATGTCTGCAGCATCTGAGGCCTATGACCCTGTTTTTCTGAATCTGTCTAGGGTGCCCTAGGTGGCGGAGGATGACCCCCATGGTGGTCATGCTCCATGTCATGTTGGGATCCAGGATGCCACACAGCATTGCTTAGGGTATTGATGTATGTGGTAAAGCACATGTGGACATACATGAGATCTATTTTTCTCAAGAATTCATTGGAAGGTAGAGTCTTAGACTATGGCCTGATCTACAATCCCAGGCTCCAGTCCTGCACTTCCGATCCTGAGCCAGATGGAGAGATACAACAAAGAATCCTTGCTCGGAAGTACTCATCAGGGATGAGGGAGACTACTCTCCGGTGTTGAGATTTGCTGATTTCCTTTGCGCAATCCCAAATGTTTGGTGTATAATTGAGTTGGCATGTTTTGGTGAAGGACTCAGATATCTTTGACAGTGTTAGGCACAGCACAACTCATGATGAGATGATCTCTATGAGCATTAGAAAAGGGTAGTTGAGGGCAGGGGCAGGAGTCAACCTTCACTGGGAAACACAACACCAGGTTTGCCAAAGGGGTACCATAACAATTGAAAAGTCCATGCACTCTACATCACGGCAGGGATGGTGAGTGACATACCAAAACTGCTGCCTCATCCAGGAAAGAAGAGAAAAAAGGAGAAAGAGAAGAATATAATGAAAGGTCTAATCTCAAAAGACAAACCAAAATAATCAGGTACAGTTGCCATCCTCTCTCCCCAGTCTCTATGTCTCAGAAAAGAGCAGCTTCATTTTCTCATTTTTCTGACCCTAGTGGCCTTAGGGATCTACATTCCAGCTGTCTTTTGACTCTGCCATTTGTGAGAGCAAAGGACTATCCAGAATAAGGTAGATGAGTATGGAAAAGGAAACAATATAGTTGGCTTGGATTTCTATATTTTTCACAATAATTTACCAAAAAAAAAAACCCTAAGGAATGTTAATACACACACACATATATATATACGTATATATATTTAAGTTTAATAAAGGTTATAAAATGGAATGAATGAGTCTCATACTGTGAAATGTGATTAGTAACCAAGACTATCTCCTCTTTCCAGGCATTCAAAGTACAGTGTCCAGTTCCTGGACCACAGCCTCTGACTCCTTCCCCTCTTGCCTTCTCCCTCTTGTTTCCATATTCATGTCACTTTGGCAGGATAGTTTCCCAGGACACTGAAGTCAGGAATGCCCTCTGTCCTAGCAAAAGAGCCATCATATACTCCTTCAATACTTGCTTATCATTTTCCCTCTTTGCTAAATCTTAAGTGTTAGCAGGCAAAGGGTCTGCTATGTCCACATGTGTATAACCTGAACACAATAGTGCCTAGCATACAACAGGTTTTCAATTTATTGAATAAATGAGCAGATGATTATCAGATTCTCAAGAATGAGATCCAGTCTGCAAGGATGACATTACAAATACAAAGATGAAAAAATATGTTTTAAGTTCTCAAACATTCAGAGTCTTAGTGAAGGTGGGAGGGAAATATGCATAAGATGAATTATAAGATAGAGTTATGAAGAGTTTAATAGACACACATAGTGCTGTTGAAAGTATGAAAAAAGACATCAATCCTGCCAGAAGGGTCGGGGTAGTCTTCACAGAGGAGGTAAGGACTTTGCTGAGTCTTAAGAGATAGGAGGAACACATTATTTAGCTAGCAGAGAGTAAAGCAGAGGATTAGAAATATGAGTAGTGTAGTGAGCAGCAGATTAAATTAGAGCTCAGAGCTGCTTTGAATTTCAGCCTTTGTTTTATCTACAGAAAGTCATAGTCAGAGCATATTGTCACTAGTTGAAGTCTAAATTGCTTTAAGATCACAAGTTCCCAAAGGGAAAGGACCATGTCTTTGGTGTGTTCTCTCAGAATTTCATGCCTCCTGCACTGTAGGTGTTCAATAAATATTTAATAATAATGAGTTGATTAATTGAGAGCATTCATGTTCCATATGCATGGGTAGAGCCTTCTTTTCACTTTAGTTATATTGCTTTAATCATCATTAAATAGTATTTCTTAGATAGCAGTTTGATTCATTGTTAAACACACAAGCTGCCTAAGTTCCCAACCTTAAGGTAAATAGCAGTATCAGAGAATAATCCTCTTTACACTGTTGATAAATGATTTTGTGATACTGTCTATATAAAATGGAAACAGTGGAATTCTGGAAGGGTACTTACTGAGAGATAACACCTGAATGGATGTTAGAAAGGACTTGTGAAACTGGGGAGGTATTTTTAAAACACAACTCAGATTGTGTCACTCTTCTTTGTAAAAATCCCCATGGCTTCCGATGGTTTAGCTTTGTGATTATTGTAGTGCAGGGGTCTCAAATTGAAACCAAACTGTAGATGTTAAACATGTGTTATGAGATTAGACAGATCTCTCAGAATTAGAGTTTGTGTGATAAATTTCAAAAATGC
Source organism: Balaenoptera acutorostrata (assembly GCF_949987535.1). Lineage (NCBI taxonomy): Eukaryota > Metazoa > Chordata > Mammalia > Artiodactyla > Balaenopteridae > Balaenoptera > Balaenoptera acutorostrata. Next base: position 30,139,359 of record NC_080076.1, on the reverse strand, counting down.
TGTTGCCCCCTACCTCCAGCCATGTTTTAGCACGTGGAAATGTGAACCCAAATTTGCTAGAAATTCTAGTTTTTCAACATAAACTGAATATCTAAAATTTCAAGTGAAATCTAATTTTGAAAAGTTGGATCAAATTTATGAAATACAGTTTATGCCAAGCAAAATATATCTGCATGATGGTACTATCAACTAGCTGCAATTTGCCTCCTCTGGGTTAAAACCTAGGCCGATCTACAATTGGTGTGAGTTAACTTTATGTCATGATTTCTGGCATAGGGGTTAAAATTGTAGGAAATGTAATTAGTGTTGTGAAAAGCAAATGCCCAAGTCAAAAGGCTAAATATATAAGTGGGAAGTATAGAAAGTAGTATCAAGGCCTAAGGATAGAAGATTAAGGCAGGAGAGCTCTATGGAACCTACAGTACATCACAGCAGCAAAAAGAGGTCCATGATGCTATAGATTCCTCAGTAACTTTCTAAAGCAAAAAGCCAATCTAATGAAAATGCTTTTCTTCAGTACTTAACATGCATGGTCTCTAATCAGGCAACTTCATCATTAATATTCATATATGAAGAGGCAAAATAACTAGGAAGGAGTAAGAGCATACTATTAACCAAATTCTCAGAATAGTATTCATCTCTTCATAGTGTCAGTGGAAATATTGGTCATAAGTAATACAGGCTTACTGAGTGAGGTACAAAAGTTTGCTTCTTGGTGAGTGTCCCCAAAGAGCAGCCTCTAGCACTTGGGAGACAAGACATAAATACTTAACATAATTAGAGAATAATATTAAAGAATATCTGAAGCAAATTCAAAATGAGAGGTATGTCTAGTCAACAGTGGGGAATTTCAGAAGCTCAGAGAGGAGGACAGCACTTAGGTATGATTAGAAAAGTTTTCAGAAAGAAGGCAGTACTTAAATGAAGAATGGATTCATACAGTCTTCATTGATTCATTAATTCAACAAATATTTATGAAATGCTAGACATTGTTCTATATATTGGAGATATAATAGAGAAGAAAATAATACCTTCATGGAGTTTATATTGCAGTGTATAAAAATAAACAATAAACATGTTGACAAATAAATAATTTTGGGTATTTATTCATGCTGCAAAGAAAATAAAAGAAGACAATAGAAGGGACTGGTGTGGTATTGGAGCTTAGGCATCTCTTGACCTATGTGATGGAAAGGAGCCAGAAGGTAAAGGTCTTAGAGGAAAGCATCTCACAAAGAAAGAATAGAATAAAAGGAGGGAATGAGTTTAGTGGGTTAAAGAAAGGAGGTAGGAGAGGGTAGAGTTATGAGATGACATTAGAAAGGTAGTCTAGGATCGTCCAGCAGCATCTAGAGACATAGTAAGGATTGGAATTTTGTTCTATTTTTAATAGACAGCCATTGGAGTGCTTTAGGCAGAGGAGAGATATGATATGAATAATATTTTTAAAGAGCATACTGGCAGTTATATGGAAAATTAACTTGAAGGACAAAGAATAGAAGTAGATAGACTTCCTAAAAGATGAGTGCACCAGGCAAGCAATTAAAGTGTCCTGAGTTGTGTTTTAACAGTGATGAATTTTATACAAGTGCTATGGCAGATAAATAAGATGGGACCATGAAAGAGAGGATTTTGAATGCCAGCTTTGGGGAATTAATTCAATTCTTAAGGAGAGCACTGAGGTTCCTGACCACAGGATTGGTGTGACAGTAGAGAAATAATTTTCTTGATTGTTTATTACTTATTTCACTCCCTTAGAACATAAACTTTATGAGGAAATTTGTCTTATTCTCCAGGACCCCATTATGATCACTAGCATAACCACAAAGCTATATAAATATATTAAAGGCAGGCACGATGCTAATTTGACTTTGAACACATAGTTATTAGCATAGAGTAGGTTCTCAAAGAGTGATGAATAAGTATGTGAATGAACAATGTATTGGATGAAACAAATTGGATTTAATGGAGAGATAATAGAAATATAACAGGCAATGAGGTTGCTACAATAATACAGATTTGAAGAGCAAAGGAACTAAGCTAATGAAAGAACAAATGGAGTAGAGGAAAAGAAAACAATCTATATTTTGAAGAGGATCAACAAAACTTGGAAAGAGTGCTGGCCCACTGATCATAAAAGATAAAATTTGAGCAAGAGGTAAAAGATGACTGTAGCAGATATGGCAGATAAGCATGGCATATCCATTCCACACACACCCCCACTCCATGCTCTTTCCAGCTTGCTATCCTAGTCTACAGAGATAGGAAAAATGAAAATCACATTTCCCAGGGACCCTTGCATCTAGGGTTCTGGGTGGATAGAGATTTCACTGATTAGATGTATTTGCATGATATATGAAAGCAGAATTGAAGTGAAGGCCACACTGCTTGCTTTTGATATTTTGCTGGCAAATACAGCCATGAAGGTATTTGGATTTTTTATGTCAGCTTTTAACAGCAGTTTCAGGGTCTATTCTATTTGCTTCATGGTTGTCTAGAGTCAGAGAGCAGGGCTTCCTTTTTGCTGATGCAGATTATAGCAGGTTTAGTTGTGGTCCCAGGGCTAGCAACAGTAATGGCTTCTGAGTTATAGCAGTTTGCAGACGATGGTGACTTTCAGGTCATGTCAGCACATGGGTATGGTAGTATTTGCTACCATGAAAAAGCAGCAGCTTACTTGGCAGGCAAATACAGTATGATGGTCTTGGAGGTTATTCTTGAAAGGTCAATATATCAATATATTTTGTTTCTTCAGCCTTTGGAGTGATTCTATAAGTTATGTATTACCCTGAAAGATAAGGAGAAGACATTTTCTTTCCTTAGATGAGTTGAAATAGGCAGTATGATAAGAGGGAAGCAAAACCAAGATAGGATAAGAAAACTTCAGCACACATCCACAGAGCAATAAGCAAGTATAAATGAATTAACATCCTGGGAACTGAGAACAGAAGATGGCTGCACCATCAAGGAGAGCTCAGGAAGAAGCAGTCGGCACCCTGCTAAGAAGTGAGAGCTTCCAATAGGGTCACTGAAAACAGAAAGATCCATTGGAAAGCATTCCCATAACTGTTTAGGTGACTTCGAATGGTCTGTGTACATGTTTTGAACATTGTCAAAAAGAGGAAGCATGGGATTAAGCCACTGGATACAGTGCCTGTTTTGTTTGTGAGCCAGGACCCCAGAGGCAGGTGCCAGCATAAAACAGCAGAAATGCATGGAAACACACACTAGGTACAACAAAATACAGGACATCCTGGAGGCTGCTGTTAAATAGAGGGGCAAAAATGCCTTCCCCACAGAATCTGAATGGTCTAGGAAAATCCCAGAGTGAGCTGTTGGAAATAGTTTTTTCAATGGAACATCATAATGATTTGCAGAGTCATGGAACTATCTTGGGTGTAGTAATGTCCTGGGTTTCCAGACAGCTCCTGGAAAACTTAGACCAAAGATTAGATAAGAAAGAGTACAATAAAGTAGAATAGAAAAAAGGGAGAGATAGACATGACCATGAATCTGTGGGAGAATTTTGCAAATGTTTATAATTTTTTTCATTTAATTCATTTGTTATGCATTTATCCTTTTTCTGTATTTTCACGCTGACATATTTCACAAAGCACATAAGAAATAGTTATGTATGGCAGTGCTTGAGGACAAGATGGTTGGGTAGAAAGACTTGAGTTCACCTCCTCTCACAAAAATACCAAAATCATAACTAACTGCTAAACAACCATCAACAACAAAAAAAAGACTGGAACCTACCAAAAAAGACATTCTACATGCAAAGACAAAGAAGAAGCCACAACAAGATGGTAGGAGGGGCGCTTTTGCAATATAATCAAATCCCATACCTGCTTGGTGGGCTACCCACAAACTGGAAAATAATTATATCACAGAAGTTCTCCCACAGGAGTGAGAGTTCTGAGCCCCACTTCAGGGTCCCAAGCCTGGGGGTCTGGCATTGGGGGGAGAAGCCCCCAGAGCATTTGACTTTGAAGGCCAGCAGGGATTCAGTGCAGGAGCTCCATACGACTGGGGAAAACAGATTCCATTCTAAGAGGGTATACACAAGGTTTCATGTGCACGGGGACACAGGACAAAGCAGTGATTCCATAGGAGCCTGGGCCAAACCTACCTGTGGGTCTTGGAGGGTCTCCTGGGGAGGACAAGGCTGGCTGTGGCTCACTGTGGGAACAAGGACACTTTAGGCAGAAACCCCAGGGAGTATTCATTGGCATGAGCTCTCCTGGAGGTTACCACTTTGGCACCAAGATGTGGCCCCACTCAACAGACTGTGGGCTCCAGTGCAGGGATACCTCAGGCCAAACAATCAACAGGGTGGGAACAGAACCCAACCCATCACAGATAGGCTGCTTAAAGTTGCTGTGAGCCCACAGCCACCACTAAACGCACCCCTTGACAAGGCACTGACCATGAGAGGGACAAGACCCAGCTTCACCCACTAGCGGGCAGTCACTAGTTCCTCCCACCAGGAAGCCTGCACAAGCCCCTGGACCAATCTCACCTACCAGGAGGCAGACACCAGAAGCAAGAGGAACTACAATCCTGCAGCCTGAAGAACAGAGACCACAAACACAGAAAGTTAAACAAAATGAGACAGCAGAGAAATGTGCTCCAGATGAAGGAATAAGATAAAACCTCAGAATAAGTAAGTGAAGTACAGATAGGCAATCTAACAGAAAAAGAATTCAGAGTATTGATAGTAAAGATGATCCAAGGTCTCAGAAAAAGAATGGAGTCAGACACCTAGAAGATACAAGAAATGTTTACTGAAGAGCTAGAAGATTTAAGGAACAAACAGAGTTGAACAATATAATTACTGAAACAAAAAGTACACTAGAAGGAATCAATAGCAGAATAAATGAGGCAGAAGAATGAATAAGTGAGCTGGAAGACAGAATGGTGGAAATCAATGCCATGGAACAGAATATAGAAAAAAGAATGAAAAGAAATGAGACCAGTCTAAGACTTCTGGGACAACATTAAACATGTTAACATATGCATTATAGGGGACCCAGAAGGAGAACAGAGAGAGAAAGGGACTGAGAAAATATTTGAAGAGATAATATCCAAAAACTTCCCTAACATAGGAAAGGAAACACTCACTCAGGTCCAGGAAACATAGAGAGTTACATACAAGAAAAACTCAAGGAGGAACATGCCAAGATACATATTAATCATGTTGACAAAAATGAAAGACAAAGAGAAAATATTAAAAGCAACAAATAATATACAAAGGAATCCCCATAAGGTTATCAGCTGATATTTCAGCAGAAGTTCTGTATGACAGAAGGGAGTGTCATGATATATTTAAAGTGATGAAAGGGAAAAAACTACAACCAAAAATACTCTGCCCAGCAAGGTTCTCGTTCAGATTCAACAGAGAAATCAAAAGCTTTACAGACAAGAGCTAAAAACTAAGAGAATTCAGCACCAACAAACTAGTTTTACAACAGATCTTAAAGGATCTTCTCTAGGCAGAAAAGAAAAGGCCACAACTAGAAACAAGAAAATTATGAATGGGAAAGCTCACTGGTAAAGGCAAACATACAGTAAATGTAGGAAATCATCCACACACAAAAAGGATATCAAAACCAGCAATCATGAGGAGAGTATAAATGCAGGATATTAGAAATACATTTGAAATTAAGAGACCAAAAACTTAAAACAATCTTGTACATATAGACTGTGGGAAACACAAGCCAAAAAAACTACAATAGATACACACATAAAAAAGTAAAAGCAATCAAAACACATCAAATCATGAGAAGAGAACAGAAGAGGAAGGGAGGAAAAAAGAACTACAAAAACAAATCCAAAACAATTAACAAAATGGGAATAAGAAAATACATATTAATAATTACCTTAAATGAAAATGAATTAAATGCTCCAACCAAAAGACATAGACTGGCTGAATGGATACAAAAATAAGACCCATGTATATACCATCTGCAAGAGACCCACATCAGATCTAGGGACACATACTGACTGAAAGTGAGAGAATGGAAAAAGGTATTCCATGCAGATGTAAATCAAAAGAAAGCTGGAGGAGCAAAACTCATATCAGATAAAGTAGACTTTAAAATAAAGACTGTTACAAGAGACAAAGAAAGACACTACATAATGATCAAGGGATCAATCCAAGAAAATATAACAATTGTAAATATACATGAACCCAAAATTTGGGTTCATATATAGAAGCACCTCAATATATAAGGCAAATGTTAACAGCCATGAAAGGAGAAATCTACAGTAACACAATAATAGTGCGGATTTTAACACCCCACTTACATCAATGGACAGATCATCCAGGCAGAAAATCAATAAGGAAACACTGACCTTAAGTGCATTAGACTAGATGCACTTAACTGATATTTATACAGCATTCCATTTGAAAGCAGCAGAATACACATGCTTCTCAAATGTACATAGAATATTCTCCAGGATAGATCACATGCTGGGCCACAAAGCAAGCTTCAGTAAATTTATGAAAATTGAATCATATCAAGCATCTTGTCTAACCACAATACTATGAGATTAGAAATAAACTACAAGAAAAAAGCTGTAAAAAACACAAACACATGGAGGTTAAACAATATGTTACTAAACAACTAATGGATCACTGAAGAAATCAAAGGGGAAATCAAAAAATACCTAGAGACACATGAAAATGAAAACATAATGATTCAAAACCTATGAGATGCAGGAAAAACAGTATAAGAGGGAAGTTTACAGCAATACAGTCTTACTTCAGGAAACAAGAAAAATCTCAAATAAAAACCCTATCCTTACACTAAAAAATGCCATTTGCCACAACATAGATGGATCTGGAGATTATCATACTACGCAAAGTAGGTCAGACAGAGAAAGGCAAATATCATATAATATCACTTATATACAGAATCTAAAAACACATGATACAAATGAACTTATTTACAAAACAAAAACAGACTCACAGACTTAGAGAATGAACTTATGGTTACCAGAGGAAAAGATGGGGGAGGGATAGATTGGGAATTTGGATTGATATGTACACATGGCTATATTCAAAATAGATAACCAACAAGATCTTACTGTAAAATTTTTTTTTCATTTAAAAAATAAAAATAAAATTTAATAAATAAAAAATAAAAAATAAGAGAAACAAAAACAAACAAAACCCAAAGTTAGTAGAAGAAATCATAAAGGTGAGAGTAGAAATAAATGGAATAGATACAAAGAAAACAATAAAAAAAATCAATAGAACTAAAATTTGCTTCTTTGAAAAGAGAAAACTGATAAATCTTTAGCCAGACTCATCAAGGAAGAAAAAAGAAAGGGCTCAAATAAATAAAATGAGAAAGTGCAAAAGAAGTTACAAGCAACAGCACAGAAATACAAAGGATCATAAGAAACTACTACAAGCAACTATGTGCCAATAAAATGGACAATCTGTAAGAAATGGACAAATTATTAGAAAGGTACAATCTTCCAAGACTGAACCCAGAAGAAATAGAAAATGCGAATAGATAAATCACGAGTACTAAAATTGAAACTGTGATCAAAAATCTTCCAACAAACAAAAGTCCAGGACCAGACGGCTTCACAGGTGAATTCTATCAAACATTTAGAGAAGAGTTAACACCTCTCCTTCTGAAACTATTTACAAAAAGTTACAGAGGAAGGAATGCTCCTAAGCTCATTCTATGAGGCCACCATCAGTCCACCCTGATACCAAAACCAAAAAAAATACCACCAGAAAAGAAAATTACAGGCCAATATCACTGATGAACATAGACACAAAAATTCTCAACAAAATACTAGTAAACTGAATCCAACAATATATTAAAGGATCATACCCCATGATCAAGTGGGATTTATCACAGGGATGCAAGGATTTTTCAATATCCACAAATCAATCACTGTGATACACCATATTAACAAGTTGAAGAATAAAAACCATATGATCATCTCAATAGATGCAGAAAAATGTTTTGACAAATTCAACACTGATTTATGATAATAACTCTCCAGAAACTGGACAAAGAGGGAACATATCTCAACACAATAAAGGCTTTATAGGACAAATCTACAGCTAACATCGTACTCCATAGTGGAAAGCTGAAAACATTTCCTCTAAGATCAGGAACAAAACCAGGATGTCCACCCACTCCACTTTCATTCAGCATAGTTTTGGAAGCCCTAGCCACAGCAATCAGAGAAGAAATAAAGTAAATAAAAGGAATCCAAATGGGAAAGGAAGTAGTAAAACTGTCACTGTTTGCAGATGACATGATACTATACACAGAAAATCCTCAAGATGCACCAGAAAACTACTAGAACTCATCAATGAATTTGGTAAAGTGACAGGATACAAAATTAATGTCCAGAAATCGGTTCCATTTCTATACACCAACAACAAAAGATCAGAAAGAGAAATCAAGGAAACAATCCCATTTACCATCGTATCAAACAAAATAAAATACTTAGGAATAAACCTACCTAAGGAGGCAAAAGACCTGTACTCTGAAAACTATAAAATGCTGATGAAAGAAATTGAAAATGATAGAAACAAATGACAAGATATAACATGTTCTTGGATTGGAAGAATCCACATTATGAAAATGACTATACTACCCAAAGTAATCTACAGTTTTAATGCAATCCCTATCAAACTACCAATGGCATTTTTCACAGAACTAGAACAAAAAATTTTACAATTTGTATGGAAACACAAAAGACCACAAATAGCCAAAGCAATCTTTAGAAAGAAAAACGGAGCTGGAGGTATCCGGGTCCCTGACTTCAAGCTACACTGCAAAGTTGTAGTCACCAAAAGAGTATGGCACTGATATAAAAACAGGAATATAGATCAGTGGAACAGGACTGAAAGCATAGAAATAAATCCATGCACCTGTGGTCAATTAATCTATAACAAAAGAGGCAAGAATATACAATGGAGGAAAGATAGTCTTTTCAACAAGTGATGCTGGGAAAACTGGACAGCTACATATAAAAGAATGAAAGTAGAACACCCCCTAGCACCATACACAAAAATAAGCTCAAAATGGATTAAAGACCTAAATGTAAGCTGGATACTATAAAACTCTTAGCAGAAAACATAGGCAAAACCCTCTCTGACATAAATAGCAGCACGATCTTTTTGGATCCACCTCCTAGAGTAATGAAAATGAAAACAAAAATAAACAAATGGGACCTAATTAAACTTAAAAGCTTTTGCACAACAAAGGAAACCATAAACAAGACAAAAAGACAACTCTCAGAATGAGAAAAAAATATTTGCAAATGAAGCAACCAACAAGGGATTAATCTCTAAAATATACAAACAGCTCATGCAGCTCAATATCAAAAAACAAACAACCCAATCAAAAAATGGGCAGAAGATCTAAATAGACATTTCTCCAAAAAAGACACAGAGATGGCCAAAAAGCACATGAAAAGATGCTCAACATCACTAATTATTAGAGAAATGGAAATCAAAATTACAATGAGGTATCACCTCACACTGGCAGAATGGTCATCATCAAAAATTTAAAAACAATAAATGCTGGAGAGGTTGTGGAGAAAAGAGAACCCTCCTACACTGTTGATGGGAATGTACATTGTTACAGCAACTATGCAGAACATTATGGAGAGTCCTTAATAAACTAAAAATAGAGCTACTATATGATCCAGTAATTCCACTCTTTGGCATATATCCAGAGAAGCCATAATTCGAAAAGATACATGCACCCAAATGTTCATTGCAGCACTATTTACAGTAGCCTGGACATGGAAGCAACCTAATTGTCCATCAGCAGATGAATGGATAAAGATGTGGTACACAGCTTCCCTGGTGGTGCAGTGGTTAAGAATCCACCTTCTAATGCAGGGGACACGGGTTTGAGCCCTGGTCAGGGAAGATCCCACATGCCACGGAGCAACTAAGCCCGTGCACCACACTGCTGAAGCCCGCGCACCTAGAGCTCATGTTCCACAACAAGAGAAGACACTGCAATGAGAAGCCCGTGCACCACAGTGAAGAGTAACCCCCACTAGACGAAACTAGAGAAAGCCCACGTGTAGCAATTAAGACACAAAGCAGCCAAAAATAAATAAATAAAATAAATAAATTTATTTTAAAAAAAGAGATGTGGTACATATATACAATGGAATATTATTCAGCCATAAAAAAAGAATGAAATAATGCCATTTGCAGCAACATGAATGGACCAGGAGATTATCAGACTAAGTGAAGTCTGTCAGACAGAGAAAGATAAATATAATATGATATCACTTATATGTGGAATCTAAAAAAATGGTACAGTTGAACTTATTTACAAAACAGAATCAGACTCACAGACTTGGAATACAAACTTGTGGTTACCAAAGGGGAAAGGTCAAGAGGGGGAATAAATTAGGAGTTTGGGATTAACATATACACACTACTATATATAAAATTGATAAAAAACAGGGACCTACTGTATAGCACAGGGAACTCTACTCAATATTCTGTAATAACTTATAGGGAAAAACAATCTGAAAAAGAATGGATATATGTATAGGTATAACTGAAACACTTTGCTCTACACCTGAAACCAATACAACATTGGAAATCAACTATACTTCAATATAAAATAAAAGTAAATGAAGTTTAGAATAAATAAATAAATAAGAGTTACATGTGATGTATTCAGTGCTTTTTATACTTTTATTTTTAAAAGTATGAGTTAATTATTGTTATCTTGATCATGTACACAACTTGCATCTCCTATCCTACATCTTTGTCCATCCTCTCACTCTATTGAATTTGTAAGGAACTTTTAATAAAGAAAAAAAAATGCAAACATCATGTGCTTCACACTCACAGGCATTGTTCTCATATAGAAATTTATTTAAATCATTCATTCAAACATACTCATTGTGACAATCATACCACCTCCATAAATTGTATTGTAAAAGATAAAACACACACACACATCCTCTGGTTGATGTTCCCACTTTCAATGACACATCATCAAAATCTACAGGCCATGGTTATCTGTCAGGCTGTCAGTTTCTGAATCCATTGGGTGGGTTGATTTCACTTGTTCTTTCTAAAGTTGCAGTCTCTGCAGTTCTAGGTAGGGGATAACTACAAGTGCTCTAAAAAGCAAGGGAGAGAAAAGTGAAAGTAACTCTTGCAGGGTTCCATCCATGTTAGCATAAAAACACAACAGTTATATTTTTCAGTTTAGAAATTATGGCTAAACGTGGCTTCTTAAGCTTCATAGGGTGTATTACAGAATTCTGCACCATGTGGGTGCTGTTCATCTTATTGCCAACTAAAACTTGGCACATGCCATCTGCCTTTACAAGGATTAAGCCACTGCAGCCACTGACCTTCAACACACCCTGAAAGGAGTTCAAGGTGGAGATGGGAATGAGGCACTCTGTGCTCTGGGAAAAACTGGCAGAACAGGCCTTCAGAGAGATACATATTTTTAGAAAATGATCTTATGAGCCCAATTCTTTCATCTCCTCATATCTAGAAAAGCACTAAAATCATTAATGGAGACATCTGCTCCTCGAGACTAACAGCAACCTTCTGCAGAACTGTGTGCTTGATTGCATGTACCTCCCTTCACCAAAATCACATATATACTGACCTTCCCCCTACCTCTTTGGAGCAGTTTCTCAGAGCTATCTGAAATGCTGTCTCCCAGGCTATAGTCCTCATTTTGCCCCAAATAAAACTTAACTCACAACTCTCACGTTGTGTATTTTTTTTTCAGTCGACATTATCATAGAAGTTTAATGGTGGGACAATAAATGTTTGACAAGGTGTTAACAATTCAGATCTCCACATCTATTATTCATGTGGCTCACCATCAACATTTTTCTGAAGTAGCTTTCATATTTCCAAATAATTCAGTGATGACAAAGGACGTGCACTGGGAGTGAACTGGTCCTTGTCACATTGGAGAGCCTGTGATTCACTTCCCTCTGAACCACAGAGAAGGGATGTCAAAGCTAGACCTGGGAGTTTAAGCATTTCTGCAAATCAACTTCTTGCAAAGATGATAATAATGATGATTGGTAATGTTATGGTTGAATAATGTTCCCCTAAAATTCAAATGTTGAAATTCTAACCCTCAGTACCTTACACTATAACCTTATTTGGAAATAATATTATTGCAGATATAATTAGTTAAGGTGAGGTCATACTGCAGTAAGGTGGGCCTGTAATCCAACATAACTGATGTTCTTATAAAAAGGAGAAATTTGAACACTAACATGCACACACACATGGAGAATGCCACGTGAAGATGAAGGCAGAGATCTACAAGCCAATGAACACCAAATATTACCAGCAACTAGCAGAAGCCAGGAGAGAAAGATGAAACAAAATCTCCCTCAGAGAGTAGCACTGACATATATACACTACCAAATGTAAAATGGATGGCTAGTGGGAAGCTGCTGCATAGCACAGGGAGATCAGCTTAATGTTTTGTGACGATCTAGAGGGGTGGGATAAGGAGGGTGGGAGGAAGGCTCAAGAGGGAGGGGACATGGGAATATATGTATACATATAGCTGATTCACTTTGTTGTACAGCAGAAACTAACACAACTTTGTAAAGCAATTATACTCCAATAAAGATATTTTTAAAAAGTCTCCTTCAGAGCCCTTAGAAGGAAACAACCCTGCTGGCACCTTGATCTTGGACTTCCAGCCTCCAGAACTGTGAGACAATAAATTTCTATTATTTAAGCCACTCAGTCTGTGGTACTTTGTTATAACAACACTAAGAAACCAATTCAGGTAAAGTTGCTAATTATATCCATTAACATCCAATAACATTAACATGCATTGTGCAACCTTTTTAAGGTTCTTTCTCCAAGTCAAGAAAGACGTAAGGCAAAGATTTTTGTTTTAAATATACTGATGTAAGTGACAGGACTTACCTTCAGCTTATACCAAAAGGTTATGAAAGAGCTGAGATTAGAATAATGAGTTTTCAAACTGACATTCTGAGGTTCTATGACCACTGGTCCCCTGGCCAATGTTAGGTAAAAGGACAGGAGGAGAGGGGAAAAGTAAAACACACAGATACTTCCCATTCTCCCAGGTCTGTTTTATAAGGTTAGTCACTAATCTTCAAGAAGATGTGGAAGAAGGTGGATGCTATGAACTCAGAGCAGAGTGGGAATATGGGGAGTAGAACCAATAATGACAATACCAACATCTTTGCTTCCAGAAAGTTTTTTCATTCTCTAGCTCATTGGACTTTCACCTCCAAATATGTGTGATAGTAACAACAGTTACTATTGCCTCTTTTGTCTAGGGGGTATTTCAGCCTCACCTCCATGTTTCTAGAATTCTCTCAGTGGTATATTGTTCATGAGTAGTTGTTAGTTGCTCTTCTTGTGGGGTGGGGGGTGAAGTCAGGAACAACCTATTCGCCATCTTGGTGATATTGCTCATATTATCCCTTTTTGCAGATAGCTGAGACTTCTAGAAGTGGAATGAACTATCCAGCTCACTGAGGCCAGAGCTAGGCCAGTGTTCTTTTAGGAAACTATGGTTATAGAAAATGCTTTCTATGGATGATTTTATGTAAGAACATAGTTACAAAAAGATTTAAGAGGCCATTAGAGGAGATTGGTTCAAGATGGCAGAGTAGAAGGACAAACACTCACTCCCTCCCTCTTGTGAGAGCACCGGAATCACAACTAACTGCTGAACAATCATTGACAGGAAGACACTGGAACTCACCAAAAAAGATACCCCACATCCAAAGACAAAGGAGAAGCTGCAATGAGATGGTAGGAAGGGCACAATCACAATAAAATCAAATCCCATAACCGCTGGGTGGGTAACTCACAAACTGGAGAACAATTATACCACAGAAGTCCACCCACTGGAGTGAAGGTTCTGAGCCCTATATCAGGCTTCCCAACCTGGGGGTCCAGCAAGGGGAGGAGGAATTCCCAGAGAATCAGATTTTGAAGGCTAGCGAGATTTGACTGCAGGACTTCAACAAGACTGGGGGAAACAAAGACTCCACTCTTAGAGGACACACACAAAGTAGTGTGCACATAAGGACCCAGGAGGAAGGAGTAGTGATCCCATAGGAGACTGAACCAGACCTAACTGCTAGTGGTTGAGGGTCTCCTGCAGAGGCCAGTGGGCAGCTGTGGCTCACTGGGGGGACAAGGACACTGGTAGCAGAGTTCTGGGAAGTACTCCTTGGCATGAGTCCTCCCAGAGTCCACCATTGGCCCCACCAAAGAGCCTGTAGGCTCCAGTGCTGGGTTGCTTAAGGCCAAACAACCAACAGGGAGGGAACTCAGCCCCACCCATCAGCAGACAAGAGGATTAAAGTTTTACTGAGCTCTGCCCACCAGAGCAACACCCAGCTCTACCCACCACCAGTCCCTCCCATCAGGAAGCTTGCACAACCCTCTTAGACAGCCTCATCCACCAGAGAGCAGACAGCAGAAGCAAGAAGAACTTCAGTCCTGCAGCCTGTGGAACGTAAACCATAGTCACAGAAAGATAGACAAAATGAAAAGTCAGAGGACTATGTACCAGATGAAAGAACAAGATAAAACCCCAGAAAAACAACTAAATGAGGTGGAGATAGGCAACCTTCCAGAAAAATAATTCAGAATAATTATAGTGAAGATGAGCCAGGACCTCAGAAACACAATGGAGGCAAAGATCGATAAGATGCAAAAATTGCTTAACAAAGACATAGAAGAATTAAAGAACAAACAAACAGAAATGAACAATACAATAACCGAAATGAAAAATACCCTAGAAGGAATCAATATCAGAATAACTGAGGTAGAAGAACGGATAAGTGATTTAGAAGACAGAATGGTAGAATTCACTGCTGCAAAACAGAATAAAGTAAAAATAATGAAAAGAGATGAAGACAGCCTAAGAGACCTCTGGGACAACATTAAATGCACAAACATTGGCATTTTAAGGGTCCTAGAGGAGAAGAAATAGAGAAAGGACCTGAGAAAATATTTCAAGAGATTATAGATTATATTGAAACTTCCCTAACATGAGAAATGAAATAGCCACCCAAGTCCAGGAAGCACAGAGAATCCAAGTCAGGATAAACCCAAGGAGAAACATGTCAAGACACATAGTAATCAAATTGACAAAAATTAAAGACAATGTATTAAAAGCAACAAGAGAAAAATGACAAATAACATACAAGGGAACTCCCATAAGGTTAACAGCTGAATTCTCAGCAGAAACTCTACAAGCCAGAAGGGAGTAGCATGATATATTTAAAGTGATGAAAGGGAAGATGTCTCTACCCGGCAAGGATCTTATTCAGATTTGATGGAGAAATCAAAAGTTTACAGACAAGCAAAAGCTAAGAGAATTCAGCACCATCAAACCAGCTCTACAACAAATGCTAAAGGAACTTCTCTAGTGGAAAACACAAGAGAAGAAAAGGACCTAAAAAACAAAAACAAAACAATTAAGAAAATGGTAACAGGAACATATATATTGATAATTACCTTAAATGTGAATGGATTAAATGCTCCAACCAAAAGACACAGGTTTGCTGAGTGCATACAAAAACAAGACCCATATATATGCTGTCTACAAGAAAACCGCTTCAGACCAATGGGCACATACAGACTAAAAGTGAAGGGATGGAAAAAGATATTCCATGCAAATGGAAATAGAAAGAAAACTGGAGTAGCAATACTCACATCCGATAAAATGACTTTAAAATCAAGAATGTTACAAGAGACAAGGAAGGATACTACATAATGATCAAGTGATTGATCCAAGAAGAAGATAAAACAATTGTAAATATATATGCACCCAACAGAGGAGCACCTCAATACATAAGGCAAATACTAACAGCCAAAAAGGAGAAATCAACAGTAACACAAAAATAGTAGGAGACTTTAACACCTCACTTACACTGATGGACAGATGATCCAGACAGAAAATTAATAGGGAAACAAAAGCTTTAAATGACACAATAGACCAGATAGATTTAATTGATATTTATAGGACATTCCATCTGAAAGCAGCAGATTACACTTTCTTCTGAAATACACATGGAATATTCCTGAGGATAGATCACATCTTGGGTCACAAATCAACCCTCAGTAAATTTAAGAAAACTGAAATCATATCAAGCATCTTTTCTGACCACAATGCTATGAGATTAGAAACCAATTACAGGGAAAAAAATGTAAAAAACAGAAACATATGGAGGCTAAACAATACATTGCTAAATAACCAAGATATCAATGAAGAAATCAAAGAGGAAATCAAAAAATACCTAGAGACAAATATCAATGAAAACATGATGATCCATAAACTATGGGATGCAGCAAAAGCAGTTCTAAGGGGAAATTTATAGCAATAGAATCCTACCTCAAGAATCAAGAAAAATCTCAAATAAACAATCTAAACTTACACCTAAAGAAACTAGAGAAAGAAGAAGAAACGAAACCCAAAGTTAGTAGAAGGAAAGAAATCGTTAAGACCAGAGCAGAACTAAATGAAATAGAAACAAAGAAAACAATAGCAAAGATCAATAAAAGTAAGAGCTGTTTCTTTGAGAAGATAAACAAAATTGATAAACCTTTAGCCAGACTCATGTAGAAAAAGAGGGAGAGGACTTAAATTAATAAAATTAGAAATGAAAAAGGAGAAATTACAATGGACACCACAGAAATGCAAAGCACCATAAGAGACTACTACAAGCAGCTCTATGCCAATAAAATGGACAACCTGGAAAAAATGGACAAATTCTTAGAAACGTATAACCTTCCAAGACTGAACCAGGAAGAAGTAGAAAATATGAACAGGCAAATCACCAGTAATGAAATTGAAACTATGATTAAAAATCTTCCAACAAACAAAAGTCCACGACCAGATGGCTTCACAGGTGAATTCTATCAAACATTTAGATAAGAGATAACACCCATCCTTCTCAAACTCTTCCAAAAATTTGCAGAGGAAGGAACACTCCCAAACACATTCTATGAGGCCACCATCACCCTGATACCAAAACCAGACAAAGATACTACAAAAAAAGAAAATTACAGACCAATATCACTGATGAATATAGATGCAAAAATCCTCAACAAAATACTAGCAAACAGAATCCAACAATACAGTAAAAGGATCATACACCATGATCAAGTGGGATTTATCCCCAGGATGCAAGGATTCCTCAATATACACAAATCAATCAATGTGATACACCATATTCAAAAACTAAAGAATAAAAACCATATGATCATCTCCACAGATACAGAAAAAGCTTTTGACAAAATTCAACACTCATTTATGATAAAATCTCACCAGAAAGTGGGCATAGAGGGAACCTACCTCAACATGATAAAGGCCATATACGACAAACCCACAGTAAACATCATTCTCAATGTTGAA
The DNA here is from genome assembly GCF_949987535.1 of Balaenoptera acutorostrata. NCBI lineage: Eukaryota > Metazoa > Chordata > Mammalia > Artiodactyla > Balaenopteridae > Balaenoptera > Balaenoptera acutorostrata. The sequence continues at coordinate 30,121,936 of NC_080076.1, read as the reverse complement.
AAATTAAAAGCATTTTCTCTACGATCAGGAACAAGACAAGGATGTCCACTCTTGCCACTCTTATTCAACATAGTTTTGGAAGTCCTAGCCATGGCAATCAAAGAAAAAGAAGAAATAAAATGAATACAAATTGGAAAAGAAGAAGTAAAACTGTCACTGTTTGCAGATGACATGATACCATACATAGAAAATCCTAAAGATGCCACCAGAAAACTACTAGAGCTAATCAATGGATTTGAAGTTGTAAGATACAAAATTAATGCACAGAAATCTCTTGAATTCCTATACACTAACAATAAAAGATCAGAAAGAGAAATTAAGGAAACAATCCCATTCACCACTGCAACAAAAAGAATAAAATACCTAGGAATAAACCTACCTAAGGAGGTAAAAGACCTGTACTCAGAAAACTGTAAGACACTAATGGAAGAAATCAAAGATGACACAAACAGATGGAGAGATACACCATGTTCTTGGATTGGAAGAATCGATATTGTGAAAATGACTATACTACCCAAAGCAATCTACAGATTCAATACAATCCCTATCAAATTACCAATGGCATTTTTTGCAGATCCAGAACAAAAAATCTTAAAATTTGTATGGAGACACAAAAGACCCCGAATAGCCAAAGCAATCTTGAGGGAAAAAAACAGAGCTGGAGGAATCAGACTCCCTGACTTCAGACTATACTACAAAGGTACAGTAATCAAGACAATATGGTACCGGCACAAAAAAAGAAATACAGATCAATGAAACAGGATAGAAAGCCCAGAGATAAACTCACACACATATGGTCAACTAATCTATGACAAAGGATATACAATGGAGAAAAGACAGTCTCTTCAATAAATGGTGCTGGGAAAACTGGACAGCTACATGTAAAAGAATGAAATGAGAACACTCTCTAACACCATGCACAAAAATAAACTCAAAATGGATTAAAGACCTAAATGTAAGACTCAACATTATAAAACTCTTAGAAGAAAACATAGGAAGAACACTCTTTGACATAAATCATAGCAAGATCTTTTTTGACCCACCTCCTACAGTAATGGAAATAAAAACAAAAATAAACAAATGGGACCTAATGAAACGTAAAAGCTTTTGCACAGCAGAGGAAACTATAAACAAGACAAAAAAACAGCCCTCAGAATGGGAGAAAATATTTGTAAATGAGTCAACAGACAAAGGATTAATCTCCAAATATATAAACAGCTCATGCAGCTCAATATTAAAAAACTAAACAACCCAGTCCAAAAATGGGCAGAAGGCTTAAATAGACATTTCTCCAAAGAAGACATACAGATGGCCCAGAGGCACATGAAAAGCTGCTCAACATCACTAATTATTAGAGAAATGCAAATCAAAACTACAATGAGGTATCACCTCATACCAGTTAGAATCATCAGAAAATCTACAAACAACAAATGCTGGAGAGGGTGTGGAGAAAAGAGCACCCTCTTGCACTTTTGGTGGGAATGTAAATTGATACAGCCACTATGGAGAACAGTATGGAGGATCCTTAAAAAACTAAAAATAGAATTACCATATGACCCAGCAATCCCACTACTGGGCATATACCCAGAGAAAACCATAATTCAAAAAAACACATGCACCCCAATGTTCACTGCAGCACTATTTACGATAGCCAGTCATGGAACAACCTAATTGCACATCGACAGATGAATGGATAAAGAAGCTGTGATACATCTATACAATGGAATATTACTCAGCCCTAGAAAGGAACAAAATTGGATCATTTGTAGAGACGTGGACAGACCTAGAGACTCTCATACGGAGAGAAGTAAGTCAGAAAGAGAAAAACAAATATCATATATTAATGCATATATGTGGAATCTAGAAAAATGGTACAGATGAACCAGTTTGCAAGGCAGAAATAGAGACACAGATTTAGAGAACCAACATATGGACACCAGTGGGGGAAAGCGGGGGGACGGGGTGAATTGGGAGATTGTGATTGACATATATACACTAATATGTATGAAATAGATAACTAATAAGAAACTGTTGTAAAAAATAAATAAATAAAATAAAATTCAAAAAAATAAGTGGCCATTAGATTTTGTTTCATTTCCAAGGTTCTGAATCCCTTCAGCATGACTGATGTAAGCACATCTAGGAATGTGGTCTGTGAAGAGACAGTGGAGTTAGCACCTGAGATACCACTGAGGGATCTAGGGACTCACGACGCAGGGTGAAAAGCACTGGTTGAAAAGCACAGAAGTTTCCAATGGCCGCTCTGGCTCTAGTGTTCTATGTAAATAAACTGGAGAAAGGGCAATCTTAGGCCTGCTGCTTTGGCACTGTCTGGGCCCTCATGTAGGGCATTCTCTAGGGGCAGAATAACAATAGAACATGAGGGTGAACGGGACTGAGCCCAATCAGAATGTTATTTGGCTATAGGACAAGCAGAGAACGTGGGTTTCACTAAAAGGAGGACACTGTGTTGATCAGAGTTCTTTGTAAACAGCAGAAGTGAATTCTGGCTTACTTAAGCACAAGGAGGGAGGGGTTAGATTACTTGAATGGCTTTGGGAAGCCTCAGGAGATCAAAAATAGGCCTCAGAAAGCTAAGAGCAAAGTCTATTCCTGGAATTTGAGAAGCAGGAATCATCAGAATAACCAGCTTCAATCTTTCCTGGTCCTTGTATCATTCCACTTGAAGACAAATTCCAGAGAGTCTTGTTTGCTGAACCTCAGTGCTATGCCCACCCCCTTTCCAGGGAGAGCAGATCACCGTAGACTCTTATTCAGACTGCTCCCACTGAGAGATAGGCAGTTCCTCAAAAAAAAAAAAAAAAAAAAAAAATCAGAGTGCCGACACTAAAGCAAGAAATTTCTGCCAGGCAGAACAAATAACAGGTCTATACGAGAAACTAAAATAGGTTGGGAGACGACTCCTGTGACGAAATGGACAAAAGCAAAAATATTAAAGAAAGTAAGAGGTTAATATAGTGGGTATAGAGAAAAGGGAAGGAAAAGGAAGGTGCCCTTGGCTTTGGGGAGTAGCAGCAAAAGGGGGAAGGTGGCTTCTGGTTAGAAGCCAGATTATGGAAGGAACCCCTTGCCTTCCATGTAATGAGGGTGTAGGAAAGAAGATGAGGGAAAACCACACAAAAATTGAATTTAAGACTCAGTGTGACAGCAATGTAAAGGGGGCAAGAAATAAAGTAGGAGGAATAAGTGTAAAATGATGCACAGTGCCGAGCACATGATTAATGCTTAGTAAGAATTAGTCCCATTATCATTACAATCACAGAATTGGAGATTCTAGTGCCTTCTTCATAGACTTGTCTGAGAACTCAGGGAGATAAAGGATGTGAAGAAGGTGGTGCAAGGTAATTATGTTTCCAGTTCCCACCTCCATCCCCATTCTTGCAGTACTCTAAATCAAAATGATTGGAAGTATCAGATGGCCTAAGTTGCTTGTACTGAGAATTGAAATAAGTGAACAGAAGAGAGGAGCATTAAGGTGAACAGTTAGCCATGGGGTATGAGGAAAGGAAGGAGTCCTACCAGGTTCCTGATGAAGGAGATGCAGTAGATATTGGCATTATTCAGCAAGACGGGAAATGTGGATTTTGAAGGAGAGGAGATGTACCTGGTTGAGGCATTTTGAGGGTAAATTTTGTCAGCTATGGCTTTATGTTGGTTTTGGATGGCAGAGAACTTCCACAGGTGGTGGCCCTGCATGGTATTGGCCTCTCCAACTCTTTCCAGTGTGTGTGGAGTGAGTAGCCAGAGCAGGGATTGTGGTGCTATAGTGTGGAACTGCAAACTGACCATGAGGAGACCACAACATATGACCTGCTCTGATATAGACCATGCTTACTCTTATCCTCAATCCTTTCTCTACTCTGCACTTCCTAAAGCATGCCATCTCTTTATTTAAATCTCTGTGGAAACCTCCCATCTGATGATGTCTCTACTAAATATACTCTTTCCAAAAGGAAAGCAGAAGGAGGAAATTTAAAAAAAAAAAACCCTCAGAGAACTTTTAATGTCTGAAAAGCATTTCCCCCTGAACACCTGGGGCTTCTGGTATATGAACAGTTTCCAAGTCCCTTAAAACTAGTCAGGAGGTCCTGAATACTTCTGTGGCCACAGAATTTGACTCCTTTGATTCTTAAAAGGTCTGTGTCTTTTAGGAACCTCCTGATGAACCGTAAATTCTCTGAAAAGGGAAATGAGATGAACCCAAGAAAGCAGAGGCTACTGGGAAAAAAGGTAGATAGTAGTGGAAAAGTAGTGGAAAATCTTCGTTTCGGCATGCGGGATCTTTTAGTTGTAGCACGCAGACTTCTTAGTTGTGCCATGCATGCGGGATCTAGTTACCCCACAAGGGATCAAACCTGGGCCCCCTGCACTGGGAGCGTAGAGTCTTACCCACTGGACCACCAGGGAAGTCCCAAGGGATTCTTAAAAAGTAAGGCTAGCTAAATATGCTAAGGGTACATTATTAATGACTCCAAAAAATACTAACACTCATCCTGAAAGCAATGCAGAGAAGTTTTCTAAACAGGCAGATCATATGAGCAAAGCATTAACTTAGAAATGTTCATCTGGTGGGAGGGGTCAGGATGTACTGATGATGAAAGACTCAAACAAGACAGAGCAGTAAGAGGCTGTCTCAATAATGTGTGTATAAGGTAGAATAAAAATAGCTAATATATTTGAATGCCCATCACATGTTTATAATATGTCAGGAATGGCTACGTATACATAATTTCATGTTAATTCTTGCAAAAATAGTAAGCTAATCATTATCTCAATGTTATTCATAGACAACTTGAAGCTAAGAGAACTTATATAGTACCTAAAGTCATAGAAGTTGAAACAAAAAGGTAAGGATTACTATTACTGATGTTTCAAAGACACGGGTATAGATATTGAATGTGAGGGTACAAGGGAGGCTAAAAATCTTTATAAGCTTTAATCCTGTGATGCTAGAAAATGAGAAGTTGCCATTTATGGGTGACAGCTAAAGCTACTGAAATGGAGTCAATTTTCCATTTATTTACTACATATCTTAGATTAATTTTCTAGAAAACTGCCATTTTAATAATAGTCCTTCTATTCTCAACAAAACTAATTTTACCATATTTGTCTCCATATTATCATTGTTTACAAATATCCAATGTATCCTCCAAATATAACAATTTGCTACCACCAAGAGTAAAATAATCACTGTATTTTTCTTTTCTAGTTGAATATTCATGGAGAGTTTGGATAGCAAACTTAAGTTACAAAATTTTAGCACATATAATTTAGTAAAAGGAACAAGAATTATAGGCATTGCATAGAGTTTGTAAGATTATTATTGTTGCTGTTTCTATTGTTATTTTGCAAAATTGATTGCAAGTTTAGAAACTAAACTGTTGTTTATTCTTGTTCTTTATTTTTTAAAAGAAACTTTTTTGTGCACATTCCAGTTTGTAGCATAAATCTGGGCACTTATTATGTGCTTAATAAATATGAATCACCGTTGCTTTTGAAGAATCTTTCCTTTAATTTATAAATGTGGTGTTTCTTCTCCTCAATAAGTGTCAGTTACCATTTTCACTTTGCAAATGGAAAATGTCAAAATATGTATGGTTGGAAATGGAAGCATACATTTTTTTATAGTATGTCAAGTGTGTAGCTAAGAACAGAGGATAAAAACCTTGTTATTTTTCTCCTATCCACTTACCCGCTAACCCACTCTTCTTCCTTAAGTGCATGGCCAAGGAAGAAAATAAATGCTTCTAGTTGTTCCATGCTTTGGTCAATTGAGGTTAAATTTTCCTGTAGCATGTATAGTGTTTTATATGTGCCTTAACTATGACCACATTTTGCCCTTATGATAGTCCCAGGAGATAAGTAGGCAAGTATTGCTATTCCCACTGTGCACAGATAAGTTCCAAGTTCAAGGACCTTGCCTAAAATCACACAACTTGTATTGGCAAATCAGGTCTCTGGATATATTGTCCATCCATCTTCTTTCTCCTAAACCAGGCAGCCTCTGAGGCTGAACTAATATTTTTCTTTTCTTTTTTTTTTTAATATTTTTCTTAATTAAAGTTATCCACATAAATTACAACTGTTTTCCAGTATGTGGGTGGGGTAGAGAACAGTTGTTCCTAACCTTAAAGAGGACAACCACAGAGAATGACAACGGGAAGCATCTTTCAGGCAATTTACAACTTGAGGCCAAACCCACATCTGCTGTGATAAATAGGACAGGGAATTACCTATGATGTTAATCCCTGTAGATAGCCTCTCTCCCCAAACCCCTCAAATCACTTTGTCCTTAGAAGCATTTCCTTCCTTCTCTTACCCTCACATTTTCTGACTAAATTATATAGTAAATACTGTGAGGGCAGACACAGGGTCTTCTATGTCCCACATAACTGGACTGATTGACTCAACTGGTGCTAATGAGCATAAGACTGTCATTTAGGGTCACAGAGAAGGAAAAACTATATATTATATAGGAACATAGAAACAAGGAAACTGCCTTGTTTACAAGGGCGGGGTTCTGGTTTACCATGGTTGCTGGGTGAGTGTGGATGCTCCTTAACACCTTCCCCTGACTTCTTGACAGGCCAAATTCAACCTCTTCTTCAATGTCCAATCAGTTCAACCTTCTCTGTGAAGCTTTCCCCAAATATGTCAGTTTGATTTCCCAGTTTAATAGAATTCCTCATGACTCTTTAGCCCTAAGTCATATCCTAACTTTCACTGTTATTTAACTATATCCCTTGCATATACCTGTCTCCAAATTAAAATGAAAGGCCAGGGACTATGCATTTTCTTTTTTATATATTTTTCTGCCTACCCCCACTCCCCTTCTTACCCCATCCTCATCCTCAACAAATATGAGAATCTGGCACAGGATTGTAGTCATATAAAAGATGACAATGTGAATGATTTCTATAAATATGTTGGGACTTAACCATTCAAACAAATGCTGTTCCCTTCAAAGGAACTCTTGTGGAAAACTCAGAATTGCTGCCTTTGATAACTGTTCCTCTCCCAGTTAGGTTTATCCTTTAGGAGGTAGATAGCTGTTGCTTACTTTATTCTGTGTTGAATAATTTGTCCTCTCCTATGCTTGCCCTAGCCAGTAGGCCCAGCACACTTCCCTGGTTGGAAATCCTTCCAGCTTGAAGCATTCTAGTTGGAATTTTAAAAGTGAGGCAAGTGAAATATTAGACAGTAGCCTAAGAAGTACATAACCAAATTGTTGAATGCCTTTATATTCTTCACTCCCTATGCAGTACAGGTCTTTCCCCTTTAGAGTCCCCATTGTGTTAGGAACTCCAACAAAGCATACCCCAGACCCTGCGGCAGCAGGGTGCCTGACTCTCCCTGCCTTGCCGAAAAGGTAACAGACATAACTCTTCCTTCTTCACCTCAAGACCCAGCATAGCATCTTAATTAATAAATCTAAAAATCAATCAATCAACTATTCAAAAACTGTTCCTCTTTGCAATGCTAAAGGATTTCAGAGAAGGTGCTGAGCAAGGTATATTTGAGAAACCAGACATGGTTTCATGGCTCACCAAGGACCTGCCATAGGCTTTAGTGGTTGTGTTACCCACCAGGGTTCTTGGCCTTCCTTAATCAATACAAATTGATAAAAGGCCAGATAAAAAATCCAGGCAAGGCTTTATTGGGGTTCCTGCTGCAGCAGGGGGGAGCAAAAATAAGTAAAATTTTCCCTTGCTTGTTCCTCGAGGGGGGGCAAGCTGGTTTCTTATATGGGGTGAGGATAGGGGTGGGTCCAGGGGTGAGGCCAGAGGGACAGCTTAGGTGGTTTGCCCACCCCTTTGGTGGTGTTGTGTTCAGGGAGCATGTGCAGTACCCTGCTTTTGCTCCCCAAACCCTGATTTTGCTCCCAGCTCTTGAGAAGTGGCAGTTTGGTTTTTGGTCTTTTTGTATCTTGTTGTTCATAATTTGCCCCAACTCCTCATGCACCCAGTTATTTTTAGTCGCTTATAGTTTCTTTGTATTTTGTTGCTCTAGAAGACATTTGTCCAGATGCAAGCACTACAGCAAATGGTCTCACGTCCCAGGTCCCAGCCTGTCTCAGTTGAGTAAAAGATAGGAAGAGAAAGGAGGGCATCACAGAAGATTGCCCAAAAAAAAAATATTGATACAACCTCTATTCAGCATCAACAAAGAGGTTGTAGCCTATTTCACCATCACTACCTTAAATAAGTTGAGATAATGTCTATGAAATTGTTCAACCAAGAAATTGGCTCCATTTAGTAAAAGTGTTTCAATGTAAGGATGACCACACCTTTAAAAGGAAAGCTGACCATGACACTAAGTTATGTGGCTTTGGAAAATCAGTTAAACTTTCTAGGCCTTGATTTTCTTATCTTTACGACTGAAATAGTGATGCTTGTCCTGTCTCTCTTAGGGTGAAGATGAAGGTCAGATGAGATAATATATGCGAAACACTGTGAAAAGAACTGGGGTAAATGTAAGAAGTTATTATCTAATTTGTCTGCTACATCGGAAGGGAACACAGCTGCTATCTAAAGATGTGTACGACACCCACGTGAGTCACTTGTTTTCAACCGTCTGTCACCCAAGGCCAAAGCTGCTGTATGTAAAATCACCAGGTAGGTGTAATCAGGTTTGACAAAAGATGATTCTCTTCCCCTTTCTTTCTCTTTCAATTTCCAGGATTTTGATCTAAGAAATGCTCAAAAGAATCAACTTGAAAATATCTACTCCAAGATACTCTGCCTCTCTTTTATGTTGGAAGAAGCATATTTTACTCATCATTGTTTCTCGATGTCTAATACAGAAAAAGCAGTTAAAAAAATTCAATAAATGAATGAATGAAGTTGCAAACCAACAAAGACTTGGAATTTATTAATTAACTAATCTAGTAATTTATACCAAGAATGTATTCAGGTCATTTAGGAAATGACTCCTTTTTTCTTGCGATTTAGATCCACTAGTTAATTTGTTTGGTCAAATTTATTAATTTAATCAGCTTCAGTTGGTGGGAAATGTGAGGCAACCAGCCTGTGTGCACAGGGTTCCCTTGGGTTTGTTTGTTTGTTTGTTTGCTAGATTACCACCTGAGAGAAAGCCAGGCTGTGTCTGTCTACACAACACCCACGTGACTGGACTATTTAGGCTGTGTAGCCAAACAACTCATTGATTAAGTGACAAGTATAAATTGCTTGATTGAATTTCTGGTTATCTAATAGTTAATGAACTTCAGTTGGTTTATCCAATAATGCTGTGAAGACAGATTCTTTTATATTTTTACATGGAAAATATGTAGTTCTTTACTTGGAAAGGTTAATGATTAGTTTTAATCACTTTCACACAAATAATCAGCTTAGACTGATATGAAAATACCCTAGTTTAACAGGCAAATGATCTACAGTCTCATCTAGTACCTCTCCCTTTACCTAATTGCTTGACCTTAGGAAATGGATTTCAACCCCACACCCCACCTCTTCTCTCCACCATGTACTCAACCTCACCTCTTACTTCCAGCTCAATGTTATATAAATGTAAATGAAAAGTTTAAATCAGTAGACTTCAAATTTGGTCTTTATACCCATACTGGCCTTCCTCATGCAGAATCCTTGCTTATATAGCCTTTACATATCTAACTACTTGAGACGCATCTCTATTATAGACTCATAATATATTATGAGAGAGGGTCTACACAGAGAAATGAAGATAACAGGCAAGGTTTCTCAATGGAGTTGCCATGTAAGCTTCATATTAGACTATGGGTAGAAGTTAGACTGGTAAAGAAGTAGACAATAAAGGGGAAAGTTTCAGACAAAGGCAGAATTATGAGCAAAGGCATGGAGGATAAAAGAAATTTCAATGCTTCCTTCCATAGAAGTAGATGTTGCTCAATTTACCTTGAGCATAAACTGGGAGATGAGGCAAAATTTAGAATCAGATAATGAGTGCTTATGGTATGGTGGCTTTCATATTAATTCAACAAATGATAAGTTCTACAATTCTTCAAGACTTTAAGTAATGACAAATACTCTTACAATGGAGCTTACATTCATAAGCCTAGAAGTTTGATGGCTCCAGGACACAAAATTGGTGCCAATGTGCAATGTGGTTGGAAGGGGAAAGAGATTTGTGTTAAAGCATGAATACCAGCTGGGAAGCTGTCACAGCAATCTAGGTGAGAAATGAGGACCTAAACTGAAAGACAGTGAGGTGGGTGTGGAAAAATAATTATTTTAGTTGACGTGGTTATTACCTGAGAAATAATGGACAAGAGCTCCGCCCCCCTTCATTTCCACAGGGCGGTGCAGTTCTCCTGTGTTAATTTAGAATTGTGGTAAGTTAGGGTATACTTTATTTTTTAAACTAACAATTACAAAAACATGTCATAGCTGCACACCAATTAATGAACCCCTGCAGGCTGGGCTGAGATTTTATTAGAGGCTATAGGAGATCTGTTGGCATGGCAGTCAAAGAGAGATTTCTGTGCTCACAGAGGATTCCTCATCCATGTAGTGGCTGACATCACTGGCAAAGCTGCTTTCCTTGCTCCATAGCCACTATCACTGTAATGTGTTCTGGGAACTGTCAGAGCTGGGATCATTCCCCTGGCTTTTACCAGCCATCCATGTGTCTTCTCAAGAGAGAAAATATAATGTATACAACCCAGTATAAAGCAAAGAGCAGATCTGAAGGGAGGCAACTTCTACTTGAGCCTCTCCTGCTCACTTATCATCTCTATGATTGTGGATGAATCCTGGACTCTTTCTACACCTCAGCCTCTTCATCTATAATATGGGTGAATATTATGCACATTTTATATAATATTTAAAACTTAAAACAGAACAGGAAACTCCCACAGCTACTCTAGAGAGTTGGAAAACAAGGTTGTCTGTGGATCCAGTGAAATAAGATTTTATGTGAAAAACCTGTGCCAACTATAAAACATTATATAAATGTTCACTCATAGTATTGTTATATAAATACTGTATGATGTTTTTGTTCTTTATTGTTGTGCAACAAACCACCCCAAAATTTAGACATGCAAACCAATACTTAGTACCATTCTCAATTCTGTGGGTTGTTAATCTGGATGGTTTTATTTTTGCTGGTCATAATCATCATATGGCTACAGTTTCTGATAGCTTGTCTGAAAGTTGGTGCTGGCTGTCATCTGTCATGCCTCCTTTGCAAGACTTCTCATCCTTCAATAGGATAGACTAGACCTCTTCAGAACATGGAGCTCTTAAGGTTCCAAGAGTGAAAGCAAAAATTGTGAGGTCTCTTAAAATTTAGCCTTAGAGGTCACATAGCGTTACTGTGCCACATTCAATTTACTGGTCAAAGCAAATCATAAGATCAGTCCTGGCTCAAGGGAGAGGGAAAATATGCTCTACCTTCTGATTTGAGGAGTGGCAAAATCATGCTGCAAAGGCACATAGGAGGAATTTCTGCAGTTATCTTTGAAAATAATCTACCACATATAAATATAATAAACACAAAAACATGGTCCATCCTGGACCAGACACATGGCTTAGGATTATCAAGATCTAGGCCTAGCATCTCATTTTATGCTTCCTCCTCCTACTCTTCATATCTACAAAAACCTGGACCCAATTTAGGATAATAAATTGGCATTATTTATTTCATCTCTTACTCAGGAATTTTTAACCAAAATTTCAACCAAAGAACTGTTGGAACTAACCAATGAATTCAGTAAAGTTGCAGGATACAAAATTAACATATAAATATCAGTAGTGTCTCCATATACTAAGAATAAATTTTCTGAAAAAGAAATAAAGAAATCAATCTCATTTATAACAGCATCAAAGAAAAAGGAAAAAATATAAACAAGGAATACATTTAAACAAGAAGGTGAAACTACAAGACATTGATGAAAACTACAAGACATTGATGAAAAAAATTGAAGAAGGCACAAATAAATAGAAAGGTATCCTGTGTTCATGGATTGGAAGAATACTGCTAAAATGTCAATAGTACCAAAAACCATCTATAGATTCAGTGCAACTCCTATCAAGATTCCAAGGTATTTTTTACAGAATTAGAAAAAAACACTCCTAAAATTTATATGGAACCACAAAATACCCCAAATAACCAAAGAAATCCTGAGAAAGAAGAACAACATGGGAGGTATTGTTTTTAAGCTATACTATAAAGCTATAGTAATTAAAATAGTATGGTACTGGAATAAAAATAAATAGAGCAATGGAACAGAATCAAGAACCCAAAAATAAAATCAAGCATATACAGTCAACTAATATTTGACAGCAGACCCAAGAATACTCAATGGAGAAAAGACAGTCTCTTCAGTAAATAGTGCTGGGAATATTGGATATTCACATGTACAATAATAAAACTTGATTCATATCTTATACCACTCACAAAAATTAACTCCAAATGAATTAAATGAATGAATTAAGTGACTTAAACCTAAGATCTGAAAACATGAAACTCTGAGAAGAAAACATAGGAAAAAATCTCCTTGACATAGATCTTGGTAATGATTTTTTGGACATCACATCTGAAACAAAAGCAACAAAATCAAAAATAAACAAGTGGAACTATATAAACCTAAAAAGTTTCTGCCCAGGAAAAGAAAGCACCAACAAAGTGAAAAGACAACCTATAGACTGGGAAAAATATTTATAAATCATATATCTGATAAGGGGTTAATATTCAAAATATATAAAGAATTCATATCACTCAATAGCAAAATAACAAATAATCCAATTAAAATGAGCAAAGGACTTGAATAGACATTTTTCCAAAGAAGATGTGTGAATGGCCAACATGTACATGAAAATATGCTCAATATCACTAGTCATCAGAGAAGTATAAATTAAAACCACAGTGAGGTATCACCTCATGCCTGTTAGAATGGCCATCATCACAAGAGATAACAAATGCTTGCATCAACTGGAGAAACAGGAGTCCTTGTGCACGGTTGGTGGGATTGTAAATTGGTACAGCCACTGTGGAAAACAGTATGGAAGTTCCTCAAAAAACTAAAAATAGAACTACCATATGATCCAGTGATTCCACTTCTGGGAATATATCCTAAGGAAATAAAAACACTAACTTGAAAAAATAGCTGCACCCCCTTGTTCATAGCAGCATTATTTACAATAGCTAAGACACAGAAACAACTAAGTGTCTACTGATGGATGACTGGATGAAGAAAATGTGGTATAATTACACAATGGAACACTATTCAGCCATTAAAAAAAAAAAAAAACAAGGAAATTCTACCATTTGCTACAACATGGATGGACCCTGAGGGCATTATATGCTAGGTGAAATAAGTCAGACAGAGGAAGACAAATACAATATGATCTCACTTATATGTGGAGTCTAAAACAAAACAAAATAAGAAGCAACCAAGCTCATAGATAAAGAGATTGGTTTTGTGGTTACCAGAGGCAGGGGTTTAGGGTGAGGGGAATTTGAAGGAAGGTGGTCAAAATGTACAAACTTCCAGTTGTAAGACAAATTAGTACTAAGGATGTAACATACATCATAATGACTACAGTTAATATAAGAGAGTAAATCCTAAGAGTTCTCAGCACAGGGAGAAATTATTTGTTCCTTTTCTTTTTATTGTCTATATGAAATGATGGATGTTAACTGAGTACATTGTGGTAATCATTTTACAATATATGTAAATCAAGCCATCGTGCTGCACACCTTAAAATTATACAATGATGTATATCAATTATTTCTCAACAAAACTGAGGAAAATTTAATCTAAAAAATACCTCTTTGGGGGTGTGGGGGGAGGAAAGCAATTTAAATAGAAAAGAACATATACACAATGGTCTGTACCCTTAATTCATTTCCATTTCTGACACTGCTAAAAATTAAAATGACAACTAGTCAAAGGCATCAAACTTCCCCAAGCCTGAAGCTTCACACAGAAAATTAAAACAATAATGCCGAAGTCAAAGAAGAATCTTTAAGTGGCAATGAGAATAAACTTCCCCTTCTGATCACCAGCCCCAGGAGAATCCTTGACATGCCTGTGAGACAACAAGTACTAAGCTGATTTCCCAAACTCTCCCTTAAGCCTACTTGCTCCATTTACTGAGAACTTCCACTCGATACCTCCCCACTATTCTCCCATGTACATACAGTGCTGATGCAGAGCTCTAGTCTAAATTCAGATGTCCTTGCAAGTCTTTTTAGCCCTAACCTCCCACACTTCAAAACCTCAGAAAAATGATATGGTTTGTGAATTTTCTTGTCCTTTTTCTTCCAGCCTCCTAGCTTTTTGACTTGTGTCTCCTGTCCCTGTCTGTAGTCAATCTAATAAACTAATCTAGATTAAGAAACTCCTGAATGATAATAGCCATAGAAAGCTAAACTCCTCCAATAGCATTTGCATTTTTCTTAGCAACCTTCAAAGATTTAAATCAAAGAATGATAGAAATAGAGATTTTGCAGGTGGGATGGGAGATATTTGGTGGAAGACACCTATGAAATTTGACTTGTACTCCTTAAGCACAACAAGGAATATATGATTTCTTTTTAATGATGTATGATTTCTATGAAAGAAAAGCATCTTGTCTAAAATAATAATTTTTTTGTAAAAACTAAGAAATTTCACTCTTAATATTGATATCAGTGAACCCCATTATAATGACAACTAAGGTAACTGAAGACTTCCATGCTCCAGATAAAGGGCCACTGAAGGACTCCAGACTCAATGCCACACAATTTCAGTCTGACTCCGGATTCCTTGCCATGGACTTAGGCATATATTAGCTCTCCAGATAAGCAACTGAATATTCTAAGAGCCACCCAGGCTTATCCACACAAGGAGTTTAATCTGTGATTCGGGGGTTGCCAAACGGGCCCCTAAGACTTCTTTCCCCAACTGCATGCCTCAAAGCCTGGAACCGCACTACTCAAGTTTAATTGTCTTGAATTTTAAAGCCCATCATTTCTCTATTAAGAGGGTCCAGGTGAAATCTGAAGCTATGTCTGTTCCATACCTTCAATAGACCATTTTCAATCTAAACCTTCAGATGGGAGCAGGGCTTTATGGTAGAATTTATAACTCAGGAACTCATGAACCCTTAGTAAGCTGATGATGAACTTTCAAGATCTGTGAACTCTGGATGTAGAAGCAAAGCTTCCATTTCAACATCAGACTCCTTATTCTTGTTTCTTTGAGAAGTGATAGGAAACATTTAAATGCATGTAGGTGTACTTTTCTGAAGAAAAGCCCTCAGCTTTCATCACATGCTCGATTAGGTCATTGATACAAAAAATTTTAAAGTGATGAAAAGACCCAGGATAAGAAGAAGGGTGCTGACTAACTCCCTAACACCATACACAAAAAAAACCTCAAAATGGATTAAAGACCTAAATGTAAGGCCAGACACTATCAAACTCTTTGAGGAAAACATAGGCAGAACACTCTATGACATAAATCACAGCAACAACCTTTTTGACTCACCTCCTAGAGAAATGGAAATAAAAACAAAAATAAACAAATGGGACCTAATGAAACTTAAAAGCTTTTGCACAGCAAAGGAAACCATAAACAAGATGAAAAGACAACTCTCAAAGTGGGAGAAAATATTTGCAAATGAAACAACTGACAAAGGATTAATCTCAAAAATGTACAAGCAGCTCATGAAGCTCAATATCAAAAAAACAAACAACCCAGTCCAAAAATGGGCAGAGACCTAAATAGACATTTCTCCAAAGATATACAGATTGCCAACAAACACATGAAAGTATGCTCAACATCATTAATCATTAGAGAAATGCAAATCAAAACTACAATGAGATATCATCTCACACCGGTCAGAATGGCCATCATCAAAAAATCTAGAAACAATAAATGCTGGAGAGGGTGTGGAGGAAAGGGAACCCTCTTGCACTGCTGGTAGGAATGTAAATTGATACAGCCACTATGGAGAACAGTATGGAGGTTCCTTAAAAAACTAAAAATAGAACTACCATACGACCCAGCAATCCCACTACTGGGCATATACCCTGAGAAAACCATAGGTCAAAAAGAGTCATGTACCACAATGTTCATTGCAGCTCTATTTACAATAGCCAGGACATGGAAGTAACCTAAGTGTCCATCGACAGATGAACGGATAAAGAAGATTTGGCACATATATACAATGAAATATTACTCAGCCATAAAAAGAAATGAAATTGAGTTATTTGTAGTGAGGTGGATGGACTTAGAGTCTGTCATACAGAGTGAAGTAAGTCAGAAAGAGAAAAACAAATACCATATGCTAACACATACATATGAAATCTAAAAACAAAAAACAACAAAAAAAATGGTCATGAAGAACCTAGGGGCAAGACGGGAACAAAGACGCAGACCTACTAAAGAATGGACTTGAGGACATGGGGAGGAGGAAGGGTAAGCTGGGACAAAGTGAGAGAGTGGCATGGGCATATATACACTACCAAATGTAAAAAGAGATAGCTAGTGGGAAGCAGCCTCATAGCACAGGGAGATCAGCTCGGTGCTTTGTGACCACCTAGAGGGGTGGGATATGGAGGGTGGGAGGGAGGGAGACGCAAGAGGGAAGAGATATGGGGATATATGTATATGTACAACTGATTCACTTTGTTATGAAGCAGAAACTAACACACCATTGTAAAGCAATTATACTCCAATAAAGATGTTAAAACAAAAAACTGAAAAAAATTAATTAATTATTTTTTTTTAAAAAATGAAGAAGGGTGCAAGGCAGTTCAGCAGTGGTTGGCAGGGTGAGAGGAGGGGAGCAAGTGTGAACAGGAAGGCAGAAAGCTCTTGAGACTAACTGTCCTGTGGTCACAGCTTGGCTCCACATTCACTGGCTTATAATCCCAATTCTTGCTCAATAGTGGTCCAGATCATGCCCCTACAGTCGCAGAAGCTCCTCTAACCTACCCTCGGAGCGCCCACCCCAGAAGAAACACTCTAGGCCCCTGCTCTTGTACCTTGCCACACAACTTTGCCATAACTGGTTTCCCCACGGTCTAGAATCTCTCCTAAAGGGCTGCATTTTGCACTTGGGCAGGGAAACAACTTCATTCCTCACCTTTCCCTTCTTCTCTTTGGCCCCCAAATTTGGGACATATATAGCAAAGCCTTTCTTGCTGCAGCAAGGAGGAAGAAGAGCAGGGATCTAGTTCAGGCCTGGGGGAGCCCATAAACACAATGGTGTAACAACTCGGCTCTGGCAGAGAGGGTCAGACCTAATGACCAGCCTCCCATAAAGAAATGTCAGCAGTACAGCTATGCCATTCATAGGTTCTCTGGGCAGGTGCAAAGAGTAACCTGTAGAAGAGCTTGAAACTCATCCAGAGTAGGTAATCAGGCACCCACCCATCTAGACAGAGGTAATACATGCAGCCAGAGTTATCTCAGCCTTATGCCTCACCCCAGTACCTCCACCCCCTCGTATACACATGTGCATACATAAAAACACAGTCTCAAAGCTTACCAAAACAAGATGGGGAGAAAAATGCTACTAAGCCTACTGTATAAAATTTGTCATATCTAAATAGTAATATATGTGCACTATGGAAAACATAGAAAGGTACAGAGAAGGGAATAAAAAGTATTCATATTCATGCCACCAGAAGTACCTCCAGGTGTATTTTTCTCCTGATAGTACACAAACTGTACACACCACAGATTTCTCCATTCTGCTTCATTTTCTTGGTTGTAGGGACAGCTCTCAGAAAGATGTTCAGAAGATAATAAAATAGCCCTGTCAGTGTTTCCTAAAGTCTGTTCATTGTGATCTATGATGTATATCTTCCTTGGAATATTTATTAATAGGTGCTTCATGTTAATAGCGTTATGTGGTCAAAAAGTTTGAGAAATGCTGGGTTTAACAAAATTAAGTTTCTTTACCACTGAATCTTTAATATACAATATACATTATGTAATCACAAGAGAAAGATAGACTGTGACACATTTGTTAAATGTATTTTGACCATAGAACCCTTCTCACACAGAGCATTTCATTTCACTAATGTGTTATGAATATGTTAGAAAATGCTGAAACAAAAATTCAGGGAAAAGAAATCCTGTGATCAGTTCTGGCATTGATATTTGACTTTAATCATCTATTGCTGTGTAACAAATTATTTCAACACTTAGAGACTTAAAACAACATTTATCATCTCACAGTTCCTGTGTGGGTCAGAAATTCAGGAGTGGCTTAGTTGGAAGCTAAGGGTTTGGGTCAGGGTCTCTCAGAAGGCTGCAAGTTGTTAGTCAGGATCTCAGTCATCTGAAGGTTACCCCAGGGGAGAATCTGCTTCCATGTTCACTCACAGTACCATTGGCAGAATTCAGTTCTCTTCGGGTTGTCACACTGAAGGCCTCAGTTTCTCACTGGCTATTGACCAAACGCTGTCCCCAGGTCTTCACCATGTGGGTCTCTGCAACTTGCTTCATTATAACAAGTACATGAGAAGAGCCAAAGAGAGAGAACAAGCAAGAGGGAAGTCACAGTAGTTATAACCTAATCTCGGAAACAGCATCTTATTGCCTTTGGTGTATTCTATTTGCTAGAAGTGAGTCACTAAGTCCAGCTCGCACACAAGGGAAGCAGATTATAGAAGAATGTGAATATCAGGAGGCCAGGATCATGGGAGACTGTTTAAGAAGCAGTTAATTACAGCTATTAAAATAGATAATAGGATCTTCAACCTAGAAGTATTCTAAGAGATTATTTGATTTCCATAGTAGAAGATAAGAGAACTAAGGTTCTGTAGGCTTAAATGTGTTTCCCCAGATCACATGGCACCAGGTGGCAAAAATGTTTTAATAGAGACTCAGCAGCCTGTGCCTACATCTGTAAAATGGAAGTAATGATTCCTGGGTTGTCTTTCTCTTGTGTTACCGAACTCAGGTCCAGCTGCTCACCACTTGAAAATCAATACCCAAGAGGGAGGCAAGTGTTGGTAGAAAGGAAAGTTTCTTTTAATCAGAATGCCAGCAATCTGGAGAGATGGTGGACTTGGTGTCCCCAAAATTCAACTCCGAAGATTCTGCTCGACCATGAAAGTTTTTAAAGGTAAAAGGAAAGTAATTTCAATTAATCATTGAGTTAGGGGATCAGACTCGTCCCTGTCTCCCACTGCATGCAGGCTTGTCGTCTTCTTGTGACATTTCTTTAGGTGCTATCTTGTTCACCAGTTTTATCACACAGTTTGTTTGCCAGATTACTGAAGGGGAAGCTAAGGAAGAGATCTGGTCATCTGTTAATTACTTATTCTTCATTTCTACTTCTTTAATCTACGGAAAGAACCAACAGGTTAGGCAAGATATTGTTTGATCAAAAGATTTGAAAAGTATGCTAGGGCCGAAAATGAGTAGAGCATGTGGGCACCTGATTTAAAAGTGAGTTACAATGTAGCTTTGATAAATTGACAAGAAAAGAGATTTTCTGCTAAGGACTACTTCCTGCAAAGAATTGCTTACAACCGCCCCCACCCCCGAGCCCCCTGTCAGACATCATTTCATTTCTATGGGATTAGGGACAAAGGTCCACCTTCTGTAACTTCATGTTGAGAAAGAGCATTGAGATCTTAGAGTGAGCAATATCGACATGGGTTTGAAGCATCTCTCTGCCGACAGCTTCAGTTGCTCATTTACATATAAGGGCAGAACAAGCTACAATTATTTTGATGCCCACAAATATGTAGGTTATTATGAGCAATAGTGTTAATCCCATTCTCTCAAGGCCAGTTCTTGGAATTGTGCTAGCCATATATTCAGTACTGCTCAAGATGGCAGCTTATGTCATGGTTGCAGTCTGGTCATCATGCAGTTAGCTTTTCCCCTCTGGTGCCCTTTATTGTACCTGTAAAATACTCAGAAATGTGCATCAGATACTGAATCTGTGACTTTATTGTCTTAATCATTAACTACTTGAACCTGCTATTTTGGGACCGCTGGGAGACTTCAGCTTTTCTACAAACAAGAGGCAGAGGACCTGGAGGAACATTTTTATTTGGTGGGGGGGGAGGGGGTGGCAGAGAGTTCTGTTCAGTTCCACCTCAACAGAAATCTGTGAGAAACTAGAGCAATCCAGAGAGTGAAAATTCTTTAAAGGGATAAAATGATAGCTATTCAAAGTTATATTGTTATAATTATTACTTCTATTAATAATAATGATAGTGGGGCTTAGGCTTAGGACCAATAAATTTGTGAGATAAAATTTCTTTTTACTCCTCCTTTTCCTTTCTTTAATGATGCTCCTAGAAGCTTTGGGGAGATTAATGCATGTGCTTCCTGTTGAGGAAGCCCAAAGAGCTAGACATCCTGTCCCTTCCCACTGGCATGTTTCCAGTGACACTTACTAGGCTTTTCTGTTCCCATTGCACTTCTTCAGAGACTACCAATCTTGAGTTCCATTCCGAGAAGTTCTTCTCTCTCATTATTGGCAAAGCCTATTCAACCTAAACGAAGTATGTTTCCTTCCTAAATAGCCCATGTGTGAAAAGAATGGGTCTGGGATACTGCAGAGAAACAAACATGCTGCCATCACACCTATCCATATTCTAACTGTCACACGAGATGAAGGAAGAGATCCACCACCTCTGTGGAGTCCCCAC
Organism: Balaenoptera acutorostrata; assembly: GCF_949987535.1. NCBI lineage: Eukaryota > Metazoa > Chordata > Mammalia > Artiodactyla > Balaenopteridae > Balaenoptera > Balaenoptera acutorostrata. The sequence goes on along the minus strand of NC_080076.1, from coordinate 30,101,308 downwards.
CACTGGAGTGTTTTCATACATACCTGAAACCTTACCTCGCTTATCCTCTCTGAAGATCCACTTTGTGTTGGACACTTTTTTAAACACTTCATAGGATCATCTTTGATTTTCAAACACACACACTCAAGTGAAGAGATGAGATGAACGAGGCTAGAGAAGGTTAAATCTCTTGGCCAACTTCAAAACCAACAGAAGAACAGGGAATCAGCCCCAGGTGAGTCTGATTCCAAAGCACAAAACTTGTGTTTTTTTCCCACATTACCATGAATTTCAGGTTCTTCATTGTATTCTCCAGTAGATTCTAGGCAGCAAGAAGAAATGAGTTTACCTGATTTGTAACTTCAGTGACTGGCATGGTGTTGGAATTAGTATCAGTTAATAATTAACATGCATTGCTCATTTCAGATATATTTATCATTTTGTCATCCTTTCTAAGATCTTGAGGGCAATATCTTGCCTTATACTCCCCTCAGCAGCCAGACTGCTCCAATATATTACAGATGTGTTGTTTATTTCTCCTCACCTTAACTGTCACCTGACGAGTGACAGGCAAAATCATGAGTTCAGTGACTGTATGTAGAAAAGATTATTTTGCCAGAGATTAAACACCTAACCCCAGTCAGCCAATAAATGTCTGACAATGGATGGCTCCATATCATACTATTCTGAAAAATGAGTGAAGTGGGTGTCCCAATGAATGTTGTTCTTTGCATACAAAGGATGGTACCTCATACTGAGGGCTTCCCTTCAATTTGTTCTAAATAATTTCCTTCACACATCAAACAAGGCAGCCTCTTCTTTTATGTTTCTTGTTGAAAGCCAGTTTATCCGCACATGTGAGGAAAGAAGAGGAAGTCAGGAGTTTCTGGATGGTGTTTACATTTTCTCCTGACATATTTTGTTCCAAAATATTTGTTCTTCCAAGAGTCTGACATAGTATCTTGTTAGTACCCTCAGGCTGTCCACATTTTAACCTTATCCCAGCCTTAAACATCAGCTTCGCTCAATTGTGTATGCAGTTAAAGTGTTTGTTCAAAGAGCTTTCCATCACAAGCACAAAATAATAACCAGGTATCATTTTGTGAATCTATGTTGCCAGCAAAACTCTTCTTGATATTTTCCCAAATTTGCCTCACATTCACTCACCTTCTTTCTACTTCTTGACTCCTTGTCCCCTTCCTTCCTGAAGTATTGAGAACACGAATCTCCCTGTCAAGTTAATTCCTCACTCTTTTGCCAAATGTTCTTTATTTCACTTATTTATTGGGCTCATGCATATCCCCAGAGCTTACAATAATCCAGAGATTCACTGAATTCCAGTTTAGTATTTTCTTTGCCACTGAATTCATCTCTTTATTACCGTTCAAGCTTTAACAGTATGCTTTAGTGCCAGAAAATACAACATTTATCTCACAGCTGAGTGCAAACAAGATATTCCTCCAAATATCTTGCCCTTTATCCAGGAGCTATAAAATACATATATATATATATATATATATATATATATATATATATATATTCTTTGTAACTTAATGTCAGCATCCTAGCTCCAGCTGTGCTGTCTACAATTACAATAACAACCATCATCTGTACAACTTAAGCCTGGTCAAATGTTTACTAAATGCAAACAATGTTGTGGTAATACCTCAATTATCTTTGTGTAAATTTTCAAGAGTATTAAATCATTTGGGTTAAAATATGAAAAGTGGTTTTACATTTGTCGACACTAACATTAAGGAAACCTCACTCACCGGAAATTACTCAAATACATGGAAAATAGAAGTCAGATCACACAAACTCCAAGATGAGTCAGTCAAAAACCAAGATCAGAACTCAACACAGCAGAGCTGGTAGCCTTTGTGTCCCTCCTGGGTGCCTTGGACTCTTGGCTCTAAGGCAGCTCAGTCAGCCCAGTGTCCTATTCCACAAGTAAAGAGCCTCCCTGCCCCCAATACCCAACAAGGCACCTTCATATCTTTGTCTGACAGTGACATACTCTGAGTTAAGTTTTGGTCAAGAGCTAGACCACTGCATCCTCATAACAGAAACATAATGTTTCACCCCTGGGTCAGATTCTCCCAGCTCGGCTTTTGATCAAGAAGCATGTTCAAACAGTTGCTAAGCATCTTATATATAAAACATGCATAATTTTTTTTTGAAAATTGTAAGGATGTAGAGTACAACTTTTAAAAACTTGAAAGCTGTGAAGAAAATTAAAAACAAGCAATTGTTTTTATTTTTATATGTCTTCTAGATATAAAGCCAGTTGATTAGTTTAGAAATGCAGGATTGATTTAAAATACTTATAAAATTCTCAATTTTGGTACAGTGAATTACACAAATGCTCCCCAGATAGCTTTAGGAAACTGAAGTTATTTTTCAAAGGTAATAGAGAATATTGAGTCTTAGATATATATTAAAAAAAAAAGAAGACTAAATATTCTTTGGGTGACTTTTATAATTTTATATTTTATTTCTAAGCTTTTATGTCTCCACAAACAACATTCCGTTGGGTCCTACAAAAGGCAATTTAACTAGACATAAAACAATTTCAGCAAAAAGTCTTCCTTTGTACTCATTATCTAGTAAACTTTCATATTTCCGGAGGTGTTTGGGAAAACTGGTACTGATTCATACAGCAAATAAGTGAAGAATAGAGAAAAAATTCTTGACCCATAGTATTGTGTTCTGCTACCAATTGTACAACCTATTAACAGTGTGATTTAAGGAAAACACCTCAAGCTCTTTGAGTGGCAATTTTTTATCTGAAAAGGAGAATAGAGACAGTCATACAGAGTGCAGTAAGTCAAAAAGAGAAAAACAAATATCGTATATTAATGCATATATATGGAATCTAGAAAAATGGTACAGATGAACCAGTTTGCAAAGCAGAAATAGAGACACAGATGTAGAGAACAAACGTATGGACACCAAGGAGGGAAAGCAGAGGGGGTGGGGTGGTGGTGGTGGGATGAATTGGGAGATTAGGATTGACATATATACACTAATATGTATAAAATAGATAACTAATAAGAACCTGCTGTATAAAAAACAAATAAATAAAATTCAAAAAAAGGAGAATAACAGTATTTTTCTTATCCACCTTATAAGGTTTCTATGAGACTAAAATAAGACAGTGGTCCCCAACCTTTTTGGGACCAGGGACCAGTTTAATGGAAGACAATTTTTCCATGGATGGGGGTGGGGGGATGGTTCAGGCAGTAATGTGAGTGATGGGGAGTGATGGGGATCGGCAGATGAAGCTTTGCTCACTTGCCTGCCACTCACCTCCTACTGTGAAGCCCGGTTCCTCACAGGCTACGGGCTGGGGTTTGGGGACCCCTGAAATAAGATTCCTTGGAATAACTTCCTAGTAAATAATACAACCTATTATTTAAATTATTCATATTCAGGTATCTCCACTACAATGCTGCTTCTTTATTCATGCTGTCCATAGTAATCAGTGAAGATAGATTCTGTTGAATGCAACAAGTTTTGAACACCTTGGTCTGTCAATATTTGCTCACATGTTTTCATTCTAGGTCTAAGTTGTGGAAAGAGCTTTTAATCACAGTTCCCAATAGCCAGAGGGCTATAGCACTAGCAGAGTTCCAGCAGAGCAGATGATAATTCAATCATTATATTAAACATACAACATCATGGCATCTGCAAATAAGGACAGTTTCATATCTTCTTTTCCAGTCTTCACACCTTTATTTTTTTTTTCTTTCCTTATCACACTGGCTAGAACTGTCAGCAAAATGTTGAATCAAAATGTTAATAGAAGGGCTTCCCTGGTGGCGCAGTGGTTGAGAATCTGCCTGCCAATGCAGGGGACACGGGTTCGAGCCCTGGTCTGGGAGGATCCCACATGCCGCGGAGCAACTGGGCCCGTGAGCCACAATTACTGAGCCTGCGCGTCTGGAGCCTGTGCTCCGCAACAAGAGAGGCCGCGATAGTGAAAGTCCCGCGCACCGCGATGAAGAGTGGCCCCCGCTTGCCACAACTAGAGAAAGCCTTCACACAGAAACGAAGACCCAACACAGCCAAAAATAAATAAATAAATTAAAAAAAAATGTTAATAGAAGAAATCTTTATCTCCTGATATCTCACTAGTCTTTGTTTTTTCATCATGCTTTTGAAGATTGCAGAACTAAACACCTGCAATTTGGGTTTTCTGAGGTTTCTTCTTGATTAAATTTTTGTTATGCTTTTTGGCAGGAATACTCCAGAAGTGATATTGTGTTCTTTTCAGTACATAATATTATGCAGTCAAAGATGTTACTAGTGGGCTTCCCTGGTGGCGCAGTGGTTGAGAATCTGCCTGCCAATGCAGGGGACACGGGTTCGAGCCCTGGTCTGGGAAGATCCCACATGCCACGGAGCAACTGGGCCCGTGAGCCACAATTACTGAGCCTGCGCGTCTGGAGCCTGTGCTCCGCAACAAGAGAGGCCGCGATGGTGAGAGGCCCGCGCACCGCGATGAAGAGTGGTCCCCACTTGCCACAACTAGAGAAAGCCCTCGCACAGAAACGAAGACCCAATACAGTCATAAATAAATAAATAAATAAATAAAAGAACGTGAATTTCTTAAAAAAAAAAAAAAAAAAAAGATGTTACTAGTGAGTTCAATTTCAATCATCACTTGCCTAAGGCGTTGTCTGCCAGATTTTGCCACTGTAAAGTTATCTTTCCATTTGTTAATTAATAAATATATTAATGAATTTTGAACTATTGGGGAATCCTGTGAATCCTCAATATTTAACCCACTATTTTACTCATTTGTCAATGATTCTGGCCTCAATCAATTTTATGATGATGGTTGCCAAATAGTGATTTTCTACTTCTATCTTTTCTTCTATATTTAATTATTGGCCTTCTACAGTGAAGAAGAGCTTCATCATTTTATTTGTTTGTTTTTTACAGCAGTGTGGACTTACAGAATCTTTTTTTTTAATGATTTTTTTTTATTGGAGTAAAATTGCTTTGCAATGTTGTGTTAGATTCTGTTGTACAGTGAATTGAATCAGCTATATGTATACCTATATCTCCTCCCTCTTGGACCTCCCTTCCACCCCCCCATCCCACCCCTGGTCATCACAGAGCACTGAGCTGATCTCCCTGTGTTATACAGCAGGTTCCCAATAGCTATCTATTTTACACATGGTAGTGTATTTATGTCAAACCTAATCTCCCAATTAGTCTCACCCTCCCCTTCCCCCACCGTGCCCACATGTCCATTCTCTACATCTACATCTCTATTCCTGCCTTACAAATAGGTTCATCTGTACCATTTTTCTAGATTCCACATATATGCGTTAATATACGATATTTGTTCTTCTCTTTCTGGTTTACTTCACTCTGTATGACAGACTCTAGGTCCATCCACATCTCTACAAATAACCCAATTTCATTATTTCATTCAATTGGTTATAGTTCACCATCGTTATTAATTTTGAGCTTAAATTGTCCCAGATTTGACCAGTAGGAGCTCCTCAAGTTGGCTCTCTGTCCATTTGATATGTCACCATTATTTCTTAAGCACTTCTTTACTTTCTTACACAGCAAGATGTTTCAAGTTTATCATACTTTCCTTCCCTGGTCGTGGGATCAGCCACTTTCCCAAAGCGTCCTGGTTCCCTTCAGTAGAGAATGGGACTGGAAGCCATAATTTGCTGCTAGGTATTGTTGTTGTTACTTATAGGTTTTTTACACTAATTTGTTTTTAATCTAGTCTGCAAGTCTTAATCTTTTGTTGGACTATTTATTCTATTTACATTAAATATAACTATTGACATCTCAATTTGTTCCATTTTAATAATAAATAAAATAATTTAGTTGTTATCCTAGGTATTAAAACATGCACCATTCCCTGCTTAGTGTATTTAAAAGTGTATAATATGTTAAAAACTTACAAGATATTAACTAAATATACTCTTCTCCCTCTCCTGTGTTAATGTTTTCATGAATTTTCCATTCATATATATTTCAAACCTCATAACATATTATTTTAAACACTAAATATTTATTAGAATTACCCACATATTTACCCTTTCCAATGTTCTTTCTTTCTCTGTACAAGCATTTTCCTCTGTTTCAAAAACCCTGTTTAATATTTCTTTTCATACCAATCTGCTAGTAATAGATGTCTCAGGCCTTATTTGTCTAAAAGAATTTTTATTTCACATTTATTTTTGAAGGGTTTTTGATGGGTTTAAAGTTTTAAGTTGAGAGTTATTTTCTTTCTGATGTCATTCCACTGTTTTTCTGAGGATGGCTTCTGTCTTATTCTTACTACTTTGAAAGTAATCTGTGTTAATCTCTGGCTGCTTTGAAATTTTTCTCTTGTCTTTAGTTTTCTGCAGTTATACTATTATATATCAAGTATTATGGGTTGAATTGTATCCCCCAATAAAGATATGCTCAAGGCCTAATCCCTAATACCTCAGAACATGATTTCATTTGGGTACAGTCTTTACTTTACTTTACATTTCCTAAAATGAGATCTTTAGGGTCCTAATCCAATATGACTGGTGTCCTTACAAAAAGAGGAGATTTGAGCACAGAGACAGACACACAGAGGGTGGGTGATGTGAAGACACATAGGGAGAACTCCACGTGAAGAAGGAGTGTTAGAGGGCTTCCCTGGTGGCGCAGTGGTTGAGAATCTGCCTGCCAATGCAGGGGACACGGGTTCGAGCCCTGGTCTGGGAAGATCCCACATGCCGCGGAGCAACTAAGCCCGTGAGCCACAACTACTGAGCCTGCGCGTCTGGAGCCTGTGCTCCTCAACAAGAGAGGCCGCGACAGTGAAAGGCCCGCGCACCGCGATGAACAGTGGCCCCCGCTTGCTGCAACTAGAGAAAGCCCTCACACAGAAACGAAGACCCAACACAGCCAAAAAATAAATAAATAAATAAATAAATTTATAAAAAAAAAAAAAAGAAGGAGTGTTAGAAAAATGCATCTACCTGCCAAAGAGTACCTGAAGCTACCAGAAGACTGGAGAGAGGCATGAAACAGATCCTTCCCTTCCAACACCTTGATTTCAGACTTATGGCTCCCAGAACTGTAAGACAGTAAGTTTCCATTGTCTTAAGCCACTCCATTTGTGGTACTGTGTTACAGCAGCCCTTGGAAACTGATACACAAGGTATGGTTTTCTCTACATTTTTCTTGCCTATTATGCTGGTCTGAAATGTCAATGCACCATTAGCACAAAGCAGTTATCCTACCTGAGGACTAGAGCACTTTGGAATGTAGGATTTGATGTCTTTAGCAAATTTGGAGAAATTTTTGGACATTATCTCTTCACATATTCCTTCTATCCTACTCTCTTTTCTCTCTTTCTGAAATAACAGTATATGTTAGACTTCTTCACCATAGCACATATGTCTCTTACAATACTTTCTGTATTTTATTTTATTTTCTTCTCTGTGTGCTTCCGTCTAGGTTTGTTCTAATATCTATTTCTTGTTCACTAATTCTCTAGTCTGTTTCCCTGTTAGTAAAACACATCAATTTATTAAAGTCTTATATCTAGTTATTGTACTTTTCACTTCTAATTTTCATTTCATTCTGTTTTATAGATCCCAATTCTTTGATTACATTATCTATAGTTTTATCTTACATGTATTAATTATAATTATTTTAAAGACCATATCTGATCTTTCTAAATTGTGAATATCTATTTTCCATTTATGCTTTTGGTTTTCAGTCATTCAGCCTTGTTTCTTGGCTTACTTGGTAACTTTTGATTGAATACTGGGTATTTCTTTTTTTTTTAATTTTTTTTATTGCATTTTTATTTATTTATTTATTTATTTATTTATTTATTTATTTTTGGCTGTGTTGGGTCTTCGTTTCTGTGCAAGGGCTTTCTCTAGTTGTGGCAAGTGGTGGCCACTCTTCATCGCGGTGCACGGGCCTCTCACTATCACGGCCTCTCTTGTTGTGGAGCACAGGCTCCAGGTGCACGGGCTCAGTAGTTGTGGCACACGGGCCCAGTTGCTCCACGGCATGTGGAATCTTCCCAGACCAGGGCTCGAACCCTTGTCCCCTGCATTGGCAGGCAGATTCTCAACCACTGCGCCACCAGGGAAGCTCCCAAATACTGGGTATTTCTTATAAAAAATTAGAGTGACTCTATATGATGCTGTCTTTCTTCAAATAGACAGTGTTGGCTATAAGCTTGATCCAGTTGGGGCTTTCCTATTTCAGATTAACCTTTACTTCTTGGGTGTAACACTTCAATATATCTCATCACAAAGCCTGGGGTGTTCATAAGGATGGCTCTTCCATGATTGGCTCTGAATGCTAAACCTTGACACCCTAGTACCATGAGACTGCAAAGTCTCTGCTAAATTTTTGACCTCTTAGCAGCAGATTTTTTGCATAATTTTTGACAGTGTTGCCCCCTACAAGCACTATTTTGGAGAAAACAAATGTCTTGGAAAATTTTCCAAAAAAGATTCAGGTTCACCTCTGTTATTTCCTTTTCTATGAGATCTTTCCCTTCAAATAATGACTGTCTTGATTGCTCTGAACTCTGTCTCTCTAACCCTGTGAGGCTGCCAAAAGTGCTAGACTGCCATTTTCTGTTTGGCTTTGGTTCCATAATCTGTGAATCAGCAAAGGCCCTGAGGAGGAAAATGCAGCCATAAATGCCAAACTCACTTCAATGAAATTCATTTCTCCTCAGGATCTTGGACCTTAATGCCTGGTTGCCTTAGATGCTTTCTAATGTTTTCAAAGAACTGCTTTTCTTCTCCCAACCCCCAAATCTAACTCATAAATTTCTTGGTGGAAGGTTCTTTTGGTACCATCTATACCATCATAGGCAGAAGTAGAAGTGTTCCCTACTTTTTGAATCCTATAACAAAGAAAATGATAATTTTTGCCTTGCTGCCCTAAGGAATATTTGAAGTTAATTTAACCTGGAGAAATGGAAAGTAATAGGAAAGGAAAATTATTAATTATTTTAGTAACTTACTCACCAAATCTTCACTGAGTACACAGTTTGTATGAGGCATTGTTCAGAAAGAAAGAAAGAGAAAGAAAGAAAGAACGAAAGAAAGAAAGAAAAGAAAGAAAGAAAGAAAGAAAAGAAAGAAAGAAGAAACAAAGGAAGGAAGGAAGAAAGAAAGAAGGAAGGAAGGAAGGAAAGAAAGAGAGAAAGAGAGAAAGGGGGAGGGAGGAAGGGAAGGAGGGAAGTGGGAAGGAACTCCCTATTCACATGGAGTTTTTATTCTAATGAATTTAAATGGATTGATATGTAAGTAAAAATTTTTCAGATAATGATAACTGCCTTTGTAAGCAGACCATTTAGGGGGGGTCCCCAGAGAAAGAGAACCAGGAATGGCTTTCTTGACATAAGAGAACCCATTTTAGCCTAAGCCATTTTGTGACCTAAGCCTGGCCACAATGCTTGCCCTTGAACAGTTCTCACTAATTAATGATTTAAAGGAGGGGATGCAGAAACAAGGGAGAAGCAGTCAAGAAACAATAGTGCAGCTTTGGGGCAGGGTCCTGGTTCCTCAAGGAACATACATAATAATATATCTTTGAGTTCTCCAGGAACTAAGGCCCACACCCAGGTGGAGGATGGAATTATGATGTTGACCCTTCTGACTTCAGTCAACTACAGCTTGGACTCCGTTGACTTTTGCCCCAATTCTATGCTGAAATCCCCTCTGCTCAAGTCCTCTCATGAATGTGCAAATACCCTTAGCTTAAAGCTTCCCCAGTTTTGTTGTTCAGGAAGACACTGCTTTGGGAAAGATCCCAGTGTTCTCCTTACTTGCTACAAGTAATAATAAATCCTTCCTTCTCCCACGTTTTGGCTTGGTTTTGTCTATTGGCTCAACACCCACCAAGAGGTGAACCCAGTTTTTGGGTAACACCTTGCAGAGATTAAAATAAGATAAAAAATGACTGAGTACCCAGGAGAAGATGGCGGAAGAGTAAGACATGGAGATCACCTTCCTCCCCACAGATACATCAGAAATACATCTAAACGTGGAACTGCTCCTATAGAACACCCACTGAACACTGCCAGAAGACCTCAGACCTCCCAAAAGGCAAGAAACTCCCCACGTACCTGGGTAGGGCAAAAGGAAAAAGAAAAAACAGAGACAAAAGAATAGGGACGGGACCTGCGCCAGTGGGAGGGAGCTGTGAAGGAGGAAAGGTTTCCACATACTAGGAAACCCCTTCGCAGGCAGAGACTGCGGGTGGCGGAGAGGGGAAGCTTCGCCTCCACAGAGGAGAGCACAGCAACAGGGGTGCAGAGGGCAAAACAGAGAGATTCCCACACAGAGGATCAGTGCTGACCAGCACTCACCTGCCCGAGAGGCTTGTCTGCTCACCCGCCAGGGTGGGCTGCGGCTGGGAGCTGAGGCTCCGGCTTCGGTCGGATTGCAGGGAGAGGACTGGGATGGCGGCGTGAACACAGCCTGAAGGGGTTAGCACACCACAGCTAGACAGGAGGGAGTCCGGGAAAAGGTCTGGAGCTGCCAAACAGGCAAGAGACTTTTTCTTGCCTCTTTGTTTCCTGGTGCGCTAGGAGAGGGGATTCAGAGTGCCACCTAAACGAGCTCCAGAGATGGGCGCGAGCCGCAGCTATCAGCGCGGACCCCAGAGATGGGCATGAGACGCTAAGGCTGCTGCTGCTGCCACCAAGAATCCTGTGTGCGAGCACAGGTCACTATCCACACCTCCCCTCACGGGAGACTGTGCAGCCCGCCACTGCCAGGGTCCCGTGATCCAGAGACAACTTCCCCGGGAGAACGCATGGCGTGCCTCAGGCTGCTGCAACGTCATGCCGACCTCTGCCGCCGCAGGCTCTCCATGCATCTGTACCCCTCTCTCCCCCCGCCTGAGTGAGCCTGAGCCCCGAATCAGCTGCTCCATGAACCCCGTCCTGTCTGAGCGAAGAACAGATGCCCTCAGGCGACCTACACGCAGAGGCGGGTCCAAATCCAAAGCTGAAACCTGGGAGCTGTGCGAACAAAGAAGAGAAAGGGAAATTTCTCCCAGCAGCCTCAGAAGCAGCGGATTAAAACTCCACAATCAACTTGATGTACCCTGCATCTGTGGAATACCTGAATAGACAACGAATCATCACAAATTGAGGAGGTGGACTTTGGGAGGAATGATATATTATTTTTTCCCCTTTTCCTCTTTTTGTGAGTGTGTATGTGTATGCTTCTGTGTGAGATTTTGTCTGTATAGCTTTGCTTTCACCATTTGTCTTACGGTTCTGACTGTCCGGGTTTTTTTTGTTGTTTTTTTTTACTTAAAAAAATTGTTTTTTCTTAATAATTATTTTTAATTTTAATAACTTTATTTTATTTCATCTTACTTTATTTTATTTTATCCTCTTTCTTTCTTTCTTTCCATTTTTTCTCCCTTTTATTCTGAGCTGTGTGGATGAAAGGCTTTTGGTGCTCCAGCCAGGCATCAGGGCTGAGCCTCTTAGGTGGGAAAACCAACTTCAGGACACTGGTCCATAAGAGACCTCCCAGCTCCATGTAATACCAAATGGCAAAAATCTCCCAGAGATCTCCATCTCAACAGCAAGACCCAGCTTCACTCAATGACCAGCAAGCTACAGTGCTGGACACCCTAGGCCAAACAACTAGCAAGACAGGAACACAATCCCACCCATTAGCAGAGAGACTGCCTAAAATCATAATAAGGCCACAGACACCCCAAAACACACCACCAGACGTGGACCTGCCCACCAGAAGGACAAGATCCAGCCTCATCCACCAGAACACAGGCACCAGTCCCCTCCACCAGGAAGCCTACACAACCCACTGAACCAACCTTAGCCACTGGGGACAGACACCAAAAACAATGGGAACTACGAACCTGTAGCCTGTGAAAAGGAGACCCAAAACACAGTAAGTTAAGCAAAATGAGAAGACAGAAAAACACACAGCACATGAAGGAGCAAGGTAAAAACTGACCAGACCTAACAAATGAAGGGGAAATAGGCAGTCTACCTGAAAAAGAATTCAGAATACTGATAGTAAAGATGATCCAAAATCTTGGAAATAGAAGAGACAAAATGCAAGAAACATTTAACAAGGACCTAGAAGAACTAAAGAGTAACCAAGCAATGATGAACAACACAATAAATGAAATTAAAAATACTCTAGAAGGGATCAATAGCAGAATAACTGAGGCAGAAGAACGGATAAGTGACCTGGAAGATAAAATAGTGGAAATAACTACTGCAGAGCAGAATAAAGAAAAAAGAATGAAAAGAACTGAAGACAGTCTCAGAGACCTCTGGGACAACATTAAACGCACCAACATTCGAATTATAGGGGTCCCAGAAGAAGAAGAGAAAAAGAAAGGGACTAAGAACATAGTTGAAGAGATTACAGTTGAAAACTTCCCTAATATGAGAAAGGAAATAGTTAACCAAGTCCTGGAAGCACAGATAGTCCCATACAGGATAAATCGAAGGAGAAACACGCCAAGACACATATTAATCAAACTATCAATAATTAAATATAAAGAAAACATATTAAAAGCAGCAAGGGATAAACAACAAATAACACACAAGGGAATCCCCATAAGGTTAACAGCTGATCTTTCAACAGAAACTCTGCAAGCCACAAGGGAGTGGCAGGACATATTTAAAGTGATGAAGGAGAAAAACCTACAACCAAGATTAATCTACCCAGCAAGGATCTCATTCAGATTTGATGGAGAAATTAAAACCTTTACAGACAAGCAAAAGCTGAGAGAACTCAGCACCACCAAACCAGCTTTCCAACAAATGCTAAAGGAACTTCTCTAGGCAAGAAACAGAAGAGAAGGAAAACACCTACAATAACAAACCCAAAACATTTAAGAAAATGGGAATAGGAACATACCTATTGATAATTACCTTAAATGTAAATGGATTAAATGCTCCAAACAAAAGACACAGACTGGCTGAATGGATACAAAAACAAGACCCATATATATGCTGTCTACAAGAGACCCACTTCAGACCTAGGGATACATACAGACTGAACGTGACGGGATGGAAAATTATATTGCATGCAAATGGAATTCAATAGAAAGCTGGAGTAGCAATTCTCATATCAGACAAAATAGACTTTAAAATAAAGACTATTACAAGAGACAAAGAAGGACACTACATAATGATCAAGGGATCAATCTGAGAAGAAGATATAACACTTGGAAATATCTATGCACCCAACATAGGAGCACCTCAATACATAAGGCAAATACTAACAGCCATGAAAGGGGAAATCAACAGTAACACAGTCATAATAGGGGACTTTAACGTCCCACTTTCACCAATGGACAGATCATCCAAAATGAAAATAAATAAGGAAACACAAGCTTTAAATGATACATTAAACAAGATGGACTTAATTGATATTTATAGGACATTCCACCAAAAAACAACAGAATACACATTTTTCTCAAGTGCTCATGGAACATTCTCCAGGATATCTTGGGTCAAAAATCAAGCCTTGGTAAATTTAAGAAAATTGAAATTGTATCAAGTATCATTTCCGACCACAACGCTATGAGACTAGATATCAATTACAGGAAAAGATCTGTAAAAAATACAACACATGGAGGCTACACAATACACTACTTAATAACGAAGTGATCACTGAAGAAATCAAAGGGGAAATCAAAAAATACCTAGAAACAAATGACAATGGAGACACAACGACCCAAAACCTATGGGATGCGGCAAAAGCAGTTCTAAGAGAGAAGTTTATAACAATACAATCCTACCTTAAGAAACAGGAAACATCTCCAATAAACAACCTAACCTTGCACCTAAAGCAATTAGAGAATGAAGAACAAAAAAACCCCAAAGTTAGCAGAAAGAAATAAATCATAAATATCAGATCAGAAATAAATGAAAAAGAAAGGAAGGAAATGATAGCAAAGATCAATAAAACTAAAAGCTGGTTCTTTGAGAAGATGAACAAAATTGATAAACCATTAGCCAGACTCATCAAGAAAAAAAGGGAGAAGACTCAAATCAATAGAATTAGTAATGAAAAAGGAGAAGTAACCACTGACACTGCAGAAATACAAACGATCATGAGAGATTACTACAAGCAACTCTATGCCAATAAAATGGACAACCTGGAAGAAATGGACAAATTCTTAGAAATGCACAACCTGCCGGGACTGAACCAGGAAGAAATAGAAAATATGAACAGACCAATCACAAGCACTGAAATTGAAACTGTGATTAAAAATATTCCAACAAACAAAAGCCCAGGACCAGATGGCTTCACAGGCGAATTCTACCAAACATTTAGAGAAGAGCTAACACCTATCCTTCTCAAACTCTTCCAAAATATTGCAGAGGGAGGAACACTCCTCAACTCATTCTACGAGGCCACCATCACCCTGATACCAAAACCAGACAAAGATGTCACAAAGAAAGAAAACTACAGGCCAATACCACTGATGAACATAGATGCAATAACCCTCAACAAAATAGTAGCAAACAGAATCCAACAGCACATTAAAAGGATCATACATCATGATCAACTGGGGTTTGTTCCAGGAATGCAAGGATTCTTCAAAAAACGCAAATCAATCAACGTGATACACCATATTAACAAATTGAAGGAGAAAAACCATATGATCATCTCAATAGATGCAGAGAAATCTTTCGACAAAATTCAACACCCATTTATGATAAAAGCCCTGCAGAAAGTAGGCATAGAGGGAACTTTCCTCAACATAATAAAGGCCATATATGACAAACCCACAGCCAACATTGTTCTCAATGGTGAAAAACTAAAACCATTTCCTCTAAGATCAGGAAGAAGACAAGGTTGCCCACTATCACCACTATTATTCAGCATAGTTTTGGAAGTTTTAGCCACAGCAATCAGAGAAGAAAAAGAAATAAAAGGAATCCAAATCGGAAAAGAAGAAGTAAAGCTGTCACTGTTTGCAGACAACATGATTGTATACATAGAGAATCCTAAAGATGCTACCAGAAAACTACTAGAGCTAATCAATGAACTTGGTAAAGTAGCAGGATACAAAATTAATGCACAGAAATCTCTTGCATTTCTATACACAAATGATGAAAAATCTGAAAGTGAAATTAAGAAAACACTCCCATTTACCACTGCAACAAAAAGAATAAAATATCTAGGAATAAACCTACCTAAGGAGACAAAAGACCTGTATGCAGAAAATTATAAGTCATTGATGAAAGAAATTAAAGATGATACAAATAGATGGAGAGATATACCATGTTCTTGGATTGGAAGAATCAACACTGTGAAAAGGACTCTAGTACCCAAAGCAATCTACAGATTCAATGCAATCCCTATCAAACTACCACTGGCATTTTTCACAGAACTAGAACAAAAACTTTCACAATTTGTATGGAAACACAAAAGACCCCGAATAGCCAAAGCAATCTTGAGAAAGAAAAATGGAGCTGGAGTAATCAGGCTCCCTGACTTCAGACTATACTACAAAGCTATAGTAATCAAGACAGTTTGGTACTGGCACAGAAACAGAAACATAGATCAATGGAACAGGATAGAAAGCCCAGAGATAAACCCATGCACATATGATCACCTTATCTTTGATAAAGGAGGCAAGCATATACAGTGGAGAAAAGACAGCCTCTTCAATAAGTGGTGCTGGGAAAACCGGACAGGTACATGTAAAAGTATGAAATTAGAACACTCCCTGACACCATACACAAAAATAAACTCAAAATGGATTAAAGACCTAAATGTAAGGCCAGACACTATCAAACTCTTAGAGGAAAACATAGGCAGAACACTCTATGACATAAATCACAGCAAGATCCTTTTTGACCCACCTCCTAGAGAAATGGAAATAAAAACAAAAATAAACAAATGGGACCTAACGAAACTTAAAAGCTTTTGCACAGCAAAGGAAACCATAAACAAGACCGAAAGACAACCCTCAGAATGGGAGAAAATATTTGCAAATGAAGCAACTGACAAAGGATTAATCTCCAAGATTTACAAGCAGCTCATGCAGCTCAATAACAAAACAACAAACAGCCCAATCCAAAAATGGACAGAAGACTTAAATACACATTTCTCCAAAGAAGATATACAGATTGCCAACAAACACATGAAAGAATGCTCAACATCATTAGTCATTAGAGAAATGCAAATCAAAACTACAAATAGATATCATCTCACACCAGTCTGAATGGCCATTATCAAAAAATCTAGAAACAATAAATGCTGGAGAGGGTGTGGAGAAAAGGGAACACTCTTGCACTGTTAGTGGGAATGTAAATTCATACAGCCACTATGGAGAACAGTATGGAGGTTCCTTAAAATACTACAAATAGAACTACCATACGACCCAGAAATCCCACTACTGAGCTTATACCCTGAGAAAACCATAATTCAAAAAGAGTCATGTACCAAAATGTTCATTGCAGCTCTATTTACAATAGCCAGGACATGGAAGCAACCTAAGTGTGCATCATCGGATGAATGGATAAAGTAGATGTGGCACATATATACAATGGAATATTACTCAGCCATAAAAAGAAACGAAATTGAGTTATTTATAGTGAGGTGGATGGAGTTAGAGTCTGTCATACAGAGTGAAGTAAGTCAGAAAGAGAAAAACAAATACAGTATGCTAACACATATATATGTAATCTAAGGGGAAAAAAAAAAGTCATGAAGAACCTAGTGGCAAGATGGGAATAAAGACACAGACCTACTAGAGAATGGACTTGAGGATATGGGGAGGGGGAAGGGTAATCTGTGACAAAGTGAGAGAGTGGCATGGACAT
The DNA here is from genome assembly GCF_949987535.1 of Balaenoptera acutorostrata. Lineage (NCBI taxonomy): Eukaryota > Metazoa > Chordata > Mammalia > Artiodactyla > Balaenopteridae > Balaenoptera > Balaenoptera acutorostrata. The sequence goes on along the minus strand of NC_080076.1, from coordinate 30,084,492 downwards.
ATATACACTACTAAACGTAAAATAGATAGCTAGTTGGAAGCAACCGTATAGCACAGGGAGATCAGCTCTGTGCTTTGTGACCACCTAGATGGGTGGGATAGGGAGGGTGGGAGGGAGGGAGATGCAAGAGGGAAGAGATATGGGAACATATGTATATGTATAACTGATTCACTTTGTTATATAGCAGAAACTAACACACCATTGTAAAGCAATTATACTCCAATAAAGATGTTAAAAAAAAAAATGACTTCTTTTTTTTTAAATGCTTAGGAAAGTTTTAAAAAAATATTTTATTTATCTATTTATTTTAATCTCAGAGCTCTGTATAGTCCTGAAAATATTGGAAACAATATAAATGGTCAGCAATAGATAAATAGTAATATAAAATCAAGCTTATTTATTATATGGAAAATTATACAGCCAATAAAATGTTTACAACATTTCATGGCAGAGAATATACTGGCATTACAATTTTGAGTGAAAAAGTCACAAGAGAAATTTTTATATACACCATGTTACAACTGTGAAAAATATTCAGAGACAAAAAGTTGAAAGAAATATTAATGCTGACTTCTTGTGTAAAGAGAAATATTTTTCTACTTGTTCTTTGAAATTTAATTTTTTTTAATTGAATGAAAGGTTTTTGTAAATTCTATAGTGCTTTATAATTTTCAAAAGTTTCACACAGATGATTTCATATAATCCCATGATAACACTTTTTTTTCTCCCCTACCCATATATTGCCCCCCGCTTCCTTGTCCCCACTACTAGTAACTATTAGTTTTTTTTCTATATCTGAGAGTCTGCTTCTTTTTGTTTGTTTGTTTTATTCACTAGTTTGTGTATTTCTTAGATTCCACATATAAGTGATATACAGTATTTGTCTTTCTCTGTCTGACTTATTTCACTTAGCATAGTGCCATCCAAGTCCATCCATGTTGCTGCAATAGGAAAAATTTCATTTTTTAATGGTTGAGTAGTATTCCACTGTGTGTGTGTGTGTGTGTGTGTGTGTGTATGTGTGTGTATCACATCTTCTTTACCCACTCATCTGTTGGCAGACACTTAGCTTGCTTTCATACCTTGGCAATTGAAAATAATTCTGTATGAACATTGAGGTGCATATATCTTGTCAAATTAGTGTTTTGTTTTGTTTTGTTTTCAGATATATACTCAGGAGTGGAATTGCTGGTCATATGGTAGTTCTATTTTTAGCTTTTTGAGAAATTTCTATACTGTTTTGCACAGTGGAGGCGCTAATTTACAACCCCATCAAGAGTGTACAAGGGTTCCCTTTTCTTCATGTCCTCACAAACATTTGTTATTTGTGTTCTTTTATTCACATAGATCAATGGAACAGAATAGAGATCTCAGAATTAAATCTGCACACTTAGTCAATTAATCTATGACAAAGGAGGCAAGAACATAAAATGGAGAAAAATCTCTTCAATAAGTGGTGCTGGGAAAACTGGAAAGCTAGATGTAAAAGAATGAAATTTGAACATTCTCTAACACCATATAGAAAAATAAACTCAAAGTGGATTGAAGACCTAAATGTAAGACCAGATACTATAAAACTCCTAGAGAAAAACATAGGCAGAACACTCTGACATAAATCACTGCGATATATATTTTTTTGGATCTGTCTCCTAAAGCAAAGGAAATAAAAGCAAAACTAAACAAAAGGGATCTAATTAAGCTTAAAAGCTTTTGCACAGCAAAGTAAACCATCAACAAAATGAAAAGACATCCTGCTGAATGGGAGAAGATAATTTGCAAAGGGTATGACTGATAAGGAGTTACTATCCAACATATGTAAATAGCTCATACACCTCAACATCAAAAAAACAAACAACTCAATTAAAAGCTGGGCAGAAGAACTGAATAACCATTTTTCCAAAGAGGGAATGCAGGTGGCCAACAGGCTGATGAAAAGATGCTCAATATTGCTAATTATCAGGGAAAATGCAAGTCAAAACCACAATGAGATATCACCTCACAGAGGTCAGAATGTCTGTCATCAAAAAGAATGACTATTTTGGATTAAGGGATCAAGCAAAGGTTTTCTGAGGGGATGATACTGAAACTGAGATCTGAATGACAAGAAGATAGCAACCATCTGAAGACTGAAGGGACTAATAATCCAAACCAAGGGAATAGCTAATGCAAAGGTAAGCCCCAAGACAGAAATGAATAAGGTAAACAGAAATATTAATGCCAACAACTGTTCTATGAGACTTTTCTATTTCTCTACTTTTTGATCTCCTCACCAGTCCCTCCTATTGGAAAACCTAATAGGAACCTGGCTAGCAATGGAGATTGGGAAATGTGGTTTGCAGACTCTTAGCCCTAATAGTACATAGCAGAATATAGAAGGGTAAATTTTGACTGAGAAACAGCAGTTTAAAAACTAGCACAGTCCATCCTTTTTGGTTACTCATACACTTCTACACATATTTAATCTTCTAAACAGTGACAATAGCATCATGTTTACACCATACAGGATGCAACCATCCTTTATACAAATCACGATATTCTCACCATCCCAAAAAAAGGTTGACACAAAACTCTGAAATTTACTGTTCTTATCTTCAAGTGATGTTAATTCTATTTATAGTTAAATCACAATTCTAAGTTTTGCAACCTACAGTCTAAATTTAAAACTTAACCACAATCAATGATTCCTATGTAAAATAGTGAGATGGGAGAAGGGAAAATATTTAATGTATTGTTGTCATGTAACAGTGTTAAGGAACAAGCGGGTAAGAGATTATGTTTAACTGTAACTAGTCATGCAGCCATACTTGATATTACAACTTCCATTAATCATTACTATTTCCTGTTTTTCTTAGCCTCAACCAGCCCCACAATTCATGGGGATCCTTTATTTGGGGGTAAACCAAGCTGTCATTCCTGAGTGATCTGAATCTAACTATATTTGGTTGTTGAGGTCTCCATTAACATTTGACTTGAAAACATTAAGAGATCCCTGAGTTTCAGATAGATTCTGTTCTGTCCTATTGTAGGGAAGCAATTATTTTTCCTCTTCATAATCAGGATCAATCAAATTAACCAGTAAAATAAGCTTTGTTCTTTGTTTGTTCTGTGCCAAAAGTGTGTCAGGCTCAACTTCCAGTTCAATCAAATTATTGATTCCCCTGGTGAAAGCATCCCTCTGTTGAGAACCAAGGACTCTAAATCAGTAGAGTCCAAAGTTACATGGCCAGTAAGTAAAAGTTTTACATTATACACTATCTGAACACACGTCCTCCACTAACTATGTGCTCAGGAGGGTCCAGAGGAGACATAGAGTAATGTATAAGAAAGGGGACACTGCCACTCTGAAAAAGTTATGTGATATTTGTCCTTTGTAGGCCAGGGATGATGATGAGATATGTTGCGATTGACACAGGCTCCCTAATTTCACTTGGAATGATGGTATCTCAGAAAGACAGGTTCCACATGGCAGCCCTTAACCGACAGAGACAAAGTGGGCACAATTATCACAGTGAGCAACAGAAATAGAGTTGTACCTGGAATGTGGCACACAGAATTTCTGGAGGATCCTTGGAAGTGACTAACTGAACATGCTTTCCTTAAAAATAGATGGATGTCTTATGCTAACAGTGGTTTATCTATATGTTACAGTGCTTAAAAACACTTCCTGAACTCCAAATGGGAAGATGCTATTTTTAAAATGGTGTAAGGAAACCTGGAGTGGGAAGAAATTAGCAAGGATGGCTGAGTTTTGTTATGTTTTTTATTTATTTATTTATTTATTTATTTATTTATTTATTTATTTATTTATGGCTGTGTTGGGTCTTCGTTGTTGCACGCAGGCTTTCTCTAGTTGTGGCAAGCGGGGGCTACTCTTTGTTGCGATGTGCAATGCGGTAGCTTCTCTTGTTGTGGGGCACGGGCTCTAGGCATACGGGCTTCAGTAGTTGTGGCACGCGGGCTCAGTAGTTGTGGTGCATGGGCTTAGTTGCTCTGAGGCATGTGGAATCTTCCTAGACCAGGGCTCGAACCCATGTCTCCTGCATTGGCAAGTGGATTCTTAACCACTGCACCACCAGGGAAGTCCTAGGATGGCTAAGTTTTAACTGAGACTGCATTATTGAATCTGGCATGATCATGGGAAAGAGATCATTTGGGATCTCATCTTTTATCATTTTAAAATAAGAAAAATAAAATGACTTAAAATGATAATAATAGCTAGTACATATGGAACACCTACAATGTACTATACTGTCCTAACACTTAACATTTATTATCTCATCCATTCCTTTTATGAGATTGGTCATATTGTTAAAACCATCTTGCAGATAAGGCAACTGAAACACAGAGAGGTGAATAATCTATCCAAGTCTCAACATCTAGTAAGTAGCAGTCCAGAGTTTTAAATCTAGTTTAATACCACTAAATCATGGGCGAAACCCCTTGAACCCTGGTTTCAGTGTAAGTGGTTTTCTTTTCCATGTCTGCTGTATGATCTCACAATGGCCCAAGGTAATTCCCAGGAATGACAAATTTTAGGGAAACAGAAACCAGCTTTCTGCAATTTGGCTGAGTGTGTAACTTAACTGAGGTGGACTAAATTGGCTGTAAATTCTTTGACTAGGCATCAATGCCCCACAGCCTTCCGGGCACTAGAACAAAAATAGCTAAGTGCATAATGATCACCACAGGGACAATTGCCCTAACATATCCATGTGCCAGAACACACGGGAAAGGAAGAGAAATAATTTCCTATCAACATCCGCAATCATTCTGGGAGATTACTTCATGATTGCCAAAGTAGAAACAGGGTGATGAGTAGGTGGGAAGGCTGGGAATAATAGGACATCATAAAACAGCTTGGCATCATGAGATTAGGCATGGGACACTTGTGCTCTAGTCCTGCCTTGGACTCTAAACTGCTGTACAATGTTGAACTTGTAATCATCATGGAATATTAGAGCTAAAGGGACCATCATCATGTTCAAACTGCTTATTTTAGAGATAAGAATATGAAAGTCCAAAGAAGTACAACAAAACCAGTGCTCAACCATTCTGAATCCCCAGATTTTCCTACTATTCACACTGCACCCCACTGTAGGCCCAGGCCCTCCATCATTATGAGCATCAATTTCCTCATCTAGAGAATGGAAATAGCCTTAGATACTCTACCTACCTACTATAGATTACTTTATAAGATCAAATGAGATAACGTATGGGAAAGTGTTTTTGAAAGTATATACCATGGAAATACCACTTGTTCTGGGGTTTGGGTATGTAACATTTCCTTCTCACTGTGTCACCATTTCGACAGTCTTCAGCAAGAGTGCCCAAAAATGACTCCAGAAACAGACCTGGAATTTAAAGAGAGACACACATCATTTAAGGTCAATCAACAGGTTAGAACTAAGAAGAATGGAAAGAAGTATGGGAAATTTTAAGTAGGTGGTGGGGGGTGTACTTTTAAAGAGTTATTTTGTAAACCACAAAATATTCTCTGCAGGGACATATTTACTACTCTACTGCTTACATCACTTAAGTTCACACCAGAGAGAGCACTTATTAATGAAGCACATGGGGTGATCTACCAGCAGCATGGAAAGCAAGCAAAGGTGTTCTTGGTGGGCTTTGTCTGTTGGTTTGTCTTATCTGCTCTTTAGCTTGGGCACAATTGTTCCTATAGGGCCTAGTCATCCCTGATGTCTTCAGTCAGCCAAGTTTTAAATAACAGTGTGTTTTGCCCAAGTGTTTGCATTTACTATACAGCCATTTTTCTCTCAGCTTTCATTCAACACTTATTATGAGCCAGAGACTTCACACTGTGCTTTTTGTGTATTACCTAATTTAACTCTCTCAACAGCATGATAAAGTAGGTGCTATTGTAATCCTCACTGAATAGGTTAAAAACCTGAGGCTGGGGGAGGAGCCAGCACGTGGAGGAGCAAAGATTAAAATCAAGACTAGAGCCTGAACTTTTAACACCCTGCCATATTGCTTTCCTGTGTTTTGCCAGATTGTTTCATTGTCTTAAGCTACAATTTCAACCCACCTTGAATGAATGAATCACTCAAGGAATGAATCACTCAAGTTACTTTCCAAGTGCACAATACTATTTTTACAAATATTTAATAAACCCTTGTGTTGAGAAATCAAGCTTACTCTTCTGCATGGCTTTACCAGGAAAAAACAGGCTCAATGGCTGAAAAATATCAAGAGCCAGATTTTAGCTTAATGTGGGAAAGAATTTTGTATTCATTGGAGTGGTCCATTGAGTGGAACTAGCTATTTTAGGAGTATAGCAAGCAGAAGTTATTGTTCAAACAGAGGTTGTGATGCCAAAAACATGGCCTCTGTGTACTGGTGGCAAATCGAATCTTGGAGACAGAGTTTTGGGTAAAGTAGAAAATAAGAGTTTTATTGCTTGGCCAGGCAAATGGGGACACAGCAGGCTCATGAACTCAAAAACTGTGTCTCCAATCTAGGGGATTTGGTGAGGAGATTTACAGCAAGGTTTCAAGGGCAGGGTTGCTGATAAGGATCAGAGTGTGTCAGGGCCTGCATTTCTTTAATCTGGCCTCAGGTGGTCTCCCGATGAGATTTTGTGGTTTTCAGGGTTATCAAACTGTGACCTTCTCTCTGGAATGAAGAATGCTTCATCAAGTAGTTAACATCTTCCATTTGTTGGGGGATTTAGTTCTACAGAAGAGCTCAACAATATTGTTATGTGTATCCCTTGAGGTGGAACCAGGACCCTGCCTCAAGGCTGCACTATTCTTTCTTGGCTGCTCCTTCCTTGTTTCTATATCACCTTCCTTCCCTGATTAGCAACTGTTTGAACCTGCCCTTTGGAACTCAGGGAAGTTCATGGAGGCTGAAGCCTATTTCCTAAAAACAAGAAACAGGGGACACAGAAAGGCTTCTGTGCTTTCTGAAGTCTTTTCTTGATTATTTTTGTTCTGAATGGTCACTGACTCTTCTGCAATTGGGTAGTTCTTATATAGTGTGTACCTTGCAACTAGGACTGTATTAATTTTCAGAGAGGAGAGTATTGCGTGAGTTTAAGGCCAGAGTCTGGTTTGGTTTCAAGGGGCTTTTCTGTCCTGAAGCCCCTAACGTCATTGCTATTCTGAAATTTTAAAATTTGATGACCAACAGATCTGAGTAAAGGACAAGTGAGTACATCCTTTGACAAGCATGGCCTTCCATGGTGACTCCACACTGTAACCTAACCAGTTTCCTAAAATAATAGTTTAGAAACAAAACGGACTACCATAACTTGAAGAAAGGATTTCCTTTCTTGGGCTTACTCTCTTTCTTTCTCCATGCTAGCCCCTGTCTGAAATCTTTACTCAATCTCAGTTATCAAGTTCAATTGTCCCTTCCTCATGGCCCATCTCAAGTCTCACCTCCTCCATAAAGCTTCACCAGGCTGTCCCAGGCCTTGACACTCTTCATGCCTTAAACTCTGGCAATACTCTCCTCTCTGAAAATTAATACAGTCCTAGTTGCAAGGTACACACTATATAAGAACTACCCAATGGCAGAAGAGTCAGTGACCATTCAGAACAAAAATAATCAAGAAAAGACTTCAGAAAGGAAAATGTGGCCTGAGCTAAATCCTAAATACTGACTTTCAGGCCAGGAGGGTAGGAAATATGGACATCTGATCTGATGGAACCCTGGTAGTTAGCACAGAGGCTGTCACATTGCAGATGCTCAAAAACATTTAAAAAGAAAGGAAGGAGGGAGGAAAGGAGAAAAGGAAGAAAGGAAGCAAGCAAAAGTGAGCCAGGCATGTTTGTGGAATGGTGAAGAGACCTGACTAATGAGAACAATGTGCATCTGTGTTGAGCAGAGGGTATTAGAACAAATGAGCAGTGTCGGCTCAAACTATGAAGAGCCCAGAAAGCCAGGCTGAGAACTTGAGCCTGGCTGTGGAGACATTTATAATATTCTGAATAAAATTAACAATTTTTGTGGCTTCTTTATGAGACTGCAATTCATGTGAGAGTATAGTTCTCAGCTTATTCTTCTTGATATCCTCAGCTGATTTAGCTCAGTGTGTGCCTTAACTGTGTGAAGAATAATTAAGCAAATGAATAAACCATTTTCTGCTTCATTCATTCCAGAGGTGAATTGATCTTTTGCACCTTGCTGACACCCTGGTGTTAGCCACAAGTTGGCCTCTCTCTCATGTACAGGATCCAAGGTAATGTGAACATTTCTCCAACATGACACTACAAAGTTAAATTTAATGAACTTTCCCCTCCTGAGGATATTTATCATTAGATCAACCTCACCTCTCTAGTGCTATTCCAAAATCCCCATTCCAAGGCTATATTGGTAGCCAATTACTGAGTCATGTTCTTAGACGTGTACTGAAGTGGAATGGAAAGCTTAATAATCACAGAATTTTAAAATATACCCAGTCCCTGACAAATTATTTTATTAACAATCTTTCATTCCCTTTTTTCTAACTAGAATATCCTTAAATCAATTATAATGCATCCTTCAGAAGATGCACATGCTGAATTTGAGTTTTGTAAAAGAATAGGAAGGGGCAAGAATGCCTGATCTCAGACACTGTCTCTGTCACTTACTGATCCTGAAATTTTGGACAAATTACATTCTCTAAGTCCCAGTTTCTTCATCTGTAAAATTGTAATAACACTGCCTACTCTACATTTTGTACATTGTAGTGGCAACATTTTTATACATCAATTTTGGCTATATATGTATGTATTTTTAACCTAAGTATTAATAGGCTTTCATCTAAATTAACGGCTCAGTTTTTTCCCTAGGAAAACAGACCTGTCTTCCCCAAGAAAGTCTCTTGCCCTAAACCTTTTAAATTCCATTCTTCTATTATAAGGTAACTTTCTCCTTTGCCATCCCCATAGGGTCCAGTATTTAGCTAGTAAGATAACTTTTCAGACTAGTGTTTTAATAGAACACTCCTTTGTGATTAAATATTTCCATGTTAAACTAGCAAATTCTGGATATCTTACCCTTAAGAGTATATTTAATCTTAATATTCTTAAAAGTTATAAAACTGGTAAATATAGGCTGCTGGAAAGCCAGTAGGAGAGAAAGTTTGTTTTTAAAAGCATCTTGGGTAGCTTTAAGTTTCTTAAAATTTACTCTGCATAGGTGGCTAACTGTAGGGTGGGCTAATAGTGACCTTGTCACTGGGGCCAAAGCCAACAAGATGCATTTCAGCAGAATAAAGTCATACACTTAAGATCAAAACACCAATTTTACAAACAATATGGTGCTTGTTTTGGTAATACTCACCTGCAAAAGATGTGACAGTATTATCTGACCACAAGCTGAAGGTGTTTAAAAAGCTAACACAAAATTAGGTCAGTCACGTTTACATGTCTATGAAGCCAAAATCATGAGACAATCTAAACTGACTACTGTGATGACTGGGCATATCTGGAGTAAGGGTAGAGTTCAGGATGCCTTGTTTTAATTGCCCAAACAAGACAACAAAATGTCTAAAAATCTTGTCAAATGAGACCCGCCTTATACAAAGAGGGATTTCTAGACTGGAGGATAGAAATAATAAAATGGGTCTTGTAAAGAAGAGAAAAAAAGAGATGTTGTCTGTGACTCCGAATGACCTAACTAAGTTCACTTGTTAGAAACTGTGGACATACCCATTTTGCTGCATATAAGAAAGAACTTTCTAATACATGGGGCTATACAAATTAAAGTGGTTGATTTCATGAAGAAATGACTTATTTCTGCAACTTCAAGGTCTAGCATTGTTCTTGACACATGGTAATGGAAGGAAGGAAGGAAGGAAGGAAGGAAGGAAGGAAGGGAGGGAGGGAGGAAGAAGGGAGTTGTTCTCTTAGCTGGCAAATGGAGCCAGTCTTTTCTAATCTAAATTGATCAGGATTTCTCATCAAAGCCACATTATTTGTACTTTTTTACAGAAAGCTCACCACCTGCCCCACTTGTTTTAAACAGACTCTTTCACAATAAAATTCCATTTAGAATTTAACCTATGTCAGAAGAATCAGGCCATCACAAAATTGTGCGTTCTCCTAACTGGTAAAGAAAAGCTTGAATTTTTTCTTGTATATTATATGTCACATTTATTTCTAATAATAAATTAGACCTTGCACAGTTTCAGTTTCTGCTAGCAAAAAAGTATACATACTATTGTCCTGTAAAATGTGGCCAAAATAAGAAAAGGTGGAGGCATGAAACATAAGGATTTTTAATAGAAACGTATTTTCTAAAACCTTAAATTCCACTTAGTTTCCGATATTCAACAGAAGTTAAGTGAGAGGCTGAATTTATTTGAGCTTTGAGTTTTCATATAATATAGTTCTGAGTCTAGTCAGAAATTCCTGTTACATTTAAAAGAGTTTCATGCTATTAACCTATTTTTAAATTTTAAGAGTCAAAACACAAAGTTGCCATTCTATAACAGTCTCTTAATTCAACTTAGAAAGTAATTTGCCTTATTATTCATTATCCCCTTTTGATGGACCTGATTGATTGGTTTTTTGGTTGATCTCTGTTTGCCTTACCTAGCTATTGGTCTCAGAACAACCTGAGAGCTGGAGTCAGGAAATCTGGGTCTGAGTCCCAGACCTACTGACTTATAAAGGTGTGACCTTGGGCAATTCACACAGCTCCTCTGAGCCTCAGTTTGCCCATATCTAAAATGGGATAAAGTTGTTACTCCCGCCTACCCTTCTGGCTTATTGCAAAATTACCTGAGATATCCTACATTAACATGCTTAGTGACCTGTAAATATTTCTACATAAGCATGAGGCATTATTATCCTTGCACAACTTTATGAGCAAACAAAAATATCCGTATTCCATTTTTAAGGAGCAACCTGGGATTGGGTTCCTTCTCAAATTCACAAGGATTCTAAAGAGGCAGTCACCACTGCGACTGCTGAGTGGCCAGGGGCATCATAGAGCTATGGCAGTGGGACCAAGCTCCATCCTTTTGTCGAGTGACTAAAGCAGTAGTCATTTATGAATTGAAGCAAGTCCCAATTTGCAATAATATATTTCATAAACTCTGTTTTCTATATTTTAATTACTATGCATAATTTGAAATACAATTTGTTAATATTGTTCCTATGTGTGCTTCATACACCCTGGAAGTCTGAGAAAACCCTGAACTACAAGGTCACTCTTATGATACCATGCATTATGGAATTATGGATGAAGCAATGGCATGGGGGTATGCCAGTCTAAATTCTAATCACACTGGAAAGCTGTGGTAAGCTGAATAATGATTCCCTAAAGATGCTCACATCCTAATCCCCAGAACCTGTGAGTGTGTTACCTTACACGTAAACTAAATTTTGCACACGTGATAACACTAAGAATTTTGAGATAGGGAGATTATCCTGGATTATCCAGGTGGTCCCAAGGTAATCATTAAGGTCTTTATAAGAGGAAAGCAGGAGAGCCAGAGGTGTGAAGGAGATGATGACAGAAGTGGAAGTCAGAGTGATACAGGGCTATGAGGCAAGGATTGTGCACAGCCTCTAGAAGCTGGAAAAAACAAAGGAACAGATTTTTCCCTAGAGCCTCCAGAACAGACATAGCCAGTCCTGCTGACACCTTGATTTTAGCCTACTGAATCTAATTTTGGACTTCTGACCTCCAGAACTATAAGAAAATTAATTTGTGTTGTTTTTAAACCACTAAGGTTGTGGTAAAACAAACCACACTCCTATTCCTCATTACAGCAGGAATAGGACACTAATGTACTAATGTTTATATCTTTAAAATAAAGTAATTGTTTCAGATGTTCTCAAAGGTCCCTTTCAGTTCTGACATCCTATAGAAAGATACTGTCTTACACTTGGGGAAATCCAGCTTCTTATAGCAATATAAATAGCAGTTACATAGATAATTAGTGCTATGCTGCTTCTAGAAATGGGTTTGTTTAGTTTTTTATATTGTCTGTGTTTTGCCTTTAGTTTCTGTTGTATTTATTTGTGGAAGAAAAATTATATGCTTACATTTTATTCTGGAACAAGATAGGGAAGGAAAAAATGAATAAATGCAATGAAAAGAGTATTGACTTCCAAGTCAGAGACTCAGTCTACTGTCCTGCCTTTGCCTAAGAGTAGGAGTAGGCTATTTACAATAACCAGGACATGGAAGCAACCTAAATATCCATTATCGGATGAATGGATAAAGAAGATGTGGTACATATATACAATGGAATATTACTCAGCCATAAAAAGAAATGAAATGGAGGTATTTTTAGTGAGGTGGATGGAGTTAGAGTCTGTCATACAGAGTGAAGTAAGTCAGAAAGAGAAAAACAAATACAGTATGCTAACACATATATATGGAATCTAAGGGAAAAAGAAAAAAAAAGGTCATGAAGAACCTAGTGGCAAGATGGGAATAAAGACACAGACCTACTACCTACTAGAGAATGGACTTGAGGATATGGGGAGGGGGAGGGGTAAGATGTGACAAAGTGAGAGCGTGGTATGGACATATATACACTACCAAATGTAAAATAGATAGCTAGTGGGAAGCAGCCGCATAGCACAGGGAGATTAGCTCGGTGCTTTGTGACCACCTAGAAGGGTGGGATAGGGAGGGTGGGAGGGAGGGAGATGCAAGAGGGAAGAGATATGGGAACATATGTATATGTATAACTGATTCACTTTGTTATAAAGCAGAAACTAACACAGCATTGTAAAGCAATTATACTCCAATAAAGATGTTAAAAAAAAAAAAAAAAGAGTAGGAGTAGGCCACTTCTCTCTCTCTTTGCCTCTCTCTCTCTCTGGCTGCTTCTGCCTTTCCCTTTCCCCCCTCTCTCTATTAGTTTAATAGGACTGCCATATCAAATTACCACAAACTGTGTATCTTCAAATGATAAAAAATTATTATCTCACAGTTCAGGATGGCAGAAGTCCAAAATCAAGGTGTCAGCACTGTTAGCTCCTTCTGGAACCTTGGAAGGGGAATATTCTGCATGACTCTTCACAGCCTCTGGTGGTTGTCAGCAATCCTTTGCTATCCTTGTCTTGTTGATGTATCATTTCAGTCTCTGCTTCTGTCATTACATGGCCTTTTCCTGTTTGTTTCTTCTGTGTCTCTGTTTTCTCTTTTTATAAGGATACCAGTTGTTCAATTTAGGACCCACCTTAATCCACCGTGACCTCTGTACTACTCAGGGTTCTCCAGAGAAATAGAACCAGTAGGATACATATAAGTGCAGAAAGATTTGTTATAAGGAATTGGCTGATATGATTATGGAGGCTGACAAGTTTCAAGATCTGGACCCCGGTAAGCTGATGCTTAGTTCTAAGTCCAAATGCCAGCATGCTGTAGATCCAGGAAAAACCAACCTCTCAGTTTGAGTCTGAGGCAGGAGAAAACAATGTTTTCTCCAGGTTGAATGCAGTCAGGTATCAAGAATTCCCCCTTATTTGAGGAAGGGCGAGTCTTTTTGTTCTATTCAAGGTATTCAACTGATTGGATGAGGCCCAGCCTGCTTTACTCTATCAATTTAAATGTTAAACCCATCCAAAAACACCCTCATCGAAACACGCAGACTGACGTTTGATGAAATATCTGGGCACTCCATGGCCCAGTCAAGTTGACACCTAAAATAAACTATCACAGCTTCATCTTAACCTATTACATCTGCAAAGACCTTACTTCCAAATAAGATTACATTCTGACATTCCAGGTAGACATGAGTTTTGGGAGGACACTGTTTAGCCCGCTATAGCCTCTTCATGTCCCAGTCTGCAAAATGAGGGCCTGGATGCTAAGCAGTACGTCTCATGCTACAGTTCTGTTGGAGAGTTTTTCTGGAGGTTGGAGGCAGGTCATCTAAGGCAAGGGGCTCTGGGTGCTGATAAGATTGGGAAATGCTGCTTTGAACAAAACTTGACAGGTAATTCTTGCTGAGGCTTTATTTCATGAAAGAGCGCTGTGAGTCTTCAGGAGAGGTGATAGCAGCTATTCTTTTCCAGGGCTTATTGATCACAGAAACTTCCATCCTTTGTTTTTCTTGGCTTACCTATGAACACCTCCCAAACCAGAGTTCCCTGGAACTCAGTCTCAGAAACACTGGACAATGATCTCTAAGGAGTACTCAATTTCCAATAATCTGTGGTTTTATCAATCATTAGTTCTCTAACCTCCTTTTAAAGAATAAATTCCTCTTGGATTCCTAGTGTTAGTTTAAATTATATTTATTATATTGTTACTTAAATATGAATAAACATAAAACTACCTATAAATCCCTTATACCTCTGACTCTTAGCAAACTATAAAACCCAAACAAATGTGCAAACTAATTTCAAAGGAAACTAATAAATTTAAAATTAACATTAATTTAAATGTAATTATTTTGCTGGAATTATATCACTGCTCAAAATGCATATATGGTATGTTCTGTTCTGGGGTAGTTCAACAAATCTAGCACAATGTGCCACAGGTGATTTGATTCTCCCACCAGTTTTTTCTATTCAGATTCCAGGAATGTTTTATTTGCACAGCTCTCAATGATGCTTTCTCATGACAGGAACACACCATTTATATATTTCTTATATGTCTGCTATTTTCTTATTACTGGTAAGCATTAGATAGTTCTTCTTTGTATCAATGCCATAATAAACACAAATAGACAAAACTATGACAATTGAGGGTAGGTTATTAAGTAATCATTCAAAAGATCCAGAGTGTTTGTCTTTTCTTTAGATTATCATTATCATTAGACTAAAATAGAAAAAAATATATACATATATATACTTATGTAAAGTAAGCAAATACAATAAAGAACCTGCAAATGCCAGAGATCGTCTGCAGATCTCTTTAATTCCTTGGAGTCCTTTTAAAAAGTGCTAACTATAGATGCTCATGGTTCTCTCACAATAACCTAAAACTTCTTCAGCAGAGATCTACCCTGCTCTTTCCTTTCATTCTCTTCCTAGGGATCAAGGAGTCAAAAATATGTATGAATGTGATGCTCAGTCATAGATCTTAACTACTTGTCTCCATTCAGAAGATCATGGCCATGAATTTTCCCTTTATGTAACTATGTAGAAATCTGTGTACAGCTAAAAGTATTACTTGACCACTGCAAACTCACAATTTAACCTTCAGAAAGAAAGCAATGAAGTCTAATGATCTCCCCAGAATGACTTTCTGAGGTTGCCCTCACCATAAACAAATTTCATTAATTCAAACTAACTGGGCTATGAAGAGGCCAGTATGAATTAGAGAAGTCCGAATTAAATTTTCTGTTTACTACCTAGTAAACATAACAACTCAAAGTAGCATAACAAAGTGTTAAGAGGCAGAGGTCTTTAATGAGGTGCTTTAATGAACAGGTAAAAACAGTTTAAAATTAGCACAATGATTGTTTTCTTGCAAATTCACTCTCTACTATTCTATAAAGCATTTTAATTCTCTGCAATCTTGTTTACCCCAGTAATTTGTTTAGAAAACCCTTTCTTTCATAACTAGAGTAGAAGCAACACTTAGCTCAGGCCAGTCCAAATGAGCCAAGAGTTTAAAATAGTAGCATCTGATTTGATTAGGTTTTACTAACAGCAAGTCAGGAAAATGCATTAACTCCCTTAGCCCACTAGGGGTTCCCTTTGCGTGCTGACATTAATTGCTGCCATTTACTTCATTGCCTGTTGCTTCCCTCCTGCCTTCTTACTGACAACACTGTGGATGGAGAACTTTTCTACAAACCTCCCTCAAACCAGCATTCTCAGCTCAGCAGATGTTACCTGAATGTTGATTTAGCTATCAGTCTGTTTGATGAGATTAGAGGGTCACCAAAAGGCCACTCTGACCAAAATCACAGACACCTTTTTGTACATACCTGCAGCAAGTTCTGAAGGAGCCATCAAATAGACATAACCACCATTAAAATTACTTCTTGAGGACTTTGAGAGATTTGCACACTTTTGATAAAATCATAGTATCACTTTTCCTCTCATCTGGCTATTAATCACACATTGATGTACATTATAGCATGGCATTTACTATAGTTTCTATTAACTTAAATTTCTTATAGGTATGCTTTGTCTTTGCAACTAGAGAAACTTTGAGGACAGAGATTACTTTTCTCATATTTTTGCTCAACCCCCACTTTCACCCCAAGCCCCTGGCACAATGCTGTGCAAATAATAATAAATACTAAAAATCCCTTGATGAAAAGGCATTAACGCTTTAAACAATTAAAACTTAAGCAAGTAAAACTGTCTGAATTGTTCATTCTCAGTTTTTGTCACCTAAAAGTCACCAAGGTTCTAAGGGAATTGGACCTAGGACAGGGAAATTTTGTGTTTTTGTTTTTTTAATATGGGTATTTTGATAGGGATTGCATTAAATCTATAGATTGCTTTGGGTAGTATGTACATTTTAGCAATAGTAATTCATCCAACCCATGACCATGGGATACCTTTCCATTCTTCATATCTTTAATTTCCTTCATCAGTGTTTTATAGTTTTCAGAGTATAACTCTTTCACCTTGGTTAAAGTTTATTCCTAGGTATTTTATTCTTTTTGATGCAATTTTAAATGGGATTTTTTTTTTTTGCTTTCTCTTTCTGATAGTTCATTATTAGTATATAGAAAAGCAGCAGATTTCTATATATTAATCTTGTATCCTGCCACTTTACTGAATTCTTTTATTAGTTCTAATAGTTTTTTGGTGGA
This sequence comes from Balaenoptera acutorostrata, assembly GCF_949987535.1. Lineage (NCBI taxonomy): Eukaryota > Metazoa > Chordata > Mammalia > Artiodactyla > Balaenopteridae > Balaenoptera > Balaenoptera acutorostrata. Next base: position 30,067,796 of record NC_080076.1, on the reverse strand, counting down.
GACTTTAGGGTTTTCTATATATATTATCATGTCATCTACAAATAGTGACACTTTTACTACTTCCCTTCCAATTTGGAGTCATTTTATTTCTTTTTCTTGTCAGATTGCTGTGGCTAGGACTTCCAATATTATGTTAAATAGAAGTAGCAAGAGTGGGCATCCTTGTCTTGTTCCTGAATTTAGAGGAAAGGCTTTCAGCTTTTCATCATTGAGTATGATGTTAGCTGTGGGTTTGTCATAAATGGACTTACCCTATGCCAACTTTGATGAGAGTTTTTATCATGAATGGATGTTGAATTTTTTCAAATGTTTTTTGTATCTCTATTGAAATGATCATGTGATTTTTATCCTTCCTTTTGTTAATGTCATGTATCACATTTTTTGATTTGTGGACTTGAACCATCCTTGCATCCTTGGGGGATAAATCCCAGTTGATCATGGTGTATGATCATTTTTATATGTTGTTAGATTTGGTTTACTAATATTTGTGGGCTTTTTTGTTTTTTTAAATATCTTTATTAGAGTGTAATTTTTTTACAATGTTGTGTTAGTTTCTGCTGTACAACAAAGTGAATCATCTATAAGTATACATATATCCCCATATCCCCTCCCTCTTGAGCCTCCCTCCTACCCTCCCTATCCCACCCCTCTAGGTCATCACAAAACATCGAGCTGATCTCCCTGTGCTATGCAGCAGCTTCCCACTCGCCATCTATTTTACATTGAGTAGTGTGTATATGTTAATGCCTCTCACTTTGTCCCAGCTTCCCCTTCCCTGCCCAGTGTCCTCAAGTCCATTCTCTATGTCTGTGTCTTTATACCTGCCCTGCCACTAGGTTCATCAGTACCGTTATTTTAGATTCCATATATGTGCATTAGCATACAGTATTTGTTTTTCTCTTTCTGACTTACTTCACTCTGTATGACAGACTCTAGGTCCATCCACCTCATTACAAATAACTCAGTTTCATTCCTTTTTATGGCTGAGTAATATTTGTTGAGAATTTTTGCATCTATATTCATCAGACATATTGGCCTATAATTTTATATCTTTGTAGTGTCTTTCTCTGGTTTCAGTATCAGGATAATGGTGGCCTCATTGAGTGAATTTGGGAGCATTTCCTCCTCTTCAATTTTTCGGAAGAGTTTGGGAAGGATGGGTATCAGCTCTTATTTATATGTTTGATAGAATTACCCTGTGAAACTGTCTGCTCCTGGACTTTTGTATCCTGGGAGTTTTTAAATTACTTATTCAATTTCACTACTAGATATTGGTCTGTTCAGATTATCTTATTTCTTCCAGATTCAATCTTGGAACATTGTATGTTTCTAGAAATTTATGCATTTCTTCTAGGTTGTCCAATTTGTTTTCATAAAACTGTAGTATTCCTTTATGATTTTTTTTGGATCTCTGTGATATTAGTTGTAGTTTCTCCTCTTTCATTTCTTATTTTGTTTATTTGGGTCTCCCCTCTTTTTTTCTTTATGAGACTGTCTAAAGCTTATCACTTTTGCTTATCTTTAAATAAAAAACAAAACAGCTCTTGATTTCATTGATTTTTCTTCTGTCTTTTTGTCTCTATTTTATTTATTTCCTCTCTGATCTAAATTATTTCCTTCCTTCTACTGTCTTTGGGCTTTGTTTGTTCTTCTTTGTCTAACTCTTTTAGATGGTAGTTTAGGTTGCTTATTTGAGATATTTCTTGTTTCTTGAGGAAGGCCTGTATCTCTGTAAATTTCCCTCTTAGAACTGCTTTTGCTGTGTCCCAGTTATTTTGGAAAGTTGTGTTTTTTATTTTCATTTGTCTTGAGGTATTTTCTGATTTCCTCTTTGATTTCTTCATTGACTCATTGGTTTTTTAGTAGCATATTGATATGTCTCCATGTGTTTGTGGTTTTTTCCCATTTTTCTTCCTGTAATTGATGGTCAGAAAAAATGCTTGATATAATTTCTGTCCTTTTAAATTTGTTGAAACTTGTTTTGTGGCCTAGCATTTGTTCTATCCTGGATAATGTTTCATGTGTACTTGAAAAGTGTATTTGTGATGGACTGTCCTGTAGATATCTATTAAGTCCAACTGGTCTTTTGTGTCATTTAAGAACACTATTCCCTTATTGATTTTCTGTCTGAATGATCTGTCCATTGTTGTAAGTCCATTGTCCATTGATGTAACTGGGGTGTTAAAATCCCATACTGTTATTGTATTATTGTCAATTTCCCTTTATGTCTGTTAGTATATGCTTTATATATTTAGGTATTCCTGTATTAGGTGGATATATATTAAAGAATGTTACATCCTCTTCTTGTATTGATCCCTTTGTCATTATATACTGCCCTCCTGTGTCTTTTGTTACAGACTTTATGTGATATAAGTATAGTTACCCCAGCTTTCTATGGGTTTTCATTTGCATGAAATATATTTTTCCATCCCCTTACTTTCAGTCTTTGTGTGTTTTTAGCTCTGAAGTGAATCTCTTGTAGTCAGCATATGAATGAGTTTTTTTTTTTTTTTATCCAATCAGTCACTCTATGTCTTTTAATTGGAGCATTTAGTCCATTGACTTTAAGTGATTATTGATAGGTATGTATTTATTGTAATTTTGTTACTAGTTTTCTGGTTGTTTTTGTAGTGTTTCTCTGTTCTTTTTTTCTTCTCTTAGTGTCATCCCTTGTGGTTTGATAATTTTCTTTAGTTGTATGCTTGTTTTCCTTTCTCTTTAGTTTTTTGGTGTTGATTGTAGGTTTTTTATTTGTGGTTACCATAGGGTTCATATATGTTGACCTATAACTATATGAATTTGTTTTAAACTGATATCATTTAAGTTCAAACACATTCTAAAAGATCTATCTTTTTTACTCTCCCCCACATTTTGTGTTTTTGAGGTCATATTTTACTTCTTCATGTCATGGGACAGGGAAGTTTTGATGAGATTTAAAGTTTTCTGGAATATGAATGGAAAAAGCGATGGGAGCTTGACAAGAAAGAATAACATTACCCTAATTCCCATTTTGCTTCTGGCTAGGACTACTTAGATACCATGGCTTATCAGACCAAGGCAAAAACGTCTCAATAAAGTCAACTTTTGCTATGTTTTTTAACCACAGATTACTCTGTGGTATTTTTCTAGTTTAAAAGAAACTTTCACAATATTCAGGCCTAGGCATGAGGCAAAACACATCAAGTAACATGGGATTAAGCCCAGGAGGTGATTTCCACAAAGGAAACCAGCAGAATATCTGTTTGATGAGAAATGATTGTCCTGAGGTGCACTAATCATTCTTTTTCCCTAACTCAATAATTAAATGTTCAAGGAAGACTATCAATAGTGTAATAGTATAATAGTTATCAACAAGCCTTCCCCACACATTTTTGTAGAGAAGAAAATGATCTCCCACTTGGAATTATTTGATCAAGTTAATTGAGGAACATTTTAATAATGAGTCTATTTCCTACTAGAAACAAAAGTTTAAGAACTTAAGAATCACCCTAAGCTTTTGTTTTGACCACTGATACCTCAGAACATGGAGGAATAACTGAGACAATGGGAAGAAGGTGAACAGGTGTCAGAGTCTCTAGAAACATGAAGGGGATCTTCCCCCCCAAGCCCATTCCCTTTGATTGGATGTCCATTAGCCAAAAAAGAAGGTAAAACAGGGGAAGACTTCTCTCCCTCAGGAGGTTCTGAATTGTGTTATTGGGAGCCTGGGTGTGGTGAGTGGAAGCCCTGAATCCTCAGCCTTTACTTGTCTAAATACTACAGGAGTGATTTTGGGAGAGATATTTAACCTGTTATGTGGTGAATGTTCATATCTCCCCAAATCCATATGCTGAGGCTCTGACCACCAACATGATTGATAGTATTTGAAGGTGGCACATTTGGTAGATATTTAGGTTTATGAAGTCATGAGAATGGAACACTCATGATGGAATTAGTGCCCTTATGAGAAGACAAAAAGACACCAGAGTTCTCCCTCTCCCTGCACATACACTAAGGAAAGACCATGTGAGCACACATCAAGAAGGCAGCTGTCATTAACTTCCATTATCAGTACATACATTTTCTGATTATCCACTCACTCTACAAGCATGCCTTATGCTCCTACTGGATTCCAGGTACTCTACTACATGGGTGGTGATGTAAACATGAAGAAAAATATTCCTACTCTCAAGCAACTTTCAGTTAGCAAAACTAGGGCCTGTAGCTACTATAAAGTGAGCTCATCAAATTCATGCTTCTAATCTCTAAGAAATCTTTTTTAAAAAAGAGGGAGATCATGAATAAAAATGATGTATAATATTATCTTGGAGGACATTAGCATTATTAGAAAAATTTATATTTAGGAGAAGAAAACCAATCATCACCAGAAAAGCTTTTATTCTGCTGAACATAATATTAATAATCTTTACTAGACCTAAAATAGTGTTTGTTATATTCTTCTCTGTTTCTAAAAATACACAGTGGTCTGAAAGCCAAAATCTAATTTGTAATTTGCACAGCTGAATCACATCCATTTCCTTCCAAATTGTATACTAGTGGGCACTGCCACCAATACCCAAACAGCAGCCCAACTCAAAACCCAGCAGTTCCCCTAGGGAGGGCCAGGTGGGTTAGGTTCCATTTATAGAATCCTGGAAAAGAGTACCTCTGAAGTAGAAGATATTCAGTCAACGGAAAGTTGGAGTAGAAGACCTTTAAGCCTTTTTCCAAACCGAGATTCCATCATTCTGAGAGACTTTGGCTTATGAAATGTGAGGGACACCCTAACTAGGCTGTGAATGGAAACCAAGTGTTCTCAGTTCAACTTGTGATTTTGTAAAGCAGGCTATGATGTGTCTGGTCTATAGCTAAAGGTGTAAAATAGTATTGTTTTTTAGTTAAGGGGAATAGTTTATAGGACAAACAAATATGCAGATTAGCAAATCATTTTACCCAGACCTCATCTAAGCCTCAGTTTATGGGATACAGATAGCTATACACAAACGTATAGAGGCAGTCACAGCTGGCAAACTCATAACAAGCCCTTAAGAGAAGATTAGGCTCTTTGGGAGACATCACCCCCTTCTGATTAAGGGGCATAGGAAAAGAGTGTCAGCAACAGCCTCCCTTGACCTTCCTTTTGGGTGCTGTAGAAACTGAATAATGACTGGGAGCAATTTTAAAGTTGACCAGATGATGGCCTTTCTGTGGCTAGGATGTTCACTGAGGAAAATTTGGGGGGAAAAAAGGGGAGCAGAGTGGTATGGTAATCTAAGAGCCTATATGTCAAGAGTTATTCTAAATTGTGATGATACAAAGGATAGGTGTAAGTTCAAAGGACACATTTTCCACCATTAAGAACATTCTGGTTCAAAAGAACAAAATCTCTTCAGCTAATCTCTGACTGCAACAAGAACCAAGGAATATGCTGCTTATGGCTATAATTTCTAAAGATTCATAGATTCTCATAGGGGAATCTTTCTTACATGGAGGTTAAGAGCATGAGACTTGGAGTCAAAACTGAATTTAAATCCCAGCTTACCCCCATACTAGTTGTGTGACCTTGTGTCTGTCACTTATTCTCTCTGAGGCTTAGTTTTCTCATTTTTATAAGGAGATAATTAATACAATCTTCAGAATATTGTTGTAAGATTAAGTGAGATAATATATGTAAAACTCTTAACATAAATTAGGTACTTAATAGTATAAATTCAGATCTGAAAATTAGATTAATTTGGAATAATAATAACAATAATAATTTAGAAAATAATTATACTTAATTCATACCTCTTATATTATACATGAGTAAACCATAATTCAAAGAGGGGATAACTTGCTCAAGAATACACAACTAAGAAGTCTCAGAGACAAGACTATAAGTCTTCTGATTTCAGACTATTATTCTCTCTTTGGCATCATGCTCACATACGTTGGGGTACATACACATACTAAGCATCTCTGATTTCTCTATAGATTTATTCCACATAGCTTGTTCCTACACAAGGGAAAAACATTCCCAAATTCTGCTACCCACTCTATAAAATAAGATTTCCATGAAGAGTAAGTTCTCATTTCCCAATACCCTATCATCTGATGCTTAATCTATTTAATCATTTGACTCAGGATAAGATGGGTGTGTTCTAGATTATGCTTTCCTTTATTTCCCATAGGCAATCACTGGTCATTCAGCAATGCTTTGGATGAGTTATTTGATATTTACTTATTGGTGTATTATCTTTTATAGTATTAACAATGAGGTTTTTAAATCTCTAATCCCATCAGGCTCACCACTGTGAAATGATGGAACCATGTGGAGATAGCCCTGTGTATCCCCTATCACACACCCAGGACATATATCAATGGGTTAATCAGTCCATGACCCTGGATGAGTCAATAGACGTTCTTGGGTTAGAATCCAAAGGGTTAGGAATCTTAAATGGAAGAAGCCCCCAGAGAAATTAGGCCTCTGTCCCTCCACTGTTCATTTTCATGGGATCAGATGACTGAGGTGCCAAGAATTATATGCCCTGAGCCAAGCTGAGGAGCTGACAGGCAGAGGAAAGAGAACACTCTTTCCTCACTCTCAGAGGAAAGAACGGTTCCTTAGGAACCTTTGATAGTTCCTTAGGATCTTTGATAATTTAATCCCTGGGAACATATAATTGGGTTCTTTGGTCCCAATTATTTGCCAATTTATTATCCCACTGAAGTCCTAAAATTATATTGAATACATACAAGGAGGACTGTCTCTTCTGCTTCAAGCTTCAAGATAGGACCCTTTGCTCCAATGTGGGGAACTGTCTCAAATAGGAATAAGATCAAGCCATTTGAATTCTGAATTACTTATCCAATGCCATAAAGATAAACTTGCCATCCAAACTACCCATAGGAAAAAAATACAGTTTTTCAGTATACCTGAGTTTGTGAGCTTGAGAAGTCCTTCTCTCTGTCCTCATTGATACCAAACTTTATAGAGATTAGCATATAGTTCAGTGACTCTAAAGATAAGATTCACACCATTCATTGCATCTCTATATGAACCAGAGATATATGAGCCTATGCTTATAATGATCAATTTTATATAAACTACACCTAATTTCTATGTGAACATCTCCCAATCTGCACCTTCAGCCCCGGGTCCTCCTCAGCACAAATGTCACATTTCAAACTGTGTATTAGGCATTTGAGGATAATTTTCTGCCACCTAAAACTAATATATTTAACATTAAATTTACATTTTTTCAAAGTACTCCATATCTTACAATAGGCACGATACAAATACTTTTTGGCTAAATCCTAAAATTCTTCCTGATCCTGATATTAACATTCGTTACTACATCATTCCCCCAGTTCACAAGCCTCATGCAAGTCGTTTTCTTTGACTCTGCCCTCGCCATGAACCCTCAAGTCTAATCAGTCACCAGTTTGTCAAATATTTCTTTGAGACATATCCACCCTTGTCAACACCCAGATTCAGAGATCTTATTATTTTATTCATCTTTATTGAACTTTCTACTGAGTTTCTCCATCATTCCAATCTATCTTTAATCCATTTTTTTATCTTTTTAATCTACAGTTGCCAGCCATGGTTTTGACAGCAGACTTCCCATTTCCACAATATTTAAATGTGCTAGACAGTGCTTTAAATTCCTAGAGTTCTGATTTTTATTAAATTATTGCCAAGAGCCATGGCAGTTCCATTGAGAGAGGGAGTGGGAAGCCAAGTGGAAAGGTTTTCATGTCCTCTCATCCCTTCTTCCACCAAAGATAATCCCACCTTTTCTTTCTATTTTACATATTTGGGATCTATACAGATTTGCTTTCAAATTGTCTCCATTGGCAAAAACAAGTTTGGGTATCAATGGCTCATGTGCAAAAGGCAAAACTCCTTACCCTGATTTAAGACTCCCAATCTAGCTCCAAGCACTTTTGCAATTATAGCTCATTTTATTTCTCTTCAAGTTGAGTTTTCTCATTGACTGTCTCAATAGGTCTTAGGTGCTCCCTCCTTCCCCTCTCATCTCCCTTGATTAAATGCTGTCTATCTGTGGTAGTCATTGGTGCTGTTATTCACCAAATATTTCTATTTCTCTACTCTTCCAATGAAACACAGAATTACTCTTCCTAGGATCATGTTCCATCTGAAGCCATTTGAATATGTTACTTATGTCACTCACAGAGAAGGGCATTAATTGATAGTTTTAGACCCCGCAAAATTATTCTGTCTTTCTCTCTGAGATTGCAATTGGCTATATTTCAGATAGTGGTTGCCCCATCAGCCTGGGTCCCAGAGTAAGGGTAAGATTGAGCAGATGCTTCAGCAATGCCAAGTGAGTGATGACTAAACATTAGCTGTTTTAAGCCACAAAGAGTTGAGGGTGTGTTGTGTTGTTGTCATCTTTCCTAAGCATCTATCCGTCTTCAGGGATGAGCTAATCCTTTTCAAGGTGATTTAAAAACAAAACTAAGCCATTTTATTATGTACTCTTATTTCTCTACTTCCACCAAGAAAAACTGCTTCTCAATGAATGATATCAGTTGTATATCAAGTAGCCACTCTGTGGAATTACAAAAGAACATATAATAACCTGCACTCATTTGGCATTTAAAGTGTTAGGCTTCCCCACATTGTTTAGTTACATATATATGTGCATAACTGTCCCTATAAAAACCAAAAATTCTTCAACTTAAATATTCCCTAGTATATCTCAGGGTAGGGAGGAGTATTTTACTCTGTGCTTCTCCCCCAGTCCCACCCTAAACCCAGTGTATTTATTCCAGATGAAATTTGGTTAAACTAATATCAAGAAAGGGTAACCTCGGGCTTCACTGGTGGCGCAGTGGTTGAGAATCTGCCTGCCAATGCAGGGCACACGGGTTCGAGCCCTGGTCTGGGAGGATCCCACATGCCGCGGAGCAACTGGGCCCGTGAGCCACGATTGCTGAGCCTGCGCGTCTGGAGCCTGTGCTCCATAACAAGAGAGGTCGCGATGGTGAGAGGCCTGCACACCGCAATGAAGAGTGGCCCCCGCTTGCCACAACTAGAGAAAGCCCTCGCGCAGAAACGAAGACCCAGCACAGCCAAAAGTAAATAAATAAATAAATTTTTAAAAACAAACAAACAAACAAAAATCCCGGCATTCGCTTTAAAAAAAAAAAAAAAAGAAAAGGTAACCTCATAAAAATACAAGTAAAAAATGTGCAGCCTAAGAATTAAGTATGTGTGGGTGTAAGGAGGAGGTTAAATGCCTCAAAAGCTCCTTGTAGTTATTCATTCACAATTGGCTCCCTCATTCTCCTGTCTATAACCCCCTTGATTTAAGACAGACACCAAGAGCTTTTTAAGGTCCACTAAAACGTAAAGATGGTGACCACACTTTGCCATATCTCACACTTATCATCTGTGAATTCCAAGACTGTGTCCACTTTCTTCTGTCATATAGCCCCCAAGTGTCCAGCCCAGAAAAGCTTAACAAGCATTCATTTCTGGATTGATGATCTTTTTCAATTCCCCACAGAGAACAGAGTTACTAGTATGGGCATATCAAATTGAATTAGAAAATTGGTCACTGCCTAGAATTACTAAAAAAAGTTGACAGTAGTTGATACTTACTTTGTACTTTCAGTATGTCAGGTATTGCTTTAAGCATTTTGCACATGTTAATTTGGTATAGCATAGTGGTTAGTGTGGGTGCCTGGGTCAGACTGCCAAGACTTGAGTCCTTGCTCCTTAATTACTATCTATGTGATCTTGAGAAATCTCTCTGTGCCTCAGGTTTTATACATATGAGGTCATGATGGTTCACAGGGTTGCTTTGAAACTTAGAGTAGCACATGCCTAGATCCTTAAACACTGTCCAGTATGTGCTCTCTGTTTTCATTACAAGGAAGCCAGTCAAAATATACACTCAGAACCTAAAGAAGGTTGCAGATGGAAGACACAAAAGCAAACATCAAACATCACAGGTCTTAATATCATATCAGGAGAGGCCTATCTGGAATCTCCTGTCTGGAGCCACTGCTGCTGTTTTACATTAGAGAGCTTTTCTCACTCAAGAGATAACCAGGGGGCTTCCCTGGTGGTGCAGTGGTTGAGAATCTGCCTGCCACTGCAGGGGACACGGGTTCGAGCCCTGGTCTGGGAAGATCCCACATGCCACGGAGCAACTGGGCCCGTGAGCCACAACTACTGAGCCTGAACGTCTGGAGCCTGTGCTCCGCAACAAGAGAGGCTGCGATAGTGAGAGGCCTGCGCACCGCGATGAAGAGTGGCCCCTGCTTGCCACAACTAGAGAAAGCCCTTGCACAGAAACGAAGACCCAACACAGCCAAATTAATTAATTAATTAATTAATTTTTTTAAAAAAGATATAATCAATAATACACTTTCACTTCAGAGCCTTTCATCCCACATATTTACAAATGTGATAACAACTCCCCTAGCATTTGTTTCCCACCAAAGTAGGCCAGGCTATCCCTGGGTAGAGCTTCATGGGAATGTTCTGCTGCTGTTAAACAGGATAAAAACCAGGCCTAATATAATTCTCCAGAGAGGGAGAGAGGATACTGGCCTGACCTGCGATACTTCCTTTTAGAGCATAAGCAATTGCCAGGATGGAAAAGACAGACCGTGTGGCAAGCCTGGGCTCTGGAATCCTGTTAGGAGATACTCCCAGGTTGCTGTGTCATCCAGCTGTTACCACAGTGTGTCAGAGTTTCACTTCTCAGAACATCTATAGGAGGTAAACCAGAAGTGAAAAGCCCAATACTTAGAGAGGTGGGTTGCTCATGAAAATGTGAAGATGGCATCTTTCCAGAGGCTGTCCTGGAGAGGGATAGAGGAAGAGAAAGCCACTTCCTTTTCATCAGAAGAACCCAGCTTAGAAGCTTACTTCTTCTTCTGCATTGGCTGCCAGGAAGGCCTGTGAGAGTTTTTCTGAATGTTGAATGGTAGCCCTATTGGCCAACTTGGGCAATGTGAAGCAGGAAAAAATTAAATATTTTTGCAGTGCTTTGACATAATATTTGTACTGTGAGTTTAACTATATCATCATTGTAAAAGATTTTTAAATATATAAAAATAAAAATATCTCTATTACTGAGTTATAACTTAACTTTTTCAATTACCATTCCATATTAATTTTTCCAACTATCATATTTCTACATAATATTTTACATATGATTATGATACTTATTTAGCCTTTCCCTCCTCCCATGCTTAAATTATTATATTGCCTTTAATTTCTTAAAATTGCTAGCCAGAGGTAAATGTATCTGAACATAAATCTCTATCATCATTTATACCTACTTGCTTAGCATAGATTTCCAGCAGAATAATTGGAGTCAAATAGTATGAGTATCTTAAGAGAGTTGATATATATATATTTATTTTTCAGGAAGAAATTTTATACTTCCACAATTGAATGTGAAAGAGCCTAGATCTTTCAAGCCTCCTAGCCTTAATGATTCATATATACATACATGCACACATACATACATATATACATATATATAGATAGGTTGTTGACTTAATATATTTTTTTAAATCTTAAGCTAAATTTAAAAGTAGTGGAAGACCCATCCATGTGAAAAAACATCATTCATGACAAGATATCAAAGCTTTAAACAGACTCTAAGCCATATTGGAATTGAGAGGAATAGGAAATCAGTGAAACTGAGAATTGTCAAGGAAGCAGCTAGTCTTAAGCTGAACCTAGAAGCATTAGCATTGGTTAGCATTTATCGAGATAGATAGGAAAAATATACATATATCTGGAGAGGGGGAAAAGCTGGGACAAAGATAAGAAGCCAAAATGAGCACGAAAAATTGGGAGAATGGTTTGTCCTAACCAATATTTATTTCCACATTTATTCATTCCAGCAAAAATTATGTGGTACATATTAGGTACCTGGTAATGTGCTAGGTGCTAAAACTACAAAGATGAATAAAACACCATTGGTTTCTAAATTAAATTGCTTCCCAACTGGCCTCCCTGCCTCCAAGCTCAATCCATCCCAATCCATCACTAACAGTGCCATCAAATCATCCTCCAAACTATAAACCTGTTTAATATTGGGTTGGCCAAAAAGTTCATTCGGGTTTTTCCATAAGATGGTACAGAAACACCCAAACAAAGTTTTTGGCCAACCCAATATTACACCCTGGTTTTAATCCCCAGATCATTTTTACAGGATTGGGAAACTTCAGTAGCTTAGCCATGTTTTAAAATAAAATCCAAAGACCTTAATAGGGTTTTCATGGCTTTTCTCCATCTGGAGGTTCCTACCTCCCCTAACATCTTCCCTCTCTTTCCAGAAATAATAAGCTTCTTTCAGTCAGTTCCTTGAACTGGTCAAATGCAAACTCTTCGCACAATGTCTAGACTTCTGGAATTCACACATGCTATTTCCTCTTCTGAAATACCTACCCTACCGCTGCCCCTGCCCCCACCTCCCCATGCTCCTGCCCCACCACATTTCACCTAGTTAATTTCTGTTCATCTTCTACCTGTCAGCTTCAGGGAGGCTTCCCTGGGCCCTGAGTCTGGGTTAAATTTCCCTGCTACATATTCCCAAAGCACCTTCTACTTACCTTGGTGTAACTCTCATCACATTTTATTTGTATATTTATTTTCTCATATCCCCCTAAATACTATAGGCTCTATAAATACCAAAATTTTATCCCTCATATTTACCTCTAAGTTCGTAGCATTGTCTATTGCACATAGTCGTTTTTCAATAAATATTTGAAGATATATTTTGAAGTGAATCTAGTTGCAAAGGGTGGGGTTGATGTTGTCAACTCAAAGGAGTCAAACAGAATCAGCACAGGTTCTGAGTAGGTTCATGAAACTAAATGATGGCATGCCAATATAATAATAATCTACTCAGTTTGAGCAGTTCAGTTATCTTAAAATAAGTAAATTCCTATTGTATTATCATGGATTAGGGTTCAGGAGACAAGATCCAAACTGGGAGGCTGCAGAATAAGATAAATTTGTTTTAGCCTATCTCCACTACTTTCTAGATGTGTGAGCCTGGGCAAATTATTTAGCCTTTCTGAGCCTCTTCTGTAAATGGAAATGCCAATGCCTCTCTCCCAAGTCCATGAAACCAACTGTATAGAGCACTGAATACAGCTCCCATTAAACTCTCACATTCACTAAAAATGCATTCCTTCTCCCTCTCAGCTCTTCCTCTTACCCCTGTGGAAACTTGGACAAATCACTTTATCCTGGGCTTTCAGGTTCTCTGTTATAAAACTAACAGATTGGGAAAAAGCCGTGTTCGCTGAAACTAGTCAAATCCAAGCAGCATCAAGAGAGCTTTGGCTGAAAATCTCCAAGGGTGGACTTGAAAGCCAGTTTCTTTATAAAGTTCTCCAGGTGATCCTGCAGCAGCCAGCCCAGCTCAGAACTGCAGTTCAGTATCTTGGAAACACTAGCCTTTTCCAGCTTGAACAGGCAATAGTTTCATTTTTTTTTTCTCTGCTTCTCACATGGAAAATATTTATTCAATAAATCAGAATATGACTCACCTAGCTGGCAGTTTTTTTTTCCACAAGACCCAAACTATGCCATAATTAGCAACAAAGACCAGCTCTACGTGTGTGTGCATGTGTGTATGTGTGTGTATTGGGAGAAACAGAAGCAGCATAAGCAATGTCTTGTCTACTTCTCACTCTTCCTTTGCTGACTGGCATGAGCTAGAACTCCCAACAATGCAGCCACAGCAGGATCAAGCAGTGAACAGCCTACAGAAGTCTGCTCTTAAGTGAAGGAATACTTTAGTTTTCTACTATTATTACATCAATATCAATCACATTGATAGGTTGGCCAGTGGTCATTGCTCTATTAAGCCAATACCAGAATTTGTGGTCATTATGGAGTCTCAGAATCGAGAGGTTTAGTAAAGACAAAATCGAGACAAGTGAAGAGGTTTGCTGTTAGTTTAACAGAGAGCACGAATAGAATCAAATCCTGTGAGGAAAAAAAGGGGGGGAGTTAGATATCCACCTGATATAATAACAGAAAACACAAAAACTGAATGGGGCATGCAAGAGACTCATGGAAAAATCTGAACTCACAGCCTGCAGGATTGTATGAAAAATTCTATAAACATTTCTTAAGCTCCTTCCATAGACCAGATGTTGTATTATAAATTCAGGATAAAAATCTATTTAAGACATAGTTCATCCCTTTGAAGGAACTTGTCTATGGATAAAGAAACTGGAAAAGAATGGTAATTAAGAAAACACTCTGTGATAGCTGAACTTCATATTTTATTTAATCTTCTTAACAATCCTGCATTGTGGATATCATCAGATAGATTCAGCAGCTTACCCAATATTAAGAGCCTATATTAGGAAAGGTGGACTATCTCTTTATTATTCAGTAATAATATATGTACTGTTCAGAAACATCATATATCATACAGAAAATATCTCTAAATATTTCTTTCTAGTGAATAATCATAGTTCAAAGTGACAGCCCAGAAACATAAAGGTAACTAGAGTTTTAGGGTCAAAGATTTTGTTTCTTGAAATGTCATTGTCATTTAGTTATTAACCCTAATATTAGTCCTTGCCAGTCATGCAAAGCTGTTCATCCCTTTTCACTAAGCCAGAATAAGCAAAGAAATTTGCCCTTATTTAAACCTATGTAAATGACAGTCCAAACTCCAAAGAGTCATATGGAATGCTAGCTGGGCATTAGTGGGCAAAGGACCATGCCAAAAGGGCGGGAGAACCAGAGACAAAATTCACCCAGTGGTGAACAAAAATCCACATATTTTCTTTCTTCCTTTACCAACAAAAAAAACCATCCCCAAACTAACAGTCTATCTAGGCTAATAATTGAAAAACCAAGTATTCATTACTCCCCCAAACCCTTTTAAAAAGTCTTTCTAGAGCTGAAAGAAGTAGAAATAATCTTTGTGTCTGATTGAAAACAGGTTTCCTGATTCTCTTGGGTTTCCACTTTTAACAGCTCATTCCATAAAAACAATCTCTCTTCTCTCTGCTTAGCCTAGAAAGTTTCTGACTTTATTGGCTCATTTTAACAAACAGATTGTCCCCCTTGAATGTGACCTGTCATCACTGAACTTTGAATGTACAAATCCCACCCACCCCTTCCCCCAAATTAGTTGAACACTTCTCTCTGTTTTGACTCGCATTAGCTGGTTGCTACTGAACTTGAAAAAGTTGCGTCTCACTTCCTGGCATCGTTGGACAGGTTGCAGATCATAACCACACTAATTAGCACAAGGATTTCTGGATTTTAAGTATGTCAGGCAAAGGGAGATGTAAGGTAGGGGAGAGGTGGGAGAGGAAAGGGTCACTCGGGAGAAAATGGAAGGGAGAGAACATGGGCAAAAGGAATTTGAATGACCTTATTTTATCCTCTGAAGCAGATACTCCCAGAGGATTAACTTCAGGAAAAATCCTTCAGTTTTAGCCTTACTTATTTGTTACACAGGAGTAAACCTTCCTATTCTTACTAGATCTCTTTACCTCTTCTTTTGAATCATGGAAATGCAACAGGTTCGGGGAGGTACTGAATTAAATTATCTCTGACTTTGCTGTCAACTGCAGTCAAGTCGACTGTAATCCTATCCATTATATAGATGAACTAGAGAAAATAGGTCTTTGTTTGAAAAGTTTCTGAGCTAAGTTTTGTTCTCATAGCAAAAATGGAAAGCTATCATCTTTTTTAAAAAGTATACATGTGCACACAATTATGTGTAAGTATGTGTGTGTGTATAGAGAGATATATACACACAAATTCACATAAATATGTATGTATACATAAATATACATATGCATAGATATATATATATATATATAGAGAGAGAGAGAGAGAGATAGATAGATAATAGATAGATAGATAGATAATAGATAGATAGATAGATAGATAGATAGATAGATAGATAGATGATAGATAGACAGACAGACAGATAGGAAGGGGTGGATAGAGAGGCAGCTAGAAAGAGAAATAGAGATATGAAATGCTTCTGGTCTACCAACCAATAAAGGGGACTTTGTTGGGAAAGAAATTTCTTCTCAGAACTTCCCATCCCACAGAAGTTCTTAAAAATGGAGACTTTCTTGTGTCATCCTCCTGTTTCCCTAAAGGCTCAGGCTAATGCACAGCCATTCTCTAATTAGGAATGTATTTGAGACATATCATAAGAAGTAGATCGTATGTCTTGTTTTCAAACTTTGTCTCTTTGCTTTCTCTGTCCTCCTCCCCTTTCCCCCTCCTCCAGCCCTTCAAATAGCCCTGTCCTAAATGAATCTTCCAGGCCAGTCTGATGTTAAAAGAGAAATGTTTATCTTGGAGTATAGAGATAATTGACAATTAGAAAAGAGGACACTTTTAGCTCTTGGTCAGGGCACTGTGCTCCTGGACAAAGTGCTCTTTTCTTTGAAGCAGGGTGGAGTGCTGAGTGACTCAGGCAGGGATCTATGTGTGTTTATGCTTAGGGCCTACCAGAGTCAAGGACTGGAGTTTTCTGGGACAGATTTTCCTACCAACAGATCCCACACAATATCAATAACTCATAAAAGACAAGATTGAATGATTCCACCTCCTCCTGGTGAGAATTTCTAGCTTTTCCTCCCTGATGTGCTTGTTTACAGGAATTGACTGATAGAGTTGAACTGAGATCTGCCCGTGGTTTTTGTTTTCATTATCCACCAAAAAATATGCTATGGGAAAAACTGGCTTTCTCCCTGATTCCAATTTGAAAAGTCAGGTAATTTATGGCATTTTGTTTTCAAAAATTATCATTATACTATTATCTCAAATGTGGCTTGCTCTATTATAAACCAATTGTTATTTTATGCATTTTGGATTTTTTACAATTTTCCTTTCAAAATCCTCAACTATTATTCTCTCAACAAGGGTAACTCTTCTAATGTGTTTAATGAGTTTCTTTTGTTTTAATGTATTCTTAAAGTTAGGTATATTTTATATAAGTACATGTCTTTCTACGCACGTTATCAAATTATATATCTCACTCTGTTTCTTGCTTTTTCCTCACTCTATTTTTAAGATACCTTCATGACACTGTGCGCAGCTAATCTATTATTTCTATTGTGTACATCTACCACTTCTTACCTCTCCAATGCTCTCTGTTGCTCCCTAAGTCCAGGAATGATTGAATCAACCTTTTAAAAGAACACTAGGGCTTTCAGGGAGAAGATGGCGGAAGAGTAAGACGCGGAGATCACCTTCCTTCCCACAGATACAGTAGAAATACATCTACACGTGGAACTGCTCCTACAGAACACCCACGGAACGCTGGCAGAAAACGTCCGACCTCCAAAAAGGCAAGAAACTCCCCCCGTACTTGGGTAGGGCAAAAGAAAAAAGAAATAACAGAGACAAAAGAATAGGGACGGCACCTGCACCAGTGGGAGGGAGCTGTGAGGGAGGAAAGGTTTCCACGCACTAGGAGCCCCTTCGCGGGCGGAGACTGCGGGTGGCGGAGGGGGGAAGCTTTGGAGACACGGAGGAGAGCGCGGCCACAGGGGTGCGGAGGGCAAAGCGGAGAGGTTCCCGCACAGAGGCTCGGCGCCGACCAGCACTCACCAGCCCGAGAGGCTTGTCTGCTTCCCCGCCGGGGCGGGCGGGGCTGGGAGCTGAGGCTCGGGTTTCGGTCGGATCGCAGGGAGAGGACTGGGGCTGGCGGCGTGAACACAGCCTGAAGGGTTTAGTGCACCACAGCTAGCCGGAAGTGAGTCCGGGAAAAAGTCTGCAGCTGCCGAAGAGGCAAGAGACGTTTTCTTGCCTCTTTGTTTCGCGGCGGACAAGGAGAGGGGATTCAGAGCGCCGCCTAAACGAACTCCAGAGAAGGGCGCGAGCCGCGGCGATCAGCGCGGACCCCAGAGACGGGCGTGAGACGCTGGGGCTGCTGCTGCCGCGTCCAAAAAGCCTGTGTGTGAGCACAGGTCACTCTCCACACCGCCCCTCCCGGTAGCCTGTGCAGCCTGCCACTGCCAGGGTCCCGGGACCCGGGGACAACATCCCCAGGAGAACGCACTGCGCGCCTCAGGCTGGTGCAACGTCACGCCGGCCTCGGCCGCCGCAGGCTCGCCCCGCCTCCTCTGTACCCCTCCCTCCCCGCGGCCTGGGTGAGCCAGAGACCCCGAAGCAGCTGCTCCTTTAACCCCGTCCTGTCTGGGCGGGGAACAGACGCCCTCAGGCGACCTACACGCAGAGGAGGGTCCAAATCCAAAGCTGAACTCCAGGAGCTGTGCGAACAGGGAAGAGAAGGGGAAATCTCTCCCAGGAGCCTCAGGAGCAGCGGATTAAAGCTCCACAATCAACTTGATGTGCTTGCATCTGTTGAATACCGGAATAGACAACGAATCATCCCAAATTCAGGAGGTGGACTTTGGGAGCAGGAGATATTAATTTTTCCCCTTTTCCTTTTTTTTGTGAGTGTATATTTATATGCTTCTGGGTGAGATTCTGTCTGTATAGCTTTGCTTTACAATAGCTTTATTTTACATCACTATATTATAGCCTCTTTCTTTCTTTCTTTCTATTTTTTCTCCCTCTTACTCTGAGCTGTGTGGACGAAAGGCTCTTGGTGCTCCAGCCAGGCATCAGGGCCGTGCCTCTGAGGTGGGAGAGCCAACTACAGAACACTGGTCCACAAGAGACCTCTCAGCTCCACGTAATACCAAACGGCAAAAATCTCCCAGAGATCTCCATCTCAACATCAAGACCCAGCTTCACCCAACGACCAGCAAGCTACAGTGCTGGACACCCTATGCCAAACAACTAGCTAGACAGGAACACAACCCCATCCATTAGCAGAGAGGCTGCCTAAAATCATAATAAGGCCACAGACACCCGAAAAATACACCACCAGACGTGGACGTGCCCACCAGAAAGACAAGATCTAGCCTCATCCACCAGAACTCAGGCACTAGTTCCCTCCACCAGGAAGCCTACACAACCCACTGAAGCAACCTTAGCCACTGGGGACAGATACCAAAAACAACGGGAACTACGAACCTGCAGCCTGTGAAAAGGAGACCCCAAACACAGTAAGATAGGCAAAATGAGACGACAGAAAAACACACAGCAGATGAAGGAGCAGGCTCAAAACACACTGGACTTAACAAATGAAGAGGAAATAGGTAGTCTACCTGAAAAAGAATTCAGAATAATGATAGTAAGGATGATCCAAAATCTTGGAAATAGAATAGACAAAATGCAAGAAACATTTAACAAGGATGTAGAAGAACTAAAGAGGAACCAAGCAATGATGAAGAACACAATAAATGAAATTAAAAATACTCTAGATGGGATCAATAGTAGAATAACTGAGGCAGAAGAAAGGATAAGTGACCTGGAAGATAAAATGGTGGAAATAACTACTACAGAGCAGGATAAAGAAAAAAGAATGAAAAGAACTGAGGACAGTCTCAGGGACCTCTGGAACAACATTAAACACTCCAACATTCGAATTATAGGGGTACCAGAAGAAGAAGAGAAAAAGAAAGGGACTGAGAAAATTTTTGAAGAGATTATAGTTGAAAACTTCCCTAATATGGGAAAGGAAATAGTTAATCAAGTCCTGGAAGCACAGAGAGTTCCATACAGGATAAACCCAAGGAGGAACACGCCAAGACACATATTAATCAAACTGTCAAAAATTAAATATAAGGAAAACATATTAAAGGCAGCAAGGGAAAAAAAACAAATAACACACAAGGGAATCCCCATAAGGTTAACATCTGATCTATCAGCAGAAACTCTGCAAGCCAGAAGGGAGTGGCAGGATATACTTAAAGTGATGAAGGAGAAAAACCTACAACCAAGATTACTCTACCCAGCAAGGATCTCATTCAGATTCGATGGAGAAATTAAAACCTTTACAGACAAGCAAAAGCTGAGAGAGTTCAGCACCACCAAACCAGCATTACAACAAATGCTAAAGGAACTTCTCTAGGCAAGAAACACAAGAGAAGGAAAACACCTACAATAACAAACCCAAAACATTTAAGAAAATGGGAATAGGAACATACATATCGATAATTACCTTGAATGTAAATGGATTAAATGCTCCCACCAAAAGACACAGGCTGGCTGAATGGATACAAAAACAAGACCCATATATATGCTGTCTACAAGAGACCCACTTCAGACCTAGAGACACATACAGATTGAAAGTGAGGGGATGGAAAAAGATATTCCATGCAAATGGAAATCAAAAGAAAGCTGGAGTAGCAATTCTCATATCAGACAAAATAGACTTTAAAATAAAGACTATTACAAGAGACAAAGAAGGACACTATATAATGATCAAGGGATCGATCCAAGAGGAAGGTATAACAATTGTAAATATTTATGAACCCAACATAGGAGCACCTCAATACATAAGGCAAATACTAACAGCCATAAAAGGGGAAATTGACAGCAACACAATCATAGTAGGGGACTTTAACACCCCACTTTCACCAATGGACAGATCATCCAAAATGAAAATAAATAAGGAAACACAAGCTTTAAATGATACATTAAACAATATGGACTTAATTGATATTTATAGGACATTCCACCCAAAAACAACAGAATACACATTTTTCTCAAGTGCTCATGGAACATTCTCCAGGATAGATCATATCTTGGGTCACAAATCAAGCCTTGGTAAATTTAAGAAAATTGAAATCGTATCAAGTATCTTTTCCGACCACAATGCTATGAGACTAGATATCAATTACAGGAAAAGATCTGTAAAAAATACAAACACATGGAGGCTACACAATACATTACTTAATAACGAAGTGATTACTGAAGAAATCAAAGGGGAAATCAAAAAATACCTAGAAACAAATGACAACGGAGACACGACGACCCAAAACCTATGGGACGCAGCAAAAGCAGTGCTAAGAGGGAAGTTTATAGCAATACAAGCCTACCTCAAGAAACAGGAAACATCTCGAATAAACAACCTAACCTTGCACCTAAAGCAATTAGAGAAAGAAGAACAAAAAAACCCCAAAGCCAGCAGAAGGAAAGAAATTATAAAGATCAGGTCAGAAATAAATGAAAAAGAAATGAAGGAAACAATAGCAAAAATCAATGAAACTAAAAGCTGGTTCTTTGAGAAGATAAACAAAATTGATAAACCATTAGCCAGACTCATCAAGACAAAAACGGAGAAGACCCAGATCAATAGAATTAGAAATGAAAAAGGAGAAGTAACCACTGACACTGCAGAAATACAAAAGATCATGAGAGATTACTACAAGCAACTCTATGCCAATAAAATGGACAACCTGGAAGAAATGGACAGATTCTTAGAAATGCACAAACTGCCAAGACTGAACCAGGAAGAAATAGAACATATGAACAGACCAATCACAAGCACTGAAATTGAAACTGTGATTAAAAACCTTCCAACAAACAAAAGCCCAGGACCAGATGGCTTCACAGGTGAATTCTATCAAACATTTAGAGAAGAGCTAACACCTATCCTTCTCAAACTCTTCCAAAATATTGCAGAGGGAGGAACACTCCCAAACTCATTCTACGAGGCCACCATCACCCTGATACCAAAACCAGACAAAGATGTCACAAAGAAAGAAAACTACAGGCCAATATCACTGATGAACATAGATGCAAAAATCCTCAACAAAATACTAGCAAACAGAATCCAACAGCACATTAAAAGGATCATACACCATGATCAAGTGGGGTTTATCCCAGGAATGCAAGGATTCTTCAATATACGCAAATCAATCAATGTGATACACCATATTAACAAATTGAAGGAGAAAAACCATATGATCATCTCAATAGATGCAGAGAAAGCTTTCGACAAAATTCAACACCGATTTATGATAAAAGCCCTGCAGAAAGTAGGCATAGAGGGAACTTTCCTCAACATAATAAAGGCCATATATGACAAACCCACAGCCAACATTGTCCTCAATGGTGAAAAACTGAAACCATTTCCACTAAGATCAGGAACAAGACAAGGTTGCCCACTCTCACCACTATTATTCAACATAGTTCTGGAAGTCCTAGCCACAGCAATCAGAGAAGACAAAGAAATAAAAGGAATCCAAATCGGAAAAGAAGAAGTAAAGCTGTCACTATTTGCAGATGACATGATACTATACATAGAGAATCCTAAAGATGCCACCAGAAAACTCCTAGAGCTAATCAATGAATTTGGTAAAGTAGCAGGATACAAAATTAATGCACAGAAATCTCTTGCATTTCTATACACTAATGATGAAAAATCTGAAAGTGAAATTAAGAAAACACTCCCATTTACCATTGCAACAAAAAGAATAAAATATCTAGGAATAAACCTACCTAAGGAGACAAAAGACCTGTATGCAGAAAATTATAAGACACTGATGAAAGAAATTAAAGATGATACAAATAGATGGAGAGATATACCATGTTCCTGGATTGGAAGAATCAACATTGTGAAAATGACTCTACTTCCCAAAGCAATATACAGATTCAATGCAATCCCTATAAAACTACCACTGGCATTTTTCACAGAACTAGAACAAAAAATTTCACAATTTGTATGGAAACACAAAAGACCCCGAATAGCCAAAGCCATCTTGAGAACGAAAAATGGAGCTGGGGGAATCAGGCTCCCTGACTTCAGACTATATTACAAAGCTTCAGTAATCAAGACAGTTTGGTACTGGCACAAAAACAGAAATATAGATCAATGGAACAGGATAGAAAGCCCAGAGATAAACCCACGTACATATGGTCAACTTATCTTTGATAAAGGAGGCAAGCATATACAGTGGAGAAAAGACAGCCTCTTCAATAAGTGGTGCTGGGAAAATTGGACAGGAACATGTAAAAGTATGAAATTAGAACACTCCCTGACACCATGCTCAAAAATAAACTCAAAATGGATTAAAGACCTAAGTGTAAGGGCAGACACTATCAAAATCTTAGAGGAAAACATAGGCAGAACACTCTATGACATACATCACAGCAAGATTCTTTTTGACCCAGCTCCCAGAGAAATGGAAATAAGAACACAAATAAACAAATGGGACCTAATGAAACTTAAAAGCTTTTGCACAGCAAAGGAAACCATAAACAAGACCGAAAGACAACCCTCAGAATGGGAGAAAATATTTGCAAATGAAGCAACTGACAAAGGATTAATCTCCAAGATTTACAAGCAGCTCATGCAGCTCAATAACAAAAAAACGAACAACCCAATCCAAAAATGGGCAGAAGATCTAAATAGACATTTCTCCAAATAAGATATACAGATGGCCTACAGACACATGAAAGAATGCTCAACATCATTAATCATTAGAGAAATGCAAATCAAAACTACAATGAGATATCATCTCACACCGGTCAGAATGGCCATCATCAAAAAATCTAGAAACAATAAATGCTGGAGAGGGTGTAGAGGAAAGGGAACCCTCTTGCACTGTTGGTGGGAATGTAAATTGATACAGCCACTATGGAGAACAGTATGGAGGTTCCTTAAAAAACTACAAATAGAACTACCATACGACCCAGCAATCCCACTACTGGGCATATACCCTGAGAAAACCATAGGTCAAAAAGAGTCATGTACCAAAATGTTCATTGCAGCTCTATTTACAATAGCCAGGACATGGAAGCAACCTAAATGTCCATCGACAGATGAATGGATAAAGAAGATGTGGCACATATATACAATGGAATATTACTCAGCCATAAAAAGAAATGAAATGGAGGTATTTGTAATGAGGTGGATGGAGTTAGAGTCTGTCATACAGAGTGAAGTAAGTCAGAAAGAGAAAAACAAATACAGTATGCTAACACATATATACGGAATCTAAGGGGGAAAAAAAAAAAAAAAAAAAAAGGCCATGAAGAACCTAGTGGCAAGACGGGAATAAAGACACAGACCTACTAGAGAATGGACTTGAGGATATGGGGAGGGGGTGGGGTGAGATGTGACAGGGTAAGAGAGTGTCATGGACATATATACACTACCAAATGTAAAATAGATAACTAGTGGGAAGCAGCTGCACAGCACAGGGAGATCAGCTCGGTGCTTTGTGACCACCTAGAGGGGTGGGATGGGGAGGGTGGGAGGGAGGGAGATGCAAGAGGGAAGAGAAATGGGAACATATTGTATATGTATAACTGATTCACTTTGTTATAAAGCAGAAGCTAACACACTATTGTAAGGCAATTATACTTCAATAAAGATGTTTAAAAAAAAAAAAAAAAAGAACACTAAAGGATGGGGATTTACACTATTATATATTAAGACATACTACAAAGCCATAAAGTAAAAACAGTACATTTAAGGGTCAAGAACAGAAAAATAGATCAATAGAGATCCGATAGACAGATCCCTGCATATAAACAGATGTAATATACCATAAGGAAAGTGTTGTAAAGATTGAAGAAAGGGGAGATTGTTTAACAAGTGGACGTGGGAAACCTACCTCAGCATATAGAGAGAAGTAACTAGGTATCTAACACCACATTCAAAGATAGACCATAGGGCTTCCCTGGTGGCACAGTGGTTGAGAGTCTGCCTGCTAATGCAGGGGACACGGGTTCGAGCCCTGGTCTGGGAAGATCCCACGTGCCGCGGAGCAACTGGGCCCGTGAGCCACAACTACTGAGCCTGCGCGTCTGGAGCCTGTGCCCCATAACGGGAGGGGCCGCGATAGTGAAAGGCCTGCACACCGCGATGAAGAGTGGCCCCCGCACCACGATGAAGAGTGGCCCCCACTTGCCGCAACTAGAGAAAGCCCTCACACGAAACGAAGACCCAACACAGCCAAAAAAAATTATAATTAATTAATTAATTAATTAATTTAAAAAAAAAGATAGACCATAGATAAATTAAAGACCTACTTGTGACAGATAAAATGTAAGGTTATAACAAAGAAATACGAACAAGTAACATTGTAACCCAGGAAACACTTTTCAAAGAAAACCTGAAAGCATCAAAAAAGGGATGATTTGTAAATAATTAAGAGATTCTGTTCTGTGAAAACTACCAGTGACAAAGTAATTTTTTCTACTTACCATTGGGTAATGAGTAAGAAATTATTATCACTTCTTTTCACTTGACCTGCTCCAAATTCCAAAGAACACACAATCATTTTTCTATTCAAAATTGATGAACAAATCAGCCTTAATTCTCTCCAAGCTCTTCATAGTTTTCTAGATGTTGACTGGAAACACCTTATCTTTTTTTTTTTGTTTTGTTTTTTTGTTTTTTTTTTTGTTTTGTTTTTTTCAAACATCTTTATTGAAGTATAATTGCCTTACAATAGTGTGTTAGCATCTGCTTTATAACAAAGTGAATCAGTTATACATATACAATATGTTCCCATTTCTCTTCCCTCTTGCATCTCCCTCCCTCCCACCCTCCTCATCCCACCCCTCTAGGTGGTCACAAAGCACCGAGCTGATCTCCCTGTGCTATGCGGCTGCTTCCCACTAGCTATCTATTGTCATGGACATATATACACTACCAAATGTAAAACACCTTATCTTTTTAATCTGGCCCAAGCTAGTAGGCCCAAAACGGAAAAGGGAGTCTTGGAGAGTATCTTGATGCATTAAGCAAGAATGTGTGCATGGAGATATTTCACTTGTTTCAAAGCGTCAGAACATATAAGCTCATTTCTTCCCCTTCTGTCTCAGGCCTGATACTAAACATGCATGGAATTCCTTAGATAGTTCCTCTGAAAGAATTTTGAGCTTGCAGAACTAACAGAGGTTGGGAGTGTGGTGGTAAGGGAGAGGTGGCTGAATTCAAGACCAGGTTTGTCCTCACTTTCAAAACAAGGATCCAGAAAAATGACTATTTTCTATTTAAGGTAGTAAATTCCTTCCAAGCTTCCTTAGCAGTATGATGAAATAAGAATGCATTTAATCACAGACACTGAAAGCAAGAAGAAACCACAAGGGATGAACAAATCCCGACATCCTCCATTATGGCAAGAAAGCTGTAGTGGAGAATTCTTACATGACCAGCCCAGGGTCAGAGGTAGTTAAGTGAGCTAAAGTCATAAATCAGATAGTTGACTCTGCTCTGTTCTCATGGTTCCCTAACTGTATTAGCTAAGGTGCATCTAAGTGCCACAGTGATCTCACAGGTTTGTTGTAAGATATTTTTAATTTTTAAGGGAAACAATAGTTGACATTGGTCAGAAACCACACTAACTACTAGCTCAAGGTGGTTCACAATTTCAAAATTAGATTGTGTTGCGTTCCTTTTGATGATATCACATCAAAGTGAAGCTTGGTTTTCATCTATTCCTGTGATTAAAAGCAAATGCCACACAAAAGTCAGTGTGAAACAGGAAATGAAGATGATGGCATCTAATCTGAATCCAAGATTTCAGTATTTGTACAGGGCCCAACAAGCATACCTATTCCATCAGCAAGTAATTGTAGTTGGTTGAGAAAGAAATTAAAATATAATTTTTCTCCAACATATATACTACCTATTCAAATGGCTACTAAATTGTTAGGACATAAGTACTTATAAGCTGCGTGGACCCAGCTACTGAATAAATGGAATGTTTAGCTGTTTCCTTTGGCCTAGAAGCTCCATGAAAAAAATTGCTGACATACAAAGGCCACCAAGAACCAAAAATATTGGGGAGCTTTTGCCCTATTCTCTAGTCAGTCAGAAGGGTAACCTTCTCCATAGTTGTAATAGTGTCTCTTTAGAGCTTCTGAGACTTGGGGTGAGAACACCCATCTCAGCTTCAACAAAGCAGGTTCTTATTTACCTGTTTTACATTTTGTACATTTATATAGCCTTTCATTTGGGGAAAAGGTTGAGAAGCTGGGGATGAATTAATTGAATCCACTGGTATGGTAGACAGACTAGATTGGGATTAGAAGATGATAAAATTTCTCTTATTAAAAATGTCAGGGTAAAGCATGATAAATTTACTCCTGATCAAGTAGATGATGCTAAAAATATAAAATCAAGGAGTACCAGAGAGATTTAAAAATATCCAGAGAAGCTCAAGTGGTAACATTCCCAGGCCTAGCCTCAACTTCCAATTTAATCTAAGTTTCAAAGTATCTTTAGTTTTATCTTAAATCCTAAAATGATTTAAGTTCAGACTCATTCTTACTGATCCACAGTGTTATTCATTTCTGTTGCTAATATTACCATGTTCCAAATCATCTAGACTTGAAACTTATAATTATTTTTGCCTTCTCCCTCTGTCTTACTCTGCACAGTCACTTCAGGCACCAAATCTTAGACATTTTACCTGAACAAGGTCTCTGACATCCAGCCTCTCCTTTCCATGGTGATATAACTAGTTGAAGTAAGGATGTGGTGTTGGTTTAGCCAAGTGAAATGATGGCTTTCCTGAAGGCATGTAGGTAGTTATAGGAATAGAATAAAGGAGGAAGGTATTTGTGTCATTTACATGGAAGAGATATTTGAAGCACAAAAGAGAAGGTCAAAAAGAAAACTCTGGAGAACATGTTAAACAGCAGCATGAGAAACAGTGACTCTATCAGAAGGGACAGGAAACCAGTCACCCAGACAGAATTATCATCCAGTTCAGGATCATAGTGATCAATGATGAAAGAGGGCAGGAAGCAAAGGGTTGACTACCAAGTATCAAACTGTGTTCACGTATTATAGTGTCCAAGGAGAAAATAAAAATTTTAAAATAAAATTTCTGGCGCTAAGAAAGCTATTATAGGGACTTCCCTGGAGGTCCAGTGGGTAAGACTCTGCACTCCTTATGCAGGGCCCCAGGTTCAATCCCTGATTGGGGAACTAGATGCTGCATGTCTGCCACAACTAGGAATCCGCATGCAGCAACTAAGAAGTCCACATACAGCAACTAAAAGATCCCATGTGCTGCAACTAAGACCCAGTGCAACCAAAATAAATAAATAAATAAATAAATACTAAAAAAAAAATAAAAAATTAAATAAGCTATTATACAGTGGAGGATAGAACACATTCACAGAACAGTTTAAGAGTAATGCAGGAGGGGGGAGACATTCAAGATGGCGGAGGAGTAAGACGTGGCGATCACCTTCCTCCCCACAAATACATCAGAAATACACCTACTTGTGGAACAACTCCTACAGAACACCTACTGAATGCTGGCAGAAGACCTCAGACTTCCCAAAGGGCAAGAAACTCCCTGTGTACCTGGGTAGGGCAAAAGAAAAAAGAAAAAACAGAGACAAAAGAATAGGGATGGGACCTGCACCTCTGGGAGGGAGCTGTGAAGGAGGAAAAGTTTCCAGACACTAGGAATCCCCTTCACTGACAGAGACGGGGGAAACTTTGGAGTCACGTAGGAGAGCGCAGAAACAGGGGTTCACAGGGCAATGGGGAGAAATTCCCGCACAGAGGATCGGTGCCAACCTGCACTCACCAGCCTGAGAGGCTTGTCTGCTCACCTGTAGGGGTGGGTGGGGGCTGGGAGCTGAGACTCAGGCTTCGGAGGTCACTCCCCAGGGAGAGGACTGAGGTTGGCTGTGTGAACACAGGCTGAAGGAGGCTAGTGCACCACAGCTAGTTGGGAGGGAGTCTGAGAAAAATCCAGGAACTGCCTAAGAGGCAAGAGACCATTGTTCTGGGGTGCACAAAGAGAAGGGATTCAGAGGACCCCCTAAATGAGCTCCAGAGATGGGTGCCAGCTGCAGCTATTAGCATGGACCCCAGAGACGGGCATGAAATATTAAGTCTCCTGCTGCAGCCAACAAGAATCCTGTGTGCAAACACAGGTCACTATCCACACCTTCCCTCCCGGGAGCCTGTGAAGCCCACCACTGCAGGGGTCCAGTGATCCAGGGACAACTTCCCCAGGAGAACACAGGACATGACCCAGGCTGTTTCAATGTCACACCAGCCTCTACCACGGCAGGCTCACCCCACATGCCATACCCCTCCATCCCCTCGGCCTGAGTGAGCCAGAGCCCCCTAATCAGCTGCTACTTTAACCCTGTCCTGTCTGAGTGAAGAACAGACGCCCTCAGGCAACCTACACACAGAGGTGGGGCCAAATCCAAAGCTGAACCCCAGGAGCTGTGCAAACAAAGAAGAGAAAGGGAAATTTCTCCCAGCAGCCTCAGGAGGAGTGAATAAATCTCCACAATTAACTAGATGTACCCTGAATCTCTGGAATACATGACTAGACAATGAATCATCCCAAAATTGAAGTGGTGGAATTTGGGAGCAAATGTAGACTTCGGATTTGCTTCCTGCATTTAATTTGTTTCTGCTTTTATGTTTATCTCAGTTTAGTATTTAGAGCTTATTAACATTGGTAGATTTGTTTATTGATTTGATTGTTCTGTTCTTTTTTAATTTATTAATGTTTTCTTTTCGCTTTTTCTCTTTTTGTGAGTGTGTATGTGTATGCTTCTTTGTGTGATTTTGTCTGTATAGCTTTGGTATTACCATTTGTTCTAGGGTTCTGTCTGTCCTTTTTTTCTTTTTTAGTATAGTTTTTAGTGCTTGTTATCATTGGATTTCGTTTTTGGCTTGGCTGCTCTCTTCTTTCTTTCTTTCTTTTTCTTATTGCATTTTTTTTATTTTTAATAATTTTTTATTTTAATAAATTTATTTTGTTTTATTCTTTCTTTCTTTCTTTCTTTCTTTCTTTCTTTCTTTCTTTCTTTCTTTCTTTCTTTCTTTTCTCCCTTTTCTTCTGAGCCATTGGCAAACAGGGCATTGGTGCTATGGCCAGGTGTGATGCCTGAGCCTCTGAGGTGGGAGAGCTGAGTTTAGGACATTGGTCCACCAGAGACCTCCCAGATCTGCCCACAAGAAAAACAAGATCCAACCTCATCCACCAGAACACAGGCACAAGTCCCCTCTACTAAGAAGCCTATAACCAAATGAACCGACCTTACCCACTGGGGGCAAACACCAAAAACAATGAAAACTACAAGCTGCAGCCTGTGAAAAGGAGAACCCAACACAGTCACTTAAGCAAAATAAGGAGAGAGAGAAATATGCAGCAGATGAAGGAGCAAGGCAAAAACCCACCAGACCAAACAAAGGAAGACTAAATAGGTGGTCCACCAGAAAAAGAATTCAGAATAATGATAGTAATGATGATCCAAAACCTTGAAAATAGAATGGAGAATACAAGAAACATTTAACAAGGACCTACAAGAACTAAAGAGCAAACAAACAATGATGAACAACACAATAAATGATATTAAAAATATTCTAGAAAGCACCAATAGCAGAATAATTGAGGCAGGGAAAGGATAAGTGACCTGGAAGATAAAATAGTGGAAATAACTGTCACAGAGCAGAATAAAGAAAAAAGAATGAAAAGAATTGAGGACGGTCTCAGAGACATGTGAGACAACATTGAAAACAACAACATTTCAAATATAGGGGTCCCAGAAGAAGAAGAGAAAAAGAAAGGGTCTGAGAAAATATTTTGAGATTATACTTGAAAACTTCCCTAACATGGGAAAGGAAATACTCAATCAAGTCAAGGAAACACAGAGAATCCCATACAGGATAAATCCAAGGAGAAACACGCCAAGACACATATTAACCAAACTATCAAAAATTAAATACAAAGAAAAAATATTAAAAGCAGCAAGGGAAAAGCAACAAATAACATACAACAGAATCCCCATAAGGTAAACAGCTAACCTTTCAGCAGAAATGCTGCGAGACAGAGGTAGTGACAGGACATATTTAAAGTCATGAAAGGGAAAAATTTTAAACCAATATTACCATACCCAGCAAGGATCTCATTCAGATTTGAAGGAGAAACTAAAACCGTTACAGAAAAGCAAAAGTTAAGACAATTCAGCACCACCAAATCAGCTTTACAACAAATGCTAAAGGAACTTCTCTAGGCAGGAAACACAAGAGAAGGAAAAGACCTACAAAAACAAACCCAAAAAAAATTAAGAAAATGGTAATTGGAACATACATATTAATAATTACCTTAAATGTAAATGGATTAAATGCTCCAAACAAAAGACATAGACGGGCTGAATGGATACAAAAACAAGACCTGTATATATAGTGTCTAAAAGAGACCCACTTCAGACCTGGGGACACATACAGACTGAAAGTGAGGGGATGCAAAAATATATTCCATGCAAATGGAAATCAAAAGATAGCTGGAGTAGCAATTCTCATATCAGACAAAATAGAGTTTAAAATAAAGACTATTACAAGAGACAAAGAAGGACACTACATAATTACC
Organism: Balaenoptera acutorostrata; assembly: GCF_949987535.1. Lineage (NCBI taxonomy): Eukaryota > Metazoa > Chordata > Mammalia > Artiodactyla > Balaenopteridae > Balaenoptera > Balaenoptera acutorostrata. The sequence continues at coordinate 30,036,602 of NC_080076.1, read as the reverse complement.
AATGGATCAAACCAAGAAGAAGATATAACAATTGTAAATATTTATACACCCAACAGAGGAGCACCTCAATACAAAAGGCAAATGCTAACAGCCATAAAAGGGAAAATCAACAGTAACACAATAGTAGGAGACTTTAACACCCCACTTTCACCAACAGGCAGATACCCAAATTGAAAATAAATAAGGAAACACAAGTTTTAAATGACACATTAAACAAGACGAACTTAACTGATATTTGTAGGACATTACATCCCAAAACAACAGAATACACTTTCTTCTCAAGTGCTCATGAAACATACTCCAGGATAGATCATATCTTGGATCCCAAATCAAGCCTTGGTAAATTTAAGAAAATTGAAATTGTATAACGTATCTTTTCTGACCAAAACACTATGAGACTAGATATCAATTACAGGGGAAAAAACTGTAAAAAGACAAACACATGGAGGGAAAACAATATGTCACTCAATAACCAAGAGATCACAGAAGAAAACAAAGAGGAAATCAAAAAAAAAAAAAACCTAGAAACAAATGACAAGGAAAACACAATGACCCAAAACCTATGGAAAGTCACAAAAGCTGTTCTAAGAGAGAAGGTTATAGCAATAAAATCCTACCTCAGGAAACAAGAAAAATCTCAAATAAACAACCTAACCTTACACCTAAAGCAATTAGAGAAAGAAGAAGAAGAACAACAATAAAACCCCAAAGTTAGCAGAAGGAAAGAAATCATAAAGATCAGATCAGAAATAAATGAAAAAGAAATGAAGAAAACAATAGCAAAGATCAGTAAAACTAAAAGTTGGTTCTTTGAGAAGATAAAAAGAAAATTGATAAACCATAAGCCAGACTCATCAAGAAAAAGAGGGAGAAGGCTCAAATCAATAGAAATAGAAATGAAAGAGGAGAAGTAACAACTGACACTGCAGAAAGACAAAGGATCATGAGAGATTACTACAAGCAACTATATGCCAATAAAAGGGACAACCTGGAAGAAATGGACAAATTTGTAGAAAAGCACAACATTCTGAGACTGAACCAGGAACAAACAGAAAATATGAACAGACCAATCACAAGCACTGAAATCGAAAGTGTTATTAAAAATCGTCCAACAAACAGAAGCCCAAGAGCAGACAGCTTCACACGTGAATTCTATCAAACATTTAGGGAAGAGATAACACCTATCCTTCTCCAACTATTTCAAAATATAGCAGATGAAGGAACACTCCCAAACTCATTCTATGAGTCCACTATCACCCTGATACTAAAACCAGACAAAGATGTCACAAAAAAAGAAAACCACAGGCCAATATCACTGATGAACATAGATGCAAAAATCCTCAACAAAATACTAGCAAAAAGAATCCAAAAGCACATTAAAAGCTTCATACACCATGATCAAGTGGAGTTTATCCCAGGAAGGCAAGCATTCTTCAATATACGCAAATCAATCAATTCGATACACCTTATTAAAAAACTGAAGCAGAAAAACCATATGATCATCTCAATAGATGCAGAAAAAGTTTTTGACAGTATTCAACCCATATTTATGATAAAAACTCTCCAGAAAGTAGGCATAGAGGGAACTTACCTCAACATAATAAAGGCCATATATGACAAACCCAGAGCCAACATTGTTCTCAATGGTGAAAAACTGAAACCATTTCCACTAAGAACAGGAGCAATGTTGTTCACTCTCACCACTATTATTCAACATAGTTTTCGAAATTGTAGCCTCAGTAATCAGAGAAGAATAAGAAATAAAAGGAATCCAAATCAGAAAAGAAGAAATAAAACTTTCACTGTTTGCAGATGACATGATACTATACATGGAGAATCCTAAAGAGGTTACCAGAAAACTACTAGAGGTAAACAATGAATTTGGTAAAGTAGCAGAATGCAAAATTAATGCAGAGAAATCTCTTGCATTCCTATACACTAATGATGAAAACTCTGAGAGAGAAATTAAGGAAACACTCCCATTTACCATTGCAACAAACAGAATAAAAGACCTATGAATAAACCTACCTAGGAGACTAAAGAACTATATGCAGAAAACTAAAAGATACTGATGAAAGAAATTAAAAATGATACAAACAGACGGAGAGATATACCATGTTCGTGGATTGGAAGAATCAACATGTGAAAATGACTATACTACCCAAAGCAATCTACAGATTCAATGCAATCCCTATCAAACTACCAATGGCATTTTCACCGAACTAGAACAAAAAATTTCACAATTTCTATGGAAAAAGAAAAAACCCTGAATAGTCAAAGCAACCTTGGGAAAGGAAAACGGAGCTGGAGGAATCAGGCTCCCTGACTTCAGACTATACTACAAAGCTACAGTAGTCAAGACAGTATGGTACTGGCACAAAAACAGTAATATGTATCAATGGAACAGGAGAGAAAGCCCAGAAATAAACCCATGCACATATGGTCACCTTATCTTTGATACAGAAGGCAAGAATATACAATGGAGAAAACACAGCCTTTTTAATGAGAGGTGCTAGGAAAATTGGACAGCTATATGTAAAAGCATGAAATTAGAACACTCCCTAACACCATGCACAAAAGTAAACTCAAAATTGATTAAAGACCTAAATGTAAGGCCAGACATTATAAAACTCTTAGAGGAAAACCTAGGCAGAACACTATGACATAAATCACACCAAGATCATTTTTGGCTCACCTCCTAGAGAAATGGAAATAAAAACAAACAGTTGGGACCTAATGAAACTTAAAAGCTTTTGCACAGCAAAAGAAACCATAAACAGGATGAAAAGACAGCCCTCAGAATGGGAGAAAATATTTGCAAACAAAGCAACTGACAAAGGATTCATCTCCAAAGTTTACAAGCAGCTCATACAGTCAATATCAGAAAACAAACAATCCAAAAATGGGCAGACCTATATAGACATTTCTCCAAAGAAGATATACAGATTGCCAACAAACACATGAAAGGATGCTCAAAATCACTAATCATTAGAGATATGCAAATCAAAACTACAATGAGGTATCACCTCACACCAGTCAGAATGGCCATTATCAAAAATCTACAAACAATAAATCCTGGAGAGGGTGTGGAGAAAAGGGATCCCTCTTGCACTTTTGGTGGGAATGTAAATTGGTAAAGCCACTATGGAGAACAGTATGAAGGTTCCTGAAAAACCTAAAAATAGCACTACCATATTACCCAGGAATCCCACTACTGGGCATATACCCTGAGAAAACCATAATTCAAAAAGTGTCATGTACCAGAATGTTCATTGCAGCTCTATTTACAATATCCAGGACATGGAAGCAACCTAAGTGTCCATCGACAGATGAATGGATAAAGAAGATTTGGCACATATATACAATGAAATATTACTCAGCCATAAAAAGAAATGAAATTGAGTTATTTGTAGTGAGGTGGATGGACGTAGAGTCTGTCATACAGAGTGAAGTAAGTCAGAAAGAGAAAAACAAATACCATATGCTAACACTTATTTATGGAATCTAAGAAAAAAAAAATCGTTCTGAAGAACCTAAGGGCAGGACAGGAATAAAGACGCAGATGTAGAGAATGGACTTGAGTACATGGGTAAGGGGAAGGGTAAGCTGTGATGAAGTGAGAGAGTGGTGTGGACATATATATACTACCAAATGTAAAATAGATAGCTAGTAGGAAGCAGCCACATAGCACTGGGAGATCAGCTCGGTGCTTTGTGTCCACCTAGAGGGGTGGGATAAGGAGGGTGGGAGGGAGATGCAAGAGGTGGAGAAATGGGAATAAATGTATATGTATAACTGATTCACTTTGTTATACAGCAGAAACTAACACCCCATTGTAAAGCAGTTATACTGCAATAAAGATGTTTAAAAATAAATAAATAAATAAATAAAATTTAAACAATAATAAAAATGAATTATTGATACTTGTCAAAAAAAATAAAGAAAAGAAGGAAAGAAAATGAGATAGATAAAAGAAGAATGAGGTCAGCTTCCAAGCTCTATCTGTAGAGGATCACGGAAGAAGGGGGACAGACAAGAGGTGACTTTAAACAATAAATATAGTATTAAAATCAAATACCTGACAAAACTAATTGATAGTGACCAAAAGCATACCTGTGGTTGCCTGTGGCCAGGAGTGTGGAGGCAGTTGACTGCAAAGAGGCATAAGGGAACTTTCTGGAGTGAGGGAAATATTTTGTATTTTGATTGTGGTGGTTACATGGGTGGCTACGTGTCTCAAAACTCATTCAACCATTACAATGAGTACATTTCATTGTATGCAAATTGTATCTCAATTAAGCAGATTTTTTAAAAATTAAGAAAAGAAAAGAGTAATGCAGGGACAGTGTCATCTTAAAGGCAAAATAACTATTCATTGGAGCCAACAGAAGAGAACAAAAAATAATAATATATTTCTATTTTTTCTACATTCTTTTAAGACCTATTACTTGAGTTACTTTGAAGCTATTTACAAAGTGTTTAAGTTATATATTTTGATGATGATGATCTCTATGGAAACTTACCATACATTTACACGACTGAGTTACAAAAATGACATGGAATGATAATAGTCACCAGTTCCCCCATTCAGAAATTGCAAACTGGTAGATAATAAGCTACTTCTAGGCTACAGGCATCATTACTTGGCACAAATATCACTTGTTTTATAAAATTTTTAATATGAAACTCTCACCAACAATTAAAAACAATTAAAAATTAATAAAATCTCTATATGTAACTTCCCTTAAACAATCAGAAGTTGTCTCTGTCATGGAACAGCATTCTGGTGTGGCAGCAATCAGCTGCAGCTGAGTCATAGTTGTCCCCTTGAAGAAGGCTCAACCTGGCCTGATTACTCATTGGCATTACAGACCTAGTCCTGTAGGTATAATGATTTGCAAGCCTGCTACAGTGTAATGTGCATGTTTTACAGATGAAGAGCATCCTGGGACCCAGAGTGACAAAAGAGACTTGCTCAAAACCCATGGGTTACTAGAAACAGAAATGGCCTTGACCTCTAATCCCTCTACCAGATCACCCACTCTGCGATTTATGGAAGTAGGACATTGTACAATGTGGCATGCTAGAAAAGGTCCTAAAAGAGAAATAAATCTATTCTCGGGTCTACTGCTTATTTTGGGGTGGCCTTTGGCAAGTCTGCCCAATTTTTCTTTTTTTTTTTTTTTTTCAAGATGTGAAGGAAAACGTTATTCAAGATGATTGCCATAGGGGAAAAGGGTTGAATTCAACTCCATGAAACAAAAGGCTGGAGACATTTGGAGTTCTGGGTGAGCCAATGGGAAAGTACTAGAGGACATTAGGGAGTAAGCTGGTCAATGTGATTAGGCTTTCAGGGTTTGCTAATTTGAGTTTAACAAAGTTAGGTCCCTACTCTCCCACAGAGACTGGGAGATAGAGGCACTGTCTTTCTTTCTTTCTTTTTTTTTTTTATTAACATCTTTATTGGAGTATAATTGCTTTACAACGGTGTGTTAGTTTCTGCTTTATAACACAGTGAATCAGCTATACATATACATATATCCTCATATCTCTTCCCTCATGCATCTCCATCCCTTCCACCCTCCTTAACCACCCCTCTAGGTGGTCAACAATCACTGAGCTGATCTCCCTGTGCTATGCGACTGCTTCCCACTAGCAATCTATTTTACATTTGGTAGTGTATATATGTAGATGCCACTCTCTCACTTTGTCCCAGCTTACGCTTCCCCCTCCCCATGTCCTCAAGCCCATTCTCTAGTAGATCTGCATCTTTATTCCCGTCCTGCCCCTAGGTTATTCATGACTTTTTTTTTTTAGATTCCATATATTTCTGTTAGTATATGGTATTTGTTTTTCTCTTTCTGCCTTACTTCACTGTGTATGACAGACTCTGGGTCCATCCACCTCACTACAAATAATTCAATTTCGTTTCTTTTTATGGTTGAGTAATATTCCATTGTAAATATGTGCCACATCTTCTTTATCCATTCATCTGTTGATGGACACTTAGGTTGCTTCCATGTCCTGGCTATTGTAAATAGAGCTGCAATGAACATTCTGGTGAATTATGGTTTTCTCAGGATATATGCCCAGTAGTGGGATTGCTGGATAATATGGTAGTTCTATTTTGAAAACCTTATTAACAAATGAGGTTTTAAACGAACCTTGTTACTATTCTCCACAGTGGCTGTATCAATTTACATTTCCACCAAAAGTGCAAGAGGGATCCCTTTTCTCCACACCCTCTCCAGCATTTATTGTTTGTAGATTTTTTGATGATGGTCATTCTGCCTGGTGTGAGGTGATACCTCATTATAGTTTTGATTTGCATTTCTCTAATGATTACTGATGTTGAGCATTCTTTCCTGTGTTTGATTGCAATCTGTATATCTTCTTTGGAGAAATGTCTATGTAGGTCTTCTGCCCATTTTTGGATTGGGTTGTTTGTTTTCATGATATTGAGCTGCATGAACTGTTGTAAATTTTGGAGATTAATCCTTTGTCAGTTGCTTCATTTGCAAATATTTTCTCCCATTCTGAGGAATGTCTTTTTGTCTTGTTTATGGTTTCCTTTGCTATGCAAAAGCTTTTGAGTTTCATTAGGTCCCATTTGTTTATTTTTGTTTTTATTTCCATTTCTCTAGGAGGTGGGTCACAAAGGATCTTGCTGTGATTTATGTCATAGTGTTCTATGTTTTCCTCGAAGAGTTTGATAGTGTCTGGCCTTACATTTAGGTCTTTAATCCATTTTGAGTTCATTTTTGTGTATGGTGTCAGGGAGTGTTCTAATTTCATTCTTTTACACGTAGCAATCCAGTTTTCCCAGCACCGTGTATTGAAGAGGCTGTCTTTTCTCCATTGTATATTCTTGCCTCCTTTATCAAAGATAAGGTAACCATATGTGTGTGGATTTATCTCTGGGCTTTCTATCCTGTTCCATTGATCTATATTTCTATTTTTGTGCCAGTACCATACTCTCTTGCTTACTGTAGCTTTGTAGTATAGTCTAAAGTCAGGGACCCTGACTCCTCCAGGTCCGTTTTTCTTTCTCAAGATTGCTTTGGCTATTCAGGGTCTTTTGTGTTTCCATACAAAAAAGTTTTTGTTCTAGTTCTGTGGAAAATGCCATTGGTAGTTTGGTAGGGATTGCATTGAATCTGTAGATTGCTTTGGGTAGTATAGTCATTTTCACAATGTTGATTCTTCCAATCCAAGAACATGGTATATCTTTCCATCTGCTTGTATCGTCTTTAATTTCTTGCATCAGTGTCTTATAGTTTTCTGCATTCAGATGTTTTGTCTCCTTAGGTAGGTTTATTCCTAGGTATTTTATTCTTTTTGTTGCAATGGTAAAGGGGAGTGTTTCCTTAATTTCTCTGTCAGATTTTTCATCATTAGTGTATAGGAATGCAAGAGATTTCTGTGCATTAATTTTGTATCCTACTACTTTACCAAATTCGTGATTAACTCTACTAGTTTTCTGGTAGCCTCTTTAGGATTCTCTATGTATAGTATCATGTCATCTGCAAACAGTGACAGCTTTACTTCTTCTTTTCCAATTTGGATTCCTTTTATTTCTTTTTCTTCTCTGATTGCTGTGGCTAAAACTTCCATAACAATGTGGAATAGTAGTGGTGAGAGTGGGAAACTTTGTCTTGCTCCTGATCTTACTGGAAATGGTTTCAGTTTATCACCACTGAGAATGATGTTGGCTGTGGTTTTGTCATATATGGCCTTTATTAGGTTGAGGTACGTTCCCTCTATGCCTACTTTCTGGAGGGTTTTTATCATAAATGTGTGTTGAGTTTTAAAATGATTTTTCTGCATCTGTTGAGATTATCATATGGATTTTATCCTTCAATTTTTTAATATGGTGTATCACATTGATTAATTTGTTTATAATTAAGAACCCTTGCATTCCTGGGATAAATCCCACCTGACCATGGTGTATGATCCTTTTAATGCACCGTTGGATTCTGTGTCAGTTGTTACTTCTCCTTTTACATTTCTAATTCTATTGATTTGAGTCTTATCTCTTTTTATCTTTATGAGTCTGGCTAATGGTTTATCAATTTTGCTTATCTTCTCAAAGAACCATCTTTTAGTTTTATTGATCTTTGCTATTGTTTCCTTCATTTCTTTTTCATTTATTTCTGATCTGATCTTTATGATTTATTTCCTTCTGGTAATTTTGGGTTTTTTTGTTCTTCTTTTTCTAATTGCTTTAGGTCTAAGTTTAGGTTGTTTATTTTAGATGTTTCTTGTTTCTTAAGTTAGGGTTATATTGCTATAAACTTCCATCTTAGAACTAACTTTACTGCATCCCATATATTTTGGGTCATCGTGTTTTAATTGTCATTTGTTTCTAGGTATTTTCTGATTTCTTCTGTAATTTCTTCAGTGACCTCTTGGTTATTAAGTAGTGTATTGTTTAGCCTCCATGTGTTTGTATTTTTTACAGATTTCTTCCAGTAATTGATATCTATTCTCATAGCGTTGAGGTCGGAAAAGATACTTGATACAATTTCAATTTTCATAAATTTACCAAAGCTTGTTTTGTGACCCAAGGTATGATCTATCCTGGAGAATGTTCCATGAGCACTTGAGAAGAAAGTGTATTCTGTTGTTTTTGGATGGAGTGTCCTATAAATATCAATTAAGTCCATCTTGTTTAATGTACCATTTAGAGCTTGTGTTTCCGTATTTATTTTAATTTTAAATGATCTGTTCATTGGTGAAAGTGGGGTGTTAAAGTCCCCTACTATGATTGTGTTACTGTCAATTTCCCCTTTTATGGCTGTTAGAATTTGCCTTTTGTATTTAGGTGCTCCTCTGTTGGGTGCATAAATATTTACAACTGTTATATCTTCTTCTTGGATTGATCCCTTGATCATTATGTAGTGTCCTTCTTTGTCTCTTGTAATAGTCTTTGTTTTGAACTCTATTTTGTCTGATATGAGAATTGCTACTCCAGCTATCTTTTGATTTCCGTTTGCATGGAATATCTTTTTCCATCCAATCACTTTCAGTTTGTATGTGTCCCTAGGTCTGAAGTGGGTCTCTTTTAGACAGTATATATACAGGTCTTGTTTTTGTATCCATTCAGCCCATCTATGTCTTTTGGTTGGAGCATTTAAGCCATTTACATTTAAGATAATTATTCATATACATGTTCCTATTACCATTTTCTTAATTGTTTTGGGTATGTTATTGTAGGTCTTTTCCTTCTTTTGTGTTTCCTGCCTAGAGAAGTTCCTTTAGCATTTGTTGTAAAGCTGGCCTGGTGGTGCTGAATTCTCTTAGCTTTTGCTTGTCTGTAAAGGTTTTACTTTCTCTGTCAAATCTGAATGAGATCCTTGCTGAGTAGAGTAATCTTAGTTGTAGGGTTTTCTGTTTCATCACTTTAAATATGTCCTGCCACTCCCCTCTGGCTTGCAGAGTTTCTGCTGAAAGATCAGCTCTTACCCTTATGGGGATTCCCTTGTATGTTATTTGTTGTTTTTCCCTTGCTGCTTTTAATATTTTTTCTTTGTATTTAGTATTTGATAGTTTGATTAATATGTTTCTTGGCCTGTTTCTCCTTGGATATATCCTATATGGAACTCTCTGAACTTCCTGGACTTGTTTAACTATTTCCTTTCCCATATTAGGCAAATTTTCAAGTATAATCTCTTCAAATATTTTCTCATTCCCTTTCTTTTCCTCTTCTTCTACTTGGACCCCTATAATTTGAATGTTCGTGCATTTAATGTTGTCCCAGAGGTCTCTGAGACTGTCCTCAATTCTTTTCATTCTTTTTTCTTTTTTCTGCTCTGCACTAGTTATTTCCACTATTTTATCCTCCAGGTCACTTATCCATTCTTCTGCCTCAGTTATTCTGCTATTGATTCCTTCTAGAGAATTTTGAGTTTCATTTATTGTGTAGTTCATCATTGTTTGTTTGCTGTTTAGTTCTTCTAGGTCCTTGTTAAACGTTTCTTGTATTTTCTCAATTCTATTTCCAAGATTTTGAATCATCTTTACTATCATTACTCTGAATTCTTTTTCAGGTAGATTGCCTATTTCCTCTTCCTTTGTTTGATCTGGTGGGTTTTTACCTTGCTCCTTCATCTGCTACATATTTCTCTGTCTTCTCATTTTGCTTAACTTACTGTGTTGGGTTCCCCTTTTTGCAGGCTGCTGGTTCCTAGTTCCCATTGTTTTTGGTGTCTGCCCCCAATGGGTAAGATTGGTTCAGTGGGTTGTGTAGGCTTCTTGGTGGAGGGGACTAGTGCCTGTGTTCTGGTGGATGAGGCTGGATCTTGTCTCTCTGGTGGGCAGGTCCACGTCTGGTGGTTTGTTTTTGGGTGTCTGTGACCTTCTTATGATTTTAGGCAGCCTTTCTGCTACTGGCTAGGGTTATGTTCCTGTCTTGCTAGTTGTTTGGTATAGGGTGTCCAGCACTGTAGTTTGCTGGTCGTTGAGTGAAGCTGGGTCTTGGTGTTGAGATGGAGATGTCTGGGAGATTTTCACCGTTTGATATTACATGGAGCTGGAAGGTCTCTGGTGGTCCAATGTCCTGAACTCGGCTCTCCCATCTTAGAGGCACAGGCCTGACTCCAGCCAGAGCACCAAGACCCTGTCATCCACACGGCTCAGAATAAAAGGGAGAAATAAATAAATAAATAAATAAATAATTAAATAAGTAAAATAAAAGTTATTAAAATAAATATTTATTAAAAATTTAAAAAATTAAAAAGTAATAAAAAAGAGAAAGAAGAGAGCAACCAAACCAAAAAACAAATCCACCAATGATAACAAGCACTAAAAACTATACAAAAAGAAAAAAAAAAGCAGACAGTCAGAACCCTAGGACAAATTGCAAAAGCAAAGCAATACAGACAAAAATCACACAAAGAAGCATACACATACACACTCACAAAAAGAGAAAAAGGAAAAATATATATATATATCATTGCTCCCAAAGTCCACCGCCTCAACTTGGGATGATTCATTGTCTTTTCAGGTATTCCACAGAGGCAGGGTACATCAAGTTGATTGTGGAGATTTAATCTGCTGCTCCTGAGGCTGCTGGTAGAATTTTCCCTTTCTCTTCTTTCTTCACACAGCTCCTGGGGTTCAGCTTTGGATTTGGCCCCGCCTCTGTGTGTACGTCACCTGAGGACATCTGTTCTTCACTCAGACAGGACAGGATTAAAGTAGCAGCTGATCGGGGCCTCTGGCTCACTCAGGCCAGGGTGAGGGAGCAGTACCTAATGCACGGCGATCCTGTGGTGGCAGAGACTGACATGACGTTGCAACAGCATGAGGTGCTCCGTGTGTTCTCCTGGGGAAGTTGTCCCTTGATCACGGGACCCTGGCGGTAGTGGGCTGCACAGGCTCCTGGGAGGGGAAGTGTGGATAGTGACCTGTGCTTGCACACAGGCTTCTTGGTGGCAGCAGCAGCAGCCTTAGCCTCTCATGCCCATCTCTGGAGCTCGTTTAAGTGGTGCTCTTAATCACCTCTCCTTGCACACCAGGAAACAAAGAGGCAAGAAAAAGTCTCTTGCCTCTTCGGCAGTTCCAGACTTTTTCCCGGACTCCCTCCAGGCTAGCTGTGGCACACTAGCCCCCTTCAGGCTGTGTTCATGCAGGCAACCCCAGTCCTCACCCTGGGATCCGACATCCGAAGACGGAGCCTCAGCTCCCAGTGCCCACACGTCCCGGTGGGTGAGCAGACAAGCCTCTCGGGCTGGTGAGTGCTGGTCAGCACCAATCCTCTGTGCAGGAATCTCTCTGCTTTGTCCTCTGCACCCCTATTGCTGCACTCTTCTCCATGGCTCTGAAGCTTCCCCCTGCCACATGCCCGCTGTCTCCGCCAGTGAAGGGGCTTCCTAATGTGTGGAAACTTTTCCTCCTTCACAGCTCCCTCCCACTGGTGCAGGTCCCATCCCTATTCTTTTGTCTCTGTTTTTTCTTGTTTCTTTTGCCCTACCCAGGTACGTGGGGAGTTTCTTGCCTTTTGGGAAGTCTGAGGTCTTCTGCCAGTGTTCAATAGGTGTTCTGCAGGAGTTGTTCCACATGTAGATGTATTTCTGATGTATTTGTGGGGAGGAAGGTGATCTCCACGTCTTACTCTTCCGCCACCTTGAAGGTCTCCAAGTCTGCCCAATTTCTATGCAGCTATGCCCTGCTTACTTTGTAGGATTGCAGTTACAAAAGAAGAAAATATATTTTTAGTGTTCTCTAAAAATTAGGAAAACAATCATTTTTCAAAACTAAAATTAGTCAGAAGTCATGAGTTCTAGGCCCAGTTCCTCCACAAGCTAGTTGTATGAATTTTCACAAGTTTCTTAAACTCTCTGCTTTCAACTGAAAATATTATTTTATTTTCCATGATTTTTGCAAGGTTAATCTCATTCATCATTTTTAAAAATGTTTTTCTTGAACTAAAACCTTTATTATTTGGGCCAAACCCAGTGATGTATTAAATTAATAGAGAATGAAAGTAGACTATTGAGCTTGGTTTACTTTATGGGCATGCCAGAGGCACACAGAGATGTTGATAAGGTATCTTCATTTGAAACCTCAGCACCTCCTGCTTTGGCACAAAACAGATCTCATCAAGAGTAGAGACCCAGAGCAGAGCTCAGAGAGGAAAAGCAGAGGTATAAATGACTGGAGAATTGCTCCCAGGGTGCTGAGTCAGCCAAAACAGAGCCTCCTGCTGAGCTCAATGGATCTTTTCTCATTTGCCTGGAACATTGGCTGGAGGCTGCTTTGGCAGTGCCTGCTGGGAAGACAATTTTTAGTCCATTGATTCATTTGAGCTGGGCAGTTTGCCCCAGTACTTAGGCACTCAGACAAAAATACCCTTAATCGCTGGCAAACCCTGGGATGTAGAGAGGGCCGGTGGCTCAATCAGCACCCCAGGGCTGCCCAAGGGAGAAGGAGAGGCTAGAAACCCCGGGATGCCAGTCACTGAGTATTCACAGAAGTCAAGGCTTGGTTTTTCAAGCCAAAACTCTAAAGAATCCCTGATATGGGGGTCAGGAACATCCTAACTAAAGAGCACTGCACTCTGTCCTTCACCTTCAGTCAAACCAAGAGCAGCTGGGGCACAGGTCCCCTCTGCATGTTCTCATGATCTATGCTGGTCTGACTGCTACCTCTCTCGGGGTATGCCTTCCCCAGGAAGCTTTCCCTGACCTCCCTCTTTCTCCTTGTTGGGTTCAGACCCTATCCTGATCCTCTTCAAAACCTTGCCCACTTACCAGTATTTTATCACCATCACAGCAAATTATAATTGCCTCTTATTTATCTCCTCAATAAGACTCTTATATGAGACTGAGAACTTCTATTTAATTACTTATCTCTAGCACCTAGCATAGTCCCTAGCATATTAAACACCCTTAAATCCTTAAGTGATTATAAAGAGAAGGAGGGAGGGAAAGAGCAGAGGAGGGACAGAGGCAGAGGTGACTACCTTGATGAAGTAAGCCATGTGTTGACCAAGGAAGTAAAATGGTACATCCAAGTTGGTGACCAAAGTCTCTCAAAGCAGTGCTAACAGGAGAATCTGGTGTCTCAGTAGTTAATACAGTAAGTTGGATGAAAAACCAATTCTGGAACTGAGAATCAAAAGTCCTTAGTTTTACTTTTGACTCCACCACCACAGTAACTGCCTAATGCAGGGCCACACAACAACATGTGCTCAGCTTCGGCATCCTCATCTGTAAAGCCTTGGGATGCTTAGGTGAAATAAATAGTGTACAAGTATTTCAAAAATTTAAAGAGTCCTTTGAATGCAAAGGATTATTAAAGTCTCTATTAACACCATGAAAGAATTAGGACTACTTTCTCTCATCAATTAATGGTTCCTTTCTCTGTCCAAACCTGAGGCCATATGACTCCGATAGGAAAAAACAAAAAAGTATTATCTCCTCCGTTTATGAATTTGCCTTTTTAAAATTTATTTATTTAATTTATTTATTTTTGGCTGCATTGGGTCTTCGTTGCTGGGCATGGGCTTTAGCTGTGGCGAACAGGGGCTACTCTTCATTGTGGTGCTCAGGCTTCTCATTGCAGTGGCTTCTCTTGTTGCGGAGCACAGGCTCTAGGCATGTGGGTTTCAGTAGTTGTGGCTCACTGGCTCTAGAGCCAAGGCTCAGTAGTTGTGGTGCATGGGCTTAGTTGCTCCGCGGCGTGTGAGATCTTCCTGGACCAGGGCTCAAACCCATGTCCCCTGCATTTTCAGGAAGATTCTTAACCACTGCGCCACCAGGGAAGCCCCTGAATATGCCTTTTTGTTGTAAGTAAAATTTCTTCATGAACTAAAAACTCCTGTAACACAGAGAATACACCATGTTTTAACAATAATGACAAGGATGCCTTAAGCAGATAGAACATCATAGAAAGTCCTCAAAACACTCATGTTGGATTTTTACAAGAATTTCTTCAGAAAGTCCAATCAGATAGGATAGCCCCAATTTACAGATGATCAAAGTGAGACTCATTGAAGTTAAGTGACTTGTTCAAGATTGTATACTTGGTAAGCATCTGGAAGAATGCTAAGCACAAGGTAAGTTCAAAACTATTTATAGAAATATAGTGCTGGAAAGATCTGAAAGGTAAACAAATCCAACTTCCTACATACTGCAGGAAACCCTTCTGACAGAAGGATATACCGAACAACTGACAATTACTTAAACATCCTTTATTTTCCAGAAACAAAACTTTTTTCCATTAATCTTTCAACTCAGGAGCCAGTTAGCTCATTGTATAAAATAGATAATAATTAACACATTTCTTAGGTTTTTATAAAGATGAAATAGATAATGTGTGTAAATCACTTAGCAAAGACAATTTCTGGCACATAACAAGTACTCAGTAAATGTTAGTTCTTATTACTCTTAGTACTATAATTTTCATTAGTCTACTTTTGTTTTGGTTTCTGGTTTGTTTGTTTTTCCTGGATCCTTTTTAGCCTCTTGCATCTTTTTGCTTCAGACGCTTTCACTGTTTCAGGTGAATAGAGGGAAGTTCATTTTCATAATTCTCTAAATCATTCTCACTAGAGTGAAAATTGTTGGTCTTAATCTTTCTGTCTGCATCATAAAAACTTAAATATGTGATTAATTGACAACAGCTGAGTCAAAGAAAAAGGGTTCTGAGAAAGCTAGATTATTTTCTTCCTGAATCTGAAAGGAACCTATTTGGTAACTTTCCATTTCAACAGCATGGACCGTGTGGCATCCAGTCCTAAAATTGTAGATGAAATTCTTGTAAAATAAAGTTTTACGTGACAACTTGTCATTGCGTAGAAAACTCTGATATAAAGCATATTACCTAAAGTGTCTTATTTATGTTAACAAACTCTTTAAGTGAGCGTGACCCAGAATGTGGGCAAGACCACCCATTGGAATGTGGAAAGAAACAATTGGAATTTCAACTTTTATATTAATGTAATATCTTCTATTTGAATACTTATCTTTGAAAGGTTTTTAATGTCCATAATATATTACTGCAGTTTCACATGTATAGAGTTTATTAGTAAATGTACATATTTTTGGGGTCCATGATCATAATTTTATAGTTAAGGCATGTAATCAAGAAGGTTTTGAAACCTTGTACAAAACCAGAGATTAGTAGGTGTTTAAAAAGTGGCTATGTAACTATCTTCACCACTATCCATGAAAGAAAAATAGAAAAGATATGCTCATTTATAAACTAATATTGTCATTTTATTATTTTTTCAATATGAATTTGAAATTTGATAAAATTGGTTCAGTTCCTTAAACCTCTACTCTCTACCTCTCTTTATAAAACCTAATTCATATTTACTGTGATCTCTGTACAAAGAATGTGTGGTATGCTACCAACTGTCAAAGGAAATATTCCTAAGGTTGATGGAAAAAAACAACCACAAATCCCACTGAAGATCTTGACATCCTTTATAGCAAATGGACCAAATATTAGCTACATCAGCCAACATTTTCACAAGTTTTCATGGAACAAACAGAGACAAATACCAAATGCCAAGCAACCAAGTTACCCCTCACTTCCTTTAGGCAGTGCTGTCATAAGCATTATTTTAGACCCCTCCCCTTCCCTCTAAAAATGTAGAAACAAACTCTGAAAGATGTCTTCTCCATGGTCCTCAGGGTTAGTTAATCTCTCTCAGAGACTGGTAGGTATTTGAGAGTCTTTCAGACAATTTTCTTTCTCATTTGCAGTTCTTTTTCCTCTCCTGGTGGTTTAGTGATGAAAGGTTATAGACTAAGTGTTTGTGCCTCCACCTCAAATTCATTTGTTGAAACCTAACCCCCAATGTGCTGTTATTAGGAGGTGGGGACATTTGAGAAGTGATTAGATCAAAAGAGTTGAACCCTCATGAATAGGATTAGTGACCATATAAAAGAGGCCCCAGAGAACTCCCTTGCCCTTCCCACCATGTGAGGATACAGCAAGAAGCTGGCCAGCTATAAACCAGGAAAATAGCCCTCAGCAGACACTGAATTTGCCTGGCACCTTGATCTTGGACTTCCCAGTCTCCAGAACTGTGAGAAATAAATCTTTGTTGTTTGAGCTAACAAATGTATTTTTGTTATAGTACCTCATATGAACTAAGACAGGGAACATAGTGGGTTAAGCACCATAAATCTCTTCAAAGACACCTAGAAACATCAGAATCTTTCAAGATTACTTTGAAGAAATATATTTCCACTGTGACTCCATTCTAACAACTTCCCACCTAATTTCCTTAGGTGGCCCAGCAAGCCTGGCAACCTAAGTTATGGCATCCTGCAAAACATACTCTTTCACAAATGAGTGTCCAAGGCAGTGTTTTCCAACCATATATTAGTCATAAACCTTGTAGGAAAAATCATTCTGAATGTTCATCAAAACAGTTCACTTGGGCTTCCCTGGTGGCGCAGTGGTTGAGAATCTGCCTGCCAGTGCAAGGGACACGGGTTCGAGCCCTGGTCTGGGAAGATCCCACATGCCGCAGAGCAACTGGGCCCGTGAGCCACAATTACTGAGCCTGCGCGTCTGGAGTCTGTGCTCCCAACAAGAGAGGCCGCGATAGTGAGAGGCCCGTGCACCGCGATGAAGGGTGGTCTGCGCTTGCCACAACTAGAGAAAGCCCTCGCACAGAAACGAATACCCAACACAGCCAAAAAAAAAAAATTATTTTTAAATTAAAAAAAAACATTTCACTTTTCTGCTGGGCATCAAGAAAACTACATTTCTCAACTTTTTAAAATCTAGATGGCACTATGTGATGAGTTCTGCCCAATAGAATGTGCAGAAATGATGTAAACCACTTCCAGGCCAGGACCTAAAGTGTCCTATAGAATCATCCATATGGTATATCTTTTATCATTAGGTGGTGGTTGGATTCAAAGTGTCCAGTGGAAAGAGACCATGGGGAAAGACAGAACACTAAAAAAAAGAAACTGAGTCACAACTCATGAAATAAGAAACTGATAAGTTGGACTTCATTAAAATTAAAAACTTCTGCTCTGTAAAAGACACTGTTAGAGAATGAAGAAACAAGACACAGACTGGGAGAAAATATTTGCAAAATAAATGACTGATGAAGGACTTATATCCAAAATATACGAAGAACCCTTAAAATCAACAACAGGAAAACAAACAGCCCAACTTTAAAAATGGACTAAAGATCTGAACAGACACCTCACCAAAGATGGCAAATAAATATATGAAAAGATGCTCGACATCATTTGACATTAGGGAATTTTAAATTAAAACAAAAATGAGATACACATACCTATTAGAATGGTTAAAATTCAAAAAACTTTCACTGAGTTTCGGGGGGCTCAGAAAATGGTGACATCAGGCTCCAGATGCTGCTGCCCCAACCACTCTTCCCAAAAGAAGCCCCATCTTGAGGAATCTTGGAGCTCTACAGGGGCAGCATGAGAATCCTGGGAGGAGAAACACCTGGATTCCTTCCTCTCTCCACCCGGACCCCTGACAACCCACTTATCTTTTTGCCATCTCCGTAGTTTTGTCCTCTCTGCAATGTCTTATGTGGTTGGGATCATATGATATGTGACCTTTTCAGATGACTTCTTTCAATTGGTAGTATGCATTTGGAGTTTCCTGCATGTCTCCTCGTGGCTAGGTAGCTCATTTCTTTTTGTCCCTGAATTGCATTCCATTGCCTGGATGCACCGCATTTCATGTATCTTCTCGCCTGTTGAGGGACATCTTGGTTGCTTCCATGTTTGGGTAATTACGAATAAAGCTGCTGTAAACATAAAAATATTTTTTTAACTGACAATACCAATTGCTGACAAGGATATAAAGCAACAGGAATTATCACTCATTGCTGGTTACAGCTACTTTGGAAGATATTGTGGCAACTTCTTACAAAGCTAAACCTAATTTTGCCATACGATCCAATAATTGCACTCCTAAGTATTTACCGAACTGAAAAATTATGTCCACACAAAAACGTGCACGTGAATGTTTATAGCGCTATATTCCTAATTAAAAAAAACTAGAGGTGTCCTATTTTTCACTAGTTAAATGGATAACTAAACTATGATACATCCATATAATGGAATGTTATTTGGTGATAAAGAAAAGATGTGATCTATGAAACTATGAGGAGATATGTTAATCTTGGAGGCATGTTGCCAGGTTAAAGAAACCAGTGTTGGGCGTGGGGGGATTGTATCACATTCCAGAAAATGTACCATATTCCAGAAAATGCAGAATTGATGGAATGGTAGAAAGATCAGTGGTTATGCAGGGAGAAAGTGTTGAATAAGAAAATCACCAGGGATATTTGGAGCCATTGAAACCATCCTATAATGTTATTGTAATGGTGGATACATGACACTATGAAGTTGTCAAAACTCATAGCCTTTTACAGAACAAGGAGTGAACCTCAATTTATGCAAATTTTTATTTTTATTTATTTAATTATTTATGGCTGTGTTGGGTCTTCGTTTCTGTGCGAGGGCTTTCTCTAGTTGTGGCAAGCGCAGACCACCCTTCATTGCGGTGCACGGGCCTCTCACTATCGCGGCCTCTCTTGTTGCGGAGCACAGGCTCCAGACGCGCAGGCTCAGTAATTGTGGCTCACGGGCCTAGTTGCTCCGCGGCATGTGGGATCTTCCCAGACCAGGGCTCGAACCCGTGTCCCCTGCATTGGCAGGCAGATTCTCAACCACTGCGCCACCAGGGAAGCCCCAAATTTTTAAACATAATTTAGGAGGTCAAGGAATCTCAGGATGGAATGCAGGATGTGACAAAACAATCTAACGATATTACAAGTTCTGAAATAACCTTACAGAAGGGAACAGGGACAAAAAGTACTGACCTAAATAACTGGAAATGAGTAGAATCCATAAGGCTAAAGGCAAAAACAAACAAACAAAACTGACATAAGTATTGAACTCTTGCTGATAAAGTTGTCTTCCCTGGGTTAACAATTCTGATACCACTAATACATAATGGTAAAATTAAGAAAATAAATGACAGTTAGAGGGAACAAGGTTTCTCATTGTTGGAGTGGGATATTACAAACAAACAAGGGGAGGAACCTAGAATGATGCATGTGGTAATGGATTAGAGTTGGAGACATCAGTATGCACTTATGTTTAGTCTAATACAGATACAGATGGCAACATATAGAAAAACTTATTCATTTATGTATATACACATACATTTCCTTGCTCTGTCAGCTGATTCTGTAGCAGCAGCACACCTAGCACCCAGATATTTTCTAATATCATTGCCCAGTAAAAGAAACCAGGGTCCCTTGGAGAAGTGGCTGATTCTAGGACTGGGGCAGGAAATACACAACATGAGTCTGGAGCATCTTGTAGTGCCAGTAAGGAAGTGTTCAGAAAAAAAGCACAATTACAGGAGTATAAATAAATAAATAAATAAATAAATAAATAAAGATAGGGGGAAAGAGACAAATCTCCCTCGTAGAAGAATTACAAATAATTTACATAGATACTGCACCCTCAAAAGAGGTAAAGCATAACTCACCACTCTTTAAGCATTTGAGCTGCACACAGAAACTTCCTTCCAAAGAGTACAGTAAGTACAGAAAGGGGGAAGGTGGCAAAGGAAGAGTAACTTTACAGTGGAGAAAGACAACAAACACTACCTCAGTCAAATGATTAAGCATCACCACCAATGATAAACCATGTTGATGATTTCCCTTAATATGCTTCATTGAAAATGGCACTTTACATCTGTGATCTTCCTCCCAAATACCCACAACCCCGGTATATGAAGCAGAACACACTCTCCCAACCTCCCCAACTGAACAGGGCCAGTAACAAGTGAGAAGTCAATCTTTAAGCCACGGTGATTTTAGAGTTGTTTGTTACAGCAGTTAGAAAGACTGACTAACACAGATTTCTTTGAAAATATAATGGAAGACACGTTCCCTCTTAACAGAATAATGCAAATATGTCCATACACACAAAAACTGGTGTACAGATTTAAGGAGCCCATTTGTAGATTTTCTCTGGGAGAAATCCTATAGCCAGTATCAACTCAGAGTCCTACCTATCCCTAGTGGTGCTTTGAAATCCTTCCACCATCACACCCTTTATTTTGAATAACTTTTATTTGGGGTTTGATTGATGTGATAAGTTTCCCTCTCATCATGGCCCAAATAATTTGAAATCCATGTTATCTATTGGTCTATAATTCCCAGGGGGACAGATGACTGAAGAATGACAGGCCTAGGTGTCTGTGGAGTCCCATAATGCAGAAACTTTCTCTTTCTCACTGGGAGCAACTGACTGAGCTCTTGGTGTTTTACTGGCTCCCCAGGACTGAGGACAGCTGACAGCTATGGAGTTTAACGGAACAGATTTTCTAGTTTCAACCATGTCAATAAAACATCATTTTCAATATGGTTTCTCTATCTGACCCTCTTCTATGTTTCTAGACCTGGGCACGTTTATGAAGTTGTATCTGATATTGAGAAGCAACTAAAAGCAACCACACTCCAACACTAATAGCACCATATGTAACCTTGATGTTGGCCCCTGACTTCACTCCCCCCACACTCCCCTTCACTCACTTTGCATTATAACCAATATCTGCTTCGCCACTTCCCTTATTCCCCTAGCTCCCCCAGGTTAACCTATGGCATCTGGTGGTAAAAGCAGCATTGGTATCAATTGTATAATTTGGTTTCATTTTAAAAATAAATTTGTAGGGTGTAGTTTTGCAGTTTTCCCAGTGTGTAATTTTATTTAAATTATTTGTGGAAATAAAAATGTTTACTTATATATCTGCTTGTTTGTGAATTATTTAATTATTTACTGGCAATCTGAGCAGCCTTCTTAACCAGTAAACACAATGTGGCACTGCTGACACTTACAGCTAAATCACAATGGCTAGAAGCCCAGGTTTTCCCAGATTTCCTCTCCCTCAAGCAATTCTTAGAATCACCAAACAGGCTTATATCTATCAAGAGTCAGCCAGCCAAATTAAGCTCACCCACAGCTTCCAAGTTCCATTAGCTCCCCAGACTGGCCTTTCAGCTCTGTTAAGCTCCTACACCTGATAAAGATGAGAACGTGCTTAACCCAAGGCTTCTGGACCTAGAACAGACCTGCTGCACCTTCCAGTCAGAAACACATGTGGCAACTCCTGTGACAGAAGATGACCTTCTGGAGATGGGGGCTGGGAAGGAGTAGGTACAAAATTAAGAGTCATGAACCCAAAAGTAAAAACTTTTAGTGATACAACCCTCAACTCATCTATACACCAACTTTTACACAGAGGACAAAGGCAAGGCCAAGACTCAGCTTCAGCTGCCCTGCTCTATTCAGAACTTCATTTCCCAAGACTTTTTTCACAAAACGTTCCTCTGTTCCTCCATCCCTGTGTCTGATCATTCGTGTAAATGAACACATGGGAGAGAAGGGTCACTTTGTTTTTATCACCTTGTTTGCACCTAAGCCCTAGCATCAGTGCAGTCAAGGTAAATTGGTAAGTACTCCATTTGTTACATAGTAACAAATAATAGACACAAACTAGTTTACAATAATGAGACTTTCTTCAAGCTTACCAGGAAAATTACTTTTAGTATTTAGTCTTCCTTTATATTTTTATTCTCAGAAAAAGTGATACATATTTATGTATATACCTATGCTTAAAAATACCAATTAGCTCCCATACGCTGAAGAAAAAATCATAATCCAAGTGGAAACAGAAGTCAGAAAGGAAAGGTTTTCTTCCCAGTTTGTTCATTGTTAAGAGTGTATTGTTTCTTCTGTCCTGATAAATAGAAAATTAGCTTTTTCTACATTACTGAATTCTAAACACAAACACTTTGCCTTGGCCACATAAATAGTCAATTTCTGAATTGGTATTACTGATACTACTAGTTTTATTTTTCAATGTCTGAAGGAAAAGATGTGAACATGGTACAGAAATGACAATGTCTATTAATGCATTATAAAGAATATACATAAAGCAATTGTCAGATAAATGTTAGAATTTCATTCAACTCACACAAAACATTAAGCACAGAATATTGAGAGGTCAGACTATTTTTGAATACTAAGATATAGAGCTTCTGAATTTAGTAATCACATTTTAATTCATAGTTGAAGAACAGTTAATAAGGTTGGGATATTTTATTAATCTACTTCTTGGTTTTGGTTAGCTTCCAAAATAATTTGAAAAACAATGTAGAAATTTGTACACACCTTAGGTTTTCTTTATCTATTCAATATTTACTTTGCAATGAAATGATAATAATAACTTGTATTTGTGTACTTCATAATTTTCAAAACACTGTCAAATCCATTGTTTCACCTGACTTTCCAACATCCCTATAAGAAAGTAAGGCAGAATTAACACCTGGTTTTATTTTATTTATTTATTTTTTTAATTAAACATCTTTATTGAAGTATAATTGCTTTACAATGGTGTGTTAGTTTCTGCTTTATAACAAAGTGAATCAGTTATACATATACATATGTTCCCATATCTCTTCCCTCTTGCATCTCCCTCCCTCCCACCCTCCCTATCCCACTCCTCTAGGTGGTCACAAAGCACTGAGCTGATCTCCCTGTGCTATGCGGCTGCTTCCCACTAGCTATCTATTTTACATTTGGTAGTAACACCTGGTTTTAAAATGAGGGAAAAGAAATATAGGCCAGACTCAGGATGCTTATTGAAATCAACACAAATAGAATATTGGAGTCTAGAAATCAGTTCTACAAAATCTCATTCAAAGTCTTTGTATACCTCATCTTGTCCAAATAAAATAAGTAAAAATTTGAATCTGTCTGTAGCCTCCTTTGGCAAATTAGTTATCATTCCTAAGCCTCAGCTTCCTCATCTATAAAATAAGAAAATTTCTCACAACTTCATTAATGCTTTTGTGAAGATTTATGTAAAAACGTGTATGTAAAATTACCAGACCTTGTGTAAGTGCTCCATAAATATTCATTCTTTTCCTCTCACTTTCATTATTTACAGAAAGACCCAATCACACCATCACAGTTCCTTTGAATATGAATCTCTGCAAAACCACAATCAGTATCCATCTGGAACTAGGAAGAGATTACGTTAGGAAATCATATCAGGTGGGAAATTCAGTGGAGAGGGGCTGTCTGCTGGGCATTCTGACATCTCTGAACTGTCCTGCCCAACTTTATGAGACAGCTTGCCTCATTTACAGGTCTCTATGGGGCAGCCTGTCTCAAAAAATTCGCCTCCTTCCATCCACATGGTCATGGATGTGCTTGGCATACATCATCCTAGTTGGCTCAATTAAAAAGCCCCTGGG
Source organism: Balaenoptera acutorostrata (assembly GCF_949987535.1). Taxonomy (NCBI): domain Eukaryota; kingdom Metazoa; phylum Chordata; class Mammalia; order Artiodactyla; family Balaenopteridae; genus Balaenoptera; species Balaenoptera acutorostrata. The sequence goes on along the minus strand of NC_080076.1, from coordinate 30,012,811 downwards.
CTTAACAGTATAGGAAGGGAATCATTTGGCTTTGGGTTGTACCCCACACAGCTAAGGAGCATTATTTTGACACTCTTCCAGCTGGAGTTCTCTGAGATTTCAAGGTGCCTTATGATCAGAGGAGTCAGTGTGGGACAACAGTCAAGCACTGGAAAGGTTGAGGGAGACATGGGTCAGAGCCTTAATCAACATCTAAGTGTTAACTCAATAAATGTTTTCCACATATCTGAGCTTCCTATTCTTTGTGTACAAAACACAGAGGGCAGAGATGTAATTAGACCCATCTTTACAATCCTGTGAGTTTATCATGCAAAGCAGCCTTGTAGTTTTTGGTCCAAGGATGTCAAAAAACAAAATCACACAGAATCCAGTAAAGGAATAAAAAGAACATGGGAAATCTAAGGCAGTAAAAGGATGAATGACGTCTTATTTGTCAAAGAGTGAACCAGGGGCTGAAAGACTTGTCAACCTGCCAATAACAGGATTGGAAGAAACCCTAGATGAGATGGGTAAATTTGAGAGAGGGAGTAGGATAGGAAGTGTGGGAGAGAGAGGTGGAGGCAAGCAAAACTCCAAAGAAATTTGAGAGTGACCTAAGGAGACAGAACCAGGCTAGGAAGCTCCTTCTGTGGAAAAATGTGTTTTGGCCACAAGGAGAAAAAGGTTTCATCTGGCCTGTTTATTCTAGGTCCCTCCTTCATCCCAATCATCTTACCATTTGTTGTCAAGTTATTCATCCTAATTCTATGAGGTACTGGCTGGGGGATCTTATTATGGGCTGTGTAAATGAGGTGTAATTTGACAGAGTCTCAAAAGATAAGTAGGAACTCATAGGTGGGGCTGAACTCCATATAACAGGAAGACAGAGGAGCATCTATTTTATGGAGCATGTCTTTTGTTGCAGATGCTCTGTTAGGTGCATTGCATGCATCTCATACAAACCACACAACACCACCAGGAAGTAATTATTATCCCCATCTTACAAATGAGGAAGAAGAGGCTCAGAGAGGCTAAGTAATTTGCCTGTGGTTACTCAGCTCCCAACTTTAAAACCTACACTAAGTCCATTATGCAATTTCCCCTTTCCCACTGTACCTCTCAACACATGCAAAATCACGGAGTTGCAAAAGAATAAAGTTTATTTAGAAAGCACTCTCTGCTTTCTCTGTAATCAGAGTAAGTACAGTTAAGTGGGATGTGACAATTGGAGATGTGGTTCAAAAGATAGGTTGAGGCCAGACTAGAAGTAGTCTTGAGAGTTTTAATGTAATCTTGTAGACAATGGGAGAACATTGAAGTTTTGAAGGGATGACAAAGAAGACGGACAAATTGACACCTAACTAGTGTGGTCTCTGGCATAGTGCCTGTAAATGCCTCATGTCTCATTAAGTGTTTACATAATATTATCAGAATCATTTTTATTCTTGAGAAATATCATCATCTAGAACAGGTATAGGTCTTTCCAGGTTACCTCTGTTATCTGTGATTAAATTCCTCCTCTGTCACCAGGACATTAGGTCCAAAGGCTTACAGGTGTCAAGCCCATCCCCTCAATCAAACAGGGAAAGAATGCAGTTGCAAACACCCAGCTCATCTTACCTATCAGACTCCACTCAAGAGACTATACCCTTTAAATAATTATTCCTTGGTGGGGATCCCATCAGCAAGCCTCCACACCTAGTGGCACTCAGAGTTTTCATGTCCCTACTGGAATCTTGGATTCATGTTTCTTTCATGTTTTTTAAACCAACACCAGCTTGTTGTAAGTTCCATTTTTTCCATTGTGCTATATAGAGAATCAGAAGCTCATGTGTAAAAAAAAAAAAACAATAGTAGTAATTATGGATCTCTGCTTATATCTGGCTACCTGCCTGCTGTAACACACTCAGAATTTATCACTCTCATGTCACTCTACATTCAGCCTATAGCAATTTGTCACAACTAACATGTAATTTTTTTTTTTTTTACCAGTTTATGGATCTAGCAGCTTCTGTTACAGGACATATTAAGAATGAACACAGAAGTAGAAGATGGTATTTAAAACCAGACAGAAGAACCTAGAAGGGTAGAGGGTAATTTCTTCCTACCCAACAGCTGGGATGAGAATGGGATGCAACTTTATTGGCTGGACACTACTTGCCCCAAAGCTGTTGCAGTAAGAGATGCTGGGACACCTGACAGAAGCCAGCAGAAGGTGAGAATTCCTACCACATCAGTCAGTCTCCTGGATCTCTGCCTGCAGGGTCTGTTGGAAACAAGAGTGCTGTGTGGCTCACAGGGTCTCGGTGCTCCACCCATGTGTCAGGCCTAAGCCTCTGAGGTGGGAGAGTCAAGTACAGGACATTTGAACACCAGACACCTGGTGGCCCCACATAATATCAATCAGTAAGAGCTCTCCCAGAGATCTCTGTCTCAAAGCTAAGACCCAGCTCCACCAAACAGCCAGCAAGCTCTAGTTCTTGATGCCCCATGCTAAACAACTAGCAAGACAGGAACAGAATCCCACCCATTAGCACAGAGGTTACCTAAAATCATACTAAGATCACAGACACCTCAAAAGACACCACCGGACGTGGCACCACCCACTAGAAAGACAACATGCAGTCCCACCCACCAGAACACAGGCACTAGTCCCTTCCACCAGGAATCCTAAACAACCCACAGAACCAAACTTACCCACTGGGGGCAGACACCAAAAACAATGGGAACTAGGAACCTGCAGCCAGCGAAAAGGACACCCCAAACAGAGTAAGTTAAGCAAAATGAGGAGACAGAGAAATATGCAGCAGATGAAGGAGCAAGGTAAAATCCCACCAGACCAAACAAATGAAGAGGCAGTCTACCTGAAAAACAATTCAGAATAATGATAATAAAGATGATCCAAAATCTTGGAAATAGAATGGAGAAAATACAAGAAACATTTAACAAGGACCTAGAAGAACTAAAGGGCAAACAAACAACGATGAACAACACAATAAATGAAATTTAAAATTCTCAAGAAGGAATCAATAGCAGAATAACTGAGGCAGAAGAACAGATACGTGACCTAGAAGATAAAATAGTGGAAATAACTGCCACAGAGCAGAATAAAGAAAAAAGAATGAAAAGAATTGAGGACAGTCTCAGAGATCTCTGGGACAACATTAAACACACCAACATTTGAATTATAGGGGTCCCAGAAGAAGAGATAAAGAAAGGGTCTGAGAAAATATTTGAAGAGATTATACTCGAAAACTTCTCTAACAAGGGAGAGGAAATAGTCAATCAAGTCCAGGAAGCACAGAAAATCCCATACAGGATAAATCCAAGGAGAAACATGCCAAGACACATATAAATCAAACGATCAAAAATTAAATACAAAGAAAAAATATTAAAAGCAGCAAGGGAAAAGCACCAAATAACATACAAGGGAATCCCCATAAGGTTAACAACTGATCTTTCAGCAGAAACTCTGCAAGCCAGAACGGAGTGGCAGGACATATTTAAAGTGATGAAAGGGAAAAACCTACAACCAAGATTACTCTACCCAGAAAGGATCTCATTCAGATTCAACAGAGAAATGAAAATATTTACAGACAAGCAAAATCAAAGACAATTCAGCACCACCAAACCAGCTTTAGAACAAATGCTAAAGGAACTTCTCTAGGCAAGAAACACAAGAGAAGGAAAAGACCTACAAAACCAAACCCAAAACAATTAAGAAAATGGTAATAGGAACATACATATCAATAATTACCTTAAACGTAAATGGCTTAAATGCTCCAACCAAAAGGCATAGACAGGTGGAATGGATACAAAAACAAGACCCATATATGTGCTATCTACAAGAGACTCACTTGAGACCTAGGGACACATAGAGACTGAAAGTGAGAGGATGGAGAAAGATATCCCATGCAAACGGAAATCAAAAGAAAGCTGGAGTAACAATTCTCATATCAGACAAAATAGACTTTAAAACAAAGACTATTACAAGAGACAAAGAAGGACACTACATAATGATCAAGGGATCAATCCAAGAAGAAGACATAGCAATTGTAAATATTTATGCACCCAACAGAGGAGCACCTCAATATATAAGGCAAATGCTAACAGTCATAAAAGGGGAAATTGACAGTAACAAAATAATAGTAGGGGCCTTTAACACCCCACTTTCACAAACGGACAGATCATCCAAATTGAAAATAAATAAGGAAACACAAGCTTTAAATGAGACATTAAACAAGATGGACTTAACTGATATTTATAGGACATTCCATCCCAAACAACAGAATACACTTTCTTCTCAAGTGCTCATGGAACATTCTCCAGGATAGATCATATCTGGGTCACAAACTCAGCCTTGGTAAATTTAAGAAAATTGAAATTGTATCAAGTATCTGTTCGAACCACAGTGCTATGAGACTAGATATAAATTACAGGGAAAAAAACTGTAAAAAATACAAACACATGGAGGCTAAACAATATGCCATTCAATAACCAAGAGGCCACTGAAGAAATCAAAGAGGAAATCAAAAAATACTTAGAAACAAATGGCAAGGAAAACACGATGACCCAAAACCTATGGGATGCAGCAAAAGCTGTTCTAAGAGGGAAGGTTATAGCAAAACAATCCTCCCTCAAGAAACAAGAAACATCTCAAATAAGCAACCCAACCTTATATCTAAATCAGTTAGAGAAAGAAGAAAAAAAAAAACAACAAACCAAAGTTAGCAGAAGGAAAGAAATCATAAAGATCAGATCAGAAATAAATGAAAAAGAAATGAAGGAAACAATAGCAAAGATCAGTAAAACTAAAACCTGGTTCTATGAGAAGATAAACAAAATTGAAAAACCATTAGCCAGACTCATCAATAAAAAAAGGGAGAAGACTCAAATCAACAGAATTAGAAATGAAAAAGGAGAAGTAACAACTGACACTGCAGAAATAAAAAAGATCATGAGAGATTACTACAAGCAACTCTATGCCAATAAAATGGACAACCTGGAAGAAATGGACAAATTCTTAGAAAAGCACAACCTTCCAAGACTGATCCAGGAAGAAAAAGAAAATATGAACAGACCAATCACAAGCACTGAAATTGAAACTGTGATTAAAAATCTTCCAACAAACAAAAGCCCAGGACCAGATGGCTTCACAGGTGAATTCTATCAAACATTTAGGGAAGAGATAACACCTATCCTTCTCAAACTCTTCCAAAATATAACAGAGGGAAGAACATCCGCAACTTCATTCTACAAGGCCACCATCACCCTGATACCAAAACCAGACAAAGATGTCACACAAAAAAGAAAACCACAGGCCAATATCACTGATGAACATAGATGCAAAAATCCTCAGCAAAATACTAGCACACAGAATCCAACAGCACACTAAAAGGGTCATACACCATGATCAAGTGGACTTAATCCCAGGAATGCAAGGATTCTTCAATATATGCAAATCAATCAATGTGATACAACATATTAACAAATTGAAGGATAAAAACCATATGATCATCTCAATTGATGCAGAAAATCTTTCAACAAAATCAACACCCATTTATGATAAAAACTCTCCAGAAAGTGGGAATAGAGGAAACCTACCTCAACATAATGAAGGCCATATATGACAAACCCACAGTCAACATCATTCTCAGTGGTGAAAAACTGAAACCATTTCCTCTAAGAACAGGAACAAGACAAGGTTGCCCACTGTCACATATATTATTATAATATATGTGATGTATTATAATTCATATATTATATGAATATTTATAATTCATATATTACACATATGAATAACTATATTATTCAACATAGTTTTGGAAGTTTTAGCCACAGCAATCAAAGAAGAAAACGAAATAAAAGAATCCAAATTGGAAAAGAAGAAATAAAACTGTCACTGTTTGCAGATGACATGATACTATACATAGAGAATCCTAAAGAGGCTACCAGAAAACTACTAGAGCTAATCAATGAACTTGGTAAAATAGAAGGATACAAATTAGTGCACAGAAATCTCTTGCATTCCTATACACTAATGATGAAAAATCTGAAAAATTAAGGAAACACTCCCATTTACCATTGCAACAAAAAGAATAAAATACCTAGGAATAAACCTACCTAAGGAGACAAAAGACCTATATGCAGAAAACTATAAGACACTGATGAAAGGAATTAAAGATGATACAAACAGATGGAGATATATACCATGTTTTTTGATTGGAAGAATCAACATTGTGAAAATGACTATACTACCAAAAGCAATCTACAGATTCAATGCAATCCTTACCAAACTACTAATGGCATTTTTCACAGAACTAGAACAAAAAATTTCACAATTTGTATGGAAACACAAAAGACCCCAAATAGCCAGAGCAATCTTGAGAAAGAAAAACGGAGCTGGAGGAATCCAGCTCCCAGACTTCAGACTATACTACAAAGCTACAGTAATCAAGACAGTATGTACTGGCACAAAAACAGAAAGATAGATCAATGGAACAGGAGAGAATGAGGAGAGATAAAACTATGCACATATGGTCACCTAATTTTTGATAAAGTAGGCAAGAATATACAATGGAGAAAGCACAGCCTTTTCAATAAGTTGTGCTGGGAAAACTGGACAGCTACATGTAAAAGAATGAAATTAGAACACTCCCTAACACCATACACAAAAATAAACTCAAAATGGATTAAAGACCTAAATATAAGGCCAGACACTATAAACTCTTAGAGGAAAATGTAGGCAGAACACTCTATGACATAAATAACAGCAAGATCCTTTTGGACCCACCTCTTAGAGAAATGGAAATAAAAACAAAACTAAACAAATGGGACCTAATGAAATGTAAAGGCTTTTGCAGAGCAAAGGAAACCATAAACAAGATGAAAAGACAACCCCCAGAATGGGAGAAAATATTTGCAAATGAAGCAACTGACAAAGGATTCATCTCCAAAATTTACAAGCAGCTCATGCAGCTCAAAATCAAAAAAAAACAAACAACCCAATCCAAAAATGGGCAGAAGACCTAAATAGACATTTCTCCAAAGAAGATATACAGCTTGCCAACAAACACATGAAAGGATGGTCAAAATCACTAATCATTAGAGAAATGAAAATCAAAACCACAATGAGGTATCGCCTCACACTGGTAAGAATGACCATCAACAAAAAATCTACAAACAATAAATGCTGGAGACGGTGTGGAGAAAAGGGAACCCTCTTGCTCCTTCGGTGGGGATGTAAATTAATACAGCCACTCTGGAGAACAGTATGGAAGTTCCTTAGAAAGCTAAAAATAGAACTACCATATGACCCAGCAATCCCACTACTAGGCATATGCCCTGAGAAAACCATAATTCAAAAACAGACATATACTACAATGTTCATTGCAGCACTATTTACAGTAGCCAGGACATGGAAGCAACCTACGTGTCCATCAACAGATGAATGGATATAGAAGATGTGGCACATATATACAATGGAATATTGCTCAGCCATAAAAAGAAACGAAATTGAGTTATTTGTATTGAGGTGGATCAATCTAGAGTCTGTCATACAGAGTGAAGTAAGTCAGAAAGAGAAAAACAAATACCGTGTGCTAACACATATATATGGAATCTAAAAAAAAAAAAAAAAGGTTCTGATGAACCTAGGGGCAGGACAGGGATAAAGATGCAGATGTAGAGAATGGACTTGAGGACACGGGGAGGGGAAGGGTAAGCTGGGACGAAGTGAGAGAGTGGCATGGACATATATACACTACCAAATGTAAAATAGATAGCTAGTGGGAAGCCACCACATAGCACAGGGAGATCAGTTCAGTGCTTTGTGACCACCTAGAGGGTGGTATAGGGAAGGTGGGAGGGAGCCGCAAGAGGGAGGAGATATGGGAATATAAGTATACGTATAGCTGATTTCTTTGTTATACAGCAGAAACTAACATAACGTTGTAAAGCAATTATACTCCAATAAAGATGTTTAAAAAAAATAGTAATTATGGGACCACTGCCACATGACAGCAGCAATAACAGCTTTCAAAATCCTTTGAGTGTAAAAGTCTTACTTGTTTTATGAGCCGACACACGGAGCGAGTCTTAAAAATAAAAAATAAGAATGGTGTCTTGCAGTTCAGATTTCATAAGAAAAAAATTGCATCTTTAATTAAGATTTATGGGCCTCAGTAGAGCCCAGCAAGAGGAGAGAAATGGCTCAAGAGTGTAAAAACTAACAGTTTAAGTGGGAAAATATGATTAAGGGCTTTAAATTCCTCCTGCCTCTTTTGCAGAGCTTCCAGTGGCCCCAGGCAAAAGCCGGCACTTACTGTGTTTAAAATAGCATTATTTTTGGCGTAAAATGTTTATGAATTAAGATGAAATTTGTACAAATATCAACCTTACTTGGAAGGCTTCTCTTACGAGAAACAATATTTAGCTTGGTGAAAAAATATTCCTTAAGAGAAAAAACATGCATATAAGTTTACATACAAGGGAACATGCATATAAATTGATATTTTGCCTGGTGTTGGTTTAGCACCTTTCAGTTGTCATCGTAGCATATGCTTGATCTCGCTGCATCTTCTTGAGAACCCTGAGAGGCAGTCACAGCAGATATTAGGATCTCTACTTTGAAGATGAGATTATTTTTCAAGAGGTTAGGTCACTTGTTCAAAGACTGGAAATGGACATAAATAAAAGTTTGATTCCAAATCCAGTGTTCACTCCACTATACCATAGAGCTGTTCCTCTAAGAGTTTATCTGTGCATGTTATTTATATGTCATGTACACATTTTTTAAAGTTTCATGAGAACATTTTTGAAAAGCATAAAGAATACACCCTAATATTATGTATTTCAACACTTTAAATATTCGAACTAAGCAATAAATATACCTTGTGCATTGATATTAAAATGTGGTTATGGAATAACATACAACTAATTTGATACAGAAAATGTAGTTCATCAAGTTTCAGCCTATGTCCTTCCTCAACACATTGTTTGAGAATCAGAGAAAATCATTCTAAAAATACTTATAGCTATTATTGCCCCACCATCACAAAGACAATTAATTATCCAATTCTATGTTTGTTATTTTATCAACAAATTATTCTCTCTTCTTTCTCTACAAACAAAATAAAACATTTTCGAGAAAAGACTGTGTCATCATCTGCTATTACTCTAGCTGAAGTTGGGAATGCTGTCAATATTTGGTTTGTTGATTAAGTAAGATTTTAAAATTACTTCCTTAATGCTTCAAGGCATGCCCTCTTGATCTCGTATTTTGATATTAATATAAAGCCCTTCCTTTCTTGATCACACAACTTTAATTATCCATCACTCAATGCAACTTCTCAAATTCAAGTTCCAATCTGGTTCTAGCTCTACTACACACATGACCAACCTATTCTTTCCACTGAGAAGACGTAATGTCTGTGGATATACACATCCAGCACTAACTTTGATAACCTTCATTCTGCTCCAAAGACTCACAGATCTGGTAGTCACTCTTCCAACAACCTCAACTTTCCAGAAAGAGAAGGAAACCTAAAAAGTAGATGAAAAAGGCTTCCAAAGAGCATTCAGTATACTCATTATTCATAAAAGCAGTCCTTATGCTCTCCCTACTCTCTCTTGATGAATCACTTCCATGACTTTAGAAAATATTGTTATGAAGATGATTCCTAAATCAATGACTCTAGTCTCAAAACTGCTCCAAAACACCAGCCCTAAAGAGACATCTGCTTGAGAGACATTGTCACCTGTATATCTGAGCAGCAATGCAAGCTCATTATATCTAAAATTAAATTGATGATTGTGTCCCTAAGCTCTGCTTCCTTATGTCCTCTAACAGTACTTGCTTTACTCGTTCCAATTCCTTCACCTGGAATAACTACATTTCTATCAATATCCCTTCCATTTTTCAATGAGAGCTTGAATCCCATCTCCTCAATGCAGACTCATAATCCCTCCTGCTAAAAACAATCTCACTCTTTTAAACTTGTAGAACCTATATTGTAATTCTAATAGTAACCCAAGTATCAAAAACTAGTGTCTGTGTGCTATCAACAGAAATGCCTTTCTTGAAATAACTTTGCTTCAGTTTCCTAAATAAAAAAGAAGTTTAAGGGGAGCTGTCTCTAAAGTGAGTTGTATAAGGTGATCAGTGAGAGACAGAAAGAAAACATAATTTTTATTGAAATTCATCTTAAAATTAGGAAATTAATTTTATCAATATTTAATATACAAATTGCCTGCATTGAATCTTGTGTGGAAAGGTCTCATGTCCCATGCAACATACAGAAATCCTCAGGAAAAAGCAGAAATTTCTCAAAGCCAAAGGGTGGACAATGGGAGCCTTATTCTTCCATTTGTTTTCCAAGTAAGGTAATGTATTACATTTTATTTGTGCCTAATTAAGTGGATTTGTGGGCGATGTTGTCTATTTTTAACTACATTAACACCACAACAAAGCAATAGCTTAAAATATTTCTTTCAAAGTTATTTGGAAAAAATGAAGTTAATAGCAGTAATAATGTAAACATAAATGAATAATAAGAAAATGGCAGAGCTGAAGTACCTATGTGTAGTATAGATATAGAGATATAGAGATAATATAGCTCTTCATCAGGAATGTTATGAGACAAAACACTAGATTATATAATTAGATATTCTTATTCTACTGTACATAGTGTCTTGTGATATAGCTATTGATGGTTATGATGTCATGATATTTGGGGATACATTTTATAATATTGTATATTTTATCTTGCACTATTTGAAAATTATATTTTGGGGACTTTGCTGGTAGTCCAGTGGTTAAGAATCTACCTTCCAGTGCAGGGGACACAGGTTCTATCCCTGGGCGGGGAATGAAGATCCCACATGTCATGGGGCAACTAAGCCCATACACCGCAACTAGAGAACCCTCACTCTCTAGAGCCCATGTGCCACAACTAGAGAGAAGCCCACGCACTCCAACGAAAGATTCCGCATGCTGCAATGAAGATCCCACGTGCTGCAACTAAGACCTGACCCAGCCAAATAATTAACTAAATAAATATTTTTTTTAAAAAAAGAAAAAGAAAATTATATTTTGGTTATATTTTTAATGTTCATAATCTATCGGTACCATGATGTCTTTTTTAATTTATAAATAAATATATATTTATGTTTACAGGTGCTTTTTGTTTTGTTTCTTTTTACCAATAGAGATGTATAATGACATATTGGGCTGGCCAAAAAGTTCGTTCGGGTTTTTCTGTAACCCGAAAATATTTTACACAAAAACCTGAATGAACTTTTGGCCAACCCAATAATTCAGAGACCACTGCCCTGGAGACCCAATTCTTTCACCAAGGGTCTCTGGATAGTTCATTGGTGTAGAGGTGCTGGTCATTATGGTACTGCCAAATCCCTGGTATCCCTCAGAGATGTAGGCTGATTGGGCAACCTAACACTGCTGGATCCAATCTAGTGCTTCCATCTACACCACTGCTGCCACTTGTACAGATCTCAGCTGTGTAAACATCCTATAGAAAATCTGGCAGGCCTACAACATGTTCAGCTGATATCCATTTCTCCAGAGTAACAAGGTCAGAAAGCATCAGGAAAGCCTAGAGCCAGAGCTTATCTCCAATAATTAGTCCTGCTCTTCATTTCATCAAAAATCCAGTATCTTGCCACCATCAACACTTCCTTAGCTCTGATAAATTTTCTCTCTTGAGACTTGTATACCGTCACTTTCCTCTAGCTATTATCAGGGCCACCTTAGACTACCAGACATTTTTTAATTAATATAAATTTGAAAGGAAGTGGTAGTACTTCTAATTCCTTTCTGCCAAGGGTCTTAGATGCCTCTTTATAGTTTCATGGATTCAAAACTGTGCAGGAGATCCCACAGGATCAGGGGTCAGATGGTCTGGATTCACCTCACAATTCCACCACTGACCTGCTGTGTTGACCTTGGGCAATCTACAAAGCCTTTCTGGCCTCAAATTCTTCCTTGCTAAAATGAAGAAGAAACTGAGGCACTGAAAATTCAATGAGCTAATTCTTAAAAATTCTTCGAATAGAATTATATTTCACATTACAGCACCTAATAAATGTTAGCGTTAAGAATTATCATTATTATCAATTTTCTATTTTCACCATGTGTTGTTCTCCATATTTACTTGCTTAAGGGATAAATTAAGAAATAGTTGGATGAATGAACTACGAATAATGAATAATGTGTTTTGCCTACTATATCATAATTGTTTTAGAAGTGTGAATTTCTTTCCTTAAATACAGTATAAGTTCCTCAATATTAAGATGGTTCCTAATTCATGCGTGTTCTCTACGGGGCCTCACCATGTTACACATTTTTTTCTTTTTTTTTTGCTTCTCAATAAATATGAAATAAACATACAAAAAAAAGAGTATCTTTCAAGCAGCCAATGAATAATTTTTCTTGGTTGGCCTCAGATTTCCATGACTTTAACCAAGAAAAATGACAACTATGACAGGAGTCTGAAAATGACATGTTCCCTTCCCTCCTATGCAATTTTTAGATGTTTGTGTTATCTGTCTTCCCTCTGGAGTTGCCTGTATTCCTCCAATATATTTTTACACCTCAGGGAACTCCCAGGAATGACTTCAGAAGAGACCTTCTAGACCTGTATAGGCCCACCATTAGCATTTCCATCTGGCGAAACTCCTACTGTGTGGCCTCAATCTAAAAAGACAATAATCAGGAAACCTTCAGGTTTGAACAGAGCCCTAGAGATACTCTGGTACCAAGCTGAGAGTAACTGAAAAGGTGAAGACATTGCAAAGTATAGGAATGTTAAACACAACAGAAAAAAATGGCAAGAGAGGATGTGACCAAGATATTCAACATCATGATATGTTGCCTGAAAACTGATTGTTTCTTTTCTTGAAAATGTACTCATTCCATGAGATATGAAAGCACAGAGTGAAGTTAAGGCATGTATATTTAGAATGCACAGAGGAGAAATATGCAGTTCATAAATAGCCTCTGGAAAGCACACCTGATGCCTGACGAATGCATTAAAATATATGCCTGTATAGAATGCTTAAGCAGGTGTTATACTGTTAATAATGTATGCCACTAAGTAAAGATACTCAGGTATCCTAAGGTATACAATCTTGGAGACACCGATGAGGGATTTTTGGTCTCCATGTGTTCAAAGCCTCACATCTGTCTAGGTACATGTGCTGCTAACAGAAACACATTCTTTAAATATTTGAACTCGAGAGAAAGGTACCAAATGTCCATGCTGCCTGATTAGCCAAAGCCAGGAAAATGAACTAGTCATGTGGTTGTCTCACATGTTTGGTTTTTTTTCTTGGAGCAGTTTGGCAACTGAAACTTTAGAAGTAATCAATCAGTTACTGTGTCAGTCAGAATGGATTAGTAGTGCTATAGTAACAAACACCCCAAAAATCTCACTATCTGAGAGCAACAAAGTTCCCTTTCTTGTTCATATTATTGATACATGTCCATCTTGGGTGGGCTGAGATCTCTACTCCACTACATGCTCAACTTCAGGCCCCAGGCTGACAGAGCAGCCACTACCTGGAAGCTGATAGCCACTGTAGCATTAGGAAAGTGTGCTCTGGGAGGTCTCATCACTACTTAAATGCTCTGGCCTGGAAGTGGCATACAACAATTCCTCTCACAACTCATTGGCCAGAATTAGAATTGGTCCAAATGTTAGAGACTCAGTAAGTTTAATTTTCCCATGTGCCTCAAAGGCAGAGAGACAGAAATAGTGTGAACAGCATTAAGAACTTCCTCAGCCAGCAAAGATGAACTAATATCCTATTGTGAACTTGAACATAGCACCAAGGACGGGGGATGGGGGAGTATACAACCTAAACTTTGCCCTGCAACCTTTTCAGAGAAACAGATATCCAGAAAGACAACAAAAGTTAAATAGTAGTGAAGACCATTTACATTCACAGGGACTATGAAATCCCAAGTTCTAGAACACCAGAATAGCACATAATTTCCTCTTTAAAATGCTGTGAACTATAACTGAATATTTCAAATTACACCCTTCAGATCATTAATGGTTCCACATTCCACTCTTAAATTTATTCAAATTACTCTTTTTAAAAAATCATTATGTTATGGATTTTTTTCTATTCACTTCTAATAAGTAAAATTAAATACTTTCCATACAGAGACCATTTTACACATGCACACGCACATACACACACACACACCCTTCAGATTCCCTTGCATTCAACCTATTTTTCATTCAAAATTCTCTTCTTTAAGTCTAAGAGAGATGAGGTGGTGATCTGCAGACACTCTTTTCCCAGGAGCATTGGTCGATTCTTACAACAGGAAAAAAGCAGAAATATTCAGGCTAGGCTTTACCTGCTCAGAAGACCACTACTGGGGACTGGTAACCAGTATATTTTGTGGTCTCATAGGACTAAGAGACTATATTAGAGATTTGAGAAAATTCATACGTGTCTGATTCCTCCATCAAGAGATTTGTCAAATTCTGAGAATGCACAGGGTGGAAAGTTAAAAGATAATCAGACGGCTCTGAAAAGCAGGGCAGAACTGTTGATAGTATGGCAGTCCTAGGGACAGAAAGATTAGAGTTCAAGAACCACCACTCGACTGAAAGTTCTCTAGGAATACACCAGATTGAGCCTTCCAAAATTGCAGCCCAGGGTCAATTGAACTCAGTCCCTGATTGGAATAAAGATAATCAGCCACCATTGAATGAGCCTAACAGAGGAAAGGGTGAATCCTCTCAGAAGAAGATATCTCCTTTCACTAACAATGTTTATATACAACATCAAGCATTCAATCAAAAATTACTAGGCATGCTAAAAAGGAATGAGAAAGTTGAGAACAATGGGAAAAACGTAATAATAAACTGACAGTGATCTAGATTATGCTTCCGGAAAGAATAAAAACTTTGATGTTAAAATGATAAATGTGTTTTTAAGATAGTCAGAGATATAAATAAAATGGGTTACAAGTAGAAAATATCACCAGAACTTGTAAAAAAACAAAGAATCAATAGAAATTCCAGAACTTAAAATACTTGAAAATAAGAACCTGAGGGATAAGTTAAAACACCCATAATACACAGAACACTAGATTAGACAGATTATAGGTAGATGATCTATAGATACAGATACCTTGCAATCTAAAGCACAGAAAAAAATGGAATATTCAGAAAAGTGCAAAGACGCATATGAACACAAAAACAAATATAATTGGAGACACAGTAAAGAAGGAGTAAGAGAATGGGCAAAAAAATATTTGAAGGAATCATCAACTGAACTTCTATAGACTAGTGGCAAACAAATAAAAAATTTTAAATATACCATTTAAAATTTATAATAGCATCAAAAACATCAAATACCTAATAATAAATCTAATAAAGCATATGTAAGAGATGAATACCAAAAACTGTATTATTGAGAGAAATAAAAGAAAAACTAAATAAATTTAAGAATATACCATGACCATGGATTGGAAAACTCAATATTGTAGAGACTAATTCTCCCCAATTAATAGAGATTCAAGTCAATCCAAATATAAATCACAACATGGGTATGTGTGAGTATAAATTGACAAGCTTGTTCTAATTTTATATGGTCATGCAAAAGGCTAAGAACAGCTCAGGTAATCTTGAAGAAGTATAAATCCTCTTCCTGGACGTCAGCTGAAAGTTTTATATTTCCAGATGGCAAAACTTATTATAATGTTTTAATACTTGAGAGAGTGTGCTTTTGGCAAAAGTGTAGCAAAACAAACATAAAGGAGTAGAACAGAATGGAGAATCCAGAAACTGACCCATGCCTATAAAGTCATCTAATTTATGATAAAGATAACATTATAGTACCTTGGGAAAGAGATGGGCTTTTCAATAAATGGTGCTTGTGGAAAAAAAATATCATAAATAAAAAATCAGTTCCACATGGACTATATATCTAAATATGAACAGAAAACCAATCATTGTTTTAGAGGAAATCATAGGGGAATCTCTTTAAGATGTAGTAGGCAAAGACTGCTTAAACACAATACAAAAAGTGCTTTAATAAAAAGTGCTGAGGGGGGAGAGATAGATTGGGAGTTTGAGATTGACATTGTACATACTGCTATATTTAAAATAAAATGCCTTTCCATGAAAAAAAAGTGCTGATAAATTGGGCTTTATTAAATTTAAGAACTTCTGTTTACAAAAAGAAGCCAATAAGAGTTAAAAGGAAAACTGCAATGAGTGAGATGGTATTTGCAATACATGAATCCAAAAAAGACTCATGCCCAGCATATATAAAGAACTCCAACAGGAAAGCCAACAGAAAAATGAGCAAAAGATTTGAAGAGGAACTTCTTGAAATCCAGAAGTCCAAAAGACAAATTAACGTATGAAAAGGTTCTCATGTTCATTAGTTATCAGGACAATGAAAATTAAAACCAAAATAATATACAATAGCACAGAATGGCTAAAATTAATGATGATGACTGGAACTTTCATATCCCAGTGATGGGAATGTGAATTATTAACAACCACTCTACCTGCTAGAGCTAAACATGTACATCCAGTTCAGAAAAAGAACACTCCTTGTTAAAAAAGTAAATTCACATTTTGAAAATGATTCATTTTAACACAAGACATTATCACAACAACTTAGCTGCTTTAGCACATGATCACCTAAAAAAATCCATATTTGTAGATGTATGAATCAAGTTCTCCGATGTCAGTTGAGCAAAAAAGCAACATTCTTAGTATTCATGTCTTTATCTCCCATACCACAAACATCCCTGGTCAAGATATCAGCCACCATTATAATGTGTGCTATTGACAGAAAAGATTTTCTTAACAGACTTCTCTGTCCCAGGAACATATGTCTGCAGTGGAAACATTTTTGCTTTTTAACATTGAACATAGTATACATTTCATCTGGAGTCTATGTGTCCCATCAATGTTTATGTCACAAACAGCTAAAATTGTCTACTTTATGATACCACCACAAATATCCATACTAATATTAATCTTCCAACAAAACTATTATACTTTATAGAGTATCATGGTAGTTATTTTTGTAAGTTTATCTTTTAAACAGCATAGATGTCTAAAAAGGATTAAAGACTTCAAGGTGTTAATGATCAGAGCTGATCATACCCTGATACCAATGAACAGTGATGAGCAGTGACCATATAAACAATGCACGCTCATCTTCTGGGGCTCCCATCATTCTGCCTTATTGCTCTACACCCTCTTCCCACATCAACTTCCCACCCAAATTCTATAATCTTCTGGATTATAGTCATTTATTAATTAATTAAACCACAGAAGCCATTGCTTTACCTGTAATACCAACAATATGAATTGAAGCTGCAGTTAACCACTGCAACCACTGGTGGCGCAGTGGTTAAGAATCCTCTTCTACCAAGAGAGGACTGAACTTTTCCAGAGTTTGCTTGGGTTATGGAAACTGATCCTTATATTTTGGGCAAAAAAAATGTTTTTGCATGTAAGACAAATGTGGTTTAAGTATTGCTCTCTTCCTGTAACCTTTTTTTAAAATCTAAACACCCTTTAAAGGAATAATATACTCAGGTCTGAATACTTAGTATCAGCTTATTATCAGATTGCTTTCTTCTCAAAGGAAGGACAGCCTAAGACCACAAAACCATGAAAATGATATATGGGGATATATAAGGGGGTACAAAAATTGAAAAGTGGAGGGGTAATTTGGAAACACAAACATTGTGTCCTTGAAAATTATCTCAGCAACAAAAAAAAAAAAAAAAAAAGAAAGAAAGAAAAACGCAGATTGCTGTTCTCTGCTGTAGCTGCCCCTTGAACATAAGAAGGCTTCCCATGTGGCACTGGGGTTGACATCAAAACTATAATAAAAAGATACCGAATCCCTTTCCAAGCCAAACACTGACTGTTAGGCCCCAGGAGTTCAGAAAAGATGAGAGAAAGAGAAGCTTCTTCCTCCATTGAAGCTGGAGTTTACAGCAGCCAAAGTCATTTTAACCCATATTTGGCAAGGCAATCCAAAGATTGTATCCAATCCTGCAGCTAGACTAATCTCAACTTTCAGCACTGTCTGCAAACAGATTTAGGAGTTGCCAACTGCCCGATTCCACTGGCCTGGGAAACATTCTTTAAGCTGAGAGATGCTCTGTTCTTTACTTCAGTATTTTCTTGGGCTAGTAGGTGGAATAGATAACACCCATAGGACAGGATTTGAGAGGTGTCAAAATAGGCAGGTTCTCCCCTCTTTCATTAGAGGGGGTTTTGGAGAAAGTAAATTCTCTTTTAAAAGGCAAATACAAAGATGAATAACAGCTCCTTACCTGCCATTAACATCTTTTAATGAGTTAGTCAGTTCTGAATTTGAGGCCAGCAAGTGCACCCAGCACTGACACACCCAAGGTTGATATTACTATAGAGAGGGGGAAGAGAGTATGTAAATTGTCTTCAAGGAGGAACAGAAACTCAGTGAAGCAAAGCAATTAGCTTAGTACTCCAGTCTCGGTACTCCACCTTTTGGGAGAGACAACAATCAGATTAGGGGACAACAACAACAAAAAATCTGTGAGAGGAAAATTCTGAAGAATTCTGAATACTGGCCCTTTAAGACTGATAGAGGCGCATCCTTGAGGTAAGATAGAAGTCCTGCCCTAGGGAAAAATTGTCAAGAGAACTGTATCAGGGGGTGATCGCCAACACTAATTCACAGGACATTCTCCTTATAAGCTCCAGTCTATTTCTGGCCCCAGCAACCCCAGAAATGCCAATTCTTGTTGGAATTGTGGGTTTCTATTGTGCTAATTGGGGATCTGACCCTGACTTTTTTCCCAGTCCTGCATTTTCTTTGCAGACTAAATCTTGGCATCTTGCCCAGGTTTCACTATCCAGGGTTTGCCACTTTCTATTTTTGGCTTTGCTAGTCCCATCCCCTGTGAAGCTCTCCATGAGTTCTGATGGGAATGCACCAGAAACCAACTTTGTTTGCCTCACAGTTGTCATGCCTCCACCAATTCTATGGGGTTATCTGGGGAGCTAGTGGGTTGGAGAAATGTGCTGGTGGTGACACCACATGTCTGATAGAGAAAGAGTTCCACAGTCTTCAGGATACCTTGAAAGGGCTAAAGAGGAAGGCACTTTAATGTAGGGACAGAGCTCTATTACATCCACAGCAGCCCTGGACACCAGCAAACCCAAGTCAGAAGCCCTTGCCATCACACATCTCAAAGCTCATTAGCATTTTAAGGAGGCCTGGAAACTTCACTCTCCCAGTTAAACATGATTTCAACTGACAGCTTAAGGGAATCAAGGTATGACCCTCCCTTTACTTACACATAAAGGAGAGATAAGCATAACAGTTACAAGCCCCAGTGCCCCTGAGGGAGGAAGGTCTGATTATCACAGGATAATCTTATCCCTTCAGGAGTAGTTGCCAAGCTCATGCAGCTGCTGCCCTCAGCTAGCCCCCTACTCAGAGGACTGTCTCATTTGTGGTGAGGGAGGGGGCAATTTTCAGGTTTGGGAATAATTTAGTGAGGCATCAGGGTGGGAAGCGATTGCAGTTAAAGGCAGGGGTCAGCACACAGTTTTGAACCTCAGGATAATCCTTCAGAGGTTTTGAACTGACAGTGAATTTTCCTTTTACTTGAAGAGGAAAGGGAGAGTGTTTTCCCATGGAGAATGCCAAAGAGTGGAAAAAGAAAAACTTTGAGGCTCATACCAGGGGGGAAGGAGCAGGAACTGTGAACTGCCCATTGCTGAGTCTGAATATCCATCCCTCTGTGTGCACATTCCTGCAGCCATGCCACCCATCAGCACTCAGGAGGAGCAGCTGATGCTATTGCCACAGGACTCCAGGAAGGAAACATATCCCCATCTACCCATTGGTCTGAAGTTTGAAAAATAAATTTCCTTATTATTTCAGCCTCAGTAAGGTTAGAAATCCTCATAAAATATTTTCTATAAAACAGATGAAAGAAGAAAAGCATTGAAACAGCTGTGTTGAAATAAAGATGTGTTTTACTAACTAACCTAAAGTCCAGTCATAAATGGGATTGTCGCTACTCTCTTTGCTCATCTACCTTCTATCTGGGGAGCGAGTGTGCTGAGTCACCACAAGCTCTGCAGACCACCAATCCAAAGCAGAGTTTGGTGGGCACTGCCACTGAGTATGGTGGGAACCACACCCTGCAGAACCTCAACCACTGGTATTACTGACCCAGAATGTGAACCTCTTGTGGTCTCCTCTGGCTGTGAGCAGACTGCACTTAAAATCTCTAGTTCCCTAGAAAAGGAAAGTAACGCATTATTTGCCCTGCAGAGTGTCTCCCTTTGGCTTTAAAGCATCTTAAATTGTCCTTTAAGTTGTCATTTTCACACCTCCTGGCAGTCCCTTTGATTTCTGCATTTGCAATCACTCTCCTAAAGCTACTTACTCCAAATGGCTTGTCTGGAGCATATCCACTTGCCTGTCATTTGACTTCCTCACCTAGTATTCTAAGCTTATATCCAGGCTTATGGTCACTGACAGTCATCTGGGCTCAACAGATTTTACAATTATCCCTAAAGTCCATGTGTCTCAGTCCAAACTCTTTATAAATTGAGGGATGCCCCCAATTTCTTATCGTTGCAAAGCAATAGCTATACTCATCCAACCTCTCTCTAGTACTCACTAAAAGGAAGCTTTCAGATCTGGATACTAATTATTATGGGAAGAGTTATCTTGAGGATATATGGAGAATTGTTTCTTCCTCAGTGGTCTTTGTGCTTTGAAGATCCATCAGGCTGGTATGCATTGGAAGGGTTAGTGGAGGGAAGTGACATGAGGTTGTTATTAATCAGGTTTAGTCTGGGAAGCAGTATCATCACAAGTATCATGGAAAAAGAAATTTATTATAGGAATTAGACCTTATGTGACTGAGGGAGTCACTGGGGAAGTAAAGGTTTGGAGTGGAAGGATCAGAGAAAAGTCATTACCTAGCCATAGTGTGACTGAATGAATTGGAGCTTGCAGGAACATTTGGAAGATGGGAGCACCTAGCTGTTGTAGTCCAACTGTGGGGAGGGCTATAGAAGTCTGTAGAAGGTTTTTGGTTCTATGCATTTACCAGGAAATGTCAGGTAGCAGACCGTGGATGCTGCTGGTCATCAAGGCTACCAGTTGAGAAGATCAAGAACAAATTGGAACCCACCTCTTCCTTTGTGTCTCTCTCTCACCATGTCTCATTGATAAGGACCTTCAAAGCATAATGGCTTCTGTTTCACATCTACCTCCTAAATCTCATGCAACTTCACTTTTGTATAACCCAACTCAGAAAGTATCAGGCATTCCCACAAGATTCTGGGAAATCTAATTTCCAATGTAACACAATTGGCAATAGACATCCAGCATACTTATGCACAATCTGTAGCTATCCCATCACCACCATCGTCGAGGCAGAAAGTCATCTCTCCCATATCTCCATGGCCTACCCATATCTAAACACTCCATTTCCTTTTTGTGACTGATGTTTGTTTAAACCTGATTTCACATTAGTTAAAGAAACATTAAGGGGCACAGAATGTGTGGGTATATGGTATAGTTTTCCCTGAGAGGTTCTTCTCTTGGTAGAGTCTGGTTACAGATATCTATGGAATATGCCCATAGAATATCCTATGAGATATGCCTATGGAATATGTCTCCCAGTATATCTTCAGCTGGCCTGATTCCCATCCTCTTGCTGGCATTTAAATTTCCTGAATCTTTTCTCCTGAATCCCCTTAGTGAATCAAAAAGAGGTTTTTTAGAGGACTCTAGACTGGTTTCAAGTTTTAAACTGAGACAGAGTGAATTAACTGTTGTCTCTGCCAACAATTGCAAATGCCAAGGCTGGAATTCAGAAGCCAGTTATGATAAACTGAAATAAACTGAACTTTCTTGCTACAAAGTTCTAGCAGGTTCCATCCCTTTTCACTGTGACTTGCTCTAAAATGCAATTCTGCCCCATGGCTGCCCTCACTTCTTCATATCTGAATTATATCTCAGTTTTCATTGTTGTTATTTCCCAGTCCCTTTCCTTTTCTCCAACTCCCTCATCTTTTTCTTCTCCATTTTCTCAAATTTACTGTGAATGAATTTGCCCTTGAAAAATTCATTGTGAAGTATGGACACAGTGTTTCTCAGTGTGATCAGTGAATTGCCTGTTACAGAAATGCCCAGGGTTTTATAAACAGATTCTAGGCCCTACTTCAAAGCCACTAAATCAGAATCTATGTTGATGGGCCCATGCATTTGAATCTTTAACAAGTATTCTAAATAATTCTTATGCAAACCCAATATTTAAAAGTACTGCACTAAAGGCTTTAAGGAAACAATTTATTTTTGTTATTAATGGTTGGTCCCTGATACATAATACTTATGCCACAAAAATATCATTTACCTTCCTTTTATTTAAATATCTCCTAATTGTATTTTTCAATATGTTTTGTTTTTGTTGAAAAGTCCTCAGCAATCAAGAGGAGGCCTAGCTTCCAAAGACCAGAGTCAGTTAGAACTGCCTGTTATTGGAAAGGAGTTGTTAGGACATAGCGATGGTGTGGGGATGGCAGGGGGATCCTCACTGATAGTCTTCGCTGGAGGAAAGCCTGGGCTTCACTCTCTTACCTTTTCCCTTTAAGATACTATTGGAGATCTTTATTATTTTCTGTTCTCTTTTAGTTGTTCAAGCTTCCTGAGTATCTTGGTCTGTTTAGGGTGCCATCAAAATACCACAGGCTGGGGGTTTAAATAACAGAAATTTCTTTCTCACAGTTCTGGAGGCTGCAAGGCACAGATCAAGGCCTGGAAGGGTTCAGTTTCTGATGAAGCCTCTTTTTCTGGCTTGTAGACAGCAAACTTCTCACTGCATCCTCACATGGTCTTTCCTCTTAGTGCACAGAGAGAGAGATGGAGCTCTTTCTTCTTATAGGGACACTAATCCTATCAGATTATACCTCATTTAACCTGAGTTACTTCTATTAAAGCCCACATCTCCAAACACAGTCACATTAGGGGATTAAGGATTCAACATACAAATTTAGGGGAGGCACAAACATATAGTCCATAACATTGAGGTTAATGCTGGGACTTTGGACGAAGTGTATGGCTCTCAGACCCAAAAGGGTCAAAAGTTATCTTCAGAGGACCTTTGTGCATAAGCAAAAAAATGGATTAATCTAATGATAAATTTAGAACTTCCTTGTGAGAATACTGGTTAACAATGTGTCCATCACGACTTCATCTCACTATCAAATGCTCTTAAAATGATTCATCTGTAATCAGACATCTCACCATCTTATTATCCTGACAGAAGAAATTATTTGGCCATTATGTTTGGAGATACAGTTTGTAAATGGCAGTTCTCTATCTTTTGCTCTTGGCCTTGCCCTCTCTCTTGAGCTGACAAGAACATCCACTGCAGGGTTTTTCAACCTATTGACATTTGGGGCTGGATAATTTTTTGTTGTGAGGGGCTATCCTTTGAGTTGTAGGATGTTTAGCGGGATCTTTGACCTCTACCCTCTAGATGCAGGTAGCACTCTCCCAGTTGTTGCTACAAAAAATGTCTGCAGACATTGCCAAATGCCCCTTTGAGGACAAAATTGAATGTGGTTGAGAACTGCTTAACCTAACCATCAGTTTCTTCATTTTATTCCCCTTTCTAGGGACTTGAGTACCCACTCAACTTACATTGAGCCAAACATAGTCTAATTCCCACTCTGTTTTTAATGTTGTTAGTACTCTAGGAAAAGTATAAATTTGTACCAGTCTTCTCCTAATGCCACAAGTGCATCCTGAGAGCCTCTGAGGCATCAGAGGGAAGGCACTCAGAGAGTTCTACAACCAATCACACAGCAATGCTGTGCACTCAGAGAAGTGACTTGTCTTTGAATATTTTCATTTATAAAATGAAAGGGATCTGATTAAGGTTTGTTAAGGTCCCTTGCAGCACTAATATTCTATGAAATATCCCAATTTCTGTGTAAAACATCAGCAGACATTAAAAACAATTATACTTCTGATTCACAGCCTGAATAATTTAGCCAGATCTGAGAGTCAAGTTTCCAGGATGCAAGAGCAATAAAAGACATAGCCCCTGCTCTTTTTTAAAAATTTTATTGGAGTATAGTTGATTTACAATGTGGTATTAGTTTCTGCTGTACAACAAAGTGAATCAGTTATGCGTATACATATATCAACTCTTTTTTTAGATTCTTTCTCCATATAGGTTATTACAGAGTATTGAGTAGAGTTCCCTGTGCTGTACAGTAGGTCCTTATTAGTTATCTATTTTATATATAGTAGTGTGTATATGTCAATCCCAGTCTCCCAATTTACCCCTCCCTCCCCCTTACCTTACCCTGGTAACTATAAGTTTGTTTTCTACATCTGTAACTCTATTTTTGTTTCGTAGATAAGTTCATTTGTACCTTTTTTTTAGATTCCACATATAAACGATATCATATGATATTTGTCTTTGACTTACTTCACTTAGTATGACAATCTCTAGGTCCATCCATGTTGCTGCAAATGCCCCACTCTTTTAAGTAGGTTAGAGTATTGGTCAGGAGGTGCTTGGGTATTACAGATGACAAAGTTCAGTAATACACAAACAGATGGACAAAGCAGAGAAGACTTCGCAAAGGAGATGAAAATTAAGCGGTCTCAGAAAACTATTAATAAGAGAAAAGAGTGCTTTGAGTTACTTGCATTGACTCTCAACCCTGACTGTATATTAGAATCACCTGGGGAGTTATTTATCTCCCTACCCCCTCAGGCTTCACCCTAAATCAATTAAATCCAATCTCTAGAGATGAGACCTGGGCACTGGCCTTTTTTTTCCAAAGTTGCCTAGGTGATTCTAATCTACATGTAGTGTTAAGAATAACCACTAAGCTAGGCAGAGCAAGACCAGCAAGGCTCTCCTTATTTTAATAACAGTTAGCACCTGTGAGGTCCTTTCATTCTCTTGGCATTTAACTTGGAACACATATTAATTACTTACCAAAAGAAAATCCCAAAAAGCCTTTCCTTGGCCCTCGACCTTAAGTAGGAGCATGAACACATGGGCGCTTTCTGTGTGCCTCTGCTGGTGAATGCTCACACCTGTTCCTCCTCGCCCACCCACACAGCAGTTGGAATAAAAGCTCCTGCAGTGTGCTCCCACAACAGCCTGCACATACATAAATTGCAGGCACTTATCAAGCTGCAGGGCAATGAACCTCTTTCTCTACTTTCCCCCAACAGACGGTATAATAGTAAGAACAGTGCCCAGCACATTTTGAGTAGCTGAAAGAATGAATGAACAAATAAAAGAAATAAATTCAGCCAAGGATACCAACACAGTTTTGATATCTTCTGCATACTGGAGATGTACTCACAAATTCTATGATCTAGATCTGTCCTGGATAGCCCGATGATAACTTCTTGGCCTCTTACGTCTTTACTGTCTATATTGAACTTTCTCTATCTCCTATGTTCACTTATGGAGTGTGCATGGAATCCTCAACCTTCCCAGGTCCTCTGGAAACACCCTCTTACCTGACCAGGCTGCCAAGTTAGGTTGCATATCAAGCAGAGTCTCCAAGCTGCCACCCATGCCCCAGAAAAATAATTGATCTGGAGAATCTATGTAGAATGCACTGACAGTATACTTAATCCGTAGATAACGTACTTAAGTTTTCACTTTGAAACAGTTTGCTCCAATATACAGATGGCTACTATGCAAAATATAAAAACCAAGGTATTCCTGCTTATAATAGTTGTATGACTGCTTCATGTGCCCCATTCAGGCTTTTCTTTGCAAATATTCTACAACTTTCTACCTGTAAAAATAAGCCTTATCTTTCTCATGTCACCCAAATCGTTCAATTTAGTAACTGACTCTGCCTAATCTTGTATTTTCTTTGGTCTAGTATATTATTCTTGTCTCCCCCCAAAATTATAAGTTCCTTGAAGACAGGGAGCCTTTCACTTCTCCTACACTCAGCATGGCAGCTAGAATGCAAACTCCGTGAAAAAGGGACTGTCTGTTTTATTCACTGCAAGGTCTTCATAGGTTTCTTTTAGCACTATCTAAAATGTGACAGAGAGCAAACAAACATTTGCTGTATGACGATAGTAGCATGAGGATATAGTTACACAGTTCTCGTAGCCAATCATGGATAAACCTCAAATTTAGGCTAAGTACGTACACCTCTGGGAAGGTTTTCCGGGTTTCTTTTCTGCGCTTTTTCTTAACAGCCCAGTATCTGGTTTTCCTGGAATAAAATCTGGCTACATAAACTCATCCCCTACATTAGGCTGGCCTTACCCTACGAAGTATCACTTTGAGTGAGAGATCACAGCTCCAAAAGACACTTTCTTCCTTGCAGCTCAGTGAGGTCCACCACACTCTTTCATTGGCTCAACTCAGTTTTGGAGAGAAAACAATTTATATAGATGCATGTATAACTAACAGGCCTCTGCTTGATCTCACAAGATGTCTGCATTTTCAAAGAACAGTTCTAAGCCCAAAATGAAATTTAAGAGATGAGAAAACTAGTAGTAAAGAATTGTAAACTTAATGACATTTTGGGGTGGGGATGCTTTTTATTGGGAACTATCTTCTATTTTGAATGAGAATGTGATTGTTTTAGTCCTAGCTGGATAATCAAAGGCAATCACTTTTTCTAAATTTCAAACTTCTTATTGAAAAAGTGAGGGTATTGAGCCACACCATCAGTTGTCAAATTTCCAGTCTTCCATTTCTCTTCCCTGGGATGAGCTGATACAGGGACAGCTAAAAGAGACAAGGTTAACTACAAGGAGTCATTGAATGCATATGTGTTCCCAAAAAACTGAATGAATGACATCTCAAGAATGTATTTTAATGTATATAGATTCCATTATGATTAATTAAATACAAATTAATTTTAATAAAGCCTTACTAAATTTAGAGTATTTTCTATAAGGCATGTTCTCCCTCATAAGATGTAAACTATACAAGCAGACTCTCATATTCATCAATATTGGCAATCACTAGTCTAAAGAATCATTATAGATCCCTCCAGTTGTTTTAGGGAAGAAAGTAGAAGTTATTCTGCATATATAGGGTTTTATATAAGAATAAGGGGCTTAGTCAACTTTTAGAAGAGCTTGGAGAACAAAGGTCACTGAAGCCAAAGCCAATAATTCATAAGAGCTTGCCAGAAAGTCCCTTCAATCCACAAGAGCTTCCATGAAGCTCCCACCAATAATCTTAGTTTGCACCATTAATCAAAGTGGTTCTCAACAGCTCACCATAAAACTCCTGCATATTTCACATTTACTCACAGATCTAGCTGCAACAGCCTCCAGAGAATGGTAGCTTCACCTTCATTTTGTCTTCTAAACCTTATGCAAGTGGCAAATGCTAAACTAAAACTATATATGAAAGGAGATCCTGGGAAATGTAGACTTTGGTTTTTCCTCTGCAATACGGAGGAGACCTTAGGAAGGTATGGTATTTTTTTTTTTTTTTTATAATTTTTTTTTCCCCTACTTTATTTATTTATTTATTTATTTTTGGCTGTGTTGGGTCTTCGGTTCGTGCGAGGGCTTTCTCCAGTTGCGGCAAGCGGGGGCCACTCTTCATTGCGGTGCGGGGACCGCTCTTCATCGCGGTGCGCGGGCCTTTCACTATCGCGGCCCCTCCCGTTGCGGGGCACAGGCTCCAGACGCGCAGGCTCAGCAGCTGTGGCTCACGGGCCCAGCCGCTCCGCGGCATGTGGGATCTTCCCAGACCAGGGCTCGAACCCGTGTCCCCTGCATTAGCAGGCAGACTCTCAACCACTGCGCCACCAGGGAAGCCCAGGAAGGTATGGTATTGATGCCAAGTTGACAATAGACAGTCTAGCAGAGAGTACATCATTCTTCACCTCAGCATTCCTACACATGATTTACCCAATTTAACCTTCAAATAAGATATTAACATCGTTTTGATCTGACATGGTGTAACTATACTCATTTTCTGCCCAAAAAGTAGACGTAAAGCCTTATGTGTCATTTTATCTTTCAGTAATGTCCTTCATTTTTAAGCTCAGACCAAATTTCCTTTGCTATCCTCTAACTTAAACCCTGAATAATATATTCACATATCTTTTATTAGAAATAGGAGATTCAGAAAGGAGAAGGGAAGAATTGGTCAATATGTAAAATACAAAAGAGCAAGGAAGAAAATATGCATAATTCCAAAGTTCTCATTTTTGCAACTTATCAGAGTTGCCAGAGTTGGCTTAATAATCTCCTTCTTATACCACATATTCCATGTTTCCTTTTTTCCTCAATTGGTAATGAATCTTTACCTGGCAGGGTATTCCATGACCGTATGTCCCAAAATGGTGGTTTTGGAGGTACCTCTGAGGGCAGAAAAAGCAAATACAAATCTAAACTGTATATATTCTAGTGAAGATACACTGTTATTCTTTCTGTGGTAGAAGAGGTTCATTCTAATCACCTCTCTCCAAGTGACAGTCTCTTCTCCCAGAGAATGGTACCATATAAGGATTTCACTGTTGGTCTTTTCTATAGGCAGTTTTGACACTCAGGTCTGTGGTAGCCAGATCAGCCTTAATGAATAAAAGTCCATGTTGTTGAGCTCATGCATAACCCCCACCCCCCACCACCATCAGGGACCCAGATTTTGTTTATGAAACCAATGAGCAATGACTGGGGTATCTGAGGAAAGAAGCTAAATAACGTAAGCAGCACAGGTCTTCTTATCCACCTAACCTGTGAAAACCCCTTCAGCAGTAGTTACTCTTTGCTATGCATTTAACTGGACATAAATATCTCCATATTCTCTATATATTCTGTTAGGCCCTTCTACAAACTTCTCCAATAGACTGTTATTACCAGTGTTCTAATCGTGTTCCTACTACATCCATGACCATCTAGCCTAATCATCCCTGAATAAATGTGTACCCCTGGTCATCTTTCCTCCAAGAAAACTGAAAAAAGATGTGTGTTATTCTAAGTTCTATCCACTTAGATGAATTTCTCTTCAGCATTATCCTCAAATGCTCTCCTGAGAGGAGCCATTGTACTCAGTCATCCACTTTTTGGGTGATTCTACCATATTGTACAGAATTATCTTTAAAACAGGTTCATTATTTTTCTTCCTTAGTCTTCTGGTAAGAGAGAACTTCCCACGGAGCCATACATGATGATTGAGGAAGAGGTATCATTGTAGCAAGAATAATAAGTGTCATGGAAATCTATACATGTGCTTAAAATTGGCAATGACACATTGAAATTCCTGCCGTTAACTGGTAGAATCTATTTTCCCATCTCTTTAATCTGGGCGGTCCTTATTATCCTTGTTATCAAATAGAATGTGGCAGAAGTAACTTGGCCTTCTGAACATTGGCCTCAAGAATCCTCACTGTTGGGAGGAGAGAAGATGGCGGAAGAGTAAGACGCGGAGATCACCTTCCTTCCCACAGATACGGTAGAAATACATCTACACGTGGAACTGCTCCCAGAGAACACCCACTGAACGCCGGCAGAAAACGTCAGACCTCCCAAAAGGCAAGAAACTCCCCACGTACTTGAGTAGGGCAAAAGAAAAAAGAAATAACAGAGACAAAAGAATAGGGATGGGACCTGCACCAGTGGGAGGGAGCCATGAAGGAGGAAAGGTTTCCACACACTAGGAAGCCCCTTCATGGGCAGAGACTGCGGGTGGCAGAGGGGGGAAACTTCAGAGCCACGGAGGAGAGCGCAGCCACAGGGGTGCGGAGGGCAAAGAGGAGAGATTCCTGCACGGAGGATCGGCGCCAAGCAGCACTCACCAGCCCAAGAGGCTTGTCTGATCACCTGCTGGGGCAGGCGGGGCTGGGAGCTGAGGCTCGGGCTTTGGTCAGATCGCAGGGAGAGGACTGGGGTTGATGGCGTGAACACAGCCTGAAGGGGGCTAGTGTGCCACAGCTAGCCTGGAGGGAGTCCGGGAAAAAGTCTGGAACTGCCGAAGAGGCAAGAGACTTTTTCTTGCCTCTTTGTTTCGCGGCGCGCGAGGAGAGGGGATTCAGAGCACCGCTTAAAGGAGCTCCAGAGACGGGTGCGAGCCATGGCTATCAGCGCAGATCCCACAGCAACAGGGGTGCAGAGGAAAAAACGGAGAGATTCCAACACAGAAGACCGGTGCCGAGCAGCACTCACCAACCCGAGAGGCTTGTCTGCTCCCCCACCGGGGCGGGCAGGGCTGGGAGCTGAGGCTCGGGCTTCAGTCAGATTGCAGGGAGAGGACTGGGGTTGGCGGCATGAACACAGCCTGAAGGGGTTAGTGCACCACAGCTGGCTGGGAGGGAGACAGGGAAAAAGTCTGCAGCTGCCGAAGAGGCAAGAGACTTTTTCTTGCCTCTTTGTTTCGCGGCGCGCAAGGAGAGGGGATTCAGAGCGCCGCCTAAATGAACTCCAGAGATGGGCGCGAGCCACGGCGATTAGTGCGGGCCCCAGAGGCGGGCGTGAAATGATAAGGCTGCTGCTGCCGCCACCAAAAAGCCTGTGTGCGAGCACAGGTCACTCTCCACACCACCCCTACCGGGAGCCGGTGCAGCTCGCCATGGCCAGGCTCCCGTGATCCAGGGACAACTTCCCCGGGAGAACACACGGCGCGCCTCAGGCTGCTGCAACGTCATGCCAGCCTCTGCAACCGCAGGCTCACCCCGCCTCCTCCGTACCCTTCTCTCCCCCTGGCCTGAGTGAGCCACAGCACCCGAAGCAGCTGCTCCTTTAACCCCATCCTGTCTGGGCGGGGAACAGACGCCCTCAGGTGACCTACACGCAGAGGCGGGTCCAAATCCAAAGCTGAACCCTGGGAGCTGTACGAACACAGAAGAGAAAGGGAAATCTCTCCCAGCAGCCTCAGAAGCAGCGGATTAAAGCTCCACAAACAACTTGATGTACCTGTATCTGTTGAATACCTGAATAGACAACGAATCATCCCAAATTCAAGAGGTGGACTTTGGGAGCAGGATACATTAATTTTTCCCCTTTTCCTTTTTTTGTGAGTGTATATGTGTATGCTTTTGGGTGAGATTTTGTCTGTATAGCTTTGCTTTCACCATTAGTCCTAGGGTTAGGTCCGTCCATTTTTGTTTTTTTTGTTTTTTTTACTTAAAATTTTTTTTTCCTAATAAATGTTTTCTTAATAATTTTTTCCTTATTTTCTATTTTTAGAAATTAAAAAAATTTTAATAAGTTTTTTCATATTTTTTATTTTAAAAAATTAAATTTTTTTCTTAATAAATTTTTTCTTAATAATTTTTTCTTATTTTTTATCATGAAAAATTAATAAATCTATTTTTAAAAATTAAAAAAAATTTTCTGAATACATGTATTCTTAATAATTTTTTTTCTTATTTTTTGTTATAATAGCTTTATTTTATTTTATTTTATCCTCTTTTTTGCTTTCTTTCTATTTTTTTCTCCCTTTTATTCTGAGCCGTGTGGATGAAAGGCTCTTGGTGCTCCAGCCAGGCATCAGGGCTGTGCCTCTGAGGTGGGAGAGCCAACTTCAGGACACTGGTCCACAAGAGACCTCCCAGCTCCACATAATACCAAATGGCAAAAATCTCTCAGAGATCTCCATCTCAACATCAAGACCCAGCTTCACTCAACGACCAGCAAGCTACAGTGCTGGACACGCTATGCCAAACAACTAGTAAGACAGGAACACAGCCCCATCCATTAGCAGAGAGGCTGCCTAAAATCATAATAAGGCCACAGACACCCCAAAATACACCACCAGACGTGGACGTGCCCACCAGAAAGACAAGAGCCAGCCTCATCCACCAGAACTCAGGCACTAGTTCCCTCCACCAGGAAGCCTACACAACCCACTGAAGCAACCTTAGCCACTGGGGACAGATACCAAAAACAACGGGAACTACGAACCTGCAGCCTGTGAAAAGGAGACCCCAAACACAGTAAGATAAGCAAAATGAGAAGACAAAAAAACACACAGCAAATGAAGGAGCAGGGTCAAAACACACCAGACCTAACAAATGAAGAGGAAATAGGTACTCTACCTGAAAAAGAATTCAGAATAATGATAGTAAGGATGATCCAAAATCTTGGAAGTAGAAGAGACAAAATGCAAGAAACATTTAACAAAGACGTAGAAGAACTAAAGAGGAACCAAGCAATGATGAAAAACACAATAAATGAAATTAAAAATACTCTAGATGGGATCAATAGCAGAATAACTGAGGCAGAAGAAAGGATAAGTGACCTGGAAGATAAAATGGTGGAAATAACTACTGCAGAGCAGGATAAAGAAAAAAGAATGAAAAGAACTGAGGACAGTCTCAGAGACCTCTGGGACAACATTAAACGGACCAACATTCGAATTATAGGGGTCCCAGAAGAAGAAGAGAAAAAGAAAGAGACTGAGAAAATATTTGAAGAGATTATAGTTGAAAACTTCCCTAATATGGGAAAGGAAATAGTTAATCAAGTCCTGGAAGCACAGAGAGTCCCATACAGGATAAACCCAAGGAGAAACATGCCAAGACAAATATTAATAAAACTGTCAAAAATTAAATCTAAAGAAAACATATTAAAAGCAGCAAGGGAAAAACAACAAATAACACACAAGGGAATCCCCATAAGGTTAACATCTGATCTTTCAGCAGAAACTCTGCAAGCCAGAAGGGAGTGGCAGGATATACTTAAAGTGATGAAGGAGAAGAACCTACAGCTAAGATTACTCTACCCAGGAAGGATCTCATTCAGATGTGATGGAGAAATTAAAACCTTTACAGACAAGCAAAAGCTGAGAGAGTTCAGCACCACCAAACCAGCTTTACAACAAATGCTAAAGGAACTTCTCTAGGCAAGAAACACAAGAGAAGGAAAACACCTACAATAACAAACCAAAACATTTAAGAAAATGGGAATAGGAACATACCTATCGATAATTACCTTGAATGTAAATGGATTAAATGCTCCCACCAAAAGACACAGACTGGCTGAATGGATACAAAAACAAGACCCATATATATGCTGTCTACAAGAGACCCACTTCAGACCTAGAGACACATACAGACTGAAAGTGAGGGGATGGATAAAGATATTCCATGCAAATGGAAATCAAAAGAAAGCTGGAGTAGCAATTCTCATATCAGACAAAATAGACTTTAAAATAAAGACTATTACAAGAGACAAAGAAGGACACTATATAATGATCAAGGGATCGATCCAAGAGGAAGGTATAACAATTGTCAATGTTTATGCACCCAACATAGGAGCACCTCAATACATAAGGCAAATACTAACAGCCATAAAAGGGGAAATCGACAGCAACACAATCATAGTAGGGGACTTTAACACCCCACTTTCACCAATGGACAGATCATCCAAAATGAAAATAAATAAGGAAACACAAGCTTTAAATGATACATTAAACAAGATGGACTTAATTGATATTTAAAGGACATTCCACCCAAAAACAACAGAATACACATTTTTCTCAAGTGCTCATGGAACATTCTCCAGGATAGATCATATCTTGGGTCACAAATCAAGCCTTGGTAAATTTAAGAAAATGGAAATCGTATCAAGTATCTTTTCCGACCACAACGCTATGAGACTAGATATCAATTACAGGAAAAGATCTGTAAAAATTACAAACACATGGAGGCTAGACAATACACTACTTAATAATGAAGTGATCACTGAAGAAATCAAAGGGGAAATCAAAAAATACCTAGAAACAAATGACAATGGATATAGGACGACCCAAAACCTATGGGACGCAGCAAAAGCAGTGCTAAGAGGGAAGTTTATAGCAATACAAGGCTACCTCAAGAAACAGGAAACATCTCGAATAAACATCCTAACCTTGCCCCTAAAGCAATTAGAGAAAGAAGAACAAAAAAACCCCAAAGCTAGCAGAAGGAAAGAAATCATAAAGATCAGATCAGAAATAAATGAAAAAGAAATGAAGGAAACAACAGCAAAAATCAATGAAACTAAAAGCTGGTTCTTTGAGAAGATAAACCAAATTGATAAACCATTAGCCAGACTCATCAAGAGAAAAATGGAGAAGACTCAAATCAATAGAATTAGAAATGAAAAAGGAGAAGTAACCACTGACACTGCAGAAATACAAAAGGTCATGAGAGATTACTACAAGCAACTCTATGCCAATAAAATGGACAACCTGGAAGAAATGGACAGATTCTTAGAAATGCACAAACTGCCGAGAGTGAACCAGGAAGAAATAGAAAATATGAACAGACCAATCACAAGCACTGAAATTGAAACTGTGATTAAAAACCTTCCAACAAACAAAAGTCCAGGACCAGATGGCTTCACAGGCGAATTCTATAAAACATTTAGAGAAGAGCTAACACCTATCCTTCTCAAACTCTTCCAAAATATTGCCGAGGGAGGAACACTACCCAACTCATTCTACGAGGCCACCATCACCCTGATACCAAAACCAGACAAAGATGTCACAAAGAAAGAAAACTACAGGCCAATATCAATGATGAACATAGATGCAAAAATCCTCAACAAAATACTAGCAAACAGAATCCAACAGCACATTAAAAGGATCATACACCATGATCAAGTGGGGTTTATCCCAGGAATGCAAGGATTCTTCAATATACGCAAATCAATCAATGTGATACACCATATTAACAAACTGAAGGAGAAAAACCATATGATCATCTCAATAGATGCAGAGAAAGCTTTTGACAAAATTCAACACCCATTTATGATAAAAGCCCTGCAGAAAGTAGGCATAGAGGGAACTTTCCTCAACATAATAAAGGCCATATATGACAACCCCACAGCCAACATTGTCCTCAATGGTGAAAAACGGAAACCATTTCCACTAAGATCAGGAACAAGACAAGGTTGCGCATTCTCACCACTATTATTCAACATAGTTTTGGAAGTGTTAACCACAGCAATCAGAGAAGACAAAGAAATAAAAGGAATCCAAATTGGAAAAGAAGAAGTAAATCTGTCACTGTTTGCAGATGACATGATACTATACATAGAGATTCCTAAAGAGGCTACCAGAAAACTCCTAGAGCTAATCAATGAATTTGGTAAAGTAGCAGGATACAAAATTAATGCACAGAAATCTCTTGCATATCTATACACTGATGATGAAAAATCTGAAAGTGAAATTAAGAAAACACTTCCGTTTACCATTGCAACAAAAAGAATAAAATATCTAGGAATAAACCTGCCTAAGGAGACAAAAGACCTGTATGCAGAAAATTATAAGACACTGATGAAAGAAATTAAAGATGATACAAATAGATGGAGAGATATACCATGTTCTTGGATTGGAAGAATCAACATTGTGAAAATGACTCTACTACCCAAAGCAATGCACAGATTCAATGGAATCCCTATCAAACTACCACTGGCATTTTTCACAGAAGTAGAACAAAAAATTTCACAATTTGAATGGAAACACAAAAGACCCCGAATAGCTAAAGTAATCTTGAGAATGAAAAATGGAGCTGGGGGAATCAGGCTCCCTGACTTCAGACTATATTACAAAGCTACAGTAATCAAGACAGTTTGGTACTGGCACAAAAACAGAAATATAGATCAATGGAACAAGATAGAAAGCCCAGAGATAAACCCACGTACATATGGTCACCTTATCTTTGATAAAGGAGGCAAGCATATACAGTGGAGAAAAGACAGCCTCTTCAATAAGTGGTGCTGGGAAAATTGGACAGGTACATGTAAAAGTATGAAATTAGAACACTCCCTGACACCATGCACAAAAATAAACTCAAAATGGATTAAAGACCTAAATGTAAGGCCAGACACTATCAAACTCTTAGAGGAAAACATAGGCAGAACACTCTATGACATACATCACAGCAAGATTCTTTTTGACCCAGCTGCTAGAGAAATGGAAATAAGAACACAAATAAACAAATGGGACCTAATGAAACTTAAAAGCTTTTGCACAGTAAAGGAAACCATAAACAAGACCAAAAGACAACCCTCAGAATGGGAGAAAATATTTGCAAATGAAGCAACTGACAAAGGATTAATCTCCAAGATTTACAAGCAGCTCATGCAGCTCAATAACAAAAAAACAAACAACCCAATCCAAAAATGGGCAGAAGACCTAAATAGACATTTCTCCAAAGAAGATATACAGATTGCCAACAGACATATGAAAGAATGCTCAACATCATTAATCATTAGAGAAATGCAAATCAAAACTACAATGAGATATCATCTCACACCGGTCAGAATGGCCATCATCAAAAAATCTAGAAACAATAAATGCTGGAGAGGGTGTAGAGGAAAGGGAACCCTCTTGCACTGTTGGTGGGAATGTAAATTGATACAGCCACTATGGAGAACAGTATGGAGGTTCCTTAAAAAACTACAAATAGAACTACCATATGACCCAGCAATCCCACTACTGGGCATATACCCTGAGAAAACCATAGGTCAAAAAGAGTCATGTACCAAAATGTTCATTGCAGCTCTATTTACAATAGCCAGGACATGGAAGCAACCTAAATGTCCATCGACAGATGAATGGATAAAGAAGATGTGGCACATATATACAATGGAATATTACTCAGCCATAAAAAGAAATGAAATGGAGGTATTTGTAATGAGGTGGATGGAGTTAGAGTCTGTCATACAGAGTGAAGTAAGTCAGAAAGAGAAAAACAAATACAGTATGCTAACACATATATACGGAATCTAAGGAGAAAAAAAAAAAAAGGCCATGAAGTACCTAGTGGCAAGACGGGAATAAAGACACAGACCTACTAGAGAATGGACTTGAGGATATGGGGAGGGGGTGGGGTGAGATGTGACAGAGTGAGAGAGTGTCATGGACATATATACACTACCAAATGTAAAATAGATAGCTAGTGGGAAGCAGCCGCATAGCACAGGGAGATCAGCTCGGTGCTCTGCGACCACCTAGAGGGGTGGGATGGGGAGGGTGGGAGGGAAGGAGATGCAAGAGGGAAGAGATATGGGAACATATTGTATATGTATAACTGATTCACTTTGTTATTAAGCAGAAGCTAACACACCATTGTAAGGCAATTATACTTCAATAAAGATGTTTAAAAAAAAAAAAAAAGAATCCTCACTGTTCCTATTCTTGCATTTCTTGTAGTTCTGCAACCTCTTTGTGAAAAATGCTGGGCTAGCCTTCTGAACGTTGAGAGATACATAGTCCAGTCATTTTCATTGCCACCACTGATAGCCTGTCAACAGCCACACATGTAAATGAGGCCATCCTAGATCCTTCAGCAATCAGCTGATCTGCCAGGTAACAGCAGACACATGAGAAAACCCAGCAGAGATCAGTGAAACTGGCCCAGACCAGAAGAATGACCTAACTGACTCTTACATTGTGAGAATTATAAGATAAATGGTTGTATTTTAAGCTATTAAATTTTGGGGTGCTTGCTATGCAGCAAAAGTTAGCTGATATAGAGTCTTAGTCATGTGCTCATACACTTCAATTATGTATTCAGATCCTGATCAAGCCCAAGCTTGTATATCCCATTTCCATGGAGTGATAGAATGCTGCCAAGTATGCCCAGATTCATGACTTTGAGAATCACCTGTTACAGGTGGATATTTCATGTCATATAACAACTTGGTGTCCCAGAGTAAATGTTCATCTTTACCAGGGCCCTGTAGAAAGCAGAAGGTGCTTTTCAAAAGAACCATAGTTTTGTGCAAGAAACAGCATAGCTTTGCCCCCAAATCCTAAGAATCGGTGCTATGATTTTTCTGTTGGAATTATGAAGCATTTATTCCCTATCTTCTAAAGACACTTTGAGCACCATGAAATCTGCTTGGTCTGAAAGCTCAAGAAGCAGAGTACCTTATAATTTCTACAGAATTTACTTGGGCCCAACTCAAAACTGGCAACAGATAAATGGGTCAGGTTAGCATGCCCCCATATAGATAAGTTGTTTCTGGAATTCAAAGAGGCCCACAAATGCTGTGGCCTTTCTTAGAGGTAGTAGGTACAAGATGCAACAATTTGTTCCTCACCTTTGCAAGGAAATCTCAGTACTCCCCAGACAACTAAAAACTTCCTGAAGGTGGGAAATACCTGGATTTTTACTGAGCTTTTTTTTCACCTTCTGACTTTCATATGACTTACCAAGGCATCTAGTTTATTTGCAACATCATGATCATCATTTCCAAGCAACATAATATCATTGGTGTTATGCATTAGCATCATGTCCTTTGTAATAGTGAGACAGTCAAGATCCCTATATGCTAAATTGTGATAGAGTCTGAAGTAAGATAGTGAATGTATACTGACTTCTATCCACACCAACTAAAAGCACACTGTTTATAGGATTTTATTTTTTTTGCTAACAGAAATAGAAGAGAAAAACAATTACCAGAGCAGTAGCTGGATAGCAGACATCAGGAGTTTAGTTGGTTTGTTCAATTAAAAACTAAACAAAAACAAAACAAATCGAAAACTATATCTGAAATAGCATCTACATTTGGAGCTGACACCTGATTAAGTTCACAAAATTTCACGTTTATTCTCCAAATTCCATCTGTATTTAGGAGAGGCCAGGTACACCTATTCCAATCTTTGATCATACCACTAATCTCTGTAATTTCCCCTAGTATGTTGTATTGGTTATGATTTTTTATTTTGGTGGAGATAAGCTATCAGTTGGTTCTTCTTATCACTGTAGCTATCTTTCCACAGGTCAGGAAGGATGTGGAGGATTTTGCCACTTCTTAAGTGTCTTTATTACAACCACTCATTCAGGAACTAAGAAATAACTACTGGAATTTTGTGTATCACAGAACCTTGTTTGAGATGGAACTTAGGCTAAAGCTCCATTCATCACTTGAACTTTATAAATTTCTATTCTACATTTGTAGAATAATGGACATTTTGAATCCTCTAGAATTAAGCATCAATTTGGATGTCAAATGATTACTCAGAATTCTAGGTATAGAATACCTAGTGACTCTGATGCAGAGTCACTCTTACGAATAACCTCAGGTCAGTCTGAGGAAGAACAGGAGGAAGATACATGATGTACTTGTTGACAGTGGAGTAAAGTCCTTTAATGTGGTCACAACTTTTCCTCTACTTAAGAATCTTGAGAGACTTCCCTTGTGGCACAGTGGTTAAGAATCCACCTGTCCATGCAAGGGACACGGGTTCAAACCTTGGTCCGGGAAGATCCCACATGCCACGGAACAACTAACCCCATGTGCCACAACTACTGAGCCCACGTGCCACAACTACTGAAGCCCGTGCTCAGCAACAAGAGAAGCTGCCACAATGGGAAGCCCATGCACCGCAACAAAGAGTAGCCCCTGTTCGCCACAACTAGAGAAAGCCCACCCACAACAATGAAGACCCAACACAACCAAAAATAAATAAAAAATAAATAAATTTATATAAAAAAAAAATCTTGGATCTGTGAAATTAAGTCTGAGGACTGGGTCAGAAGCCATGACTTTCTATTGTGATTACTCCAATTTAACATTAAACTCTTTACTCCCTGGCCTAACACATATAATCTCATCCTACACATAAACCACTATAAGTTGACAAAATATTATAATTATTTTTGGGTGTATGGTTCTTGCTTCTCAATCATAAGTTATGTTTTATTCCTATCCTCCTGGCTTTTACCAGGACTTAAGTCTAATTATGAGTCTGGAAGCAAAGAAAGGTAGCTTGTGGGTCTAAAAGAGAATCCATATTTCTTGCAAGGTGAATGCCTGAGTTGAAACCACTACAGGGTGGTAAGGCATCAAAACAGATGGTGCTGCTTCTGCTGGCACAGGAGGCCTGGTAAGTTTGGGATTTTCAAGGTACTTACATTCTTCGAAATCTGCCCAAATGTCTCCCTATGATTTTCAAGGTTCCACTCCTTTTTGGTTAATGCTTTAACTTTAATATAAGAGAACTAGTAGGCCTGTACATTCACTTTGAATTTCAGTTTACCCACCTTTGGGATTATACTTTTCTTTGGGTTTTTTAAATATTGGCCAGTGGATACAAGAAAAAAGGATTTTCTTCAAGATACTAATTAAAGTCATAGTGTCTGGTATTCTTTCATTCCTTGAATAACTAATTTAAAGCGCTTGCTTTCTTTTTTTAAGTTCTACATTGCTCTCAGAAATAGCTAGCCCCACTCCACATTCCTTGTACTCTTTCCACTGTAAAGTTTTATTACTACTACTACTATTGGTACTTTGCCTCCCAAAATCTTGCCTACTATAGATATACAAAGTTCAGAAAATTAGAGGTGATAATGTAAATAACTGTTTTGTTACTGCATACCATGGACTATCAGAGACCCATTTTGTACTGGCAGTGAAGTTATTACTGTCTTCAATCATAATTCTATTAGAGAATCAATTCGAAATTTCATCCTTAAAGTTCCATTGTCTCACAACCATTTGCAGGGTGAAAAATTAAAACCCTCTATTAGTTAGAGTTCGGTCAAGAAATAGAAACCCCTGTATTCCAAATGTAAAGAGCTTAAGTCAGGAAATAGGGGCTTCACTATTATAATAACTTGAAATCACAGGCTGGGGAAGCAGACTCTAAAGATTTTACATCAAAGCAGAGAGTTTCAGGAGCTCTCTGGAAAGCTGTTTCAATTCTCAAAAATCCCTGAGAAGTTTGTACCAAATCTCTCAGTTCTCAGAGGTGAACCAAGTGGCTCTCACCAAGAAGTTACTGTGAATCACTCATCTGCCCATGAATTTAGCTGAAACTATCTCCAAAGGATAGTGACTTCTTATTCTTTTCCTGTCTCCAAATAACATGCAAATGTCTCTCACTGATAAACTCTAACTTGAAACCATAGAGAGAAGGGATTCTGGGAAAAGGAGTCTTTCACTTCCTCTCTATAATGCAGAGGATACCATAGAAGGGAGTAGTAGTCATAACAAGTTTGCTGCAGATATAGTCCAGCATAATGATCTATCACTTTCATGTGATATACCTTTAAATCTTGAGTTAGAAAATTAATCCTTATATCCTATAATTTCCACGGATGCTACCTCATCTGCCTAAACCTTACAGAGGCATCCCCACTAAAAATGGGAATTTTTCTCACAACTCACCCTGGCTACTTTCCTTTCCAGTCCAGCAGGGAAAAAAAAAAGTATCTATCTTTTTTCTTAAAAAAGAGAGATTCTTTAAAAAAAAAAAAAAGTGCTTCAATCATCCCAGGTGTTGGTGATGTTAATATTTCTATGAGTTTTTATTAGTAACTTCAAACTGTAAACACACCCAGAGGTTGAAAACAGAAGCTAATTTTGGAACATGGTCAAATCACATGAGCACCTAGATTCAATTCAACTAGAGTTAAGATCTTATTTTATTTAAATAAAGTTAACCTAGCATGGGATATATGCTAAAAGATTAGACTTTTACAAATCAGATTTTCCAGCCAAGGTGTTCCAAGAGTTACAATGAAATGAATTGTCTTGATTCAGAACTTGCTAATAGATACCTCCTAATCTATCCAACGTTACTTTGAGATGTCCTTTAATTTTCCTTTTCCGGAGACAATATTTATCAGAGCATGTAAATAAGCCAGAGAAGAAGATTTTCACTTTAGAAACAGCATAAGACAAGAGGACTAAGAGAAGACTGTTCACTTTTTTTTAAATATTTTGTTTCAAAAACATATATATATATATATATATATATATATATATATATATATATATGGCCTATTGAAGACAACAAAATAAACATAAACAACAGAAGAGATTTAGATTTGGGTTTGGCAAATGTTTTTCTTGTCTGTACCAATTCCAGTTAGTCAGTAGTCGTGGCTAAGAAAGCTACATTGAGAAGGATTCTGAGGCTAAGGCTTAGCTCAGGAAAAAGAAGAAAAAAGAAAAAAATAGGGCCACGATCAATTAGTAATGTCAGCCCATAGGCCCAGGAGAAGAGATGGTGACACTATATAGTTGCCATCTTTTGATTAATGTCATTAAAACCTTGCTAACCAATTATACTAACATACCTTATTTGGTCATACAACCTTCCCTAAATTAAGATTTTTGTATCATCCTCAAAAATCACCAGGGAAGAAAGCAGTCCAGGTATTATTATTTACATTTTTACAAAGATGAACTCTGAAGCTTAGAAATCTTCAAAGGTTGTTGAAGTGTGGATGACTTCGAATCATTACATCGAATAAACTAGTAAGTGGCAGAAGCCCCACTAGAACACACTTCTCTGTGTCATGTATTCAAAGGTTTTTCAACACAGTCCACATAGTATGAGAAAAAGTGGTCTACCTCTTATTGGAAGCAGAGGGAAAGTGTGAATGTAGCTCTTTAAGGTGTTATAACTAGTTCTCCATAGGCTAAGTTTGATAAATAAGACTGCATTTAGCATTACAAAGAAGACATTAGAGTATCACTGAGCCATTTCTTATGTCTACCCTTTAAGGCTAATGCAATGTTTCATGAAGACACACCTAACTAAAGTCTGAATGTGTAACTAGGTGACTAAGGGCCTTAGCTAGCTAAGGAGAAGAAGGGATTAATGAGGTGAAAGAGAAATAACCATGCTGACCTAATTCACAGGGATGCAATTACCCAATTAACCATTGTAAAGTACTTTGAAAGCAACGTATGGTATAAATGCTAACTAATATTATTACCAAAGCTAATTTCATGTTGCTAGCCCATGTATTCATCAGACATATCTTGCCCTGCCAGCCCACTCCTGTGAGACCGCATGTTAAAAACTCCAAAATAGTCACTATATCCACTTTCCCACACCTACTCTTACTCTCCTTGAATTCACATTCTCATTTTTTCTCACAGCCATGACTTCACACCAAACTCAATCATGAAAGAATCTTGGGTTCAGTTATTGGCACTCAACAAAATGTCATTAAACTACAATAGTTTCTCTCTTTCTTTATGATCAGCTTTCTTTTGTGGTTGTCTTACCTGAGCACAGTAGCCATGTCGTATGCCAAAGGCTACTCAAGAAATGCTAATAATACACTAACACCTCATAATTTGTCTAGTCCTTTTATTTCTACAAAGCATTCTCCAAGCTGTTCTGTCATAAAAACTGTGAGCAAGACAGGGCAGGGCTGATCACTGTGGACAGTTGAGTCAACCAACACATTAAGAGTTTAGGTGACTCCATCAAGTTCCTATTAATATGGGGATGGGGGATGGTTAAAATACTCAACTCCACAGTTACAGCAAATTAGCACAGTGCTGGATACATCATAGGTCCTCAATAACATCTGCTGAAATAATGCATGAATGAACAAAATAATGAAGAAATACAAGTGTGTATTGAACTTTCAGTCCAGTGCTCTTTGCACTTGTCACACTGATACCAAAGGACAAAGTTCTAGGAGTTGGGGTTTTGCCTAGAGAAAGAGTGCCAGGGTGAAGCAAGTTCTGCTCCCACTTCTCCAATAATCTTCTGAGTTGGGTAGGAGAAGGTGCCAACAGCAAGCTCTGTTCCTTTGAGATTAATGCCCTATATCTACAATCCTTCTGAGAAGGAGAATGGGGTTAGAAACTGACCATTTTTATCAAAAATCATTTATTGAGGGCTAATTATAATAACTACTACATTTGAAACTGCTTTCCCATCCATTAGTCCATTTGATCCTTCAAATAATGCTATGGAAGATATGTCACCATTACCTACATTTTGCAAATGAGTAAAATGTGCTAAAGGGAGGTTAGGTAAT
This sequence comes from Balaenoptera acutorostrata, assembly GCF_949987535.1. NCBI lineage: Eukaryota > Metazoa > Chordata > Mammalia > Artiodactyla > Balaenopteridae > Balaenoptera > Balaenoptera acutorostrata. Next base: position 29,969,051 of record NC_080076.1, on the reverse strand, counting down.
TTGCTCAGAGTTACCTAGCACATAAACAGATATGACCTGCAAACAGAACCTACCAATTTCAAAATTAGTATTCCTTCTACTACATTGCATTGTCTTCCAAAATAGGAGACTCATCTTTAGGACGAACAAGGGGAGCAATTTATGTCCATAGAGACAAGACTGAGGAATGGCAGGATCCTATTTGGAACTGCCAACCCAAAGGAATGAATTTTCCAGAAGCTTTCAATAAGAATTTGCTCATTCACTCTTTCCTGCAATTGTAAGTGCTTAACTCTTTAATCTTGGGCTTGGAAGATGCTACAATATGATGATGAATGGGAATGAATGACTTCTAAAACTATTTACCTAATGTCTTCCTGCTTTCATAAATTCATCTGTTTCCATAGATGTTTTTTTTACATGAGACAAGGTGGGCCTCACCCTTCCAACTGCAAGTCAGAGGCATTGGAACAACATAAATATATCCTTGCTGTAGAGTGGTTACTAGTTTTAATTTTTGCCTCATTTTTTTGTTGTTGGTTGGTTTGAGTTTTGTTCTATTCTGCTGTTTAGTTTTCTAAAGGAGATCCTGCTGATCAGGCAGGCCTAATAAGTCTTTTCATTCGTAATTCAAAGAAGCTCCAACAACTGTTAAAGATCAGATTAAGGATGTTAGGCCCTTCCTTCCACTCCTCCCTCAAGCTTACTGTCCATTTAGGTTACAGAGAAAGTCATTTGGAAGGGGGAAGAAAGAATTCAGGTTTGAGAATCATCATTAGAAAAGAGACTAAGGATTGGCTACTAACCCACGGAAATAACTGGAAGCAAATAGACTTACCACAGAAAACTGTGACTATGTAAGAGTTAAAACAACACTTGAGCCCCCAAACCAGCACCAGCAGAAAATAGGTGACAAATGGTGGACAGCCCTCAAGGAGGACAAACTCCCCGACACCAACTTCCAATGTGTCCATAGGGAAAATGTTCAAAGAGTGTCCATGAAAAACAGTGCACAAAGGAATTTCTCCCGGAGTTATAATCAAGGTCTCATCCAGAACTTCCTCAACTCCTCCCATAAAGAACCTTTACAAGGGTCACCCAGCAGGATTTCATAATTGTTGAGGAACTTTGCTGATGAGAGTTTTTATAGCTGTTATACTGTCCCTACTTTACAATGTAAACTGGGAGTGGGAAGGTGGGGTGGGGAGTTGTGGGGGTAGGGATGGGAGGGCAGAAAACTTGTCCTTAGAGTTCACAGGTCACCAGACCATAGGGAGTCACACAGGGACTATCCTCATGGATAGGACATGCATCACCCAGAGTGCCTGAACATTGAGCTGGATGCACAGAATAGATGGGTCTTTGGGTTGTCTTCCATGGGGCAAGGACAAGTGTTCTGTGGAGGAGTGAAGGGATATTTGATGCCCAGAGGAGTGAGCTGGTTGAGAGACTACTACTATTGTACATATTCTTTTCTTTCTGTGCTCACAGTGAGACTACATATTCCAGCCACTCTTGAAATCACACAGGGCCATGTTCCGAGCTCTGGTCAATAGAACAGAGTGATGTGCACCATGGCCTGACCAGGCCTATCTTGTGTCTCTTTTCCCCATCCACCAGCTATAAGTGAATGACTCTAGAGCAAAAACACCAGATGAAAGGAATCTGGGTCCTGAAATCATCACATGGAAGACAGCCCACCAAACACTATGGTGAGAAGTCATTAACTTCTATTGTGTTATGCCACTAAGATTTTAAGGTGTTATTGTTTCGGAAGTTTGTGTCACCTAATGATACACAACTGTATTTTGAATTCTGGGGAAAGGGTTTGAATCTCATTCCTCTCTGTGTTTCCTGCAGCTCCTAACACAGCTCCTGATATACTTCTACATAGAGTAGGAGATGAAAAACATTTTTTTCAATAAATATACAAACAAATGAGTGAAGACAGCTACATCAGAATGTAGAAAGATAGAATTAGAAGTCCCCCAATCAAATCAAATAGGGAAGATTCCTTAGTTGTTTCATCTGGTAAAGAAAGATAGTACCTACTTTATAGGGATGAAAATAAAATTATATAATAGATGCAAAGTAGCACAATACTTAGAACAAAATGAGCATTTAATAATTAGTAGGCTATTTTATTATTAACTGTGAATTCTACACAGAGTGGTTTCTTGGTTACAACAAACCCTATCTCTGAGAACAGAGAGGAAGTAATTTTCTCAAAATTAAAACCTGTATCCAATCATGTTGTGTAACTCAAAGCCTCAAGCACAATCTTACACACAGAGTTGCAGGTAAGGTTGAATTGCATTCTGTGGAAAAGGAAGGGAAGGCGAAAAGTTATTTGAATTATATTAAGGAGAAACACAAATGTAAGAATGTAGATTAATAAATAATTCTATTGAAGATTTATTATTTCTGTGAAATATAGTGTTTGTGGTTTTGAATCAACATTGAGAAAATGTTTATTCTCATATAGATGTAAATTCACATTTTAGGGTTAATTGTCACAAACATAGCATAGGATTGCAAAAGGTCAGTATATTGCTGAAATGAAATCTCTTTAAGGGCTAGGATATAATAAAAATTTATGGAATGACTTTCATTCAAACCCCAAATTATTTGAGGATAAATACATATAGCAATATTCTGATCATTTCAAACTTGGGAGTATTAGGAAGACATCTGAATGTCGTTAAGCCCCTATGAGACTTCCTTACAGGCATTTAGGTACACTTAAGTATAGAAATAATTACTTTTTCTAATGTTTTCAGGTGATTCATGTTAGAAGCAGAATTTAGTTATGAGAGTTAGAGAAACAAATTTTACTAGCAATCTCTTGAAAATTCAGTCTCATAACTTCAAACTAAAACTACAATATAATAGTATATCAGAAAATGAATTTTGGCATCAAAGCTATGTGTACTTAAGTGTGCATTTGTTACCCATGGAATGGGATATGGTGCAACAGAATAGATCCAAAGAGAACTGCATGTCACCAAATGGGATTAAATGCTACTGATTTAAACAGAAATGTCAACTCTACATCTCCCTTCTATGAGGCACACTAGGGACTTCCAACCTCAACCTCATTTCCCTCTTTTGGGTAAATGAATGACCTGGGTGTCTCTGGGTGCTAAGAATGGGTTGCCTGGGCACATTTCCAAACACTCCACATTCTTTGGAGAGAATATATTATCATTTCTCAGTGTTGAACCTTGTCACTATTTCAGGTGAATCATGGGAGAAGAGAGTTGTGGGTAGACCTCATGTTTCATAAACAGTCATAGCAGTGATGCAGGGTGGAGGTTGGGGCAGGGATCCAAGACCAGTAAAGCTAGGAAAGGTGGTGATGGAAGGATGATTTTGTCTTGGCTTATGGGAGGGTGTGCTGTCAAGGAAGTCTGGGCTACAAGGCTAAGTGCCAGCACACCAAGTTCTTTTCCTTGGCCTTACAAGGACACAAACACAGAGTTGATGAGAACTTGCATCAAGGACCTAGTGAGAACACAGGCCATGCCCTCTGGACTGATTGCCTAGGACAGGTAATTGTGACAGGAACTCCAGTCCACCTGTAATTCCAGGATGTGGAGAGCCAAGGGAGCAGACAGCCTGGAGCACTGGGGATCTGATTAAACAGGTGACACTGGCAGATATTATATATGCAGGCAGCCAAAAGGCTGTGTTTCAGAATGTCAGTGGCAAAGCAACCAACAGGACTAAGCAGAATTGTCAAGGTCATGGAGGGTTAGTAAAAGTGGCCCTACTGAGCTGAAAATACCAAAGAAGGAATGATCCTGGAGAAATATTCTCTACCTCATTCTATACTTCTCTTGGAAGCTGATTTCTCTTGGCTTATTCATTCATCCATTCATTCATTTGTCATGAGGAAAATCAAATAGGATTAGAGGGCAATAGAGTCAGAGAGCTGCTATTTTACCTATGGTAGTCAGGGAAGGCTGCTCTGAGAAGGGATCATGTGGGCAGATCCTGAGGTGAGTGCACATTTGGGGAGAGAAGCCTTCCAGGCTGAGGGAACTAGTTGCAAAGGCCCTGGACGAATGCGTATTTGGAGGAATACTTGCATGGAGACCAGTGTGGCTATAGTGAGGCCAGTGAGGAAAGAAGTGAGACATGGGGTCATGGAGGCTGGATCAGGTACTGCCTTGTGGATTATTTAAGCTTTGGGGTGAGGGGGTTTGTTTGTTTTGGTGAGTGAGTTGAGAAGCCATTGGAGAGTTTTGAGCAAAGGTCTGACATGGTATGATTCGAGTTTTAAAATAATCGCTCTGATAGGCTCTGAGTGGGTGAGGGTAGAAGTAGGCAGACCTTTTGAGACACTGTGACAGAAATTCAGGGGTACCAGGTAGACGATCCTCTGTGACATCCTGAGACCCACAAAGGAGTTCAGTTGCAATGGCAATGTACAGCTCCCACCGACACTCCTCCAGCCTCCCCACACAAGCACACCCAGCTCTGTTTCTCTGCCTAAGGATTTTCCTCTAGAGCTAGAGAAGTTTGCTCAAATTTCTGGTACCAACTACCAGAAATATGACACTCTGGGGCAATCCTCTACCAAGGAGAGTTAAATGCCTTGGTTTTCCAGTCCCTCAATGGGACAGCTCAGAAGTCCATTCACACAGAGCACAGTGGGATTGAGTCCCAGTCCACAAAGCAGTCAGCAGTGTATTAACACACACTTTGCTGGCTTTTCTCCTTTACTGGACTTTCTGCTTCCTGGATCACCTCCCAAATCCAATTACTTGTCCTCTAGTTCTTATCTCTGCATCTACTTTCAGGAGGATCCAAGTGAATATGTCAAGTAAAAGGTGACAGTGGCTTGAACAAACGTGGTAGCTTGGGTGAGAAACTGTCAGATTATATTGAAGTTGAATAAATAATATGCATGTTTTGTAGAAACACAAAAAACAAAAGAGAAAAAAGTTATCTGTAATCCTACATTTAGAGGTACATGCTGTTTCAATATAAGTATTATTATATACTACTTAATATAAGTATTATTCCTGGAAGTTGATTCTGCTTGGATATTGGTGCACAAGTGTGTGTATGATTTTTATATTAAAAGAATTATACTACACATACTATATTGTGGTTGAGTTTTAACTTTATATGTTATGAACATCTTATGTTTCAGTAAACTCAGTGATTATATTTATAAATTCAAATACTTAAAGGTTCAATCTACATACCATATTCTACTCCACATAGCATACACTTCAAACCAATTCCCCACTGCTGAATATCTAGTTTATTTCCCAATTCTCAGTACTATTAACAACACTTAAATAAACACCCTTGTATAAACATCTTTCAACATTTGTCTGATTATTTCTTTAGGATAAACTCCTGAAAATGAGGCTTCTCTGTCAAAGCATGGTTACAATTTTAAACTTTACATATTGTCAAATTCTGCCACAAGCTTTTACTAATATATATTCCTATGAGAGTGTGTTTCCCTTTAATCATGAGCAATATTCTAATGTTCATTTGGAGAAAGAGAGAGAGAGAGAATGTTTCTGGAGCACATCACAATATGTCAATGTTTCTATTAGACTTAACTGATCTTAATTTAATCTGATGCTTAATTTTTAGAACTAGATGATTTATTAGCATTTAATTAATTGAAAGATTCCATGCTGATGTATGAACACTCTAATATATAAACTATTTTAAAGAGCATTTTTTCTTAAAAATAAAACAAAAATACTACCCACTAGAAACTCTGCACTGTGTTCATATTGGAATCCATATTCCTAGTTCCCTCTATCTTTTTATAAAAGAAATAATGCATTTCTCATAAGCATGTGATAGACCAAAGTGGCTTCCATAATTTTGAAGAGCAACAACAAAAATTTTCCAGAAGAGTATTAAATTCCACAAGAACAATGCACAAACCCTAATCTCGAAAATATCATGCATTATCTTCATTTTCATCTTTGCCAATTCATTTGAGAAAAATACAAAGTCTGGTATTTCATGTTGTTTTAATTCACATTTCTACAATAACTAATGAATATAAAATATAAATATTATATATATACATATATAATGTGTTTGTACACGTACATACACAAGCATGCACATACACATACACTTTGTTTTATCCTTTGCTCCACTTCTGTTTACTGAGAGATAATCGACATGTAACATTGTGTAGATTTAAGGTGTACAACATGATAACTTGATACACATATATATTGTGAAATGATTCCTACAATAAGGTTAGTTAACAAATACATCTCAAATAATTACCATTTTTGTGTGTGTGGTGAGAACATTTAAGATCTACTCTCAACATCTTGCAAGTATATAATACAGTATTGTTAACTATAGTCACCCTGCTAAATATTAGATCCCCAGATCTTATTCATCTTATAAGTGGAAGTTTGTACCCTTTAACCAACATCTCCCCATTGGTCCCAACCCCTGGCCACCACCATCCTACTCTCTTTCTATTACTTTGTCTCTTCTTTTAAGGTTCACATATTAGTGAGATCATACAGTATTTGTATTTCTCTGTCTGACTTATTTCACTTAGCACAATGTCCTCAAGGTCCATCCATGCTGTTGAAAATGGCAGGAATTCCTTCTTTTTTATGGCTGAATAATATTCCATTGTGTGTGTGTCTGTATGTATCCCACATTTTCTTTAGGTTGTTTTCATGTCTTGGCTATTGTGAATAACGCTGCAATGAATAACCATTATCTCTTCAAGATACTGATTTCATTTCCTTCAGATATATATCCAGAAGTAGGGTTGCTGAATCATACAGTAGCTTTTTAAAAAAATTTTGAGGAACCTCCATACTGTTTCCAAAGTGGTTGTACCAATTTACATTTCCACCAACAATGCAATAATGTTCCCTTTTCTCCACACCCTTGCCAACACTTCTCTTACTGTTTTGATAATAGCCATTCTAACACGTGTGATATCTCATTGTGCTTTTCATTTGCATTTCCCTGATGATTAGTCATGTTGAGGATCTTTCATGTAACTTATTAGCCATTTGTATGTTTTCTTTTAAAAAATGTCTTTGGATCCTCAGTTCGTTTGTTTTATTACTTTTGAGTTATATGAGCTCCTTATATATTTTGGATATTAACCTGGTATCTGATATATGTTTTGCAAATATTTTCTCCCATTCTGTAGGTTGCCTTTTAATTTTACTAATTGTTTCTTTTGCTGTGCAGAAGTTTTTTACTTTGATATAATTCTACTTGTTTATTTTTACTTTTGTTTCTTGTGCTTTTGGTGTCATATTTAAAAAATGTTGCCAAGACCAATATCAAGGGGCTTCTTCCCTAAGTTTTCTTCTAGAATTTTTACTGTTTCAGGTCTTACATTTAAGTTTTTAACCCATTTTGAGTCCATTTTTGTTGGTGATATAAATAGGGGTCCAATTTCACTCATTTGCATGTGAATATCCAGCTTTCCCAGTACCATCTATTGAAAAGACTATCTTTTCCTTATTGAGTATTTTTGGTTTCCTCATCAAATATTAGTTAACCATGCATGCATGGGTTTATTTCTGGGCTTTCTGTTCCACTATTGCTCTATGTATCTGTTTTTATGACAGTACCATACTGTTTTGATTACTATAGCTTGAAATCAGGAGGTGTGATGCCTTCTAATTTGTTCTTCTTTCTCAAGATCACTTTGACTATTCTGGGTGTCCTGTTGTTCCATACAAATTTTAGGATTGTTTTTTCTATTTTTGTGGAAAATGCTCTTCAAATTTTGATAGAGATTGTGTTGAATCTATAGATGGTTTGGGATGGTATGGACATTTTAATGATATTAATTCTTCTGATCCACAAACACAGGATATTTTTCTATTTATTTGTGTCTTCAATTTTTTTTCATCAGTGTCTTAAAGTTTTCAGTGTACAGATCTTTCATCTCCTTAGTTAAGTTTATTTCTAAGTATTTTATTGTTTTTGGTGCTATTGTATATCAAATTGCTTTCTTTATTTCTCTTTCAGATATTTTGTTGTTAGTGTATAAAAATGTAACTTACTTTTTACATTGACTTTGTATTCTGCAACTTCACTGAATTCACTTACCAGTTCTAACAATTTTTGTTGGAGCCTTTAGGGTTTTCTGTCTATAATATCGTGTAATTTGCAAACAGAGAACACTTTACTTTTTCCTTTCCAATCTGGATGCCTTTTATTTATTTATTTATTTTTCTTGCCTGATCTCTCTGGTTAGGACTTAGAGTATTATGTTGGATAGGAGTGGTAAGAGTGGGCAGCCTTGTTTTGTTCCTGATTTTAGAGGAAAAACCTTTAGCTTTTCACTGTTGAATGTGATATTCGCTGTGGGCTTGTCATTCATGGCCTTTATTATGTTGAGGTATGTTCCTTACATATTTAATTTGTTGAGAGCTTTTATCATGAAAAGGTGTTGAATATTGTCAAATGCTTTTTTGCATCTATTGAGAAGTTCATGTGACTTTTTATCCTTCATTCTATTAATGTGGTATATTACATTTACTGATTTATATATGTTGAACAATCTTTGCATCCTAGGGATAAATCCCACTTAATCATGGTGTATGATCCTTTTAATGTGGTACTGAATTCCTTTTGCTAGGATTTTGTTGAGAATTTTTGCATCTATATTCATCAGGGTTATTGATCTATAGTTTTCTTTTCTTGTAGTATCTTTATTTGGCATTGGTATCAGGGTAATGCTGGCCTCTAAAAATGAGTTTGGGAGTGTTCCCTCGTCTCAATTTTTTAGAAAAGTTTAAGAAGGATTGGTATTAATTTTTTAAATGTTTATTAAAATTCATCAGTGAAACCATATGCTCCTGGGCTTTTTTTGTTATTGGAAGGATTTTGATTACTGATTCAATCTCCTTAGTTGTTAAGGAGTTGTTAATTGTTTGTTAAAATTTTCTATTTTTCATTATTCACTTTTGGTAGGTTGTATGTTTCTAGAAAATTTTTCATTTCTTCTAATTTATCCAGTTTTTGGCATATAATTGTTCATAGTAGCCTCTTATGATCCTTTATATTTCTGTGGTATCAGTCATAATGTCTCTTTTTTCATTTATAATTTTGTTTATTTGATTTCTTTCTCTTCTTTTCTTAGTCTAACTAAAATTTTGTCTATTTTCTTTATCTTTTGAAAAAATGAACTCAATTTCATTGAATTTTTTCTGTTGTCTTTCTAGTCTCTATTACACGTTTCTGCTTTGAACTTTATTATAATTTCTATTTTTTTGCTACTTTGGGCTTAGTTTGTTCTTCTTTTTCTAAACCCTTGAGGTGTAAAGTTAGGTTGTTTATTTGAGGTTTCTTCTTCTTAATGCAGGCATTTCTCTATAAACTTCCCTCTAAGAATGCTTTCAGCTGCATCCCATGAATTTTGGTACATTGTGATTTTGTTTTCATTTGTCTCAAGACACTTTCTGATTTCCATTTTGATTTCTTTTTTGACTCATTGGTTGTTCAGGAGTGTGTTATTTAATTTCCACATATTTCTTTTCCTCTGTGAATTTTTCAGTTTTCTTCCTGTTATTGATTTCTAGTGTTATACCAATGGTCAGAAAATATACTAGATATTATTTCAATCTTCATAAAATTTTTAAGGCTTGTTCTGTGGCCCAACATATAATTCATCCTGGAGAATGTTCCATGTGTTTGTACTTGAGAAGAATGTGTGTTCTGCTACTGTTGGATGGGATATTCTGTATATGACTGTTAGATTAATTTAGTCTATAGTACATTCAAGTCCACTGTTTCCTTATAAATTTTCTGTCTGGATGATCTATCCAATGTTCAAAATGGGGTACTGAAATCCCCTAATGTTATTATTGTATTGCTGTCTATTTCTCCCTTCAGTTCTGTTAATATTTGCTTTAAATATTTAGATGCTCTAATGTTGAGTGCATATATATTTACAATTATTATATCCTCTTGATTACTTGACCCCTTTATCACTATATAATGACCTTCCTTGTCTCTTGTGACCTACTTTTATTGAAAGTCTATTTCATATTATACAAGTATAGCCACTCCTGCTCTCTTTAGGTTACCATTTGCATGGAATATTTTTTGCCACCCTTTCACTTTCAACCTCTGTGTGTCCTTAAGCTAAAGTGAGTCCCTTGTAGGCAGCATATTGTCAGATCTTGTTTGTTTATCCACTCACCCACTTTGTGTCTTTTGATTGGAGAATTTTGCCCTTTTCTATTTAAAGTGATTATTGATAAATGGGGACTTATTATTGCCATTTCATTCACTGTCTTTTGACTGTTGTTTTTTTGTTGCTGTTCTTTTCTTTTTCTCTTATTGTCTTTTTTTGTTATTTATTTTTTATAGTGACATGCTTTAATTCCTTTCTCTTTCTTTATTCTTGTACCTACTGTAGATAAACCCAAACAGGCTATTGCCAACTCTTCAGGGGTACAGAGCTGTTTCTGTGTAGCTGAGACCACAGTCAGCAAGTCAGCTGCCTTGTTGGGAGCCCGCCTTTTAAAAATAGCTCTTCTCAATCTTGGGCTGAACCAAAGTTTCACAGTCTCCCACCTGGATCATAAAGCTCTCATGAAGACACATTTATACATGAATGGATGCCAAATTATTGTTGTTGAGGAAAGGATATACATGAGGGATGTCTTATTCAGCCATGTTGCTGACATCACTGACCCCTTTGCTCCTTTTACATTATTGGAATAACTGCCTCTTTTCTTATAGATTTGCAATACCTTTTTCATAATAAGGTTATTAACTCTTATGTAAAAGAGAAAAAAGAAAACGAGCATGATATCTTAAAAACTGTGAAAACAAATAAAATAGCTGTTTTGTAAATATTTACCTCAGATAGTCATTTCTCTTAGCTTCCTTTCCTACAGAAAATTTTAATTGCTATGGTTAAAGGGATTGTCCTTCCAATCCCCAGTGGGCTCTACTTTTGGTATTATGCTGAGGAAGGACTTCTCTGTGATGAATTTTCTTCTAGTTTGTTTATGGATTCATTTTTTAGTATTTGAATTTCTAATCTAATCTAATTTCTAATCTGAAGTTTTATCATTGTTTTCCTGAATTGACAGCCACCAATGTAAGTGCCTTGTACTGAATTATGACAATAATAATAATAGCTTCCTTTATTTTTAGCATTTACTATGTGCCAAATATTGTTCTAAATACATTTACACACATTAACTGATCCTTCTGATTCCATCTGATTTGAAAGTCTACTTTTACCATGGAGTAAATTATTTTATGTCTTGGATCTATTTCTACTATTGAAGTTAATCTCTAAAACAGATGTTCCACAGTCAGCTAGAAAGGGCTTCCCTACTCTGATCTCAACAGGGTGAGAGATCCATGCAGGGAAGGACACAGTTTAAAGCTCTTTGAGGCTACTTTTTTCACTCTCATCTGTATATCTTTTATCTGGGTTCATAATTGACAAGGTGTCATGTTTGATTTATTTTAGTTTGGTTAATTTTTTCTCCTTGGAAAAGTGATACATATTCCTAAGGAAGACAAGGTAAACCTAGTCAACTAGAAGACAGCTATAATTTCATCACTTTGAATATTTTGGAGCACTTCCAGCAGTCTTATTTTCCAGCATAGTTAGTGGAGGAAATGTGTTTTGCACCCTTGTGATTATGCCATATGTATGATTTTAATTTTTCCATGTAACATTACAATGCCAATATTTTCAAAGTTAGTGTAAAAGCTTTAAGATTAATGCTATTCTTCTAATGTAAATTACAGCTATTTTAATTTAACTAATTTGTTTATTATCCCAATGAACATTTAGCTTGTTATCTTTCTTTTTGCAAGTATATAATGCTGTATGAACATCTTTGTGCGTAAAAGTTTTTTGTATTTAAAATGATCTCAACAATATGTTTCCAGAAGTAACTGTATAGGGCCAAAATCCATGAACACTTTAAAAATACATACTATAAAATTGATCTCCAAAGTATTATCCCAATGTGCACTGTCTCCAACAATATGTGATACTGCATCAGAAAGTTATGTCAATATTAAATATACTCTTCTTTGTCTCGGGTTATATCACTTGTGTTTTAGATCCATCAAGACCAATTACAGGCTGTCTGGTCTTTGGTCACAAATCTCACCCCTGATTTCAGTCTTTTTTTTTTTTCCCCATGAATTCAGAAAATCTGTCCTGGCTATATAGGAGATCAATTCCTGATGTGCAGCTTAAGTGAAAGGCTTGTATCCATAAATACAATGGTTTCTGTCATAAATCCGAGAATGATCTGCTTTGGAGTTCTGATCAAGCAAGCAGGGCTCCAGAGCTGAGGATTCAGATGCTGTCATATTGGGAGAATATTGTTTCCCAGAAATTAGGGAATAAGACTAGTCATGGCAAGGCTACAAGGCTGGGCTTCATTTCATGTGGGAGGACTATTTCTAGAGAAAAAACAGAATCCTGAAAGGATGATAGTATAGTGTTCAGAGAAAGAACCATGACTACAGAGTTGGGCCAATGTGGGAGAATAAGAAGCTGGTAATAGCAAGGCCAGGACTTGGGGAGGCACACTAACTGCTGAGTCTGTCTGGTAACAAAAGCTCTTATATTGGATCCTGGGGGGACTTCACTTAAAATCTCATCAGCTAGGGTCATTAATATACTTCTTCCTTCTACCATATTTATTCTGGAAACTTAAATGGAACTGAACCTACAAGTAAGAAAGCAGAAGTGAGCCCAGTTCTAAAGAGCTAGGAGAGGCTGCCTCAGGAAAAAAAGTCCAAAACATGCTCAATTTTCAATTGACTATAGGGCATCACACTCAAGATACCCCCTAACAAGTCTCTACAAATTGGAAAGAGTACTCAATACAGAGTCTGAGCCCAGATCCCCACTATTTCAGTGGCCTTGGTCAAATTGCTTAAGGACTCTGCCAAATTTTCTCAACTCCTGAGAGAGAGGACCATACTAGAATATTCATTAGAGCAGGAGTCCTCAACACCTGGGCTGCTGACCTGTACTGATCTGTGGCTTGTTAGGAACTGGGCCACACAGCAGGAAGTCAGCAATGGGGGAGCCAGTGAAGCTGCATCTGCCACTCCCCATTGCTCCCCGTTGCTCACATTACTGCCTGAACCATCCCTCCACTCCCCAACCCCAGCTGTGAAAAATTATCTTCCATGAAACCCGGTAGCTGGTGCCAAAAAGGTTGGGGGCCACTGCATTAGACGACAATGTGAAAATAAACTGTGGTACAGTCACAAAATGAAATACTGCTATATAACTGTGCAAATGAGTGGATCATAGACATATATCAAAACAATATAACATAAAAATATCAAAATAAAATAATGTCAATGAATCTAAATAGTATAAAATTGAGTGAAAAAAAGTTCCAGGGGATTACATGTGAATGGTATACTATTTTTAAATGAAATTAAATATCAACAACAATGAAAGAATATATTCTAAACAATATACAGTTTTAGACACATACATATATAATAAAACTATATTTCAAAAGGAAGGAAATTATACACAAAATTCAAGATAAATATTTTGTATGGGAGGGCAGAGTGTGTGAGGGAAGGAGGGGTCAACATAGGCAGATGACAGTTTCTGATAATGTTCTAGTTCTCAGGTTGGATAGTAGGTTTATGGTGGTAATTATAAATTAATTAATAAGTAAATAAACAAATAACTAATCCAACAAATGCTATCCTACTATTTTTATTTATTCAGCAAGCATTTAATGGATATCTACTATTTGTCAGAGATACAGAAGAAAACAAAACAGAACTCATTCTTTTGGGAAATTGACATTCCTGTTTGGAAAATATGTATGTTAAATGAATAACAAGTGGATACATTATATAATGTCAGGTTGCCCTAGCTCTTATAAAGCAAAGTAAAGCAAGACAATGGGCTAGAGTGGGACAAGAAGCCAGTCTCAGATGGAGTGATCAGGGAAAGCCTCCTTAAGGAGGTTACCTTTAAGCAGAAATCTCAGTAAAGTGAAGGAGTGAATGTGAAGATCTGAGGGAAGTGTGTTCCAGGCAGAGGGAGCATCAAGGGCAAAGGCTCTGGGCCAGAAATGTGCTAAGCATCTTTGAAAAGCAGCAAAAGCACAACGTGGACAGAGTGAACAAAACAATAGGAAATAATTAAGAGGAAACCAGGACCAGATCAGGAAGGGCCTCTAGGCTGTGGTGAGAGCTTAGAATTTTATTTTAACTGTAATGGAAAACCGTTGGAAAGCTTTCAGCAGTAAATTGGTGAGAACTGCTTTACCTTTCAAAAGATCTTTCCAGCTACTGTATGGTGAATAGACTGTTGTGGGTCAAAATTGAGCAGACCAAATCTCTTCCACACACTGTTGTATGTAACTGCCTTCCTACCCTGACATGTTAATGGCCAGATCACAAAATAAAATTGCTTGCAATATGTGTATAAACAAACTCACTTCCCCCACCATATACATGTATACATTTATAAAAACATATTTATATGAATTTTATGTGTATATTATAGCTTCGAGATAGATAATACACTGAAGATCTGGGAGCTGGTGACGTGATAAAACATTTAGCCTATAAGTATGTATGTCATGTTCTTCTAGTGTCAAAAGGATTTTAATAATACTTTATTCTACAAACAGAGCTATTGCCACATGAAAATATTTGACCAATGGAAGAAATGAACTTGTGAAATTAATGCATATTTTTGAAATACAATCTCCTTTTATTAACCAGGAGCCTCTGCATGAAGTGTGTCCTCTTGGTTAATCAAATACAACATCAACTTTGTGAATAGGTATGTGGACAAAAACACAACTCATAAATAGGTTAATATTTTTTCTCTGTGGTGGACAGACCTGTCTTGAGCCATGAAATGAGACCAGGTCCTAAGTCTCTCAAGGTTTTTCCCATGGGTTGTACCTCACTTGAGTGAGAATTTATTTAAGGATGTGGGACATGAGCTCTTGTGAACAAGGAAAGTTTCTGGATTTGTAGATCATCCTTGGAAATCACTACATCACAGTATTACACAAATCTACAAATTATTTCTAAGACTTCATTTTCCAGGGTTATTTCTCTCAATGTGGGAAGTCTCATGAGCAATTCAAGTGTTCTATTATCTTCCAGAAAATAGTCCCATGTATGTCAGGAATATTCTTGTCTTCTAATCTTTCTACTCACTCCTTGGGATGACCTGCTGCATGGGATCCCATGTTTAGAATCCAGATAAAGGTCCCTTGCAGACTTCTCATTCTCAAAGCTGAACTAAAGTCCTACTAATCCCAGGGGACTTCTCTTAAACTCCTCAGAAGTAGTCACTTGTGCTATGCAATCTTACATTTAATTACACAGTATTCTTTCACGCTGGCATAGGGTGAAAGTTTTAGCCCTAGTTTGATGTTAAATTACTATGTATTGGGTTGGCCAAAAAGTTAGTTCGGGTTTTCCATAACATCTTATGGAAAAACCCAAACAAACTTTTTGGCCAACCCAATATTTTCTACATTTTTTTTAAAAATTTCACCAGATTCCTAGGAAAGTGCTAAGCACGCATAAGATATTTAATAAAGCATCTGGATTAGAAAAACATATATATATATATACATAAATATATACATTTATACATAAATGCATACATATATAATATATTTGATTAAATGAGTATACTACCTGCCTGTGAAGTACTTTGGAAATTGTAGAATCTACACATGTGTAATGCATTGTTACCAATATTAATATTAACTAGAATTAAAGCTACTACTAATAACTCATTCTAATTAATGAATGGCAGCAAAGGAAGATGGGACACCAAATGAGCAGTCAGGCACATTCTTAGAATTTAGGAGGCAAGGGCTCTGCATTACTAGAGAATGGAGAAGTCACATTGACCTGAGCGTCTGAGACCCCTCCAGGAGACCTGGCCTCTCGGTTCTGCTGAGCCTCCTCCGTGGAAGGATGGCTTCCTTCCTAGAGGGGAAACTCTGTCCTTTGGCAAGATTGGACTGTGCATGTTTTCTTTAGCTGTGAATGTTCATTACTTGTATTTGTACCTGAGCCTGTATTTACGGATAATCTATTGAGGGAGGAAATATGGCTCAGGTGAGTGGGAGTGACAGGGCTGTATTTAATGAGTACAGCAAATAACCTTCTAACGGCTGAAAGAGTGTCATATCTCACCGTTATGATGTCTTCAAAAGGTGATATTTCTGGCTGTGTCATCATAGCTGTGAAAAGCATTTTCTCAGCATCTAAAAGAATGAGAAGGCCGTGGGGTGATGGAAGTGCCCTCCAGACAGGTTGGTATTAATCACACCACCCCAGCCTCAAATTTTGTCTACTGTTAAGGAGTAGTATTTAGAGTGGGGGGTGGGGTGGGAAAGACACAGACTTCCCAGCCTTCAAGGTGGGTGGTTCAGGGCTATGCAACTGTGATAGGGGCATGCCTTGGGAAAATAGATTAGGAGAGCTGGTTATCTGTAGTTGTCCCCACTCTCCTTTTGCACAGTCCTTCTCTAGCAAAGCCCAGAGTTCCATGTCTATCACCTCATCCCACCTTATGTTTCTAATCCACTAGTAAATGTTAAGTGAGTTCTTCTCAATATACTTGGAATGATGCTGGGTGTTATAAGGCTACAGGAATTATAACACAGAGCTCTAAGCTTTTGCCTCAGGTGATGCTTCCTCTGGAGGCAAAAATCATTTAGAAGTACATATTTTACTTACACTGTAAGCTTCTGCAAAAGTACTCACTGCATGATATAACTCTGCATTTATTTTCTTTATTTTAATATAAACGGTTGACCTGGGGGGTTGTAGAATAATACAATAGGATTGTAGAATCCTACAATTGTAGGATTCTACAATCCTATTGTAGAATAGGATTACTTAGGACTACAAGTTCTCCTTCTACCTCCACCAGTGCTGTTCCTGAAAACATATCCCCTTCCTCTCCACCTGCTGCAAGCCAGACCTAACTCAATCAAACTTCCTTCGTGGATCTAGTCTATGTTACCCTCTACCTTTCTTTACACTTTTTGTTCATAGTACTTTAGCATGGTCTAGTCTCAAGTTTTTGACCTAGAACTTAGCCCTATATTGGTAAAAAAGTGTCTTGTTCACTGATTATTTCATGTAGTTTAGCCCTGAAAACCTATAGGAGAAAGGAAGTACCATACATTTCTTTGTACTTCATGATATTTAGCCCAGATTAGGCACAGCCAAACCCTCTTGGTATGTAAAATTTGATCTCCTGCTGCAGCCCTAAATTTCCTGCTTTCTTAACCACACTCTGAACCTAACTAACCATCTCACTATAATAATAATAACTATTATTATATATCAATATAGACAAAGAAGCTTTTATTATCCACATGTACCACAAATAAGGAAACTGAGGCTCAGGATAATGTTTTCTATTCAAAGCCACATACAGCACACAAGAAAATGTTTTTTCAGTACACCATTTTATTTTTTCTTATGAAAATATAAAACATTATCACAAGGGGATTAGGAAAAGGATGTGGATAACATCATGCAGTTAATTTCCAAACTGTAATATCATCTCATTGCATTAATCACAGAGAAAAGGTCTTAAACAGGAAAGGGTAGAGTTTAGGAAAGTGTCCAGCATACAGAGCACATTCAATGAATGCTTGCTATTATATGGTATGTGTTATTATTATGCTATATGTTTAGTATATCAGAATCATCTGGGAAACTTTTTTTTCTAAATCCACAAAACTTCCTCACAAGTATGTATTCAAATAAATTGGGGATGGGGGAAAGCCATAGAGATGTGCAAGAACACTTGGAATAAGTCCCCAGATGATTCTATACCTCTCTCCTGCCCTCCCCGTCACCATTTCCCACATACACACATACAACCCCACCATCAATTCAAGGAACCTGTAGGTTATGGATCTGTATTGTTGAAGTGGAATTCAATTAACAAACATGAGTTGATTGTTCATTATTATTTTGTTTGTATGATGATGATAACAACAATAAAGGTGACTTGTCACTTTCCATCATAAACAGGCTTCCTGATCCTGGTCCTATAATTTCTGCGGTTAGCAGTCACAACAGTGGCATGAATATTTGCAGAGTGACTGGGGACTCCACATAATAAAGGAGGAATGCTGACCCACAAGAACATAGCCACATGTCATCCACAAAATATGTGATGCAGAGGGTGCACTGGCAGTTTGATTGCTGCTTGTTTGGAAAATATGGCAGAATTTCTTGTGGTTCTATTGCTGAGAAGAGGTGTAGTTGTCCCAAGTGGATGGCAGCAAAGTTTTGAGGGCAAGCTCCCTCATCACACTTGTGTATCTATAAACAAAAGCTCAGCAGGGATTAAGATCTCTATTCCATGGCTCCAAAAGCGGGTATCATTTACCAAGTTACACACACAACAACTGAAGTGTTTCCCCTTAAGGCAATTTGCAACTTGCAAAAGTGACTGTTCAGCTCTTGGATATCCCAAAATCTAAACAAATAAGAATAACTCGAGTTGAGAGCCTGGTGGAAAATATTACAGGTTATGCTCTATGCATGCATAAGCCTTAAATCAAAGGCAGGACAGGTAACTTGGTTCTGTTTACGGGAGTTTCCATGAGCACATAAGAACAATATCCCATTTATTGTGCAGCTTTCTTGTTTTGAGTTAATTTAGATGTTTTTATTCATCTTAGCCCAGACTCTTCTGTTAGTGTTTCTATTTCTAACAAACATTTAGGTACTGAATACAGTGAAACTTTAGCTATTCGTGAAAAAACACAGGGAATAAATAATTAAAGACAATTGAGTTTTCTACATAAGCAGGTATTTAAGCATCAACATTAATTTTTATTTTAACTATTTTTAATGGAAGTCTTTATTCTTCCTTACCTTGTCAAACCTGTTGCATAAATACTTGCTATGGATCTGGCCTGAAACAGCAAGGTCTTCACAACTTATTGGGGTATGTAGATATGTATTCCTAGTTAAAAAAAACTCTCAGATGTTATGCTCT
This sequence comes from Balaenoptera acutorostrata, assembly GCF_949987535.1. Taxonomy (NCBI): domain Eukaryota; kingdom Metazoa; phylum Chordata; class Mammalia; order Artiodactyla; family Balaenopteridae; genus Balaenoptera; species Balaenoptera acutorostrata. Next base: position 29,950,051 of record NC_080076.1, on the reverse strand, counting down.
TAAGTTGTTGTGTTTGTTTTATTTAGCTGTCGTCTCAGACCATGGTCCATCACTTTCACTGGGCAGCAAATATGACTCTGTCAGTCCCTTCTCTAATTCTGTTCTTAGCACTGCCCTGAAATCCAAGCCAAATCAGCTCTACAGGGGGCTTTCAGAGAGCTCTTCTAAGAGTCAAATGCTCAAACGTTCATACAGATATTTGCAGAATCTGTTTTGCTACTGAGAGCTACTGTTTGCTTCTTTCTTTTTCTGTGTTCTGATGGTAAGTGAGATTGGAGAGAGTGAAATTTCAGGGAGGTGAAATGTTACTGACCTCTTTAGACCGCGTTTATTTTGCAATAACTATGGGCTTTGTAGAATTTTCACAATGACAATATAGAAATCATCTAATAATAGCTACCCTCTATGACAAATCTACCAATACCAGCTCTTTAACTTGAATGATCTTAATGGATACTCACTGCGGCTACTATGGATATTACTACTATGACCATCCTTAAGAGCAGTAACTGAAGTTTTAGAAGTAAAGATATTCATCCAAGAACACAAAGCTTGTTAGTGGCAGAAATGAGATTTGAACCCAAATGTGGCTTGTCTCTAAGGTATGTGTTATTTCCATTATAGACAGCCAGTAATAGAGAACATTTTAAACTGTGGCAAGATTATTCTGGGATTATTATATTTTCCAATTTCTTTGCCAAACTTCTTTTAAATATTGTACTTTCAGAACATGTGGTTAATAACTCTTCTAGGTGTATTTTTTTAAACTGCCAAACAAAGTTGTTATTAATCTGAAACTACTGAAAATAGCCATAATGAAGAATTTCTTCACAACAGGAAATAGAACAAAGTGGCATAGGTTACTGGGGAGAATACTGGATTCCTCTCATGGAATCCCCTCATGGATTTCTCTCTACGTCTCTGTCTCTCTCTCTCTCTCTCTCTCTCTCGTTCTATTTTTTTTTTTATTTAATTATGAATAGGAAATGAATTCACATGGTTCAAAAAAATTATTTTAGGAACATGTGTAGAGTCAAAAACCTCACTTTCTTATCCTCCTTTAGCCTAATACTCACTAATCTCCATCCCATAAGCCACTAACAAGCTTGTATATCTTCCAGTATTTATTTAGGTCTATATAAGTATTTTATTTTTGAAAGTTAACATAATATTTACCCTTTGATTTTTTCACCTAACAATATACCTCTTTCTAGTTTTGTGTATTCTATCACATGATTATACCACAGTTTATTTGAGCAGTCTCCCACTGATGGACTTTTGGGTTGTTTCCATTTGTTTACTTTTACAAATATTTCTGAATGAATAATTTTGGATGAAAGTCATTACACTTGTGCAAGTTATAGTATCGATTCTCATAAAAGAAAATCTGGGTAAAAAGGATATACACTTATAATTTTGGGTATTTTTGACTTACTCTCCAAAAGGCATGTGCGAATTTGCCCTTCCATCATGAATGAGAGTGACTGTTGCCCCATAACCCTGGAATAGAATATAGTATCAAACTTTTGAATTTTTGCCTATCTGATAGGTGAAGAATAACATCTCAGTGAAATTTAAATTTGCATTTCTCTTATTATGAGGGATGTAGAGAGAATCTTTATGTATATGTAAAAGGTGTTTATGTTTCTTTTATTGTGAACTGTCTGTTCATTTGCTTTTCCTACTTCCCTATCAGGTTATTGGTCTATGATACAAATCACCAAATACTTTGTTCTAGTCTGTCATTTTGCCTTTTGACTTGCTTATGGTAGGGTTTTGTTTTGCTTTGGTTTTTGCTGCTCAGAAATCTTTTTTTTTTCAACATAGTCATTTCTATTAATCCTCTTTTTTATGATTTCTGGATTTTAAGTCATGTTTAGATGGATTACTTTGGCACTTTAGACAAGGCTCTGTATTTGACGGTGTCTAATTTATGCCATGATATAAAGCAAGTTAGAATAGGACTCAGCAGGCTCTGGTGCTAGACTGCTCGATGCTTATCACTGGATAAATATTGTCAAGTTATGCAACCCATTTGGATACCACCTTCTTGTTTTCTGAATAGTGTAGGCAGTACATATTTTGGAAGCACAAATAGCTTCATAATTGAATAGCCAAATTGATCCTTCTTAATTGATTGAGAATAAAAAAACCCAATCAATTTAACTGTGTATTTGTCAGCTTGGGCTGCCATAACAGAATACCATAGACTGGGTGGCTTAAACAACAGAAATTCATTTTCTCACAGCACTGGAGGCTGGAAAGACCAAGATCGAGGTGTCAGCCAATTTGGTTCATGGTGAGAGCTCTCTTCTTGACTTGTAGGTGGCTACCTTCCAGGTCTCTCTCTCCTCCTCTTCTTATAAGGCCACCAATCTTATCAGATTAGGGCCATACCCTTCTGACTTCATTTAACCTTAATCACCTCCTAAAAGTCCTACCTCTAAATATAGTCACATTAGGGATTAGGGCTTCAACATATGAATATTTGAGGTATGCAGTTTAGTCCATAGCAAACTGAATAATGAAAGTAACCAAATTTGCAATGCAGAAGCAAAATTTCTTCAGATATGGATCAAATACTGAGACATCAATCATTCAAAAGCATTAGAATGACAATATCAGGGCAATAAAGAGTAAGCACCAAAGTTGGAATCATGAGGCCCTATTTTAATTAACATTTGTTTTGTTTTGGTTTGCTTTCCTTTTTTAAGACAGAGTACAAATGAGGAGAATGGAGAGTGGGAAAGAAGAGCATCTTTAAAAGAGTCTGATGGAAGCTTTGGCATAAGCATCACAATCAGACATAATGCCATGCACCTGCTCAGCTCTGTGCCAGGCGAAGATGCTAAAAAAGCCTGGCCCATCACAACTTCAGGCTGTCTTCCATCCCTGGAATCAGCTCACCTCCCAGCAGTCCCCAATTCCAGAGACTCAGCTTTCAATCCATGTGATACGCAGAAGAGCCAAATCTACAAGTACAGTAAAAATATTATGAGGCCTTCCATTGGCAAAATGCAAATATAAAAATGTAATAACATACCCTCATCCACTAATTTTATAATTCTTTTGAGACAAGCTGTAAAGTTTTTTTGCCTGGTTTTATTTCTCTTTCTTTATATACACACATAATGTTTCCCATTGTATTCTTTATGTTTGCAGTTAGTCTCTTTGCTCCACTACTTTCCTAAATCAGATGGAAATCACTTGCAGTGTTTCCAGAACTAAACAGGAGTAAGAATGGGGAAAAGTGGCAGATTGGACACAAGGGATGGCCCTAAAACAAGCTGGTTTTACGTGCTCTCTCCTTCAGAGGCTTTGTTGATCTGACTGATCTTAATTGATCTGATTAGACTGTACAATGACCAGTCCGTTGATTAATGTACTGTCCACTTATACAGCACTTTAGCTTTCAGAGGATTGCAACATTCATAACCTAATTTGATCCTGACAGTAAGTTGAGTCATGAAGTGGGCAAGAATTTTATCCTCATTTTGTAGATAACTGTGGACCTGAGAGGTTCTAGATATTTGGTGTCCAAGCTACACATCCTGGCTTAATTGATCATTTTGGCTTGGGCTGCCTGGATTCAGCCTGACGCTGGCTGAAGTAACATGGTTGACCAAATCATTTCCAGTCAGAAACTCACAGCCTCATGCAATTGTTGCAGAAGGGAAAAAAGAGCTTTGGATCCATGTAGATAGCTACATTAATCATGTCTGATCAAATGTATTTATTACCAGAATTATCTGATCAAAGCGGTTCAGACAACGTATGTCTGCACGGAGCAAAAAGATAGTGAGGAACTGAATCAGTTAACTATAGATTTCTGGTTAAGGGTCCTACTTGCTTTGAATCACTGAAACTTGGCCAAGATTCAGCTTTAACCTATGGATGTAGGGCTATTCTCCCGGGGAAAAAAATGTTCTATGAACAGCTTTTTAATTAAATAACCATGATTGTATTACAGATGATGCTAGAGAAGGTGGAATGAAGGAGTCACACTAAAGTGGGAGTGTATCCAAGGGTGAAAAGTAGGCTCAAGGGTGAAGGTGAACTAATACACATGCACATGTCACAGAGGCAAACAAACAAATGTGACTATAATATAAAGCTATAGGGCAGTAGAGCCTACATAGGCTGTAGCCATACCTGTGACAGTTACTCTGTTCCTCCTCTCAACCACAAAAGGTCAGACATGGAATCATAGCAACTCAACATTTAAAATTCCTAGAGTATAGTTAATACCTTTCCTGTGATATTTGTCACGTTATATATACTTTAGAGAATTTGAAAAGTATAAAGAAAAAAGGAGCATTTGTCCATATTCCTGCCACCCATAATTAACCACTAACATGGTATCTTTAGGGTCCGTTCCTCCAGAAACTTGTTGCCTTATGCTGATACTGGCTCCTTCACATGTTCCACTGCAGAGACTCACCTGGGACTGAGCTCCAAAACCCAGATGCCTTCCTTCCCTCCCTCCTTCATCTCATCATGCCAGCTTTGCATCCTGCTTCTTTCCCTCCATGCTTGACCTCCAGATTTCCAAGGATACAGGCCCCTAATCTGATAAAAAATTTGTGCCAATGTGCTAATTAATGGATGTTACTGTGCAAATAACCTCACCCTTTAGTCTCTCCTGGGTGATCTGTGTATTTTAGCTGTGAGATGCCTTCTGGAGGCTCTGAGGCTTGACTCAAATAGGTCATTATGGAGGCCAAGAGGAAGCTCTTTGAGGGAGCCTGCATATCACACTGAACAGACAACCACTTATTGCAACTAACACTGAATCAGCTCATTGGCCAGACAGTGACAAGCAGAGATAAGAGTCCTGAGATCCAACCCAAGCTAGCTATTGAGAGGTTCTGGATAAAGCTGGGTTCTAGGTACTCAGAAGGTGGGAGAAGGCAGGCAAACATTAGGCAAGTTATGAAAGTAGCACAACAGTCCTGGCCTTCTCTGAGCTTCATTTTTGCAAGGAGGAAATGGTAACAGCTAAATTAGGTCAGTCTGCTGCAGTGGCTTTAACAAAATAACAAAGGCAATAGCTTGCTGTGCAAAGAATTATAGGACACATGAAACCTCATGAGACCATCTACTCCATCCCTCACTAAGCTGAAGCTCAGATGTGCCCAGAGAGACATCTGTCTTCACCACAATACTGAGTTTAAAGATGATGATGTTCCAGCCTCAGAATTGGTGAAAACTCCCTGACATCATCACCAGTACTTTTTCATGTTCCTGGCTGATAGGTTGATGATAGAATGGACAGATAGCCCTATACCTGCTCTAAATGGCTTTGGTTGAGATTTGGACATTGTAATGGGCTTCGAAATGAACAATGTGTTTCAATGAGATACCACTTCACACCTTTCAGAATGACTATTATCAAAAGTCTATAAATAACACATATTGACAAGGACGTGGAAAAAAAGGAACCCTAGGGCACTGTATATGGAAATATAAATTAGTTCAGTCACTATGGAAAACAGTATGGAGGCTTATCAACAAACTTAAAACAGAACTACCATATGACCCAGCAATTCCACTTTGGAAAAAAAAAATGAAAACACTAATTCAAAAAGATACATGCATCCCAATATTCATAGAAGCTTTATTTACAATAGCTAAGATATGAAAGCAACCTAAGTGTCCATCAAAAGATGAATGGATAAAGAAGATGTGGTGTATATATATACACCACAATACATAATACACAATGGAGTATTACTCAGACATGAAAAAGAATGAAATTCTGCCCTTTGCAAAAACATGGATGGATCTAGAGGGTATTATGTTAGTGAAATGTCAGACAGAGAAAGACAAATAGCCTATGTCATGAGATATATATATATATATATATATATATATATATATATATATATTCCAAAAAATAAAACAAACAAATGTATGTAATGAAACAGAAACACACTCACAGATATAAAGAACAACCTAATGGTTACCAGTGGGGAGAGGGAAGCAGGGAGGAGCAAGATAAGGTAGGGGAATAAGAGATACAAACTACTATGTATAAATTAAATAAACAATAAGGATATATTGTACAGCACAGGGAAATACAGCCATTAGTTTATAATAACTTTAAATGGAGTACAATCTATAAGAATATTGGATTACTGTATTGTATACCTGATACTAATATAATATTGTAAATCAACTATACTTCAATAAAAATGATAATAATACTCATCAGAAAAAATAAATGAACAGTGTGTTAGATATGTTTTGCCTATACTTTATTATTTAAGCTTCATAACAATGATGAAGGCAGATTTTTTTAACACCTTTACTAGAGTATAATTGCTTTACAATGGTGTGTTACTTTCTGCTTTATAACAAAGTGAATCAGCTATACATATACATATATCCCCATATCTCCTCCCTCTTGCCTCTCCCTCCCACCCTCCATATCCCACCCTACTAGGTGGTCACAAAGCACCAAGCTGATCTCCCTGTGCTATGCGGCTGCTTCCCACTAGCTATCTATTTTACGTTTGAGTGTATATATTTCCATGCCACTCTCTTACTTTGTCCCAGCTTACACTTCCCCCTCCCCATGTCCTCAAGTCCATTCTCTACCTCTGCGTCTTTATTCCTGTCCTGCCCCTAGGTTCTTCAGAACCTTTTTTTTTTTTTTTTAGATTCCATATATATGTGTTAGTGTACGGTATTTGTTTTTCTTTTTTTTTAATGTTTATTTTTTATTTATTTATTTTTTCTTATTAGTCATCCATTTTATGCACATCACTGTATACACGTCAATCCCAATCTCCCAATTCATCACACCACCACCACCACCCCCTGCCGCTTTCCCCCCTTGGTGTCCATATATTTTTTCTCTACTTCTGTGTCTCAGTTTCTGCTCTGCAAACCAGTTCATCTGTACTATTTTCTAGGTTCCACATATATGCATTAATATACAATATTTGTTTTTCTATTTCTGACTTACTTCACTCTGTATGACAGTCTCTAGGTCCATCCACCTCACTACAAATAACTCAGTTTCCTTTCTTTTTATGGCTGAGTAATATTCCATTGGATATTTGTGCTACATCTTCTTTATCCATTCATCTGTCAATAGACACTTATGTTGCTTCCATGTCTTGGCTACTGTAAATAGAGCTGCAATGAACATAGTGGTACATGACTCTTTTTGAACTATGGTTTTCTCAGGGTATATGCCCAGTAGTGGGATTGCTGGGTCATATGGTAGTTCTATTTTTAGTTCTTTAAGGAACCTCCATACTGTTCTCCATAGTGGCTGTATCAATTTACATTCCCACCAACAGTGCAAGAGGGTTTCCTTTTCTCCACACCCTCTCCAGCATTCATTGTTTGTAGATATTTTTATGATGGCCATTCTGACTGGTGTGAGGTGATACCTCACTGTAGCTTTGATTTGCATTTCTCTAGTGATTAGTGATGCTGAGCATCCTTTCATGTGTTTGCTGGCAATCTGTGTTTGTTTGGAGAAATGTCTATTTAGGTCTTCTGCCCATTTTTGGACTGGGTTGTTTGTTTTTTTGATATTGAGCTGCATGAGCAGCTTGTAAATTTTTGAGATTAATGCTTTGTCAGTTGCTTCATTTGTAAATATTTTCTCCCACTCTGAGGGTTGTCTTTTCCTCTTGTTTATGGTTTCCTTTGCTGTGCAAAAGCTTTTAAGTTTTAATAGGTCTCATTTGTTTATTTTTGTTTTTATTTCCATTTCTCTAGGAGAAAGAAAGGATCTTGCTGAGATTTATCTCATAGAGTGTTCTGCCTATGTTTTCCTCTAAGAGTTTTATAGTGTCTGGCTTTACATTTAAGTCTTTAATCCATTTGAGTTTATTTTTGTGGATGGTATTAGGGTATGTTCTAATTTCATTCTTTTACATATAGCTGTCCAGTTTTCCCAGCACCACTTATTGAAGAAGCTGTGTTTTCTCCATTGTATATTTTTGCCTCCTTTATCAAAATAAGGTGACCATATGTGCGTGGATTTATCTCTGGGATTTCTACCCTGTTCCATTGATCTATATTTCTGTTTTTGTGTCAGTACCATAATGTCTTGATTACTGTAGCTTTGTAGTATAGTCTGAAGTCTGGGAGCCTGATTCCTCCAGCTCTGTTTTTCTTTCTCAAGATTGCTTTGGCTAGTTGGGGTATTTTGTGTTTCCATACATAAAATTTTTGTTCCAGTTCTGTGAAAAATGCCATTGGTAGTTTGGTAGGGACTGCATTGAATCTATAGATTGCTTTGGGTAGTATAGTCATTTTCACAATATTGAATCCTCCAATCCAAGAACATGGTATATCTCTCCATCTGTTTGAATCATCTTTAATTTCTTTCATCAGTGTCTTATAGTTTTCTGCATACAGATCTTTTGTCTCCCTAGGTAGGTTTATTCCTAGGTATTTTATTCTTTTTGTTGCAGTGGTAAATGGGAGTGTTTCCTTAATTTCTCTGTCAGATTTTTCATCATTAGTGTATAGGAATGCAAGAGATTTCTGTGCATTAATTTTGTATCCTGCTACTTTACCAAATTCATTGATTAGCTCTAGGAGTTTTCTGGTAACATCTTTGGGATTCTCTATACATAGTATCATGTCATCTGCAAACAGTGAGAACTTTACTTCTTCTTTTCCAATTTGGATTCCTTTTATTTCTTTTTCTTCTCTGATTGCTGTGGCTAAAACTTCCAAAACTATGTTGAATAATAGTGGCAAGAGTGGACAACCTTGTCTTGTTCCTGATCTTAGAGGAAATGGTTTCAGTTTTTCACCATTGTGAACAATGTTGGCTGTGGGTTTGTCATATATGGTCTTTATTATGTTGAGATAAGTTCCCTCTATGCCTACTCTCTGGAGGGTTTTTCTCATAAATCGGTGTTGAATTTTGTCAAAAGCTTTTTCTGTATCTATTGAGGTGATCATATGGTTTTTATCCTTCAGTTTGTTAATATGGTGTGTCACATTGATTGATTTGCATATATTGAAGAATCCTTGCATTCCCGGGAGAAACCACACTGGATTATGGAGTATGATCCTTTTAATGTGCTGTTGGATCTGTTTGCTAGTATTTTGTTGAGGATTTTTACATTTATGTTCATCAGTGATATTGGCCTGTAGTTTTCTTTCTTTGTGATATCTTTGTCTGGTTTTGGTATCAGGGTAATGGTGGCCTCATAGCATGAATTTGGGAGTGTTCCTCCCTCTGTTATATTTTGGAAGATTTTGAGAAGGATAGGTGTTAGCTCTTCTCTAAATGTTTGATAGAATTCACCTGTGAAGACATCTGGTCCTCGGCTTTTATTTGTTGGAAGATTTTTAATCACAGTCTCAATTTCAGTGCTTGTGATTGGTCTGTTTATATTTTCTGTTTGTTCCTGGTTCAGTCTCGGAAGGTTGTGCCTTTCTAAGAATTTGACCATTTCTTCCAGGTTGTCCATTTTATTGGCATACAGTTGCTTGTAGTAATCTCTCATGGTCCTTTGTATTTCTGCCATGTCAGTTGTTACTTCTCCTTTTTCATTTCTAATTCTATTGTTTTGAGCTTTCTCCCTTCAGATTTTTTTTTTATAGAAAGTAAAACTGAATCTCAAAAATGTTAAGTAATGGACCCACGGCCATGCAACTAGTAGAAGGTCAGAGACAAAATATAAATTTGAACCTGTACAGCCCTGAAGAACTTCTTTCTATTTTTCCAGTTTTCCATGAGATTCAGATATATCTAGGGAAATTCACAGATGTTTTCCTTTAGGTCAGTTTCTATAAAGATCATATTATACATATGATTTTCACCCAAAGACTGAAGACAACACATGGATAGAATGGCATTTCATCATTACCTTCAATTCTTCAATTCACTCTCAGAATTTCTCCCCTCATCTTACTCTATTTATTCTTTAAAATACCTGTGCATTTAAAGCATAAAATGTAAATTTTATGAAGGTTCAGCACAAACTCCAAGTTCCCCATCACTTTCAGTAACTACTTAGGTTCCACTCAAGACCTTCTGAGTGTTTTTCTTAAATGACAAACCCAAGTCAGCCAAGAGTCTCCATAGGTCTTTTGCCCTGTTCAGGACCATGACTGGATCAGTTCCAATCATTGTTTGTCTTCCTATAAACTAATGCAAATCAGTGTTTCCTGAATGGTGAGGTCAGATGCCTAAGTTTTAGCTAGCCCCACTTTTACCCCTTCTCCTTCTACCCCAATATGGTTTTCCCAAGGAGTCTCCCTGAGGAGAATGCTGTCAAAGCATAAGAAAGGTGCTTCTGAGTTAGGACTCCAGAAACTGTTCCAAGAAATACTTCCACACAATTACCTTCCCTACTAAGCAGAGTAGGGCAAGGCTGGTGCTCTGCTACTGCCACTGCAGGGGACATGTATACAGGGCAGTCATTAATAATCTAAGATGGATTAATTAATACAAGTATTAGTTTTACCTCGAAAAACAGAGTACTTTGAGCTCATGGAACATAACAGAAAGTAAGAAAATATTAACTTAATAAAGAAGCTGGGAAAGGGTGTGGGATGGGGGAAGGTGCAATGGTAACGCCCCAGTTCTAGCAGTTCTAGGAGTTCTCAGGAGGGGGTCTCATGTTGCCTAAAAATCTTCTTTTCAATTTTACCTAGAACCTTAAATATTAACTCATTATTTGCACCACAGAAACTTTGTCATAAGAGATAAGTCTTCAGCTAACTATTGGTTATCTGTACCCTAGAACTAAAACTTGGTGACAATATCTTAACACAATTAAATCAGTTTACGGAGAGTCGTTTCATTTGATGAGTGACATAGTTTGAGCTAGGAAGTGTCCTTTAATAATATAAATTCTTCCTTGTTAAAGAACAATTCAAAAGTAAGAAATGTGTACTGACTTTGGAATTCACGGACAACAAAATTTTACTTCTGTCTAAAGTAGTCTTTAAAATACTGAGAAGTCATTATTATTATACTATGAGAGTACTGAGGGACAGGAATATTAGCATGACATCCTGATGAAGAGGCCTGATTGGTTAGGCAACGGAGTAAAGTGAACCCTAAACTAACAGAAACTGCAAGACAGTAGTTTCTCCATGTAAAATCAAAATCTGGGTAGGTGATTCTGACTGGTATAGTGCTCCAGTATATGTGTATAACCTGGTATAGTGTCAGGCTTCTACCTTGTTGCTTTATAGTGCATAGTCTCATCCTCATGGTCCAAGACAGCAGCACCTGCATTCTAGGTATTAGAATAGGGAAAAGGAATGTCAGGAAAAACATTTCACATGCCTCTATTACTTTCATCACACTGGCCACACCCGGAAGCAAAAGTAGCTGGAAGTAAAATCTTTATTCCTAGTGTTCATCAAAAATGTGGATTTTCTATTATTTGGGGGACTAATGAATGAATTGATTTTAGGACTAGCAGTATCTACTACAAGTCCTATAAAGAATTAGGCAACAAAGAATGAGAAGCCATCAGAGCTCCATGTGTGCACATGGTTGTGTGGGAGGGTATGCATATTGTTTGTATTTCCTGTGGCATCTTGTATTAAATGTCTCCTGACTGAAGGGATTTCCTGTTAGAGACAAGACATGTATGTGAAGAAAAATGCCTAGAGAAATAGGTAGGAAATGAGTCAATAAGTGATTAAAATGGAAAATGCAATGGTTCTTCAGAGCTAAAGGCTTCAGTGGAAGATTTCTGGGAGGATCTGAGGCCTGAGCAAAGCCCAAAAGAAAGCTGATGCTCATAGGCAGAGAAGAGGACGAAAAGACTGGGGAAGAGACATACAATAAACAACGGCATTGAAAGGAAGGTTGGGCTTCAATATCCCTGTTGCATTGCATAAGACAGCCATTTTCCATCTTTAGTTCCTGTCTTTTCTAAAACGTCTTTATTTATTTATTATTTTTTAAGTTTATAAAATTATTATTTTAATCTCCAAGACCTTAAGTTTTCTGTAATGTGTAGAGAATATAAAATGATACAAAGTTATCAAATATTTATTTAATACAAATATTTATTCAATGCCCAACCTGCACCTAATACCATGTTAAGATTCATGGCTCCATTCATAATCCTCCCTCTAAGAATCATGCAAATTATTCAAATGAAGATCTTAAGGGAATATATAAAATTACAAGATGTTTAGTTTATAAAATCAGATAAAATAAAAATAGGAATGAACTGAGATATGTGGTCTAAACCAAATCAAAATTGATAATAAATCTGAATTAACCAGGTAATAGAAAAGGGAGGGTTATTAGGTTAAAAAATAATAATAAAAGCTAGATTAATTTAGAATTATCTCCTCTTGCCTTTGTCTCTGAAGTATGAGAAAAGATTTCCTTCTTTCCTTTCTCCTCCTTTCTTTTATTTCTTCCTTTTTACTTTCTCTATATAAGCATTTCCATTAGACTATAAATTTGGGAAAAGCCAAGATTATATCTATCTTCTTTGTTGCTGTACTTTCAGTGTTCAGCTGAAACTATATGTATTTATATGCATATATATATATGGATTGAAGAATATTATTTATGAATAAAATACCCAGGAATAAACTTAACCAAAGAGTCAAAAGACCTATACTCTGAAAACTATAAAACGTTGATAAAGGAAATTGAAGGTGATTCAAAGAAATGGAAAGATATCCCAAGCTCTTTGATCAGAAGGATCAGTATTATTAAAATGGCCAAACTATCCAAAGCAATCTACAGATTTAATGCAATTCTTTTCAAAATACAGAACATTTTTCACAGAAATAGAACAAATAATCCTAAAATTTATATGGAACCACAAAAGACCCCAAATTGCCAAAGCAATCCTGAGGAAAAAAAGAACAAAGCTGGAGGTATAGCCATCCCAGACTTCGGACTATACTACAAAGCTACAGTAATCAAATACAGACACATAAACCAATGGAACAGAATAGAGAGCCCAGAAATAAACCTCCACACCTACCTTCAATTAATCTATGACAAAGGATGCAAGAATATACAATGGAGAAAAGAGAATCTCTTCAACAAGGGATGTTGAAGGGAAAGGGAAAGAAGGACAGCTACATGTAAAACAATTAAAACATAAACTCGAAATAGTTTAAAGACCTGATTGTAAGACACAGTACCATAAACTCTTAGAAGAGAACATAGGTGAAACACTCCTTGACATAAATCGTAGCAATATTTTCTGAGATCAGGCTCCCAAGGCAAAAGAAATAAAAGCAAAAATAAACAAATGGGACCTAATCAAGCTTAATAGCTTTTGCACACCAAAGGAAACCATCAACAAAATGAAAAGGCAACTTATGGAATAGAAGAAAATATTTGCAAACGATACAACCAATAAGAGATTAATATCCAAAATATACAACCATCTCATTCAACTCAATATCAAAAACAACAAACAACCCAATCAAAAAAAAATGTGCAGAGGAACTGAACAGACATTTGTCTGAAGAAGACATACAGATGACAAACAGGCACAGGAAAAGATGCTCAACATCACTAATTATTAGAGAAATGCAAATCAAAACCACAATAAGGTATCACCTCACACCTGTCAGAATGACTATAATCAAAAAATCTACAAATAATACGTGTTGGAGAAGATGTGGAGGAAAGGGAATTCTCGTATACCATTGGTGGGAATGTAAATTGGTGCAGCTACTATGGAAAACAGTATTGACATTCCTCAGAAAGCTAAAAATAAAATTACCATATGATCCAGCAATCCCACTTTTGCTTATATATACACAGAAAATAAAAACAGTAATTCAAAAAGATACATGCACCCCAATGTTCATAGCAGCACTATCCACAATAACCAAGATATGAAAGCAACCCAAGTGCCCATCAACAGACAGTTGGCTTAAGAAGATGTGAGATAGATATGTGTGTGTGTGTGTGTGTGTGTGTGTGTGTGTGTGTGTGTATAATGGAATATTATTCAGCCATAAAAAAGAATGAAATATTGCCATTTGAAGCAACATGGATGGACCTAAGGAATATTACGCTTAGTAAAATAAGTCAGACAGAGAAAGACATATACTATATGATATTACTTAAATGTAGCATCTAAAAAATAATATGAATGAATGTATATACAAAGCAGAAACAGACTCACAGACATAAAAAACTTACGGTTACCAAAAGGGAAAGGGAAGGGGGAGGTACAAATTAGGAGCATGGTATTAACAGATACAGACTACTATACATAAAATAGATAAGCATCAAGGATTTACTGTATAGCACAGGAAATTATATCCAATATTTTGTGATAACCTATAATGGAACATAATCTGCAAAAAAACTGAATCCCTATGCTGTACACTTGAAACTAACACAATATTGTAAATCAACTATATTTCAATTTTAAAAAAGAATATTATTTATGTAACACACATAAATACAAACCCAAATATATATAATTGACAATAAGCTCATCAACAAATGTTTTTGCAAAAGCCAAAGCTTTTTGTTTCTATTTAAAAAATGACTCAAAGCATCTCAGAAATGCATGCATGCATACAGGTCAATAGTAAGAAATCTGAGGTATATATTACCTAGCAAAATTATTTCAAATTTTTGAATCATGAGCCTACATGCGAGTGTATAAGAGGCTACTTAACCCTTTTCAAAATGCAAATATAATTTACTGTATATTTGTTGTCTTTTTCTATTAATTTCCGCTATGATTATTTTTTAATCTTTACTATTTCCTTTCTCCTACTAGTATTGGCTTATTTTGCTGTGCTTTTTCCTAACTTCTATAGCTGCATAATGGGATTGTGATCTTTCAGGCTCTGCTGTTTTCTACTACATACATTTAGGACTATAAATTGCACTCCATGCATGTCTTTAGCTGCATTCCGAAAGTTTCAATATGGTGCATTTTAGTTATTATTTAGCTCTAATCTATCACTGTGATTTTTTTCTTTGAGCTATTTAGAAGTATATTGTTTAATTTCCAAACATATGGGATTTTATGTTATTTCTGGGCTATCTCTTTGTTCTTAATTTCTAGTTAATTCCATTTTGTCATAGATCATTCTCTGAACTGTAGAATGTTTTTTAATCCTCTGAAAAATGTTAAATCACTGCTATATAGTTCATGTTCCAGGCATATCTTTTCTGTATTTTTTATTAGTCTATGCTTTAGTCTAGATCCCTTTTGTTGACCTAACTTCCAGTTTACCATTCCTCTCTTAAATTGTATCTAGTTGGCCTTTAAACCCATTTATAGAGAACTTACTTTCTGTTTCTGAGTTTTCTTCTTCTAGAATTTCTGTTTCTTTTTTCAGTGAAAAGTATGGATCTGGTGAAATTCTGCAACTTTTCTTTTTTTTTCTTAATATGCTAATCACAATTATTTTATAGTCCATGTCTGATAATTCCAAATCTGGACCAACTTTTACTCAGTTTTAATTGTCTATTTTTTCTTTTCTCCATCTCCTTGAATGCCTGCTAACTTTTGATTGATGCCACATCTGGCATGTGTATAAAGATTACGGAAGTTCTAATTCATGTTATTTTCCTCCAGAGAGAATGTTCTTTTGATTCTTACAGGCTGTTCACTTTAATTTAATCAGATATTGAATTAATTTGGAGCTGGGCTTCTAATATTGGAAGGCCTAGTATTTTTTTAGTTTACCCTTACTCCTAAAATGAGAGCCTTCTAGGATTCCAAATGAAAGCGTGGGAATATTTACCAGAATCCATCCTTCTCAGTGGGGCCTGAATTGGAATATTTTTATTCCCATGCTACATATTCCTTAGGAATCATCACATTCTGTGAGAGGAAAATAAGTACAAGAGCTTACTTCTCTGTGTTGTACTTCTCTCTGTGACTCTGGCTCCTCAAGTCCTGGCTGCCTTGGAAGTCCTAAACTCCTCTTTTTGTCTCCCAGCCTCATGACATACTCAGACCCTACTCAGATTTTCTGCTTTTTAGTTACTCCTTTCTGCTTGGTTGCTCGGACTCTTACTCCATGTAGGGCTTCTGAATCAGCAAATGTCTTGAGGGAACAAAACAGTGCAGGGTATCTGGCTTTCCTCAACACCTTTTCCTTCTTTTGGGGATCATGACACTTCAGGTTTTGGCTTCCTTAGATGCCATCAAATGCCTTCAAACAGATGTGCTTTGTTCTTAGAGGGTGGGTAGGTATGATACAAGCCACTTCATTAGAGCCAGAAGTAGAAGTCTATTTATCTCTCCACATAACAAAAAGCCTACTGTAAGTCAGTGTAAATCATAATCTTAAGCTCTGCTTAGCCAGTGGAGACATGTAGAAGGGTAGAGAGAGCTTGGGAATATCATTACGAAAGTAGAGGGGATAAAAATTGGGAGGAGCCTGGCTGGAGGTTGCAAATCATCTGATATCTACCACTGTAGAAAATGATTAAGCTAGCCATTGCCTTCCCTGACCAAAGCTCTTGACTGTTCTGAGCTGACCTGCTCTTCGTCTCTGGGCTTCTCCTTCCTACCTCTGCAAGGTCAGAGTCTCCTAACTCAGTATACATGGGCAGGTAGAACGCCATGTTTCTGGCAGCCCCTCTTCAGGGTGGTAAGGACTAGGCAGACAAGTATTTTAAACAGGCACTGTAGAAAGGGATTGGTGATAAATACAGAAAATAACCCATGCAGAAGATTTTGGGGCAGTGGTGGTGGTGGTAGGTATCAGTTGTTGGGGAGGAGTTGCAGCAAGAGAGAAATCTATGGTAAGGAAAGTCTCTAGCAGTAGTTGCTATTCAATAAATATTTTGACAATGCTGAAGTAAAATGCTTGTTTCTCTTCCTGATTCACTTAAAATCCACTGGCAAAACAGAACACTTGTATTCATACTAATTCATACTAATCCATATTCAATTAGATAATAATTCTAATTTTTTCTAAGTTAGCAAATTTTAAAAATTTACTCTTGAAACCAACTAACTAAAAGCTAGACCCTGGGTAGAAGCTGTTTCCTAATATAAATGAAATTGTATTTACAACATATAAGGACATTTTTAACAACATCTCTCACTCTGCCACCTCAGTTCTTCTGCTGGTATCTTCCTCACCTTTCCATAATAGACAGATTGATTTCTACATAAAAGTTCAACCACTGCAGTCTCTCCATTCTCTTCTTTAACCTATAGGGTGATTCTTAGAATCCAATCATTGTGCAAGTAATGTTGGGGCCGCCTGACATGATCTGATGCTGAATATTTGATTTCCTCCCAGGATAGTCTATTCCTGTACTAATACTTGACAGGACTCACTGCCCATTCTGACTACCAGAGTCCCTCCATTTGAGTTTCAGAGCCAGAGATACTTTCTTGGGCATCACCACTCTACAGCGGGTTCAGAAGACTCCACTTTAGCTTTAATCTCTATTATGACTACCATTTCTAATGAACTGGTTTGATCTGGGTCCCTTTCTTACTCTGACAATCTCCTCTTTCTCCCAAGCCATGAACAGATCTCGCAGATGTTACCTGCAGAGTTCTGCTGCCCTGGATTCACATTCATCATGCTCTGCCTACCTGTTGGCACACCCACAACTTTATCTTTGACCCTTTATAGAAGTTGTGACTAAACATTTATATCTCTGTTGGACGCTTGCCCTGCCTATATGGCTGATCCACTGCTTTCAGGGGGCTTCCCCCCCAAAGTCTGCCACACCTTCTGAACAGATATAACACTAAGCTCTGACCCTTTTCACACCTATTCTGGCACAACTAATAAATATATGAATCTTTAGATAAGAAATAGAATTGCTTTTTATCAGTCTTGTGTCTGAACTAGCGAAAATGCTTAGTCACCACTTTCACAAGGAGGCACCCTTACTTAAAGAACAGCATTATATAAACAAGCCAATGCTTATCTTATGCACTAAGGTTAAACAAAATTAAGTTTTATTAATTTGCTCATTTCATTTATCCTTTGTTCTTTCAAACTTGAGTATATTAGTTTGAGATAATAGTATTATGTGTCACAACTCTGCAACTATATACAGGTTGCTCCCATGGTTAAAGCGTTAGATACAGATAGTAATAATCTCCAAAGGATGGTATATCACCATAAGCAGAATTTTGAGTTACCTGAAGAAATGATAGTTCATACAGAAGACAGAGAAAGATAATCTAACACTACTATATGTAAAATTGACAAACAAGGACCTACTGTATAGAAGAGGGAACGATATTCAATATCTTGTAATAACCTATAACGGAAAAGAATCTGAAAAAGAATATATATATATATATGAATCACTTTGCTGTACACCTGAAACTAACACCTAACACAACATTGTAAACCAATTATACTTCAATTTTTAAAAAAAGATAATCTAGGTGGGTAAGATAAGTGGAAACTATTCCCATCTGCCTATTTGCCATCCCGTTAACCACTGTGCTTAGTATTTTATACACATTATCTTATTGTCTAGAGAGAAGGAATTGACTGTTGAGAAACTGAGAACTAGGATGGAACTACACATATACACACAAATAATTTAATTGATTGTAGAAAGTCTTAGGGCCCGATGGACATTCATCCTGCATGCCAGTTTCTTCTAATTTTAAATAGCAGATGATACAGATTGATTACAGACAATATAATCAAATATGGGTAGCCAAATATTGTCTACAAGGGAAATCATTTACTTATAATACTATGTGAGATGTTCAGAAAATGATTGCCTTGGTAAAATTAACTGAGGATCTGGATAAGCAAAGTTGTAAGTTATTGTACTTGGTCATTATTTCTGATTGAACTTAGAATCATCTTGAATCAACTTCTCTGCAGACCTGAAACTAAAGCTTGTGAGTTCCTGTCTAGATTGAGAGTGCCTCCCATGTTGAGATGGTATACTACCCTTCTTTATACATCTCATAGTGCTTATCATTATGCCCTACACCCAGTGGCTTGCAAGATGGATGGATGAATCCTATATCTTTCAATATGAATATATGATATTATAATAATTGATTTTGCTTTACCAACTGTTTTCAGAAATATCCGACATGCAAGTTCATACTTACAGCTTATTCTTTACTTCTCTAAATATTTTTTCTTCTACTTTCCTCTAATATGTCTTCTTACTCTCAATTATTACAAGACAAAAATTAGAGTAATTGCTGAGAGAATATCAGTCTAACCATGAAGCATTCAACCCTATTTTCTTTCCTCTGGGCTACAACTTGGAGTAAAAATGGACAATCACAAAAGTATATGCCAAATTATTTTCTCAAAGAGAACATGCCCAAATCTCCCTGTTTTGGAGGTTCATGGGTATGCCCATTTGGTGAACCTCTTAATTCTTTGTTCTCTTTTTTCCTAGTCTGAGTTGGTCTGCAGAGGGTACAGCTAAAGCCCAGGCAGCTGAGTATAATGGGAAGGGCTCTGGAATTGCCAGTCCAGTGTGCTGGTTTCTAAACCTGGCTTTGTCACCTGCATGGAAAGTTGGGAAATTTATCAGTTTATCTTTCTGGTTCTCAATTTTGTCTCATCTCTAAAATGAATTTCTTGGTCCAAATGATCCCTAAAGGACCTGCCAGCTCTATAATTCAAAGTTTTAATGTTACTATGATTTTTTTTATTAAGAAGGCTGAAATCAACAAGCTCATTCAATACATTCTAAAGAGGTGATTTAAGGAACATCCAGGTGTCTCTGTGCTGCTTCCTGGCTACACAGTATTGCAATAGAGCAGCTGTATGGGTCTGTGAATAAGAGGGTGGGCTCTGGACTCAGACTACTGAGCTTCAAAGCCCAGTTCCACAAACTAGTGCTGTAACTTTTTTTTTTTTAACATCTTTATTGGAGTATAATTGCTTTAAAATGGTGTGTTAGTTTCTGCTAGTGCTGTAACTTTGAGCACTTTGTTTCAGCTTCCTTAGCTGGTTCCATTTCATGGCCCTTGTGCTGAATCATTTGCAACTGGGTTTGAACCAAAGCCATTTTGAAGATCTGTCTAGTGTCAAGATCCAGAGCACTATATTTGATAGGTGTACTGACATTAATAGCTTAACTATCAAGGGGCAAAGAGGGATTCTGTGGATTCCAACTCAAGTATAGAATGAACCCATTGGTGAAGAAGCATGGCTCAAATTAATGTTTACCCAAGCTGTCCTCCCCATATGAGCATTAGGTCTTTCTAATGTTCGTATGACGTTGGTCAAGCCAGGAGACAACTCCAAACAGCAATAATGAGCTGACACTTCCACCTGCTTATAATTTATCACATGGTAAAACTGAGCTACCCATACTGAACTACCCAGCTTCCTCTTGATCTATGTCCTATTTTTTTTTTTTTTTCAGGCAGTTCAAGTTGATTGTAAAGGTTTCTATTTTAACTGTAGCTTACTTGGATTTCTTTTTCTTTTCAACTCTTAGTTTCATAGCATCATGTAGATAGACAGCACTTTAAAGATCATCTCACCTAATCTCTTTCCTATGAGGGAATCCCTTCTGCAACTTCACATTTGTCAGTAGCAGGCACAGTTTGTATTATCTCTTGTATTTTTAATTTACTAATTCACATGTAATCTTGTCTGCCAAAATTTGATTGCAGGCTGCATGAGGTCAGGGAAAAGCTGCGTACAGAAGATTCTCCTACTATTAATAGATAGAGTTGGCCTTGGGCAAGAGGTTAAGAATGAGTCAATCTAGTCTTCAGGTTCAACCACTAAGAAATGAAGAGGCTGGAATGACAGTCGGGTTCTAACATTGCCTGGGTCTCTTTTGCTAAGCTGAAATTTCTCAAGGTAAAGGACATATCTTAATAGTTTTTGTATGCCTAGTACAAAGTACAGGTCAAACACAGTAGGTTCTCTATGAAAGTTTATTGACAAAAAACTATGCTATGTATCTTCTGTACTTTTTTATAGTATCTAGCATAATCTTGGCCACATATGTCTTTTCATACATTATCTCATTTAACTGCACTTAATCCTCACTAAAACCCTAAAGATTTGATGCTACTAGGAGTAGGCATATTTTTCAGATGAAGAAGATCAAGTCTTCTAGAAGTAGAAGATCAAGAAGATCAAGGTTACTAGAAGTAGCCTGTCTAGTTTTTCTCAGAGTGAGTCAAACCCAAGCCTGTCTAACCTCAAAGCTCAAGTTCTTCCCATGTTGCAAGATGACCTTGGTGCTGGAAACCTAAGTTTTCTAAGAGTTTTAGCTCTTCATTCTAAATATTCCTGGAGTTCAAGTCCAGCCCAGACCCCATCATAGATACATTCCCTATAGTCCTCCTGAAGAAATGCTTAAGGCTGCAGAGGCATGTGTGTGCCAGCCCCTTGGCCACAGTCATGGGTCCCAGGAATGTCCCTTTGATGCACTGGGAGGCAATCAGATATTTTTCTATGAGGATATGGAATCACAGAAAGGATGGCAGGTGAGGGTTTTCATGGAGGATAGGGTAAACTAAAGTCAGATAAATGCCAAAGTTGTGAAGGAGCAAAACGAAGCATCTTGCAGAGAGAATTTGTCTCTGAAAGGATAAAACAGATAGATAAAAAGAGGCACAGAGAAGAGACAGTGTGACCCTGGAGAGGGAGAGAGAGAGGAGCTGCCTGGCAACTTCCCAGTTCCCATAAGGCCTGGTATACTTCCTATTTTTGCCTTCCATGAGGTTTCTCTTTAGCCTTTCAATAAATTCCCTTCAATATAAACAAGCCATCCTTACAACACATTTCTGTGCATACCTCTGTCTGTTTTGGCCCAAGTAGGTGGATTTTTAGGGGCAATGAAGAGCCTACATCCCCTGTGGTATTCCTCCCAGATCTCCTTTCGGCTCCTGTGCCATACACAGTGATATAAACATAAATTCCTTATAGCTGGGCTCCTAAGGCTCAGTTAAGAATTGGGAACATTCCAAATCTTGCTGCAGATGTGGGGCACTCTGAAATCACAGTGAAAAAAATGTGCCAGGGAGCGAGAAAACCCAGAAGAATGCTCCTTCCCCCACATTTCAAGTAGTGAAAGCTGGTCTCTTGGAGCATCTGCAGAAAGAACCACATGATAAGAAATCTTCCTGTAGTGAATTTCTTGCAACCAGGAAGGCAAGGATTCCAAAACTGCAATCCAGTCATTGTCAGACCTGGAATTCCCTTCCTGGGACAATTACATTTTGTTCCTGCTTAGCTCCTTGTTGCTTAGCAACCACAGTAGCATAAGGGGAAGCCACTGGAGAGAAGAGCCCTTTCCAAAGTGGGGCTGGGGTGGGAGTAATCAGGAGTAGAAATTGCCTTCTCACTTCCTAGAAGAGAGAAAATACATTGTGATCCTCAGAGGGGGTAGAATTAGGCTGCATCCAGAGGCAGTCATTTAAATGTCCACATCATATTTAATTATCAAAACCAGTATTTGAACAGAATTATTTAACTTGCAATGTAACTTTATATCTGATATTTCCTGTAAGACTCATGATGATTGATACCTTAGGATAAGATTATGGTTCTCAGTTTATACATGAAGAAACTAAGGTAGAGGGGGCTGAAATAATGTCTTCAGCTTCACCCAGCCAGTTAATGGCAGAACAGGACTAGAGTCCAAGTTTACCAGTTTCTATCTCTCCACTGTAGCTTTTATTGATTGATTGATTCTTTCTTTCATTTTTCATGATATAAAACCAATGTTAATCTAATATACATGGATAAGCCTGATGGTGTTAAAATTTTAGAATTTTTAAATAACTATTGCTCCAAACTCACCCCATACCCTTCACTGTATCATCATCCTGTCTCTCCTGAACCTCCAAAGGGTCCAAAAACTAAGGATATATCAACTGGCTGAGCAAGGCCATGTGTCAGTATATATTCTGACCAATTAGCTCCATGTCATATTGACTGTTAAATATTTTTGACATTCCATGAACTCTTACTGGACGTACACTGGGCTCCAGGTACAATTTTATTCAGTGACGATACAGAGGTATAATGCAAAGCCCTTGACCTCAAGTAGTTCACAGATTGTGGTTGGGGGAAGTGAAAAATAAGGGTATACAATCTTTTCCTGAACACTTCTCATGGCACGGAGCTCATTTCTATTTAAGATGATCTGTTCTCTTAGGTCCAATCATGGAATCATCTTACGTTCCATTATATTGGGCTGAGATTTGCCTCCTCATTACCTGAGCTGATTGGTGCTTGCTATGCCCTATAGAGCAGAGTCAAACAAACTAATTCTTATTTTCCCAAAATGCCTTTCTTACATTTAAGTACAGCTTTCACATCCCACTCTGACTGTTCCCAATATGTTCTCACTGTCCTATTGGGACTCTCTTGTGTCCCGGAGTCAAAAATGGAGAGAATTCTACAGCTGGCTTGGTCCTCAGAAGACTTTAAGATACCCTTCCTTTTTCAAAAGTGGGATCCTAGAGTCAGAGAGATGAGAGGACTTTCCAAATAAGCTTAGAAGTTAGTCTCCTTAACAATTTGGTCTGTGGTCTTTTCATTACATCATTGGAACATACTCCCAATCTTTACATTTCCAGAATTGCCCCCAAACTCCAAAAATCACTACAATTCACTGTGGCTGTCACCTCCATTGGTTAGGTACAACTTCTTTAATGCTACCTAACCTAAGAGGATAGGAGCTCTCTAAGTATCCTGATCACATTGTGGGGCATGCCCTTTCTATTGGGTCAGTGATTATCAATGCTGGTTGCATATTAGAAGCACCCAGGGCATTTATTATTATTAAGACCAATTAAATCAATATGGGTCTCAAGCATCAGTAATTCCCTCAGGTAATTCTGGTTCACAGTAAGTGTTGAGAAGCACTACATTAGATAATACTACTTCATTTTCTAAAAAGGTGAGAATCAATACAGTATTTGAACTGAAGAAGGGAAGATGACTGGCTCTGAGGATTTGATTATACAATTTGATCTCAACTTCTTACAAAGGAATAATGGATGCGTTTGACTCATTTCTTTCTACCTTTAGTTTCAGAGATGTGAAAATGACATGACCAACCTTTGTACTTTGAACTACACATTGCTTGTATATATGCCTTTTATCTAGCTCTCAAGCCATGTAGGGACATGATTAACTTGCAGCTCCTTGCCGTATCTCTGGTGTGGAGCCTGGAGTGAGGGGGTACTATTACGGTCATTTTACCAGTTAGCCACAGGGATGCCTAAAGCATAGAGCAACAGCCCAGCTGGCAGCAAGTCAGTTATTTGGTGATATCAGGGGGACATTTATTCTTGCCTATATTTATTGACATTGCATGTGCAAGGAACAACCCTGTCCTCAAAACTTTTATCTTTGGTTGGAAAAACAGGTTATAGGGGAAAAAAAGGTATATGTGTAAAAAGTGGAAAAAGAAATGTGGATGTTAAATAGATATTGGGTTGGCCAAAAAGTTCGTGTGGTTTTTTTCCATAAGATGGCTCTAGTAGCACTTAGTTGTCATGAACTTCATTCGAAACAATTTTGTTAGATTGTATTGTGACAACTGTCATATCAGCATGCATTTAATAAAAACTTATCAAAATTGGTGAATTTCTGTGTAGCCATTTTAATATTGAAGATGGAAGAAAAAAGCAACATTTTTGGCATATTATGCTTTAATATTTCAAGAAAGGTAAAAACGCAACAGAAACGCAAAAAAAAAAAAAGATTTGTGCAGTGTATGGAGAAGGTGCTGTGACTGATCAAACATGTCAAAAGTGGTTTGTGAAGTTTCGTGTTGGAGATTTCTCGCTGGACGATGTTCCACGGTCAGGTAGACAAGTTGAAGTTGATAGCGATCAAATTGAGACATTAATTGAGAACAGTCAATGTTATACCACGCAGGAGATAGCTCACATACTCAAAATATCCAAATCAAGCTTTGAAAATCATTTGCACCAGCTTGATTATGTTAATCGCTTTGATGTTCGGGTTCCACATTAGTTAAGTGAAAAAAACCTTCTTGACCGTGTTTCCACATACGAATCTCTACTTAAACATAATGAAAACATTCCATTTTTAAAACAAATTGTGATGGGCGATGAAAAGTGGTTACTGTACAATAATGTGGAATGGAATAGATCGTGGGGTAAGTGAAATGAACCACCACCAACCACACCACAGGCCAGTCTTCATTCAAAGAAAGTGGTGTTGTGTATATGGTCGGATTGGAAGGGAGTCCTCTATTATGAGCTCCTTCCAGAAAACCAAACAATTAATTCCAACAAGTACTGCTCCCATTTAGACCAACTGAAAGCAGCACTGGATGAAAGGCGTCCAGAATTAGTCAACAGAAAACATATAATCTTCCATCAGGATAATGCAAAGACCACATGTTTCTTTGATGACCAGGAAAAAACTGTTACAACTTGGCTGGGAAGTTCTGATTCATCTGCCGTATTCACCAGACATTGTACCTTCGGATTTCCATTTATTTTGATCTTTACAAAATTCTTTTAATGGAAGAAATTTCAATTTCCTGGAAGATTGTAAAAGGCACCTGGAAGAGTTCTTTGCTCAAAAAGATAAAAAGGTTTGGGAAGATGGAATTATGAAGTTGCCTGAAAAATGGCAGAAGGTAGTGGAACAAAGTGGCGAATACGTTGTTCAATAAAGTTCTTGGTGAAAATGAAAAGTGTGTCTTTTATTTTTACTTTAAAACAGAAGGAAATTTTTGGCCAACCCAACCCGTAATAAATGTGCAGCAATTCTCAAGAAGATATGGTTTATGACTTCACCCTTCTACTATTTCTGCATCTGTGCTCTGTGTACTTTGTAAACATCTCCTTTCTGATATTTCCATATATTAGATGTAGTTAGAAGTTTGCATGTCAGTCTCTCCCACTGAGTTGTGAATTCTGAGTTTGAATCTCTAGTTGCTACCATCTTGTCTGGTATAATTCATGCTACATAATTATTTGCTGAGTGACTGCAAGATGCTGACATTGGAGACTGTAGGACTAAGAGATGTGTATTGTGTGTATTCCCGTCAGCTGCTCAGATTGCCCCTTTATTTTCTCAAGGATCCTGGGGCATTGGGAATAGGTATCTTAAAATTGCATGGCACTAATTTTCAGACCAACTTCTTTACCAGTTTCGGACTTTCTGTGTTTTAGGATCTGGTTCTCAGATAACCAAAAAGTGGCCTACTAGGGAAAGAAGATAAGAACTCCTGTGATATTTAGCTAGCATTTGAATACAGGTCCCATTCCATCAATAAACATATTGTTCAGGGGTGTGGCTTTAGTTTTTTCAGGAATCCCTTATTATTATATACAAAAATTATATTATTATATTATTAATGTTATTATATGCTTAAAATTTAAAATATATCCAAAATACAGTATATGTAATGCATATTAGTATATGTAGATGTACATATATATATGTGCATATGTATGTGTGCTTTATATATAGCTATATAAAACAAAGAGTGAGAAGACCCCCCTTTCCTTCCCCTCCTCCCACCCTCATGATCAAAAAATGGGCTACATGTATGGAAGGAACATTGACTGAGAAGTCACAGGACATAGAGTCTGTTTATGGCTTTGCCTTAACTTAATGACTTGGAGCAGTCCACTGCATCTCTGTCTCTGTTTCCTCAATTTTAAGATGATGCGGTTTGACAAGGTGATCTCTCAGGTAAACGTTTACTGCACCATAATGCTGTAGACTTACCATCTATTATAGTGAATTTTTAATATGCCATGTGCTCTCTGAGCTGCTCTTCAAAGAAACACAACAACACAGGATGGAAGACCCTGTAAATATGCTAAGGTTAAGAAGGGAAGGGACTTGGGCAACAAGCTTTAGTTCTGGCTCAGATGACACCAGCCAGCCAAATGCTCATGGACAAACCCTTCTGATTTCTGGAGCTCAGTTTCTCCATTTGGAAAGTGTAGGCAAAAACCCACATGCTATCTTAGTCCTCTGGGGGCTTTGGTATAGGATTTCAGAAATCTAGGTACAGAAGGAATCAGGCAAGGTCATCTGATTGCACAGAATCTTTGTTTTTGACATCAAAATGTGTGCCTAGATCTTTATTTCTATTATCAGTTCATATGCCCTGCTGATTTTTTTTCTAATTAAACATTACCTTCTCACTAATAAAAAACAATACTCCAGTATAGGGGTAACAGAAGACCTATGGAAACATTGCTCTAACAGAGGTCTTGCAGTGATGAGTAATAGAGGAAGCGTTTTTGGCCAATCAGAACATTTCTCTGAAAAAAAGAAGACAGCAAGGGCACTTTGGTCAGAGGGCAGTGATCTGTTCAGAATCAGACTGAACCTGATCCAGGGACATGGACCAGGATGGGAGTTACAGGGTCCTCAGAGCCAGTCTCCGTTGCTGTACTTCATTACATAGTTCCTGTGAAAAAGAGTGATGAGAGTGAAGAAGCTCTGTGACAGAATTCACACGAGCAGGCGACCCAGGTCTTCAGTGGCTGATGTGCTTGGTGGGAGTCATTCCCAATCACTACCAAATCATTCCTCAATCCAAAGTCCCAGAACTCTCAATATAAAACGTGGTAAGCAGGAGTTCTCCCACAATCCAAGTTTTGAGTAAACTCTACACAAGGTCTTTAAGCAAAACCACTTGCAAACCTTCCTGAATCTCTATCTGTCCTATAATGTAGACACACCCCTGAGGGGTTACATTCCTCAGTTGCCTGGGGTTGCAACTGAGTGGCCTGAATAGGTCCACTTTTGCAGCCCCATTACAAATAGTCAAAGAGATTAAAATACCACCATATTTTGTATGAACTGAAGACATTCCACCTTATTCTTTTCACCATCTTTAATAGAGAATTGCATGCCAACGTCATCTCTCAGTGTCTTTTCCCTCATCAGCTGTCGAATTTTTGTGAATAACGAGAAAATGCACATAAGCATCTGAATGCATACATGTCGCTTAACAAAAATATAACCCCCTGAAATGTAATTACCAGGTTAAAAAAATGCACCCAGTTTCAGAGCCTATCACATCTCGCGCCTCGGCGCGCAGTTCCCCCAACACTGCTCCTGTTGTGTCAGATAGTGGCAGTGTTGAGCCCGGGAGCCGGTGCCGAGCCCGCGGCGGTCCCCGCGGCAGCCCAGTCTCCGCGGCGGACTCCGGCGCGCAGAGCCACTGGGCCTCGAGGGCGTAGGGGAGCGGGAGGGGCGCGAGGGCGGCGAGGGGTCCCCGGTCCGCCTCCACGAAGTGTTTTCCTTCTCCCCGGGCATAAGCCCCACTCCCTCCAATTGATCGAAATTCACAGAAATTCACTGCAGGAGGGTGAAGGGAGAGGTCGCTCGCCGGTTACTGGCTGTGCCTCCCCCGGCTCAAGTCGGGGAAGCGGCCCCCGATCAGTTGGGCGAGCGGTGTGGGTTCCCGCACCCCCTCCGAGGCAGATCGCGGGGTGGCTGTCCCCGTTCGGCTCCGCCGCGCTGCCGCTCCGATCCTCCCCCTCCCCCGCCCGCGCCCTCCCCCTTCCTTTCACTAGGACTCCGGGACTCGGGAGAGGGCGCGGGAGGCAGCCACTCGGGCCCGACCCCACTCCAGCGCTCGCCGGGGACGCGGGCGGGTGGCGAGGGGACGCGGCGGGGGCGCGGGGCGGGCGCGGCCATGGAGCGGCGGCGGCGGCGGCGGCGGCAGCACTAGCGACCGCGGGCGGACAAGCTGGCGAGCTGGGCCGCCCGGCGCCGCGGACCGAACTGCACAGCTCAGCAAAAGCGCCCTCGCCCTCCGCGCGCCGCCTCCTGCGAGCCCGAACCCGGCAACATTTTTTAAGGCTCCAATCCATCCTTTGAAGAAAAGAAAGAAAAAAAAAATAGCATTGATTGGAGAGACTGGGATATATATAATTTGGGGGGGCGGGGGGGCTCCTGCTAAAATTAGCCAGGCCCGCGGCGCGCGGTGTGCGAGTGTGTGCGTGCGGGCGTGTGTGTGTGTGAATGTGATTACTCCAGGACTCCTCGGGCTCCGGAGACGCCATTTTCCCCCTTGATATCTCTCTCCGTAAATCGGTGGCGCGGCGCAGGCGGCCGCGCCGGGCGGGAAGCGCGGGGCCGGCCGGGGCGCCCGCCGCTCGCCTCCGCCTCCGGGCGCCCGGGGGCCCCGGCGCCCCCCGAGCGAGGGTGGCCAGCCCACGGCTCGCCGTGTGACAGATGCTCATCGCCATGGAGTTGCCGCAGCAGCACCTTCGGGGGCTCGGGCGAGCGACGGGAGCCGGGATCTGAGCGAGCGCCGGGGCCAGCGGAGCCGGAGTCGCCGGGACGTGGGTGAGCACGCGCGGCGACCTTGGCCCGGGAGCCCGGCGCCCAGCCTCCAGCCACGCCGCGGGCCGCCGCACGCTCGGGGTCGGGGGCGGTGTGTGTTCCCTGCATGAAAAAGTTAAAGCTGCCTCGCCGGGGCTTTGACTTTGCACCGATGGGAAGGGGGAGACCGGGCCGAAGGGGCGGGATGCCGGTCCCGGCGAGGCTGCCGGGGATGGGCGCGATTACGGCCCGCCGGCGGTGGGCAGAGATGCTGGCTCATTTGAAGTGACTCGTTGGTGGCGGCGAGGGTGGCAGCGCCGGGCTGGAGGTCTGGGACCTTATTGAGTTTGGCCTAATCTGATCCGCCCCCCCCCGCCCCCCGACCCCGGCCTTCTGCCTCCCCACGCCTTTTGCACCCTCCCTCCGTCCGGCCGCTGACTGCCTGCCGGGGCTGGCGGGTTTGGCGTTGGCGGAGTGGACTAGAGGGGGGGAGGGGGGAGGGAAAGGGGTGGGAAGGCGGCAGGATATTTTTTTCTCTCCCTCTTTGTAACTTGCAGGTTAAGTGGAGCTAGAGAGCTACATTGTATCTAGTTAGATTTTTTTGGGGTGGGGGGGAATGTATCAGAATCTAACGTGTCGTTAATAGAAAGAAGAACAGGGAAGAAGTGGTCCAGCCGGCGAAGGTTGGTGTGTGCTTGCGTCGTGGCTCTGTTAGTCTTTTTCTTAAAATCTTAATCAATGGATCTGAGTCTCTTTCTCGTGCTCTCCGGTTTTGGGACTCTGAAAAGACAGGAATTCCCTTAAAAGCAGACGAATGCCTTTTTTGAAAGCACGCATTGTGTGTGTTTCTAGAGGAGCCGTGGTCTTGGGAATTAACGACAGGCTTCCCCGTTCGGTGGTTTCCAGTGGGAAATAACTCCTGAAAGGGAACACTTCAGTATCGATTTATTGTTTTTGTCTTTCAAACGATTATCTCTTTGACTAAAATACTGTAGGAGAAGTTCCACAGAGACAAAGTCAGGTAAACTGGACTGGGCAGATCTTTAGCAAGATGGTGATAACGCTGATGCTGTTTTTGGTGTCTATTTGTGATGGAAGCATTGTTGGGTAATAGCAATTTCTGATCGGTAGAGCATGCTGGCTCTACAAAAATAAGGAACTACCGAAATGCTGTCTTCCAGTCCCCGTCCCCTACAGGCTGCACACACCCCTCCTCTCACAACCCACACCAGTTACAATTCTGAAATAGGATCCAACTGGAAGTATTTTCTTTGGAGATCGGAAAGTTAGGCAGTTGGAAGTATGAGATGAGGCTAGAGGTACTGGGAGTGTGGGGAGCGGGTTCTTATTGCCCCTTGATGCTGCATTTCTTCTTTATGTGTGTCTCTGTGGGTTCTGAGGGTGTGTATGTTGGTCTAGGAGGACTGTTCAGGGAAGGATTTCCGATTCGTTTCCGCTTCAAATAAACTGTCCTGATAATCTCATGGTTGACATCTAATGCTAAAAGGCCAATTTGTGTTTCTCTATATCCCTGCAGAAGCTCTCCTCCGAAAGGGCAGTTTATTTTGGAATTCTACCACAGCTACTTTTCCTTCCAAGCCTCCCCGTCCCCTTCACCACTATCCACACCTTTTTTCCTAAAGTTAGTTGGAGTCTATGGTCTTTATGGAGATATTAATATTACTTATTGTCCTCTTACATTATTTGTTATTCTCTTCCTTTTCATTCCTTTACTCTCCATCCTGTTTTTCTTCTTTTTCTGTAGTTTTATGCAAAAACTAACTTCATAAAGTCGCTATTGCCAAAACTATCTGGCAGTCCTGCCCCATCTTTTACCCTCCTGTAGTTTACACAGGTAAATCAGATGTGCCCTTCCCAATCCATCCTTATCCTCAAAACGTGTGTGTATGTGTGCACACACACACTCATGTGTTTTGGAGGGGCAGGAGTCATTTAGGAAAGAAGGACGTGGAGAGGAGAGGAAGGGTGTTGTTCTATGCAGGCCACATCTGCAACACTGGGGCCAGACCAGGATGGTCTGGGAGAGTTATCCTCACACACCCCAGTTGGATGTTGTCTGGCTGGGATGGGGAGGCGGAGCCAGCTGTCCAGGGGCCTGTGAGGGAGGAGAAAGTTTGTAGCACTTTAAAATGTAGCCAGTTTACAATCCCAGGTCACTCCCTCCCCTTTCTCCTGCTTTCCGTGGTTTCTGCCATCCCAAGACTAGTGCAGAGAGGCGTGATCTCTTTTGCCCTGACTTGGAAGTCCCAGGTTTCAGTTAAGCGGAAGATGCAGTATTTTCCTCTGTACTTAATTGCTTTGCCTGCTACCAAAGAAGGGCTTCAGGACAAATCAGAAGAGTATGGTTAAACACAGAGTATTTGCAAACTCCAGGGTATGTAGCCTGAGAATATAGGAGACCAGGTACTCAGAAAGTGCTGCTTTGCACACCATCTCCCCTCCCCCATTAAGGAAATAAAAGTCTTAGTCTTTGGGAGTTGAATTGGTGTTAGAGCTGGGCTCTGGGAGCTGCTAGCCACTATAGTAACCTGAGCGGGGCTGGGGGGAGGAGGTGGTGAGTGAATGCTATTGGGAGCCAGAGGAGGGAAACAGACTTGTCTCCCTTAGCAGGGAAAATAGATGTGTCACTGGAATAAACAAATTGGAGGTGGGGGATGGGATGGCTTGTAGTGAACATAAGGAGGAGTGGCTGAGAGGCAGTGATGTGGTTCGGAAGGGGGCCACTTATAGCTTGGGAGAAAATATCAACTGCCTTATATATTCACGAATGAGCTAGGCAAGTGAAGGAGTGTAATCCAATCTTTCGTATGTTAACATCAGAACATCCCATAGGAAGGCACTGCTGGCAGGCCCAGTTCTGGACTTCACACAGGGGAGGCCTAGGGGTGTACCTGAGTGAACCAAGGAGCCCCTTTGGTGCCACGAGGGCTTCTGGTTCTGTGAGTGCATTATTCATGGCAAGCTAGTTTGTAAATCACCTGACCTAAATGAGGGCTGGGGGCAAAGAGAGAACAGTGCTTGGAATCTTTGTAGAAAGTTTAGTTGAAAATGGTCAGTGGGGAGAGGCAGGAGTTTGCTGAAGAAGAAATAAATAGGTAGGCACTTTCCCCTGGATTCTTGATTCCATTTCTGCTGTTATCTTGACTTTCAATTCCATTAGGAGCGGAATCAATACTTCTCTGGCACAAAAAAATGTATCTCTAGGAGGGCAGAGTTCTTTCAACCTGGTCATTATTTTTAGTTGTACTTTAGTCTCTGCTCTGAAGCTTCTATATGATATGCAAAAGGAGGAAGATGAGAGGTGGCTGGCTGGCTGGAACATCCTTTCTGAAATCTTGTAGAGACACTGAAACTTGGCTGGGCCTCAGCGGCCCAGAATGCCAGTTTTTCCCTTGGAGACTTGAAGTTTTAATTGAAACCAGATAGCTATCAAGAGTGGACCTGGCCAAACAAAACCTTGTTTTCTTCACTGCTCAGGAATGGGAAATAAATAATTTTTTGCTGATGGCATTTCAAGTTGCTTCAGTTTTGCTCCTGCCAGAAGAATGGGGTAAATTATTATTAACACATTAACATTGTAAGAAGTTGCAGTGCCTTAAAAAATGAGATAATGTTACCGAGTTTGCTCAGAGACCCGCTGTGTGGGAGAGGTCTATTTGGGGGTGGAGGTGGAGACAAGAGGCTGCTCTTGTCCTGGGCGGGTGGCAGCACTGCCCTGAGAAAAGGAGGCTCATAGAGTCCTGGCCACATGTCACTGTGCTTGGTCCTTGGGTTCCTGTGAAGAAGTGAGCAAAACAGTCCAATTCCATTGCTATCCTATGGTATATTGTGAAACCTGGTGAGCTTCCCAAAATGTTTTGGGTCAGGATTGAATAAGGAGTACAGCCATCAGACCTATTGCCATAGGTGTGAGCTTCATTTAGGGTTGTTTCTAAATGAAACCCTGGTGTTTCACAAACTCTCCATGAAGTTGCAGACACTTTGGACAGCCAAAGGCTTGATAAGCGCAGAAAAGTAAACACCAAGATGCCCGCAGAGTGTACTACTTCATGAATGCAGGGGAAAGATGCCAACTTATATTCTTGTTTGGCTTTAAGTATTTATTTCTGTTTTCACTTAGCCTACTACTAGATTCTTATGCCTCCTTAGACATACCAGGTAGGGGCAATAGGAAGTTTTGGGGGAAACTGGTGACCTTAGATCACCGAGTCCAACTTAGTGGCCCTTACATTTCACATCTGGAATTTTCAGAGTCAGGTCAGAACAGCTTCCCTTTCAGAGTTGGTTTTTTACCCCCTTAGAGAGTACCATCTAAGGTTGAGGAAACATTATTTTTTTAATGGCCTTTGCTTTGGAAACCTGCAGTTGACTTCCTATCCAGTTCAGAGCAAATAACGCCAGGGTCAAATGGAGAATGTGAGCAGCCCTGAAGTCCACAGGATCTCTTGGGAGGAAGCAGCTACCCCTCCCCAGGAGCTAAGGATGGACTGTGATCTGCAGATACATGAGAAATAATTACAGGCAAAGCCAGCTGAGCTAACCAGGCAGGCAGAGGCTTCCACCTTTCCAAGTGCTGGGAAGGGAGAGGGGATGAATGGAGAGCAGATAAGAGTTTCAGAACTTTGCCAGCTTGGAAAAATGTTTCTTTGACCCAACTTATCTTTTCCTATCAAAACATACTCCTTTTTATATGCATGGCACTTTTTTCTTTTCAAAAACATCTTTATACCACATCTGCCCCCTTGATTTTCTAAGGAGGGAGGCTTAGTAAGCATTTTATCCCCTTTCAGAAGATGAGGCCATTGATGTGCTGACTTGCTGAAATGACACAAGTTGGTGGCCCACATGGGACCAGATGGCTCTGTTAAAGTGTGAAGAGCATCACACCTGAAGTGACAAGATCTGCTTTGGATCCTGTCCCTACTATTTCCCAGCTAAATGTCCCTGGAAAGTTATTTAACCTCTTTGAGCCTCAGTAAACTAATCAGTAAAATAGGGATAAAATATGCTTACCCTGCCTACTACATAGGGGTTCTGCGGATTAAGTAATACCAGCTAATTTCAGTAATTGAACTCTGAGAGGATTTCCACACTGCCTCCTGGAAACTGATGTCTGGGATTATTGTCACCATCGCTTGGAGGTTAATAACCTCTTGGTATGACCAGAAATGCCTGTAGAGGCCCCTTGTGTTCTAAGACAGTCAGGGAATAGTTGTTTTGTGCTCCTGAGTTGACCAAAGGGGAAAAGAAGTGTGTACAGTATATGTATTTTAAATCAGTTGAATTGTTGGACGCCTACTTTGCATCTACATCGGAGACTCAGAGTCTCAGATAGTATCCAATTTTGACTCAAGGATGCATTGGTGCTCAGGAAATGCTCTTCGAGTTAAGAATGAGAAGGAGAAAGAAAAAGACGTGGAGACACACAGAGAGGAGAGGTAATGGGTGGCGAGTGCGAGGGGGAGAGTTTTCATCAGGGAGCCACAGTGGCTGAGAAAAGATATTCAAGACAGAATTTGTACCCTCTCTAAAGAACAGAACTGAGAGCAAGATTGCATCTGTCCCGACAAACCCAGCAAGTTCTCTCGAATCAGGGAAGTTCTTCACAGTCCATTTGCTGTCTGACTTTTCTGTATTTCTCCTCTTTCTCTTTCCCACGATTCCTGGCTCGCCCTGTCCAGCAGCCTGTACCAGGCACCTTGCAACACTCTCGGGTGAACCCCGTTTTATGCAGCACACACAGGCCTCTGCTCCCATCAGACTGATTTCCTTGCTGACCCTGGGCACTATGTACACTTGTCCACCTCCACACCTCTGCTCCTTCTGTATCAACGACTCCTCTCTGAAAGGTGTCCCTATTGGTCCCTTTTAGCCGAAGTGTCTACCTCTTCGGACACCTGACCAGCTCTTAGCTCTTCACTGCCTTCTCCAGGGCACTTCGGGACTAAAGTACTTGCCGGGCATCTGGCTCGTGCTGCTTTGCTGTTCATTGCCACTCACCTCTCCAGGCTGTGAGTCCTTGAAGGATGGAGCCAAGTTTGCCCCACAAAGCCCTACTTATGAATGATTTCTGTTGCATGAATGAATCACAGAATTTATGCAGAGATAGAATATTAAAAGTGGATGTTGTTTAAGATACACTAAAGCTCTGCACGGTGAAGCAACACAACGAGGACCTCTTAGACAAGTGAATAATAAATACTTAGGTCAACGGCTTTTTATATTTTTGGCTATCTTTCAGGGGCAATCGCCCACTCTCAGTTTCTCCCTCAAAGCCTAAGAGTTAATAATGTTTTACTTCATGTTACATCCTATCAGTCACTGATTCACTCATTCATGCAATCATCAAAATATTTATTAAGTACCTACTAGAGCCTCCTCGCCACTCTTGCACACATAGCTCTTGACTTTCTCTGAAAATTCCAGTTGCATTTTTTGTCCACCACCCTCATTTTGGCACTTAACCATGCAATCTTCTTTGTTACTTAAGTCCAAGTGCTTCCCATTCCTCGGTGGCTGAGTGCGCCTGGCTGCAGTGGAAAAGAAGGCTGAGCAGAGAAATGCACTCAGAGGGGAAAGTTCCAGAGACAGGCTTCTGAGAGGCAGGCTGCAGGCTGGGCTGGCTCCCCGTCAGCACGTACAGGACAAGCTGCACTGCCTTTCTGCTCCTTAGCTTGAGCCACGGTAAAGAGAAAGAGTTTGGATTGATGTGGAGGGAGGGCCCCTTCTGAAATTCTGCTACTCTATAGGTAGACGTGTCCTGGGAATTTTAAAGGTTTCTTAAAGCTCAGAACTCCTGGCACCCCAACAACTGTTCACACCACTCCCACTGAGGATCAGTGAACTTTGCTAAGTGTTTGCTGTGGATGAGAGTTACCTTCAGAAGGGGAACTGGGACCAGGAGAAACTCCCTAGTGAGCACCAAAGAGCCAGACTTGGGGACACAGAAAGGAGAGGAGGGGATGGTGAGCTAAGTGTGAAGAAGTACTGTAGTGAATAATGTGGAAGGAAGAAAAGGATTGATCCTCTACATCTTTTGAAAACTGGCCCCCTTTGGTGAAATGACTGAGTTGAGACAACGGGAATGAAGCAGACAAAGACGGCTTCTGGAAAATCTAGACTATATTCCCTGTCTGGGCTTTGCTACTGCTTTCTGTGCCCAGTAGGCATTTGGAATCTCTGCCATGGTTACTTTTGGACCTCCTGGATCTCGGGGGCTAGGCATTGTTTTCTTGTGTAGATTCTGTTGGGCATGAAGGCTAGGGCTGTGCCTGTGCTCCCGGGATGTCTGCTCAGTCCCCACAGCAGAGTCTGCCCTTTCATGGCCTGTGTTCAGTAACAATTAGTGAGTTGGTTTGTATGCATTTTGAGATGAAAGCGAGTGACCCGCAGTTTGTCCAAAGCCAGAGGCCTCTGAGATTAGGGTTGGGGTGGAATCAGGAAAGCTGGGTTTTGACCTGAGTTCAGAGTGCATTCTGAGTCACCTAGGAGCACACTGCTTGAGTATTTAGGAAGAGCAAGGTTCTACAAGCATCTACTGAGATGCTGCAATTACTTTTACTCTAGGACTTGGAATAGAAAAAAAAAAAAAAAAAAAGGCAAGGAACTCAATAATTAGCCTAACTCCGTAAAAAGCAATTTCTTCTTTATTCCTTTTATCTGCCAAAGATTGAGAGTTCTGTCAGTGGAAAGAAACTGCTTGGGGTTTGAACTTGGGCCTGGAAAGATGTAGTTGCTGGAGATTCTGAATTTAATGAATCCAATGCAGTAGCCTGAGAACTCTCATTAGAGGCAATTGGGGCACAGTTGTTGTGCTTGTAGCAAAATGATGAAATCTGGGTGGCAAGTCCCTTGCAGTTGTTGGGTGGTATGTCTGTGACCTATTGTTATTCGAGCAATGAGAGCTTTGATTTTTTTTTTTAAAGTATTGATTCATAATGGTGACTAAAAAGGATGATTTGATGTGAGAGCCCTGTGGGCCTTCTCTCTGTTCATTATTTTGTACTCCAGAGCTTGATTACAGTCGGTTTTTGGATCCACATATGTTTATTAAGGTCTCAGCATTGCAATTTGTTCCATTGTTCTTGGCACTGTTGGGTGAGAAAAGTCTGGTATGAGACATGGCTTTTGCCCTTGGAGAATGGACAGTATATCTGGAGAGACAGGCTTAGCTCAAATGGAAAGCATCAGTCTGAAGCCAAAGTGGGAGCATGATCTACGTGGAATTATGCTATTTGGTTGATCAGGGATAAAGTGCAGTCAGGGAAGGCTTCAAGGAGGATGTGTGGTTTTGGGTTTGATGGTGGAACTGAAACAAGGGGACATTCTTGGTGGGTACAGTAGCAGAGATGGGACAAAGTTTGAATGTGAATTTGGAATTGCCACAAGGAAACGAATGCTAATCATGAACATGTACTGCATCTGGTAGGAGCAGGGAGGCCTTGATGCAGAATGTCCAGCTGGATGATATTGAGGCACAGGTCACCCATAGCAGGCATCTTGCTGGTCTGAGGTTTCCTGACAGCAGTGGGAAGGACAAAACTCAGGGCTGTCTAAGTTGGGCCCAATCTTAGCTGTCCAGAGTTTTCATTCAAACGCATCAACTTTTCAACCTTCTGATTCAGCAAACTTGGTTTGCTCATTTACATTTAAACGTGAGTATGATAGACTCTGATGGTGCTGTGGGGACCTCAAGTAATAGATAAGAGGTTGTCTCTGTTCTCAATCTGATGGAAGACTCCATAAGAACTCATGAAAACCAGTGGAGGAGCAGCAACAGAGGACAGTCATGTAGGGCTCTGTGGAGTGTCAGTCAGCAAAACAGATGGGATGCGGTCCTGTGAGGAATAGGCCAAGGCTACATTTCCCCTGAGCTGAGATGGGAGCCGTGACTGGAGTTTTCAGAATGTGAGGAGAGTAGGTGTGAGGAGCACTTCCACGCATGCCACACATGAGAGAATCCTGACATCTGACTGTCCTGCCCACTACTAGTCCTGTCAGCCACCAACTCTTCAGTCTGGTGTCCAGAAGAGGCACCTTTAGGACAAAAATAAAACTACATATAAACATTCAGAATGGGGATCAGCCACTCTGGAAAACAAAAAAGCTCTGTGTTACAGGTACTCATTTCCAGGAGTTTAAAGCATAATTGGAGATTCAAGTTTCAAGTAACAATGCAGTATTTAAATGACCATGCACGAAAGCTGAAGGAGAAATATCACAAAGGACAGGAAATGGAGCCAGTATCTGTTTACTCTCTGGTATGTCTAGCATCTCCTTTGTGGCAGAAGCACAAACATGAAAGTGTCAGATTACACTTTACGTTCAAATGACAATAAGCAAAGCGATTGCTGAATCGGATGGTTGAGAAGTCAAGGAATTTGAATTAAAACTGAACAGGTAGTGGGGTCAAAATTAAAGGACCTTGAAAGAATGACTAGGGAATTTATTATCTGTTTGATTATTCAGTTTAGCTGCATTGCCCTCAGATAAGTCTACCATTTTCATCCCAGTTTACACGTGGTATGGTGGAGGATCAGAGTTTAAGTGACTACTAATGCTGGGTATTTAAAGACTGGTGACATTATGGTTCAATGGAAAGCAAATGACAGTCGGAGTCAGACAGAACTACCTCTGTGATTTCAACAAGTATCTCAATTTCAGTTTTCTTATCTGTAAAATGGGTACATCTCAGGGTTAAATCAAAGAATAAACTTAAAGCAGTTATTATATACTATTTCCCTCTTCAAAGTTAGGATCATTTTCTTTACCATGTGGATCTTCTTTAATATACTTGGACAAGAAAT
Source organism: Balaenoptera acutorostrata (assembly GCF_949987535.1). Taxonomy (NCBI): domain Eukaryota; kingdom Metazoa; phylum Chordata; class Mammalia; order Artiodactyla; family Balaenopteridae; genus Balaenoptera; species Balaenoptera acutorostrata. The sequence continues at coordinate 29,911,043 of NC_080076.1, read as the reverse complement.
ATTATGATCACAGTTATTTCTTACAGGCCAGCCCTACATATTTAGCCTATTTAGGTGCTATCCTGCATATATTATTTACTTTTTTCCTTGGAAGAGTCTGTGAAGAGATTAGGAGGCCGATGAGAAAACTGATGCCCAGAGAATTTAAGTGATGTGGCAAGTCAGATGGCAAACTGGTTTTAGAGCTCCTATGTATAGAAGTAGCTAGGAGCATTTGGCCAAAAGCTGGCATCACTTTGTGTTTTAGAGACATCATGATCTAAAAGTAAAAGCCCAGACTTTGGAATCATATAAGCCTGAATTTGATTGTGGCTCTGGCACAGGTAGCGTGTGCCCTTGAGCAAATTATTTGCCTTCCTGGACATTTACATTTACATTTCCACATCTTTAAAATGAGGATGGGTCTTCTGCATCACAGGGCTGTTGTTTGGATTAAATTGATAATGGCTGTAGAGGCCATTTGTTGTATTTAACCCCCTCTCGCACTACAAGTGTGTGCTTTTCTTGACTGCGTGGAGAAATGCAGACAACAGGTAATATACCAAGACCAGAGCTCCACCTGTAAACTTGAGGATTGGCCTAGCCAGTGCTGTGGAGACCTCTCCCCGGGGCCGAAGACCCAGGGCTCGTGCTGTTGTGTTGTGCTCTTGGTTCCCAGAGGAGGCACTGTTTTTGCAGCTAGAACTGGAACTGTTGGTTAACAGCGTGCTCTCGGCCTCAGGCCTCGCGAGTTTGATTCTGCTTCTCTCCCTGTCATGGAGATCCCTGAGTACAGGGACTGATTCTTAGTTTTATGTTAGGTTCAGCCAAGCAGACCTGCAGAACCAGTAAAACCTATGCAGAGGTGTAAAGTACCAGCTCTGTCTTTGAAGGGCTTCTGGTCGTCAAGTTGAGGAGAGAGGGCTCAGCACCTGAGAAGGTCAGAGCTGGAGGGCCACAGAGTTCACCTCCTCACCTCCCGTGTTCTACAAATGAGGATGGGGAGACCCAGGGAGAAAAAAGAACATGCCTAAGTCCACCCAGCTCTGAATGGCAGAGCAGGGAATTGAGTCTGGAATTCGTGGCTGAACTAAGTCTTATTTCCTCCACAAGACAAACTAGGTAGAAGAAGAAAGCAATAGTCAAACAACATCAAAACACTCACGTTAGTAGGTACAAATTAAACTACTTGTTTGTGCTTCCCATTGTAAAGGGAGATGGACGGGGTTGGTCTCCAATGCCCAGCTCTCGGGCTTTACTTGGGATCTGCAAAGAGAAGGCAACATTTAGCCAAAAGCCAGTGTGGGTGACACAGACTACAGGAGTAAATGAAATTTACCAAAAGTTTTGAATGCCCACTAAGGTGATCCCAACATGATCTTTCATAAATATCTTATTTAATCTTCAATTACTTCTCAAAACAACCCTTGAGGTAGGATTATTACCCAATTTCCAAATGCAACTTGAACAGTTTATATGTAATTTCCAAGAACACAACTACTAAACGGAAAAGAGAGGTTAAGTAATCTAAACCTGTTACATCAAATCAGTGCTACTTCCATTCTTCTTTTCAAGGGGAAACATGGCTTGGACACTTGCTGTTGGACACTTACTGAGTATGTTCACGGTCCTCTGAACTGTGGTAGAGACCCACTAAAAACCCAGCTGTTAACACTGCAATACAGTTTGCCAAATGCTTTGATAGCAGAATGCCCAGGGAAGTGAGAGCAAGACCAACTGTGAGTGTGAGTGTGTATAAGTGTGTGTGTGTATATATGTGTACACACAAGGGGAAAGGAGGAGAAAAGGAAGGCCCAGCCAGTCTTCATGAAGGAAGTGAAACTTGACCCAATTCTTGAAGGATGACTTAGAGGTAACCAGGTGGAGAAAGAAGAAAGGATGGGCCAGCCAGAAGAATTAGAGAATTATATGAAGTTAAGCAAATCAGTGGGACTTGGGGGAGCTGCCACTCACGAGATGCTGCTGGGGAATGTGGTGGGTGTAGGACTCAGGGAACGCTGCTTGGAGGAGGTGAACTGTGACCAGGGATGTACCACACAGGTATGTAATACAAAAAAGCCACTGAGTCTGCTCTTCATTCTCTGCCGGAGACCACTGGTGTGTTTGCAGGGTCAGAGAGCTGTGTGCAGAGCTGCCTTTGCCCTCGCTGATTGAGAGCTGGTAAGGGTTGGGTTGCTTGATCACTTTATTGGTGTTTATGGAGCTTTTACTCTGTGTGCTTCTGCAGCATGTGGACTTTCAGAGACACAACACTCAGAGTCATGGGCATCTGAGTCAAATGGCACCTGGCAGGTCTTTGACACAGCCTCTCACTCAGCATTCACACAGTGAATAATTTGGATCCATGGATCAGGAGCTGTGCCCGGGCCCTGGGGGTTCCATGGTTAGCTAAACAAACACAGCATGTACCCTCAAGGGCTTCCCATTTAGTGGGGCAGGCAGAGTTGAAACCAAGAGTGGCACAAGTATTAATTATAATATATAGTAAGTGCTAGGAAAGAAAAGCTCTATGCTCTAATGGCACAAAACAGGGAGTCCTGATGTGGTTTGTGAAGCTCAGGAAGTACCCTTTGACCTGGGCCTGAGTAACGAAGAGGTGTGAACTTGAGGGAGCAGAAGAGGATCCCAGACACATATAAAGTCCCCCAAGAGGAAAAGGCCACTTCTGACTCCCCACCTAAATACCTCAGAAGACATATAGGAAGATGAACGCTCAACCACCCCAAAGCCAAAATCAGACAGATGGTCGGTCTCTTGCCAGAATTTGAGAAGGGATTTCTTATAACCGTAGCCAATGAGCCTAAGTTGAAGATGCAGTTGCTTTGCTATCTGTTGTCAGGTAGGCTCACACTCCATCCTTTTACACAGTTTTTCCCCCTAAGATCAGAAACTCACAATTTCTGTCAATAAGAAAAATAGGCAGTCATCAGATCTACTGCACGGACAACTTTAATAAAACAACCAAAGACTGTCTTCTCCCTAACATCATTATACATCTTCTCAAAGTCTACAGCTTTCAGAGAACAAATGGGCAAGACTGGAGGAGGGAGGTTTGGGAGGAGTTTTTGACTTCTGGGCAGAGATGTTTCCTCAAGGAAAGTTCTGAGGTAGACATAAAGAGTCTATGTGACAGTGCACATTGTGGATTTCAGCTGCTCAGAGTTGCAAAGAATCTGACAGGAGAATCCCCTTTTAGTCACACAAAATAGTAGTAGGTAGATGTCTGCTATCAGTTGTGTAAATGCTTAACACCGTGTTCTCTTGATTTTTTCTAAGCCCTGATTTGTTAAGTTTGCTGATTCTTGTGGTGTAAACACTCCTACCACAGCCAATTTTCAAGCTATCAACTTGACACCACAGAAAGTGGAGCTGGGATGAGACTCACATGGGTGGGCTCTCACGAGCCCCAACATACCACTGTTACTGTTCACTAGGAACTGAGGTGACCAGATCACTGATAATAGCGATAGCTCTGAGAGGAGGACTTGACTGACTTCAGGATGGATGGAAGGTAGAGTCAAAAGCAGTCTAGTGCTTTCTCTGTAGACAAGACTGCCCTGCATGGCTTTTTCCTCAGAGCATGAGTGAAGAGAACTAATCAAACACAAGACCTTAGGTGAGAAACACTCAGAACAAGGAAAAAAGAACAGTATTGTGATAGTATTTACTACAATAGCAAAATAAGAATTTTAGATAGCTGCCAGACATCTGCAACAGGAAGAGGCATGACCCCCGGTGGAAAAGGAACATAAAGTAACAAGGAGAGAGCATGCTGAGATGAAAAAGCATCAGAATTAACAGCAAGAAGGATGAATAAAGTTAGATTCCAGGGATACAAACTATGCAATTGCAAAATTAAACATCCACAGTGAAGTCAATAAAGGCAAAGGGAGGATGGAAGACAGAATTAAATTGGTGTTATGGACCTTAGATTAAGGAATGCTCTCCCACAATGCAAAAAACAGTGAGAGAGAAAATGAGAGAAATGGAGAACAGAGATGAGAATTCTAAACTGAGGTTACAGGAAAAAATTAGAAGCCAGAACCACTGAATAGAAGAAATAACTAAAGGAATAATTGAAGGGAACGGTTCTGAACTAGAAATAACCTGCACTACAGATCCAAAAGATGCACTATGTTCCAGGAAAAATAAGTGAGATCCACACTACTCATTTTGTCATTAATAAAATGCTATTACAATGAAAAAAAAAATCTGCAATTAGAAAAGCATAAAACAAGTTACCGACAAAGGAAACAAAACCAGGCTGGCTTCCATTTTCTCTTCTGTTACTGCAAATGCTAGAAGACATTCTACAGAGTTTTGAGGGGAAAAGTTTCTGACCTCAGGATTGTATAGGCAGCTCAGTGTCTTCTACATGTAAAGATGAAAGAAGTGTCCAGCCTTACGGGATCTGCAGAGTAAGGAGCCGAGGTAGGACTGAGGATGAGGAGTTCCGGGGAAAGGTCAGGAATGAGGCAGCAAACTCTTCCTATATTTGTCATTGTTTGCCTTTAAGACCTTATGATGTGCATGTGCTATTAAAAAAAAATTTACAAGAAGCATATAGTTCCATTAGAAAAAAAAAAAAAAAAAAAGAGATAAAAACTATAACCTAATGAGGAAGATCAGGAAGACATATTTTCTCATTTCACTGATGAGACACCAAGGCTGAAAGAGGGCTTATGAGGGCTTCTAAGTGGCAGAACTAGGTCCAGAATCCGTATCTTTTGACTCCTGTTATATATGCCAAGGGCTGTACCAGTTCCACCATGTTGACACTTTGGAAAGCAGTGGTCAGGGTGATGATGGCCTGAATGTGCCCTGGAAGCAAAGAAAATGGGAGAGGTGGGTGATGCTGGGAAGCCCAGCCTGAGCTAGTTTGTTTATTTATTAATTCAGTCAACCAACATTCCTTGAGTGCCCATTATGCACTGGGCACTGTGCTAGGCATTGGGATTGCACAGATGAATAAAATGCCACTGATGTCTGGTCTTAAGAGACTAAAAGTAAAACTGTAAGGGAGAATTCCCCTTAAACATAGAGCAGTAGTGCTCTTTGGTCAAGTCAGTTGGTAAGGGTAAGCACATAGGCAAAGCCTAAGTCCATCAGAACTGCCTGGAGGCCTTGGTACCAGCCAGAGTGCTGGGCCCCCACCCTTGGAGCCATAGGTGGGGCTTGAGAATTTGCATTTCCACCAAGTTCCAGGATTAGTTAAGAGTTCGCTCAAGGTTGCAGGTAACGAATGTGTTCTAGACTAGGAAAAATACTTCCATTTTGTAGATCATGGAGGAGAGAGGATGTACTTACTCCCTGGGACTCACTTGGGTCATGAAGCACATGGACCCAAGCAGGATTCCCCTGGGCCCTCAGACAAATAATTCTGTAGGCTCACACTACCCACTTTGGAGTGTCCCGTAGATCTGTGGCTGTGCAGGGTATAATCAGGCAGTCTTGAGTATGGAACAGACCTTGGTCCTGCTCAGTTCATTGCTGAGATAAGTATGGAGTAAAGGACTCAGAGTGACTTGTCTAGCATCTCACTGTCGGTGAAAGGCAGGCCTAGTCTTGGGACTGCTCTCTCAGTGTTCTTTCCCAAGCACATCACAGCCCCTCTCCTCTCCCCTCTATTCTCCTGGAACCTGCTGAATGGTCATTTCCTAAGCAAGCGTTATTGTTCCTATGGTGCTCCTCTCATTCCAAGTCCTGCAAACAGCCACAGAAGGGTTAACTTTTGTTGGCCTGAAAGCCTGAGCCAGTACAGAGTGTCCATTGTGTGCTGCCCCCTCTGGAGTCATTGCTGGCTGCTGGAATGTGACAAGGCAAGCCGTTTCCACCTTGCTCTTGTTTTCACCCTCCTCTGTGAGTGCGTTGAGTGAACGTGTGCGTGTACTCACAGGACACGTTGGCAGTAGTGCCACAAGAGGACTCACAGTGGTCTCTCCGATGCACCAAAAAATGGAACTGTGAATTTGGGGTGGTAGGTACGTGCTGGGAGAAGGCAAAAGGAGAACAACAGCTTTGTGTGCCTGTGAAGTAAACAAACGGGTTATGTTTCTTTGCTCTTTACTTTTGAAAGTGTCTCTCTTGCGTGTGGCCATGAGGGGCATAGACAGTGAACTACGCAGGGGCCGCCTGCCTGGGTGGAGCTACAGTTGGAGTAGTTTGAACCACAGGACTTTGATGAGCTGTCAGGGGCTAATTCATTTTCATTCAGAAAGAACTCCATGAAGTCCTCCATGTGCCCCATCCTGCACTGGGTGCTGAAGCAAATGTAAGTGTTGTACAGCTACAGCTGGTCTCAGCTTGAGACTGAATTGCAATAGAGTAAGGAAAATCAGAGTTGTGTACTGGAAACAATGAGAAGACAATGTATGACTAGTATTTAGTTGCAAGCTCTACAGCTGCGAGCAGTGTTAAGTCAGGCCAGGGAGTGAGTGCTGTGGTCCAGAGTTTGCAGTATGTTGCCATGGAGAAGTGAAGACTTGGGCATGACCTTGAAATGTGGGAAGGCTTGGGATCTGTTTGTTCATTTGCTCATTCATTCCTTCATGCAACAAACATTTGGAGAACACCAGTTGTATGGCAGGCATCACCTGCGTGGTTGGAAGAGGATATAAGAAAATATCAAGGCAGAAAGAACTCTGTGTGTGTGTGTAATACCACTGTGGAGACTGGTTTGACTTGAATAGGGAATGCAACTTGTTGGCTAATGAGCCCTAAGACTGAATTCTTAAGGTAAACCAGTAGGGAAAGTCTGGAATTGATGTGTTCCTGGATGGGATTATTTGAAACTGCATTGCTGTTTCATCTTTAGTTTTTTTTTTTTGTTTTTTTTTTTTTTTCTTTCAGGTTTTCTTATATGAAGTATTTTTTTAAATTTATTTATTTATTTATTTATTTATTTATGGCTGTGTTGGGTCTTCGTTTCTGTGCGAGGGCTTTCCCTAGTTGCGGCAAGCGGGGGCCACTCTTCATCGCGGTGCGCGGGCCTCTCACTATCACGGCCTCTCTTGTTCAGGAGCACAGGCTCCAGACGCGCAGGCTCAGCAGTTGTGGCTCACGGGCCCAGCCGCTCCGTGGCATGTGGGATCCTCCCAGACCAGGGCTCGAACCCGTGTCCCCGGCATTGGCAGGCGGACTCTCAACCACTGCGCCACCAGGGAAGCCCTCATCTCTAGTTTTTATACTTGTGCTGCCCTGGTTTGGTCCTCATGCAACAAGAATTGAATTTCAGCCAAGCCTCTTTATGGTCCCCCTGCCTGTAATATCAGGTTCCCTTAATTCATTCCTCACACTACATGCCAGAATTATCTTTCTAAAGCATAGCTTTAATAATACCCCTTCCCTACTGACATCCCCTACTTAAATGGCTTCATTACCTTTAAGATAAAATCCAGCTCATTAGCGTGCCATTCAGGGATGTCCATGATCTGGCTGTAACCTTTTATCTCCAGCTATACCTCTTACCAGTCACCACATTGTACCACACCTCCTAGCCAAACCTCAGCTTTCTCTTTCCTGAACATAACCCTGTGTGCTCCTGCCCAGGCCTTGCCTCATGCTGTTCCTTCTGTCTGCCATGTCTTCCTTCCCACTCCACTTATTGAAGCCCCTCAAGGTCAGAGCCGTATCCTATGCTCTCTTGAGGACTTCCTGTGTAGTTTCCTATCTATCAGTCTACACCTTGCTCAAGTGGAAAACCCTTTCTCTTCCCTTTGTTTCTATCCCTTATTATAGGACATATAAAAATCTCTGTTTTGTTTTTCAAATCTCTCTTCAAGAGTGTAACCTCTTTGAGGAAAGAGATTGTATTTAAATTGTGTATCTTAGGATCTTGACTTGAGGAGAACTGAAAAAAAAATTGTTGAATATTCATTTTTTGTGGATCTCTTACTATTTGAGTTTCAAGTTTTGGAACTTTGTCTTCCATATTAATTAGTTAATGATTTATACTACTAAATATAAGAAACTCTGAAGTGAGTCATTTTTTAAAGGGAAGATACTTTCTCAATATAGATAATTTATCCACTTTGTACTCCTATCTATTCCTCTAAAGTTTAGATTTTACCTTCTTTTCTCTCATCACAGAACCTGCAATAGCTATTGACCTACTCTGGTTCAAAGGTCCAAATAGATTTAGTTTAGGAAATTTTATGGAGAATATGCCTCAGCTTTTGCTCTGACCAAAGGATGCTTTACAGGTAGGTACCAGGGAATTAAAATGTAACACTGGAGATTCCTGCCAGAGGGAGTAAACCACTGAACACTGTTGCCATAGGAAACATGGTGACCAATTTGTATGGTTTTTTGCTCAGTGGAGGTAAATAGGGACAGGTTCTCAGGCATCTTGATGCCTCCAACAGCAGTGTGTTACCTGACACTAGTAAGAGAGGCCTCAATGAATGTTGACTTGAATATGACTTTTTAAAAACTATGTAAGGTTTTGGGCAGGTAGGCAGATCAGTCTAGATGAGACAAGAATCTCACAAGTAAAGGAAGCATAGTGTCATCTAGTCTAACTGCCCTCCTCTGCTCCTCTGCTCCTAAGTGGGGACTTGGTCCCTTTTGTAGCACGGGGCACAGGTGGCAGTCCAGTGTTTGCTTGACGACTTTGGGCAGGATGCTCCTGCTCTCACCAGGCAGCCACTTCTCTTGCAGAAGTGCTGCATTCATTGGGTTTTCCCCTAAGTGGAAGCAGTTGTAAATGTGTCTTTCTGTGGAGCTGAGCAGTTTCCAGGAGCTGAGTATGTTCCTGGGCTTCTCTGGGGAGCAGGGTCCATGTTAAAGCCCTGCTGCCTTGCTGACTGGCTTCCTCACAGGGCGTCAGCTGAAAATGTACTGATTCCAGAGGGAGGAAGTACCCGCTCGGTTTCCAGTTCTTGGCTGTTCTGAATGTATGTTGCATTTTTGGCATTTTCTGGTGGGCACGTTTGCTGGTCAGTTCCTTAAATTGATGGGTTCAAAGGTAGCAGCCTAAGGTATGCTGTAATGCCTTCTGCGGAGTGTTCAGCCATTTGGAAGGCTTGGATGTAATCTTACCTACAGCCAGGGGTAGAAGGAGATGATGTCTTGAAGTTGAGGGTGGCCCCAGGGCTTGAGGTTTTCTCTTGAGAATGAGCATTTGGGCTTTCTTTTGAGCTTTAAAAATGATGAGTATGAAATTGGGAATAATGGGACATGGAGTGAATAAGGGTGAAGGATAGTTTAGCTGATCCTATGATGGTTTGGTGAGGAGGAAGGCAGAATAAAAAATCCTGGGGGGATTCCTGGCACTTCCAGAGGCCTGTGAAATGCTCCCTCTCTCCCCTCTCTTTTTTGTTGTCATGTAGACATAACGCCACTTTATTTAAGGTCTAGGAAGGGAATTAAAACTGTCTCGGGTGACTATTTTTATCTAAATGATTGATAATGATTAAATAACTTTTGTGTTGGAAACATTTTTAGCATTTGTTTTGCATTAATCACAGCATTAGAAGTAATTTCTCACTGAACTCTTTTTGTTTTCCTTTTACAAGCCTTCACCTAAGCTTTGCATTTATTTATTTTAAGAAATAAAGACAAGATGTGCATGATTAAAATAATTCATAATGAAAGATAATAAAGGAAGAATGGTCCAGAAGTTCTTCTTCTGAGGGGATGGAGAGCTTGGCCCAGGCAGCCCAGGGTTGTGTTCAGCTTTGCAGACTGTTCTTCACGTGTGAGAGGGAAGTTGTGCAAGAAGCCAGCCAGATGCAGTTTCCACAGACCTGAGCATCAGCACTTAGACTTCCTTTCATCATGGTTGGCCTTGATGGCGACTCAGCCAGCTGTGGCTTTAGTATAAGAAGCATCTAGCTTGTTACTGGACTGGAGGACTCACCTCTCTTATCTTTATTCTTGGGTCCACAACCATAAAAATTAATAACAATTCAATGAAAGCCTGTGTGTGCGCGTGTGTTTCCCCCTCTGCTCCAATATAATGTAATTTGGGGATGTGAACTTTCTGGTTTGACTTCTTTCCAATCATTTTTTTCTGATGCCATAGATAAGTGAGGTAGGATGGGGCTTCTGGAACTTAGTTTGAGTTACCTTTGAGGTCATTTTCCTTCCTGCCATGGCTAATTATCTCTCTGCTTCTCAGTTGCAGATCTGATCCCTTCTGAACAACCTCACCGTGTCTCCATCCCTGGGACTCTGAACCCAGCAGCTGGACCACTTTCTCCTTGGAATTTTGGGTGCCCTTTCGTCTCACCTTTCCCTTTTCCCTTTTCCCCATCCCCCTCCTGAGAACTCGTGGAGACTGTAGGATTGTCATGGAGTCCAGGGAAGTCTTAAGCGGTTCCCGGCAAAGGGGGAGCGAGTCGGAATTCCTGCCGGTCTCCTCAGCCAAGCCCTTGACTGCTCCTGGCTGTGCAGGGGAACCTTTGCTCTCTGCTCCGGAGACTGGGAAGGGGATCCCAGTAGGCGGAGAACGCATGGAGCCAGAGGAGGAGGATGAACTGGGCTCAGGACGGGATGTGGATTCCAACTCCAATGCAGACAGTGAGAAATGGGTGGCAGGAGATGGTCTGGAAGAACAGGAGTTTTCTATCAAGGAGGCAAACTTCACAGAGGGGAGCCTGAAGCTGAAGATTCAGACCACGAAGCGGGCTAAGAAACCCCCAAAGAATCTGGAGAACTATATATGCCCACCTGAGATCAAGATCACCATCAAGCAGTCTGGGGACCAGAAGGTGTCCCGTGCTGGGAAAAATAGCAAAGCCACAAAGGAGGAGGAAAGAAGCCACTCCAAAAAGAAGGTAGGGATCCCTGTTGACTAGGTTTTTTCTGTTTGTTTTTGCCATTTTATCCTCAACATTTAAGGGTCTATTTGCTTATTACTTAATTATTTATAAATTACTAATCTCCTTGATGGAATACTTAGGACCTGCAGAATAAATGTCTCTGATATCTTGGTATAGTATCCAATTTATTATTATGGATACTATTGACCAAAAACAAAACAAAACAAAGCAAAAAAGAAACTACTAGAATTATAATCCTGGAAGTTCCTATTTATTGTGTAGCAGCCAGTTGGCTGGGTCACATCTGGCTAAGCTGTGACAAAATTTGAGGGTGTTTTTTGGTTTTTTTGCTTAAATATTTGCATTTGTTCTCACAGTCAAGAGTAGGATGTTGAAAATTTTGGTCAATCAGAACAGTCAAGAACAGTTATAACGTCCTTTTGGTTTCAATCACTGCTGTAAATCTTTCTACAATAGACAAATCACTTACTTGACTGAGGAAGCCTCGTCTTTGCAGTAAATGCGGCTCTTCTAGGACTGAGAGATCATTATCCTGGAAGCCAGTGGTGAGCTTTAGAGCTGGAGCTGGAGAAAGGGAAGGGGTAGGGGACTGACATGAAGCTTTATCTAACAAACTGTAGACTTTTAGGACTGAGTGTTGAATGAACTTGGTACATGGTCATTTTCCTCATAAAAGTCAATGTGGGTGTGGAAAGCAGCTCTCTAGGTGATTTAGTGATGTTCTTTGGTTGGGAATGTATGGATCTAGGTTTCACTGTATTTATTTTGTGTCACAGAGGGTTACAGAGACCTCCCTTTCTGGGAGGGGTGTGACACTCAGCTGTGATAGCAGAGGGCTGCCCTAGTCTAGAAAGTTTTTGTTTCCAACAATCTCTGGGTCTTGTGAACAGCTCTGAAAGGAGCCCTCTTGCTGACAGAGTTTTGCAGTTCTAGGTAGTAGATGTTAACCAGAGTCTTTGTAACTCTCTCCCCCACATCGTAATTATTTGGATTCTGGACATGATGGAAGATAAAATGGTCTATATGAATGAACCTCTCTCCTTTATACCCCAGAGATAATCTGTAGTGTTTCTGTTGACAGTGGTTTTTGAACTTTGGGATAGTCATTTTCAATAAAGCTGCTAAGAATCATGTTGTTTCTTTAGTGTAGGGCTTGTGCCCTTCCTTATGCTAGGCATTTTGGCTGATTTGTCGAAGTTAAAATCCAAAAACTTGGACTAGAAGAGACTTTTCTGAGTGACCAACACCCCCAGTTTGCTGAGACTATCCTGGTTTTTAAACAGAAAGTCCTGCATCCAGGTTCAGTCCTGGGCAAGCCAGGGCAGTTGACCATTTTACTTTAACATTGGGAACACAAAGGAATCTTTAGAAATTGGTGTGTTTTTACATAGCATAGAGGTAGTGCTTTCCCCTCTCCCCTCCCCATTTACAGCTTTGCAATGCTTTCTGGGTTCTGTGTCATAAAACCAAGGATTATCTATATGCACATGGAAACTTTTGAGGTTTTTGCAAGCAGATGCAAAGAAGCACGCAGGCTCAGAAAGTTAGCCTTTGCTTTGGAGTCGGGTCTCTTCAGCTTTGAAAACGAGTATCTTTGTCTGTGGCCACTGAGATGGCACAAAGAGTGTTGTTGGATTTTTGTGTGGGTGAGCAGTCTTGAAAACTGTGGTAACAGTTTCCCCTCCATCCCCATCACTGCCAGAATTTGAGTAGCAGCCCACAGTTTTGGGTGTGCAAACCCAAATTCACTATCCTAGAAAGAGAGTAAGTTGTCCTGATCAGTACTACTTTCCTAAGGCCATAAGATTGTTCCCAAATATAGGCTTCTGTCTATTGGAATGCCCCAGAATAAAACTCTGGAATTTGTGACATAGGGTGATTTCAAAGCTGAAATGTGCAGTGGACCTCCACTCTCATATCTGAAATTCTCAGGCTGGTCATTCTCACCCAAAAAGTTGGATGCCCTTTTGTGCTTTATTGGAAAGAGAGAAGAAATCGCTTCTTTGAATATGTGACTTACCAAGTATGCATTTCTAAGCCTGAGCAATTGGAGGGGAAAGAAAGGAAGGAGAAAGGCTGAAATTCAGTGTACAGTGCTGTGTTATGCTGGCACTGTAATGGGAATATCTATGAAAATTTTAAATTGTTAGAAGCTTGCTTCATTTTGTACTCCTTTATCCTTCCTACGTTATGCCTAGAGCTGATTCTTTCCAGAGATGAACGAATAAAGTTAACGGTACTGGGTCTTAATCATTTGATAGATGATAGGAAGTTCTCTGATCTCTATTGGATTAGAATGTGAACTTTATTACTCTTCAAGTGCCTGTTGTTTTGCAAACAAGGAGTAAGCAAAAGCTGGAGCTGAGGTGGAGAGGTGGAAACCTTGCTTACCATTTGTAAAGAAAAGTTCGGTGGAATGAGCTTGCAGAATTTATTTATTTGTATGAATGGGAAGTACATGATCAGTAATTTGAGATAGGGAAAAGGATGAGGATGGCATTTTGTAAACATCAGATCAGTGTCTCACTCTAAAATCTAGTCTTCTGGATTTTTAATTTTGAGGCAAGTTGCTCACTGAAGAAGTGTACATGGAGTGGCCCCTGGGACTCAGGTCCTTTGCTGAGAGCTTGGAAAAAGGCTCTGTTGAGCTGGTCCTTGAGCAGGTGGAGATGCCTACTTGGGTATCACCTGATCATATATGCTGACTTAGAGCAGGTTTGGCAAACTATAGTCCGTGGGCAAAATCCAGCCCCCCGCCTGTTTTTATACAGCCCACAAGCAAAGAATGGTTGGGAAAAAATCAAAAAGAGAATAATATTTTGTAAGATGGGAAAATTATATGAAATTCAAATTTCAGTGTCCATAAATACAGTTTTATTGGCATAGAGCCACATCTATTTATTTACATTTCGGCTATGGCTGCTTTTGCACTTCGACAGCAGAGTTGAGTAGTTGTGACAGAGAGTGTATGGCCCTCAGAGCTTAAACTATCTGCTATCTAGTTCTGACCAAAAACACTTGTTGACCCGTGACTTAGGGGAAGGACAGTGAGTTTTAGGATAACAAGGATTTTGTTTTATTTCATTTTGTTTTGAACGATTCAGCCTCCAAACCTGGAGGCTGGGGAAAAATGAACGTTAATCATTATGTGCTTTTTTGTGTTGTTTTTTTGTTTTTGTTTGTTTTACTTTTGCAGACCAATCAATTTTGTTCAAGTCATTGTTTGACAGCCTTTGGCAAAGACAGCTTATATTGGACCCCAAATGATTTGCTTTTTCATTGTTTTTTGTAAAAAGAACGTTCTGTAGGATAATTATGGCATTCCTTACATATCACAGCTAGTTTTCTGCTACTTCTATCTGTACATGTTCTACTGCTGTGGGGTGAGGAGATGTATGTGTGATATGCTTAAGAGCTTTATTCCACATTTCAAACCTAGGCCCAATCCTCCAAACTGGAGAGTTGTTACAGATTTTCAGGTAACAGGGCCACTTCAGTAGTAGGATGTTAGGAGGGACCCATGAAAATACCACTTCATTGGCTCAAGGATGCGTGGACTCGTCTAACGAGCGGACAGGTCACCTCCCTTCCATGTAAACTTAGGATGGCACTTGAGATGCTGTCTGGAAGAGGGTTTATGATGAACTGATTTATGTGAGGTATAAGAGCAGCATTTGGTAAGAAGTGGAGGCTGAAAAGAGAGCTCAGAACATATTTTAGGGCCTCAGAATTGTCCTTTGGGCAGGTCCTGAGTTGCAGATGGATGATCCCATAAATGCACCTTGCTGTTTATCACAGCACCCATGTTGTTGCATCTTAGACTGACTCAGGTAAGTGGTATAATAACTTAAGCTTCCTCTACTTTCCTTCTAAGTTACTCAATAAAAACAATAGAGAACATGAGAATGAGTCTCTAGAAGCAAGTTCAGGTGTAACATGTGAAGTTAAAATGTTCCAACAGTGATAGGTTGTTGTTGTTGTTGTTGTTTTTAACATCTTTATTGGAGTATAATTGCTTTACAATAGTGTGTTAGTTTCTGCTTTATAACAAAGTGAATCAGCTATACATATACATATATCCCCATATCTCCTCCCTCTTGTGTCTCCCTCCCATCCTCCCTATCCCACCCCTCTAGGTGGTCACAAAGCACCGAGCTGATCTCCCTGTGCTATGCGGCTGCTTCCCACTAGCCATCTATTTTACATTTGAGTGTGTATATTTCCATGCCACTCTCTCACTTTGTCCCAGCTTACCCTTTCCCCTCTCCATGTCCTCAAGTCCATTCTCTACGTCTGCGTCTTTATTCCTGTCCTGCCCCTAGGTTCTTCAGAACTATTTTTTCTTTTTTAGATTCCATATATACGTGTTAACATACTGTATTTTAAGAGGCTCTCAGCTGGACAGAGTTTAGCAGCTCTCCTCTTTCTGAGGACTTTCTGTGGGTGTCAGGACACCCACCAGGTTCAACGGCATGAGAAGGAGAGGGTGTTCTGAGACAAGCACTGTACAGTGATCCAGGGTAGAAAATGTGGTGTGGTTATCTGCACCAACTGGCTTTGTGACTCTGGATCTGGAATATAACCTTGCTGAAGCCCTGGTTTCCTCATCTGCCAAATAGAGATGCTAGTTTCCACATGATATAACCCAATGTAAGATTTTAGGAAAAAATGGGTAATTTACAGACCACACGTCATAGTAATAGTTCCGATTTATTGAGCCATGTGGCAGACCCTCGGCTAGCTCTTTTATCTGTATTCACTTTCTCTATTAGTCCTTATTGCAGTCCTGTCAGACAGATGGTATTTATTTACAGATGAGGAAATTGAGGCTCAGTGGCTTCAGATAAGCAGGAGCAGAGTTGGCCTTTGAAGTCAGTTCTTCTAGACTGTTTGGCCTATGCTGGAGTCCAGGCCTCAAGTGCCCACACGGGAAAGGGCTGCTGGGAGATGAGGATCCAGCATGAGGGCATTTCTCTCCCACTTTCCCACATTGGCGAGGATGGCAGGATCATAACCTGGCATGCTGTCTTAAATTCCAAGTGTCTCAAAGCCTCATGAGTTAGAGTCTTATTTTTTCCTTTATTGTGCTTATGGGTTGCTATTTGCTTCTCTTTTGTTTCTTTAGACTTGATGTTCCCCTTCCCCCAGCTTCATCAGGAGAACCTATTTTCTCTAGCAGCAGGAACTTCAACCTCATATTCCTCAGGGCCTGCGATGGTCCTAGGAGCATGTTCAGGACTCCTTCTTAGTAACCCCATGTGGAACATCATCATATGTGTATGGAAAGACCCTATATTCTCTTTTGAGCACTCATAACCCTCTCCTGGGAAGTCTAATAGGTCACAAATTCATGTACTCATACTTCAAATAGCACCTTCCTCGTGTCAAACACAGAAAGTATGGGAGAGAAAAAAGGCTTTTTAGGTGATGTAGATGGGAAGCTAGTCTGGCATCAGACTGCAGAGAGTGATGAATATCAAATAAATAAATGGGTTTGCATTTAATTCTATAAGTAATGGAAAAGAGAAGCATAAAAGGAGCATAAAGAGAGAAGAGAAGCATAAAAGGAGAGTCTTGGTAGTACAGTTGTCAGTAAGGAGGGCTGCACCAGGGTTCTCCATTTCCCCTGTAGACTGCTGAGATGCACTTTTCTCTCCTGACACTCTATGGGTTGTAGCAGTTTGGAGGGGCTGCAGGAGGGAGGGCATGTTGGGCAGGGGATGAAAGGTGGCTCAGATTGCTGGACCTCTGGTGCTGCACCCATCGCCATCTCCTCATCCACTCTGATGGGTGGCCCTGAGCATCCAACAGAGAGCCTTCCACCCTCCTTAGGGTTCAGGCGTCCCTCCCTCGCCATCATTTGTGCAACCCCTTCTCTGGTCACTCCGAGGTGCATTGCTTGGCTGAGGGCTTGCCCTCCCATCCTCAGGGTATGTGAATGTGGTGCCTTGAACTCCTGGGAGTATATGAGCTTCTTCCCCTACAACGCCCTCAACCTGGCTGGGAGAGCAGGTCTGGACAGCATTTCTTCACAAGAAGCTGAATTTCCCCTCTCATTTAATTTTATATTTTCTTTCTATAGATTTTTTTTAAAGCAGCACATTCCTATTTATTCATTAGAGTGCCTGAGAATTTTGTTTCCTGATAGGTTTCTCTATAGTTATTTTAGAGCTAAAAACCTTTTCCATAAAGTAATTGTATCCACCGAGCAACAGGTTACATTTGACATCTGGAGTTGGTGTTCGGGAAAGAACACTGGACTTGGGGACAGGAGCCCTAGGTGCCAGCTCTGCCTCTGTTATTAACAGCTTCAATAAGAATGCTTTACCTTCCTGGATCTCAGTTTTTTCATGTTAAAAAAAAAAGGAAAGAAAAAGAAAACAAACAGCTTTTGACCTTTGAAGTCTTATTTCTCTTCCAAAAACTGGAAACTTCAAGAGTCATTCTGTTAGATGAGGCAAGACTTTCTCTTTAAGAAAACTAGTTACTATAAACAAAATTTTTGACCTCTCTTCGGGACCCACTGTTCTGTTATCAGATTGTTTCCTTTTTGCCCCAGTGTCAAAAGGCCTAAAATCGTGGGAGCAAATGTCAGAGTTGAGCTTAAAAAGTAGTGAGATTTATCAGACTTGCATTCCATGAAGATATTCTGGGAATGTTTGGTTCCCCTCTTCCCTCCTTGTGTGCTTCTTGTTTTCTTCCTGTGTTTGGGATTCTCTGGGGGTTTAAAGCACCGTGCTGGCTCTTTTCCTCTTGGTACTTAGTTTCATTTTGGACTTCAACAAGGAACAGCCTTTGGTGAACTCCGTGCCATTGACGATAAACCTGTCAGAGTAAAAGCAAGAAAATTGTGTTCTCATCTGATGCAGAGTCATTCATTCCCTGAACTGTTCAGGTAAGAAATAAGGGATCTGTTAGAAAGAGTGCCTGTCCTGAGAGTGGATTTGAACTCAGATCCCCTGATTCTAGACCAGGTTCTCTGCAGAGAACCTGCACTAGAACCTGGGCTCCCTTTAACCTTAAGCAAGTTACTTAATCCCTTGAAACAGTTTCCTAACTGTGTGAAAACCAGGGATAATAGTAGCACCTCTTTGCTGGTGTCTTGTGGAGATGAAAGTGCCTGGTGCGCTTAGCACAGCACCTCACTCTGTGTGCATCACCTTTATTCCTGTTCTGCTTCTCTCTCTTCCAGGTCACCCACAGGACCCTCCTCAGTACAGGCACAGCTAGGTACACAGTGACCTGCAGTTGTGCTGGGTGCCTAGGAGGCGTGGGCTGTCTAAGAAGCCATGTGTTTCTTTAGGCCGATCCTGTTTTAGTAAATACTGCTCGTGGCTATGTTGAATTGTGTTGGCTGGGTGGCAGTGCCAGTGTCTTATTTCCGATGCCTGCACAAGCATCTACTAATAAAGCATGCCACTAATGCTTTTTTTTTTTTTTTTGGTGGTGAGAATTGGTATGGGATTTATTTAGAGCTGATTCAAAGGTCTTTTATCTCTGTGGTCACTTATCTGCCAAACCAGGATTGCTGCTAAGCTCAAAGCATGACTCAAAATGAAACTTTCGAAGCAGTATCATAAGAACGGCAAAGTGGGGTTCAGCTGGTGCTTCCTTGCACCCCTGCCACGCTCCCAGCATTTGCAGAGTCACCCGCCCTTCTCCATCATCCCAATTCTACATCCTTGAAAAGTCCTCTCTTAAGGCATTTCCAGTTGACCTTCACTTGCATTGCCTTTTTTTATTTTTAATAAAAGACAAGAGACATGATCCTGTTTTGCCCTTCTCTACCCCATCCTTTGGGTCTTCTGATTCCTGCAACTTTAAGTGAAAAACATCCCACCTTCAAAGCACTACGATGCAGGACATCCCAGGATGTCCCTCTCCTGCCTTTCTTGTTCATGAGACATGAGTCACTTTGGTCAGGAAGTCGCTGGGTCTGGTTAAGGGCTGCCTAGGCAGAGAACATGGGGATGTGGCAGTGAGGTTCTCAGAGCCTGGGCCCCAGGCATTGGTTCAGGCTCCTGACTGCCTTACGTACAAAAATCAAACACATGAGGCAATGAAGGCTTGTTATAGGGGTTTGGTTTATCCACAATAAGCTAAAAATTCGTGTTAGAATTTTCACATGGCCAAGTTACTTTGGGGAAATGGTTTCAACTCGTTTGGTCCTCAGGGTGACTTGACTTGGAAGGTGGCATTAAGGCTCTGCTCCCCGCATGCCCACAAGAGGAACCAGTGGCCAGAGGGAGAGGCTGCCAGTGGGGAAGGCAGAAGCTCAGTAGAGCCAGGTTCCCAGGAGGTGTGCAGATGATAGACACAGCATGCAGACACCCACATGGACCAGCAGTTGTGTGCAGTGTGTGCAGGAGTCTGAATTATGTGCTGTCTGGTGAAGCCGCAGCCCTTGGTGTAAGCTGAGGCCGCTGTCAGAGCGTGTCCGAACACGGACAGCCAGCCCAATCCCTGCCTTGAGGGCAGGTTTGGGTGACATAACTTCTAGGGCTCCTTCCCACCTTCCATAGTATTCCATTGGATCTTGGCCTATGAAGGCAGGGGGCCTCCGTCTGTAACTGGAGTGTGCCTTTGCCTCTGAAGTCCCAGGTTTGTTTTTTTTTCTTGCCTGCCCCTCCCTCCTCAGACTAACTTCCCTCACCTCCCCACCAGCCTCTGACCCCACCAGGGGAAAGAGTGGAGGCCTTTATTGACTCTGAAAAGTCCAAGCAGTTCCCACCTTGGTACCTGGCCCTTGAGGCCATTTGATAATCATCATTAGTATCAAATGCGGGTTGCTTCAGTGTGTTTTTCTAGACCTTGTTTATGGTGTTTTTCCCACAGTGTCTTCTTCGGCCCTCACAAGTTTCTAGTCAGTTTCACAGTTGGTGGGGGGGGGATTGGCAGAGATGGAGCAGAGGGGGTAGAGAATTCTTGAAGGGACACAGACAGACAGCAGTTCTGTCCTTCAAGGTGGACCACCATGCCTTGCCAATAAGAAGTAATCATTTGCAGATATGAATGTGCCCGGGAACGTGGGCAGCCTTTCATGCCAGGCCAGTTAGTTCATTTGTTTAGTGCTGTGAATGAGAAGCCATTCACAGCACTAAACAAATCGGGGGTTTCAGCATTGTTCACAACAGACTGTATCCCTGGAGAACAGCCTTAAAGGAGTTGATCATGGGTGTGGCTAAAGGAGATCTATTTGTAGCATACAGTGGGAATCTCCGTGATTTCTCCATCCTTGTCCTTTCAGGGGAGCAAGAGGTGGACACGGATTTATTTGGCCGTGCGGCTCTTTCTTGCACCATCAGGTTCCTGAACTTCCCAGTCTTCCCACTGGATTACTGCCACTGAGTAAATGGCAGGGGAGCGTCACGCTGGGATATGGGTGCAGTTGGGTCATGAAGGAAGGCAAGATTAGGAGATCCAGAAAGGGTCTGAGAACCAGGAGTTCAATCTGACACAGGCTAGAATCTGGCATCAGGTCAGGAGGCAGGCGAAGGCCAACCACAGAAGCTATGGGTCAAAAGGAAAGAATGGGTCCACAATTGGGTCACACTTCCAGCATCATGGACTTCACTGAGAGTCAGAAGAGCCTCTGAATATTTCCATTTCAGCATCCCTCATAAACAAACAGAAGACACCTTCCAAAATCCCTCATGGACAGTTATTTGGCTGCTGCTCAATGGCCCTCAGGGAGGAGGCTCGCTGCTACCTCTTGAGGCAGCTCTGGTTTTAGTAAAGCTCTTTCTTATGTTGCACTAAAATCATTCTTTTAAAAGCCTAAATATTTCCAGTTCCTGAAACTGTTCCTGGGATTCCATGGTTTCCTGATGCCAAAGCACCTTGGTTCCTATGCCAGGAATGCTAGTTTGTCAGTGTCCTTCCTAAAAGGCATCAGTGGGGAGGGCTCACAGCAGAGGACAAAACTGGAAGGTGGTCTGGGGCTGCAGGGGACTGTGCCCTCCTCCACTCTAAGCATAGTATCTCTATTAATAGGACCCCGGGCTATATCAGCTTTCTGGCAGCTTCATCATTGTTAGTGTATACTGAGCTCAAGGTCAAGGAGACTCCAATTTAATATTGCCTTCTGCTACTTTTGCTGGTCCAAATCATCACATCCTACATACAATGGACTCTGGGCCAAAATGCAGGTGTTTGCATTATCCTTCTTATCATTTCTTTGTGCATAGTTATAGGCAGGGATCTGAGTCAAATATTAGTCAGATGGTCTAGTTAGGGTCTGTGGACTACGCAGAAGGCACAGAAATAGGGCAACTGAAATGTAGATGCCCTCTCACTCAGAGTTCCTCTCCTGTGCTTTCGTACTGGGGTATCTCTAGATGGTTCTCCACCATCTGTGAACCTGGTTTCCCATTTACATAGTGGCCTTTTTGGACCTAACTAAAAAAGTTTTAAAAGTGTGTTATCAAAGGTAAAGTATTTTCTTCTCGGTTACGGTGTAAGCTCTCTGAGGACAGAAGTTGCATCTTTTATTTCCTGGCCTGGGTGTTAAACAAGTTCTTGTTAGCTCTGTGCCAATGAAGGTAGCTCTATGGAAAAAACTCTCTTTTCTATCAGAACAGCCTCTGCCTAGTCAGCCCTGTATATTTTGCATTGGTTTTTTAGAAACATCTGAAACTTCTCATCATGCTGCCTTTTCTGTGCTCCCATCCAGATATACCGTAGCAGAGCTAAAGCATCTAAATTCCACATGAATCTACAGAGTTGTATGGTGTGTTCAGCATAAATGCTGTGTGGGGTATAGACAGTTCTTATTAGGAAGAATTGATCTCAGAGCATTTAGGGAAAAACACAGGACAGTACAACATACTGTCAAAATGAATGTTTCAGTTAGTGCATAGTGTGGAGAATTGGTAGCAACCCTCACGTCTGCCCAGTACCTTTACAAAGGGTTTGCATCGCCCAACTGTGACCTCTTTGGTTTGTTTTAGGGATAGTTCCATTAAGCAGCTGTTATTCCTCCCTGTTTTAAAGACTGACGGAGGGACTTTGAGGGTTTTTAATCTGGCTTGCCCTGGGTTACAACTAATTACCAGGGGAGAGGGAGTGGAGAGACTCAAACCCTCATCAGACCCTTGGTCTCTTGGTTTCTAGCAGTAGGACGCCATCGTTGAATGGTGCACTTTAGCTGGTCCTGCTGGTACCTCCTCAAGGAGAGAATAGTTGAGTCCCATGCAGCTCACCTAATTGCTCCTCCTGCATGTTCCCAGTCTAGGCTGTGGGTGAACCTGGGCATTGTAGCTTCATCCCGGAGACCCACAGCTCCTTTCTTGGAGGGCCCACAGCCACCTCCCCGCTGGAGAACATTCCTCATCAGGGCATGGCAGCAGTGAGACATGGTGAGAAGTGATAGCTGGCAGTACATGCAGCACAGAGCTATGGATAATAGGCTCACTGAGACTTAATCTAGAAGCTGTTTACAAAAGTATTCTTAGGTGTCCTGGTTTGGACTGAAAATGTGGAATTCAGCAAAGGACCTGTCCAAAACAAGATTCCATGAGTCCTGTCTGGCCTGAGACTTGAGGGGAGGGTGACCACTCCATGCTGGGGGTTCTGGTTTTGAGTCCTTCTGCTTTTAGCAAGTGAATCTCTGTTTTCTCATATTTAACAGGGGATTAACACCGTGTCTCTTCCTTACACATTACTTTGAAGATAATCTGAGCGCACGGTTGTAAAGTGGTTCTGAAATGTTAAAAGTGCAATGGAAATATAAGGTGTTTTTCTGTAGAACTACCCTATAGTAGATTCTTAACAAACTGTAGTCTCTAATTAAACTTTTCCAGGCTTCCTCTAATATCCCTAGGCTCTCTCTTCCCCAGCTTTGGATAAAGCCCCCAGACGTGGCTGTGATCAACAGCAGCTGCAGGTTGGATGTGATCAGCGGCCTAGTCCAGATCACCACCACATGGTGTAATTGCCCTTTGTGAAATTCTGGGGCGAGAGGTCAGCCTTCTTTACCCATCTTTGTCACTTCTCAGTCATCTGTATCCTGGTGGCAGTTGGGTTATCCCGGCATCCTTCCCCTACCCCCACCTCCCTGCCCCACCCCCCTCTCTTGGAGCCCAGGAAAAAACCATCTGCTGAGTTGGCTTTCAGAAGATTTTTTTTTAAATACCAATTTCCCTTTGTTCCAAGGCAACCTCCAATCAGAGCTGGGGTCTGCTGGGTTTGGCGAGAGGCTGGTATTGTGTTTCGTGCTCCCGGAGGAAAGGTTGTCCACTTGCTTTTCTTTTTGATTCGATTCCCTGCCATTCTGCAGGAGAGTCAGAAGTTGCAGCTGCCGCTGTCAGCTGTAAATGGGGGACCCCCTTGTTTAAGAACCTGCATATTAATCCTTTGGCAGGGGGTGGAAAAAATAAAACCAAAAACAAATACAAAACCAAAAAATTAAAACCATCACTAAGAAAAGTATTTCTTCCTGTTCCCACCTCATTTTGTAAGTCACACAAAATCTTACTGGTTGCTTAAGCTTAGGCCTTGCTGTCCTTGGATGTTTGCTTGGAGATCCTTTGGTGTACAGCCTCTTACGTTTCCTCATTTCCTGCTGAAGAATATGAACTGTGCATCAGAGGCAGAGGAGAGTCATTCTTTTATGGAAAACTTGAACCACAGGGAAAAGCAACTGGCCATGCAGGCTGCTTGCCTGAGCAGAGCCACAGCCACCGTTTTGTTGCTGAGCGCAGCCGGGAACATTGCCAAGCACTCGACACACACTGTCTACTAAATCCGCCCCACCACGGCAGTGGAGATGTTATTATCCCCATTTTACAGTTGTATGCAGTGAGGTGCAGAAACCTCCAGTGCCTTGCCTCAGTCTCAGGGTCGGGAAGGTGGGATCCCAGCGTGTCCACCCTCTGAGCTCTGAGGCAGCTCCTCACTCAGGACTCGGGGGGTTGAGCCCAAGCCCAAGGTTCTAAGCCTGCCCTCCTGAAGACCCACAAGCAGGTGCCTTCTCAATGTTTCCATTTCTCTGTAAACTGGGACCAGAATAGCTAAATGCCTGAGAACCCAGAGGGACAGTTTGGTCAAATCTTGTGAAAGTTTTATAAGCTCTTCTATTCCTGAACCTTGTGCATTTGTCCTCTTTTCCTGTCATGTTCCACAAAGTAAGTGAAAATCGTCTCAGCAGGTTCAGGAGGTGCTCTGAGATATCTTCTCAAGTGGTCCTGCAACTTTGTGAGCAGAGCACCCTGCTGGCCTCCGGCTTTGCACGCCCAGCCCTCGCTTGCTACACACACTCCCAACCTTCACTCATGGGCTTTCCTGGGTGAGAGCCTTTAACAAACCAAAGGGTATGTTTTGCTCCTCTATGGTGGTGAGCAGAGAGGTCAAGGAATGAACACATGATGAATTCTGTAAATTGGTGAAAACCCATAAAATCCATAAAGCTGTTTTTAAACATGCTATCTCCTCCATCCTCTCACTGTTAGGCTGGAATTATGACACAGAGCATCGGGGGACTGGAGGATCCCCCTAGAGTGGAACATAAAATAAAACAAACAAACACAACAGAAAGAGAGAGAGGCCAATGGTTTCTCTTTTGCTTCCTCCTAAGGATATAGAATTTTCCTAGATAACTTACAATGCATGTGTGTCTGTATTTATTTTACTATCTTAAAATACATTGTAGGTGCCTATTAATGTGAATTGTAAGAAATATGGTGACTTGACTTAGCAATGTACTCAGCTTTGCTCCTGAAACTCTCCGATAAAGTCCTTGTTCAAAACCTTACTATGTGAACTGAAGTAATTTTTACTAACTGGTCTCTCCTTCACTTTCTAATACAATCCAAGAGTAAAAACAAACTGCCTGAAGCAATTCAGAGAGAGAGAGCAAGAGAAGACAGCATATAGACACATTGGACTAGGTGAGAGAGGTTTTAAGTGCTGGTATCCGTAAGCTGGGCGGTAGCGGGTACAGGGGCAGTGGGCCAGGGACCAAGAAGAATGGTCCCTACTTTCAGCTCTGCCAGCTGACTCAGGCTGCACTTTGGGTTAGCCAGCCTCCCTCTCTAGCTCTGTTTTACCTGAGGCTGCAGATCCCAGAGGTGTGAGAGCAGAACAGGAGGAACTAGTAAAAGGAGAATGACTTCAGAACAGTGGGCTCTGCTGGACCTGAGAAAGATGCCCCAACAAAGAGTCGTAGAGCTGAGCTGAGCAGCACTTGGGTACCCCTGCTGATGCTAACTGTCCCGTTCACAGTGCTCCCTTTCTTCTGCATCACTGAGTCATTCATTCATTTATACACTCATTTAATAAAAGGGATTTTCTTCAATCCCTATGTGTTGCATGCCAGGCACTATCATGGAGTTATAACTGGGCATTATTCTTAAGTGGGGTAATGTTGTCTGTCTGATTTGCAGGCTACCTCAAAGTAGGAACTGAGACAGAAAAGCTTCTTCATAACACCTCAACTAGGAAGAAGGATGTCAGAATTCGCAAAAAAAATACCTTGTAGTTGACTGGTTGATTTGACTGAGTGATAGGGACAGTCCCTGGCTAATTAAAAAGAAAGACGAGAAGTACCTTGAAGCAGAACAAGATGAGACGTGAGTTGAAGGCATCCATTCTGTGAAACGCATGTGGTTTATGGTACTGATGTATTTAATCAGTGGGATGTCCTTGAGATTTCCAGCATAGAAAGAAGAAGAGAGAAAAGCAAGGTTGGCTGAAAACCTGAAAAATCATGTCACACATTTTGTTAGAGGGAGCAGAATCCAGAAAATAGTGGAGGAGATGGAAGTAGAAAAGTAGAAATCTCCGGTTACTGGGGCAAATCAGGTGCAAGGGTGGAGGCCATGTGAGAGCTGGCCCCTGCAAAGGGAGGGAGGGAAGTTTGGCATCTGAAAGAAAAGGTGGGGTGGGGGGCAGAGAATTCACTCATGCTTATGGGCTGGGGGAAGGGCTGCCTCTGAAAGGCTCTCTCAGTCCAGGCAACCAGTGCAGAGGAGGGATGGAAGAACTGGTGAGAAAGCGGGCACTCCTGGATGAGCTTGGCCTTTGGTCCTGGACCCTCTCAAAGGTACTTACTGCTCCACCCGAGGTACCAGTGGCTTTCTACTAGTGAGGAAGCCACTGCTCACAGCCCCTTGGGGGCAGCCGTGCAGGTGGGCCTGAGAGGGGCCCCCACGGGCTGGACCAGCTGTGCCCCCTCCACCTCTAGGGAGGAGCAGGTGCTGATCCTCTGGATGCCTGGCTTTCCTTCTGGCTTCATTCCTAAATGACAGCTGACCTTTGCTCCCGATATTAGGCCTGCAGCAGAGCCCTCTCCGTCTGGGCCTGACTGCTGTGCATCAGTGGTTGCTTCTGCTCATCTCATTTAACACAGGGAGACAACTGCTGGTCCTCGGAGCTTTTCCTACTCAGAAGAGGACAGCCTGGCTATGGGGTTCAGCCTGCGGGCAGTGGGGGCAAAGAGCTGGAGAGGGAGACATATATTTAGGAGATAATCCAAGTCAAATCTAGAGAACATCAGAGAAGGACATACAGTCACATACATCCTTCTTTCATCGTGTTTTCTCTGATGAGCTCTGTCTGAGGAGCCCTGAGAAGGTGGTGTGGTTTGGTGTGTGCATTAGAGAGTATTTGGTGTTAGGTGCACACACATGTATGTGTGTGTGCCTGGCCTCTGGGAAGATAGATATTGTATATGATGCAATAGAGCCCTGACTGAGAAGCAGGAGATTAGTCTCTGCTCCTAACCACCTGGGTTTCCTCACTGCCTCTTCTTCTCAGGAGTCACATCTTGAAATGAAGGCAATGAAGCAGAATATACAAAAGTCTTTTCCAATTGTGATATTCCAATAAATCCCCATATAAATACTGATTCATATAACTAGGAGGCATATTAATATATGGACTTGATTTGACCTAATTATTAATATAATAACATGCATAGTTTTGTTAAATAGCTGCCTATAAGTATAAAATACATATTTATTTGAAGAAAGAGTATAGACGTATTCTGCTACACTTGATGTGAATGATGACTAAGAATGAAAATCCGGGCAGGTGAAAGGATACAGAGCCATCACTCCAGGTATATACAGACTTGTTTGGCCTTCAAAGAAGCCTCCAAGCTTCACCTTTTGTTGGGGAGGTTAGGCCCAAGTGTGATGGTCATCTTGTGCCAGATGCTGGGGTGTGTGAAGAATCCAGAGAAGGATGAAGGAAGAGAGGAGGCTTGAATGGGCCTTGAGGGCAGCAGAGGATGTAGGCAGGAGGAAAAAGTGGCCAGGGCATTGTTTGAACCATTGTCCAGGGGGCAGGATGCTCACTGTCTGCCTTGAATCCGTTGGGCTGACCTGCAAGGTTTACCTGGAAATCTGGAGTGCAGGAAAGCCTTGGGAGAGCAGATAGGGAGATCCGACTTCTTCCTGAGCGCGTCAAGAAAGATATGTTGCCACCCGCTCCCAAGTTGGGGAGAAGAGAATGGGGGAGTCTGCAGAGAGCTGCTTTAAGAAATCAAAATACAGCAGCAATGGAGGGAAGCAAGCCCAGAGTGGACAAGAAACAGAGGTCTACTGCAGCCCCCAGTGAAGAGAGGAAGTGCCCTTGGTTTTTTGCTATCACCCTGAAGAGGCCTAAAGAGCCTTCAGGGAGGTACAAAGGAACAGCCTCCGACATTTTGATTCCTGTGAGTTAGAGAAGCTCAGTCATTTTCTTAAGAATCCATTGATTGTGTGTTAGGGACACTTATGAAAAGCTGATTAGAAAGTGCCTGGAGTGAAGAAGAGCTTAAGGTGTCCACAAAGTTTCCAAATCCAGTATTTTGCTGTGGAGTTTTGTTTCCAGCTGTCTGTTTCACTGTTTTGTTTTCTGCTATACTTCGTACCCATTCCTCTGCTACTACTGAGTTCTCCAGCTCGGTATAGGACTCAGTAAATATCTGCTTTTCCACCCCTTCTCCAAACAGCTGAAATGGGAGAGAAAAGCCAGCATATGTTTGCTTCCACCATCATTTCCTCTCAAACCTTTTTTAACTCCTTTAGGTGTGATCTACCCATACACAGTGAGGAGGAACAAATTGTGCTTTTTGTGTGTTAGAAAGGAACAAAAATGCATATGGCCATGATGGGGAATTTCCCCCACCCTCAGAAGGTGGGGGAACAGGGCAGTGGTGTGAAAGAATGAATTAGTTATGGCAAATCTTGTTAGTGTCCATTGTAAGGAGAGAAGCTAAGCCATCTGTGGCCACTTGCAAAATTGGTCCTTGTTTGTTCAGGCTCCCCACCGAAGCAAATCTTTGTGGCTTCTTCTAATTTGCGTACTGTCACTTGTTTGCCAACTGGAGGGTGTCTGGACATGTGTATGTGAGAGGGCGTCTGAGTGGACATGTATGTGTGTGTTGGTATGCTGTAGAAATAGATGTCTGGGGGTCTGGCTTTGATGGGGCTCTGGGCTTAGGAGGAGAGGGAGGAATCCTGGGAGAGCCTATCTATGTCATTTTTGGACATTCCTCATCAATATCTCCAATTGCCTTCTTGTGCTCCTATCCTTCACTTCTCCTCTGAGTCTCCTGCTGCCCTAATTTCTCTCCCATCTTTGCTTCAGCTTCAGTTCTTAATTGGTGGTGTGTGTTCTGAAAGAGGTAGAACATGTTTAGGGCAGTTTACATCCTAGTTAAAAGCTAAGAGAGGTATGTGCCACCAGTATGACCAAATAGTTCTATGTCAAAGATACTGGTGTTGCACCTCCATTCATTCTACAAGTGTTTACAGTGAGCCTGCTGGAGACAAGTGGTGTACCGGATGCTGTAGGGATCTAAAGGCTTCGTGACCTCCATTACCCTTGTCTTCAGGGAGCTTCCATGGAGTGGAAGTGATGCAGGATGAGCAACACGTGCTCTGTGGATGGGATGAACTAAGTTCTGGAGCTCATGCATGGAGGGATTGGTTATCATCGTCCATTGACCACCAAAGGCTTTGCTCCTGAGGGAGTGTGGAAGACAGAAGATTGTGTAGGGTGTGTGGTCAGGAGGGCTCTCATGCTAGACTTCTGGGGTGTCCAGGCTGACATCCTAGGGAAAATGGTAAACACAAATCTACAAAAATTAAAAAGCGAAAATGCTCCTTTTGCTTATCATCAGGCCATCCTATGGGAAGGTTGATATAATAGGATAAAAATCTGGGAAAAAATCTGGAGTTCTTCTGTGTTTATGTCTAAAAGCACCAGTAATTTATTCTCTCTATGATGTTGTGAAACTGCACCTTAATTTCCCTTTTGTAAAAAAAAGGACATCCTGCTTTTTCCTTCTCTTCCTCTTACTTTCCTTTATACTGGGCAAACTCTGGCTATAAAGAAAGTTGGTGCTTTCATCTCTTCAGAAGACCCTTTTTTTATGCTGTAGGGGGCATTCTCCATAGCCATCTGAGTGGGCCAGACTGCTTCCCAGTGCTTGATGGATACACGTAAAGAATATTAAAGCTGAAAGAGACCTTGAAGATCATCAGAGCAATCTTCCCTTTACAGATGAGGATAGAGTCCAAATCAGGATGTTTCATGATTTGTCCAGGATCACATGGCCAATCAATGAAAGTCTGGAAAAAAAATCCTTTTTAATCCTCACAATGCTGGGTGCTAAAGAAGAGACAGGACACTCTATTACTGTGGCCATTCATTGCCACTGCACGGGAGTCTCCCTGCCTATTTGCTTGGCCCGTCTTATTACAGTTTGGCACTTCTCTCTTGAATCCTCCTGAACTGACATGGCTCTGTCTAGGAGGATCAGATAAAGGAGCCTTTATTTCCTAGCTGCCCTGTACATGCAGCATTCAGAGAAGAGGGGCTAGAAATGGGGGTGGGGAGGGGAGAAAACATTCGTCTTTTAATACTGGCCTGACATGAAAGCCTCACTGACAGGCACTTTGAGAACCCAGCTAAATAATGGTCACAACCAAGACAAAACATAAAACTGACCCACTAGTTATGCGGTTACTTAAACATGATTTACCCTTCATTATGCTGGCTGGGACCTGGGGATCTCATTTCTAATGAACCAAGAGACGGTACAATTAATTACATTAGAAGGAGTGCTATTAGACAGCAGACTGGTCATTGCAAAAGAAAAGGTCCTTAAATATTCCCCACCTTCCCCCAAAACGTGCAGAAATACACAGGAATAGCACAGGTCACATATTGGTGGACACAGACAAGAACGGGAAAATGGTGACTGCTAGTGGTCCCAAAATGGGATGTGGGATGGGGGGTGATTAGCTAGAACCAGAGAAGTTGCAGTGATTGGGAGAAGGAGGGGCAGGGGTTTAGAAGGGAATTGTTATGTGATTTGGCCAAACGTGAAAAGTCCACCAGGAGCTCTGCATCCTCAGTGCCCTGGTGGACCTGATCTGCATCTTATGTGTACATCTGACAGCCAACCCTGAGCCTCTAATTGCAGTGACCTGCCCACTTGAGGTAGTTAGGATTTGGAAGTGGCTGGACTAGAAAAAAGGCACTGAAGGCTGGGAGGCCACATTTAGGCCAGTGAGAATGGGAGCCCAGTTACAGGAAGAGTCCCATCCACCATGATGTGCTAATGTGTCTGATCATCTTTTGATCACGCAAACGGATCGCAGAAGCTCTCCTTTGACTCCGATTGCTTTAGGGGTGTTGTCATATCTCCCTTTGGTTGAACATAGTAGTCAGAGAAGTCAGCTCTGCAGTGGAGTGTCTGAGCTGGAAAGATGAGAAGGTAAAGCCTGGAAGATTTGAAGAGGGCAGGGCCAAAGGTTAAAGGAGAAAGGTTAACAGCAGGCAAAGACCCAGGATTGAAATATTTGCTGAAGGCTGACAGGCAACAGAATAGAGGCAGACAAGTGGCAAATTCCTGTTTTCTTCTCTAAATGAGAAAATATTTTGAGTGGTATTCAGTCAGACTGCATAATGCATTGAGGTGGGGGCCGGAGATGGAGAGAGAACATGAATGAGAGAGAATATTAAATAACCCAGGAAGCCAAAGTGACTACAGAGTTCAAGGAGCTGTGTAAGTGTCATCCTCCTTTGCCTCCTTATTTGGGCAGCTCAGCATTCATTTCTTCACTCACTGGTCCAGCACGTGGTCATGAGGACCTGCCGTATCCGGGGAAGGGGTTAATAGCTGCCCATAGGAATTAGCATCAGACAAATGAAAAAGCGGCCAGTCCTTCCTCTCAAAGGCACGCAGGTGCATGAACGGTGATTCCAATGCAAGCTGCAACTTTTGGTTTAATGCTGTTAAGGTTGTTTTCTTTTAAAACCTGAATCTTACAGTCATCTGTGTCTGCTCATAGTTTAGTGAATACTTTTATATAATCTGGCATCTAAGAGAGAATATAAAGTGATTTCATCTACCCTAGTGCTCAGGCTATCCCAGGGCGTTGTTTCCAAGCGGGGTTACCCTGCACTGCTCGGGGAATTGTGCAGCAGGGCTGGGGCGCCGTATGTGCAGGTGGGAGAGTCTGGGTGTGGGGAAGTGGTTAGGAAGTAAAACGGTTGTTTGTTTTACACAAACAAACAGCTCAGTCAGAGCCAGCTCTCCTCCTCCTTGCTCAGCCCTGCCTGCTCTTGCTTGTGAGGATGGCTGTGGTGCTCAGGAGTGCAAGTTCATTTAGGTTTCCAGACTGATGGTGAGCAGCACTGGTGGTTTATTCACTGGGATATTTATGAATGACAAGAATGTAGAGCTGGGAAGGCTGTGAGGGTCATATCACAGAGGGCAATTCGCAGAAGTTAAGTGACATCCCCACGGTGCCTGTGAGGTTGTGGCAGAGCTGGGACCCAGCCTTAGCCCCCTGACTCCCCAGCCAACTTTGGGTTCACTGCCACCTTTTCCAGGAAGTGATGACTCAGAGTATTTCCATCAGCATCTCTTACCGCTACCCCTCCTCCATTTTCTTCCTACAGCCACCAAGCCAATAATAGACCAAAGCAGTTTCAATTTTAGGCAGTTTCCTTTTTTACTTAGAAATCTATGTTTAGAATGGGTGCTGGGGTAGTGATGATAGCTGGGGGTGGGAGGGAGGTGTGAGAAACTTCAAAGGGGGTGGGTTTCTCCTGGTTCTCAGGTAACCTGGAGGAAATCAGAACTGGGTGCTTTCATGGAACCTTGAGTAGGTCTCTGAAAGATTCCTTCCCCTCTGAAGTTTTTCTGGCTTTTTAGTTCAGGAGGGAATTTCCCTCCTGTCAATTCTGGGACCATCCTAAAGCTTCATAAAATTCTTATGTAAGTTTTAAACTTTAAAAACTAACTAGTGTGAATTATTACAAAGTACTTTGTAAGTGACATTTCAAGCTTTTGGATTTTAGTTCATTCCAATAGTCCTAGATGCGTATTATCATTATTATTATTATTTTTTTAACATCTTTATTGAAGTATAATTGCCTTACAATGGTGTGTTAGCTTCTGCTTTATAACAAAGTGAATCAGTTATACATATACAATGTGTTCCCATTTCTCTTCCCTCTTGCATCTCCCTCCCTCCCACCCTCCCCATCCCACCCCTCTAGGTGGTCACAAAGCACCGAGCTGATCTCCCTGTGCTATGCGGCTGCTTCCCACTAGTTATCTATTTTACATTTGGTAGTGTATATATGTCCATGCCACTCTCTTACCCTGTCACACTAGATGCATATTATTTTCTTTTCGAGGAAGGTAGAAACTTTGCTTTATTGTAGGGCCTAAAATTGGAAATTACTGAAAGAGATTATGAATAAGCTAATGATAATTGCTGTCTCTTAAGTTCTGTATATTAGGCACTGATGCAAATTTATATGTAATCCTCCCAGCAGCTCTAAGAGGTGAGTCTTATTATTCCCAATTTGCTGATGAGTACACTGTGGCTTTGGGAAGTTAGATAGCTTGCCGAATGGCACATAGCAAGTGTATGTGGGTGTGAGTATTTGAAGTCAGGTCAGTCTGATTTTAAAGTTCATATTCTTAATCATGAGGCTATATGGGCCTCGCATTTGCAGTTTAGAGGTCATAATATTACATCAATATGTAATAATACTGCTTGTAAATTTCATGACGTGCTTGCTTCCCAATGAACTATACTTGGAAGTTTATTAAATGTTTAAGGTATACAAAGATTTCCTGAAGGCCTTGTTTTAACAAATGCCTCAAACCACACAATTGTGTGCTTCGTTCCGTAATTCATTTTTGGAATAATATGTGAAGAAGAGCCCAAGATGAAAGGACCTAGCTAAATTGTTGTATGACAGCCATGTTCCCACTCTGGTTTCTGCTTTCATATTCTGCGGTCAACTGGGGAGATAAATCCCTTTGCTATTGATCTTACTGAGGAGGAAGGGGTGTGAAGGTGATGGCTATCAAAGGATCTTGGAAAGTTGAAAGCATTATCCAAATGCAAGAATAGAACATGTTAACAGATTTTTTTTTTTTTTTTAACAGTCTAAACATGTTTCAGTCTCACTTTTCAGATCTTAAATGAAGTCTATTTAGTTTGAGTTGCTCAGTGTTTTAGCTCTCAGGAAGAGTTATACACATTTGACTCATATTTAGTCAGGATGTATATAGGAATGTGTGTGTTTTTGTGTGTATATATTTTGATTCCTAAACAAAAACAAGCTTTTAATTTGTTTTACTGTCAGTGTTCTCATTCCTGTCACCCACTTTGGGGTAGAGATTATGATGAATGCTATCTGTTGAGGTTCCTATCTTCAAGGGCCTTATCATCATTTCCTTTTCATTTGAAAGTCTTTAAGGATTTGTTGCTGAATGTCTTATGTGTCCCATGAAGATGCATTTAGATGAGAAACTTGCTGTTCTAGAGGCAGCCTAGGCACTGAATGGCCAGAATCTCCTTTGAGTTCAGGAGAGTGGATAGTTGGCAGACACTCTCTTTGTATGAGCTCTGTTGGTGGTTGCCAACTATATGACTTGAGGTATCCAGAATGTTCCCTCCAACCCTAATGAGAACAAGAATCATTTAAGCAACCCCTACTGTATCTTCACTAAGCTCTCAAAACACCTTAAATGTGAAATCTTGACCACCTTCATAAAATTGGATTCTTACAGGTGAAATGGACCCGTGCTGGTATTCCTGACAGACACTTAGCTGCCCTTGTCTGTGCTTTGTGAGTGGCCTTTCCAGTGTTGAATAGTTCTGGGCTTAGATGCTTTTTCCCATTTTGGGTTAAAGTATTCCTCTTTGTAACCCTGCCTTTTAATCCTAGCTAACCCTAAAACATAGAAACTATGCTAGAGGGTTGGTGACACTTTTCTAAGACCCTAAACTGAAACCCAGATCACTTGTATCTGGTAACAAAAGAGACTTGATTTAGGGGGAGATCCTTAGAAGTACCATTCATGAATTTCCTCATTTGTCCTGTTGCCACTTATGAAGTCCAATCTACAGAATGAATGAAGGCTATCTCGGGAAGAAATCAGAGTCTTCTCTTCTCTCATTCAAGGCTCATTACTTAGGAATATGCTGATTCTGAGAGACTGAATCATGCACCTCTTCTGCGTTGTGATCACATTAGCACAGCTTGGCTACCTTATTCAAACTCTGGTGTTATAACGTCTGATTTATTCCAGATAGCAGGGCAGTCAGGGGATAGGGAGAAGTAGAAGCCTTTGGGATGTTTAGTGGCTGTTCACTATTAGAAACTTGAGTTTCTCAGAATTGGTCATCTCTCTGGATATCATCACATTTCTCTGTGCTAAATTTATTTGCAATCTATTAAAAATCACAGAAGGTATGCATACTTGAAAAGTGCACTGTTTTAAGTACAAGTAATCAAATTTAAGGTGCATCTGGGTACCTGTTATTAATGTCCCATAGTGATCATTTATTTATTCCACTAACAATGAATGAGTTTGGATTCTGAGGCAGTCATTGCACTCAGTATTAAGCATATAAAATCAAATAAGACATGTCATCTTCCTTCAAGAATCACACAAACTTTCATAAATCATAGCAATAGTTTTTTGGATCTGTCTCCTAAAGCAAAGGAAATAAAAGCAAAAATAAACAAATGGGACCTACTTAAAAGTTTTTGCATAGCAAAGGAACCCATCAACAAAATGAAAAGACAGCCTACTGAGTAAGAGAAAATATTTGCAAATGATATGACTGTCAAGGGGTTAATATCCAAAATATATGAGCAGTTCATACAACTCAACATCAAACAAGCAAACAAACCAATTAAAAAATGGGCAGAAGACCTGAATATACATTTTTCCAGACATACAGATGGCCAACAGGCACATGAAAAGATGCTCAACATCATTAATCATCAGAGAAATGCCAATTAAAACCACAATGAGATATCACCTCACACTGGTCAGAATGGATATCATCAAAAAGAACACAAATAACAAATGTTGGCAAGGATGTGGAGAAAAGGGTACCCTTGGACACTGTTGGTGGGAATGTAAATTGGTGCAGCCACTGTAGGAAACAGTATGGAGGTTTCTCAAAAAACTAAACATACAGCTACCGTATGACCCAGCAATTCCACTGCTGGGCATATGTCCGAATAAAACTAAAACACTAATTCAAAAAGATAGATGTACCCCAATGTTCATAGCAACGTTATTTACAATTGCCAAGAAATGGAAGCAATCTAAGTATCTATTAACAGATGAATGGATAAAGATGTGTTATATATATACAATGGACTATTACTCAGCCATAAAAAAGAATGAAATTTTGCCATTCATTTTTGCAACAATATGGATGAACTTGGAGGGTATTATGCTAAGTGAAATAAGTCAGACAGAGAAAGACAAATACTGTATGATATCACTTATATGTGGGATCTTAAAAATACAACAAACTAGTGAATATAACAAAAAAGAAACAGACTTACAGAAGTAAAGAACAAACTAGTGGTTACCAGTGGGGAGAGGGAAGGGGGGAGGGGCAAGAATAGGGGTAGGAGATTAAGCAGTACAAACTGTGTGTAAAATAAACTACAAGAATATATTGTACAACACAGGGACTATAACTTATATAATTATATAATATATAATATAATAACATATAATTATATATAACTTATATAATTATATAATATATAATATAATTTATAATAACTATAAATGGAATATAACCTTTAAAAATTGTAAATCACTGTGTTGTACACCTGAAACTTATATAACATTGTACATCAACCATACCTCAATAAAAATGAAAAGAATCACACAAACTTGAGTAAGACAGGCTAATAAAGTGAAAATTATCAAATAATATACTAAATGCAGTGAACAGAAAGCTTCAGGGATGAAAGGGGAGGGAACCCTTGGAGCAGGTTTTGAGGGACAAGAGGAATCAGTTGGACTAAGGTGGAGAATGGACATTCCACAAAGAAAGAATGGCCTGGACAAAGGTCTGGGTGGTAAAACACAGGGTTGATGAGAGGAAATACAAGTAGTTCTGCTCAAATTAATGACACAAAGAGTGTGTTGGGAGTAGTGATGAAGGTTGAGCAGTGGGAAGAATGCAGATAGGAACTAATATTTGTTGCATCCTTAT
Source organism: Balaenoptera acutorostrata (assembly GCF_949987535.1). Taxonomy (NCBI): domain Eukaryota; kingdom Metazoa; phylum Chordata; class Mammalia; order Artiodactyla; family Balaenopteridae; genus Balaenoptera; species Balaenoptera acutorostrata. The sequence continues at coordinate 29,874,763 of NC_080076.1, read as the reverse complement.
TAAGTGCTGGATAGAGTTCTAAGCCCTTCACCTGTTTACCTAATATAATCCCCATAAAAGCCTACGAGATAACTACTATTCTTATCCCCACTTTACAAATGAAGAAACCGAGGTACAGAAACACTGAGCCATTTGTCTGTCGCACAACTAGGAAGAGATGGGACTTTCCTGGTGACGCAGTGGTTAATAATCAGCCTGCCAATGCAGGGGACATGGGTTCGATCCCTGGTCTGGGAAGATCCCATATGCCGTGGAGCAACTAAGCTCATGCACCACAACTACTGAGCCTGCACTCTAGAGCCCGCGAGCCACAACTACTGAGCCTGCGTGCCACAACTACTGAAGCCCGCACGCCTAGAGCCCATGCTCTGCAACTAGATAAGCCACGGCAATGAGAAGCCCGCACACTGCAAGGAAGAGTAGCCCCCACTCGCTGCAACTAGAGAAAGCCTGCTCGCCGCAACTAGAGAAAGCCCGCGCACAGCGACAAAGACCCAACACAGCCAAAAATAAAGAAATAAATTTATTTTAAAAACTCTATTAAAAAAAAAAAAAAGAACTAGGAAGAGGTGGAGGTTGGAATTGATCCCATGAAGCCTGGCTCTAGAGCTCACTTTGAATCACTGTTCTTGGGCCTTGTGGACAAGGAGGTTGAACCTTATCCTGAAAATTATGATTTATTTTAGACACAGGAATTACACAGACAGAATTATGTTCTGGAAAGGTCACATGGAGGGTCATGTGGAGAGCAGATCATAGGGGAGAGAGGTTGGAGGCCTTTAACATAATCTAGGTGAGACGTGATAAAAACCTGAAGCACACTGGTGACAGGGGATGTCATCAGAAGTAAATTGATTCAAAAGGCATTAAGCAAGTAGAATCTGTTTGACTCTGGCTAATGGGATTAAGTTGTTGAATGAGAAGGTGGAATTTATCTCCTAGGTAAATGGATATCACCATTCATAAAGAAGAGCTGGTTAGGGAAAAGAATGCTAAGGTATGTGATTCCTGTTGAGTTTCCAGTTTCAAGGGAAATCATGGGTGTGGTTTAATTTGCCTGGGGTAACTTGTAGAGTCTGAGGGCTGTGGAAAGACCTTGGGGATTACAGGCATTTAGGAGATAGGCAGAAGAAAAATTTTTGCAAAGAGTGATGGGGCTGGAGTAGAAGAAATCCCAAGAGCCCCAGAAGTGTATGCTTTATGTAGCACAGGCTTTGGCAACATTGCTCACTGTGACTTTCGGGAGAGTGTTTCCAGTGAAGTTGTGGGATCAGAAGCCTGTCAAGAAGGGATGCAGAAACTGTAGTGTAGTCCAATCTTTCCAGAAGCCTGCTGGTGAAGTGAAGTGCAGCTATGCATCCATGTGAGTCAATTCTTGAAAACACATCATGGAACATTTGCAGAAACCTGAAGTAGTGAGCCTGGGACATAACCTGCCCTTGGTGTACGGGCAGTACTGAATTTCAGTCCCTAGACAGATATTGAATAGGACTTCCTTTATTGTGTTCAGGTCTGGGCCTGGTACTGTGGAATGTGAAGGGAAATTATATAACATAGGTTCTGCCCTCAAACAATTTTTATTCCAGATGTAGGGAGAAGACAAACATGGGAAACTAAGAGGAAAGATAAGAGAAGCTGTCAATCAATAGGCTGTCAGAGATTGCTGGAGTCCTTGAGGATGCAAGGAGTGAACTCCATCCTGAATGATGGAGCCAGGGAGAATCTGGGGAGCACAGTGTGAGCTTGGATGTGGAAACGTGCAAAGGGCCTGGGGGAGGAAGGCAGTGAGGAGCCCAGCTCATGCCTCTCACACTCAGGGTTTTCTTTTCTCCAGTTGTCTCCTTGACTGTATGCCTTTTCCGAACCTCCTTTTTTGGAACTTGCCGTGTGCTCACAACCTGTGTTCCTTGGTCTCTGCATCCAAGAGGCTCTCATGTATCACTTCTGCCTACCAAGGAGAGGGCATTTAACATCTGCTACCTGTCTTGCCTCTATTCTTTTTTAGGCTCTCAACCGATTCTTTTCCCTTCAGTATTGCCCAGAGGTCCAAGAGGGACACCAAGGGAGCAATGAGAAAGCTGTGGTTGGGGGCTGGGGGAGGAGAAGGCTCAGTCCCAGGAGTTTTGGACGGTTGGATCATGCTGGGAGCCCTTTATGCAGGAGACAGAAGTTGTTCTCATTGTCTAACTGCTGCATAACAAACCACCCTGAAACTCAGTGGCATTAAAACTACAGCCATTTTATTATGGTCTCCATGTTGTGGATGAGCATAGAGTGTGGATGGCTTACTTCCGCTCTTCAGTGGTCTGGAACTCATCTGGAATGGCTGGGGCAGCATGAGTTTGACAGACTTGTGACTAGCTCTAGCTGTTGGCTGGGTCTCTCTCTTCTCTGTGTCGTGTCTGCCGGGGATGTCTGGTGCTTAGGCTGAGATGCCTGGAGTAGCTGGGGCTGTCTGGGTGCTGCTGTCTCCACACAACCTCTCAACATGGCTGACTTGAGTTTCCTCACAGCATGTCAGGCTCACTATCGTTGGATTCTTCCCTGATATCCTTCCAAGAGAATTGGGTGGGAGCTTCAAGAGTTCTTATATACTAGTCTCAAAATTAACAAATGTCGGGCTTCCCTGGTGGCGCAGTGGTTGAGAATCTGCCTGCTAATGCAGGGGACACGGGTTCGAGCCCTGGTCTGGGAAGATCCCACATGCCACGGAGCAGCTGGGCCCGTGAGCCACAACTACTGAGCCTGCGCGTCTGGAGCCTGTGCCCCGCAACGGGAGGGGCCGCGATAGTGAAAGGCCCGCGCACCGCGATGAAGAGCGGTCCCCGCACCGCGATGAAGAGTGGCCCCCACTTGCCGTAACCAGAGAAAGCCCTCGCACGAACCGAAGACCCAACAGAGCCAAAAAAATAAATAAATAAATAAATAAATAAATAAATAAAGTAGCTATAAAAGTTAGACTGGCATTTATAAAAAAAAAAAAAAAAAAAAAAAAAATTAACAAATGTCACTTCTGCTACATTCTATTGGTCAAGCAAGTCACTAAGGCCAACCCAGCTTGTTAGGCTTTGTCAAAGCCCTGCTTTTTCTACATGGCCACAGGAGAGAAAGGAACCACTTGTTTAAGTGATATCTTCCTGACAGAAAATAGGGTCCACAGAGAAGTTTTTGAGATTGTCGCAATCCTTGTGGGGAAGGCCCTTGTCCAGTGGCTTCAAGAGCCCTGAATTAGGAGCCAGGAGACCTGGGTTCTGGCTCTGGCTTTATCTCCATCTAACCAACCTTAGAATAACTTTAACCTGTGAATTAAAATCCTGGTCATATTGGTTTTATATTTTACTCTACTAGACCAAGACCCCGGGTTGAATGGAGTTACAGTGATTGTAGAAGATAGAGAAACTCTCTCTCTAATGCATTCGCGCGCACACGCGCATGCACACACACACACCCCCCAGGCACACACAAATTCTTATATTCTCTACAAACTGGAGAAAGGGTTGAAACTGAGTGTAATCAGGCAGACCTTGGTCTAGTTCCTGTTTCTGCCACTTTGTAAACACATGGCCTCCCAACCTCATTTTCCTCATCTGTCAAATGGGGATAATACTACTTACCTGGTCAATGTGTCACCAATATGAAATAAAATCTTCTATGTCTGTTTAGACTCATAGATTCTTATAGAATCATCATTGTCATTCTGATTTCTTGCCCTAATAAGAGTTGGAATTTCCATAACGTCTGGCTGGACTACTTTTCCTCTTCCTTATGCCATGTCCGATCCCGTTTTGACATGTTTTCTTTATCACTAAATACCAGTGGCTGGGGTGTGTGTGCATGTGTGTATTTGTGAGGTTTGCATTCTCAGGTTTTGTGCTGGGACTGTCTAGACCTACTTGATGAATGATGTGCTGTGTGAGTGTGCATATGTGCTGGACATGCATGGAGGATTTAGATTCAGAACTGACCTAAGAAACCTAATTACCACTCAAGTAGATGATCACATATCCTCATTATGAGAACTGAATTGGTTGAAATTCATATCTAAATATGATCTTCTTGGAATTTACCTTACTGCTCCTTGAAGATGAGCAGGACTCTGAGATTCTATTTTCTTTAACATGCTGCAACTTGACTGCAGGGGCTGTCCGCCCTATAGCCCCTGCTGTCTTCTGCCTGTACAATCACAGACTTCTCCCTGAGCAGGCATCCACTGAAGGAGGAAACCCAAAACCTGTGTCAGGACAGATAAATAAGTAAAGATGTTTGTCAAAATGCATGGAGTGCTATTTCTCACCCTGTACCTTTGACAGGAGCAACCATATCGAATGTTGCATTTATTTAGACCCTTACTGCTAAGGATAAAGTACTCTGTAAACATGTCCTGCTTAGCCCTCACTGCATGTACTGCTGCCTTTCCGAGGTCTTTAATTCAGTGAAATAAATTACTTTAAAAAGAAGTGCTGTGCAGCCTCTTAGAACAGTAAACAAGAACACTTCAGGTCTTTTTAGGAACCTGAAGCCAAAGGCTGGTTTGTTGTTTTGGTCTCCAGGAAGAGCTGGTACAGAAGGAGGTATTGACCTCGCTGCTTTGGCTGGCACCCACCAGGTCCCTTCCTGGCGCTCACATTCCCCAGGCATGTAACTTAACACCTGTCCTTCTCCCGGCAAACAGAACTCACAGTGATGGCTGAGCCCCCTCCTGAGCAGGCCCTCCCAGCAACTCAGCACCCTTTCACCTACGATTTCAAACCCTGACAAACCAGAATCAGAGAATACATTTCCCCTCAGGATTCTGATATTAGGCCAAGAAAATATTTAATCAAAAAACAACTCCCAGGGGGAGGTCCTGGGATCGGTACATCCCTCCATTTCTGTTTCCAGATATAGATGAAGAAAAAAAGGTGTAGGGGTTGTAGAGCCCTTTAAGACTAGCGAGTAGCTTACCTCTCTGCTGGAGATGGGCATGTGGTCTGAAAGGTGTCCTCTCTTACTGTTTCAATGCCTGCCCATATGAGCTACAGCATCACCCCTCCTATTTCCATCTGACATAGCCAAGCTGAATCTCTGGTAAGTAAATAATTAATATGGAAGTTGGGGATGTCAGTGGAAAAGTCAGCTGTGATGGGCTCAGATAACAAGTCCCAAAAGTGATAGCCACTCTGGCCTCTGAGAGGACCGGTCGGCTCTATAAGACCCAGACAGCCCTGTCTTCGGGCCTGTCTCTCCACATTAAAGTCAAGGGCCTATATCTCTCCATCGTTGAATCACATCTTTGTCCCCAAATGCTTGTACACACTGGGCTGACTGGTGTTTTCTTTCCTAAGTCCACCAGGCCCATGCAAGTCTGCGTGACTCATGACAGAGAGGAGTCTCAGTTCCAATATCTCTGTGGGTTTAGGGAGGGGTCAGGCTGTGAATAAACCATTACGTGGCTGATTCTACATCCTTCTCTTTTACCACAAAAACCTCAATTTCCCTTTTTGTGGAAAACAAAACCCTCTTTCATTGCCCCATCAACAGGACTGTGGCCTTTGAATTACAAGCTGTCCTCAGGAAATTTTGAAGATTAATCGGCTTTTGGATGGAATCGCTGGGACAACACCTGCCCCCTGTCCACTGGAGAGTAAGGAGTCTCCACTTCCATCCTCTGTGACCTCTGTGCCAACTTCACGTGTAGATGAGGAAATTGATCAGTCTGTGAATGATTTGCGAATCCACAGATGTGTGGCTGAGAAGCCCTGAGGGCATACACCGCAGATTAGCTGGGTCGGAGCCCCTTTACTCCCACCACAGTTCAAGGCCTCCATGGAGCTGGGGGAGGGAGTGAGTGAGGATGCCACCACAAATCGCAGATCGCTGCAAATGGGGTCAAGAGCAGAGGCTGAAAATCAGAGGACCTCTTGAGGCCTACTCCAGTGGGCTTTCCAGAACACAGGATGAGATCATTTCTAGAAGGATATTAAAGAACAAGATCAGACACCAACATTATAAAAATTTGTAAACTGTAAATGTGATATAAGGGTAAGATGTGATACTTATTGCTAGAGAGAGTTTCTTCGCCCTTTCATGCATCTGGATTTATTTGTGAACTATTAATTAACTCCCTACTCTGTGCTAGTTTTAGCTTCTTCCCTTGGCCTTCCCAAAGACTGAGTGTACATCCTGCTAGCCGGCTGCTATTTGAGCTCTTTTATGTACTTTGGGAGTGTATATGGATTGACCTAGGCCCTTGTAAATGCCATTGCTCTTACAAGACATAAAAAGACAGTGAAATAACTTAGTATGGCATTCAAAGAGGCTTCCAGTTTCACCCAAACTTCTATTTAAAGGCTTGTCTCTCACCACTTTCTGAGTGGTCTGTTCATTCCCTGGCCATTTCCCTCTTCCATTCTTCTCTTCACATTACTGTGACAGTGTATGCCTTCCTCTCTCTCCCTCATGTGGCCAATAGTCACCTTTCCATGAAAAGTCCCCTCCTTCCTGATTCCTCAGCACGCACCTTCCTTTTCCCAAACTCCTAGCATACCTATTGCCAATGTCAATTATTTAGTGGCAAAATGTGTCCCCATTGTCACATTTCTTCTTTTGAACTATTTAAATTTTGTTTGTTTACTTTTTATGTTGCTTTCTCCCATTTAGATTAGGAAATCTCTTTTGGGGTTAAAGGATTTAATTTATTAGCATTCCCCACAGCACTTAGCATAGCACCTGGTACATAGTAAGTACTCAATAAGTATTAACTGACCCTATATGATTAACTTCTGGACAGTATAAAATTGTTATATTCCATTCCTGTGTGTAAGGAATTTTGCTGTACAATAAGTAAGAGGAGATGAGGTTACCTGTAAGTCCACATAGAAATCTTTGTAGAGATATTCATTAATTAAATATTGTGGAGTTAGATAATCAAAGCTAAATTTCTCAATATTTGTTGGATAAGAGCATCCAGAGAAAGGGGATTTGGTATAGGGGCAAAGGATTTAGTTGAAATGTGCTTAAAGATTAACCTGTGGAAGACTGATTGTGAGTTCAAGTCAAGAGGGATTATAAGTTGAATATGGACATCAGGGTTATCTGTCGTAGTGGGGAGCTGAATTCAGCAGTGCCCCTCCCCAAGCATTCTGTAGTTTCCTTTGGAGAATGTTCTTCCTTTGTGGAAAATGAAGAGTATAATTAATTGCAAGAGAAAATGTTGTAATTCAGGAACATGACTCAATAGTGACAACTCTTTTATAAATTGACTCATATTCTTCTCATAACCCACAGTGCTTTTAGAACAAGTTGCAGACCCACAAGTGCTGACCAGGAATTTGTTGATTGATTCACTGCCATCATGATTCTGTTTCTCATAGAGATTGCTTGGTTTGCAGTTCTTTGAAGGGGTGACATTGCTGGAAATGACAGGACTAGCGTGACTGAGAGATTTATCTGGAACTGTCTTATAAAGCCTTCTCTGACCTCCTTTGTGCCCTTGGCAAACTTGGCCACTCTGTTCTCTGTACTCCCTCTCTTCCTTTTACACACGTGGTTGCCCTCCCTCTCCAGTTGTCTCCTTAATTATATCTCCAATGTCCAGCACAGGGCCTGACACATAATAGACACTTAAACCTTTATAAACGAATGAATGGTTAATGAATTAATGAGTGGATATTGAGCTCTAGGAGCTCAGATGGCAGTTCAGGTTGGGAAGGAGGGGCAAATTTGGTTGCAAGTCTGGCAAGTTGTTTGGTGAGTACTGGTCAGCAGGCCTGGCTTGCTGGAATCCTGTGTTGAGTTTATCTGGGTCAGACCTGGTCTTCCCTGAGTATGTAACCTTAGAAAAGTCACTTCTCTGTTCCCAACTTTTGTCTGTAGGATGAGTGCATGGACTGCATGATCTCAGACTTAAAGCTGGGAATTTCCAAGGATAGAATGTGTTGCCATTGAAATCAGTGAGTTTCCAGTTGCTGGAGGTGTTTTGTAGCAGGAATTCTGTGCCTCGGAAGTGTGGTATTGTTAGATGACCATGAGGTCCTTTCCAGCCCGAGACTCCGATGTGATAACTTTCAGCTGGTTTGAATTGCATCAGCATGGGCCAAACTGATGTCAGGGAGGGAGAGGGATTACATTTTTTGCTGTGTACCACTCACAAGTGAATTAATTACCTGCCATGGCTATTTTGATAGAGACAGTGTCATCCCCGTTGTCCACCGCTTTTTGAATCCTCTTTTTTCAGGACTGTTAGTTGTTGGGCATCTGTATATCCAGAAGCACACACAGCTCCACGTGTTCACATGCTTGTGCCCTTTCTCTTATTCCTTTGACAGACTGGCACCTGGAGTCCCTTCGGACTGGCCATGCTAACTGCTATTGAAACTGGGGACTGAGGTGCCCCACACTAGCTGTGTCCCTCTGCAGAAGGCTCAGTTACTGGGGTCTCCAGTGCCACTTAATGATTTAGTTGCCCTTGTTTGGAGAGTGACATTCACTCTGTAGTCACATGTGTCGTGTTGATTTCTTTTCATTCACTCTGCAATCCTGTCTAGTGTCTACGCTGCCAGAGATCTTTATCAACATTAAAATGCTTCTGAAGCTTCATAGTCCTAAGAGAAAATTGTGACGTCATTTACATTTCACTTGATTTTATTTTCCTGAAACCATAGGAGGACAAATTTTCACGTTAAAAAAATATTTGTGTTTGTAAGGAGAACATACATAGGAGCATGTGCACACATACAAACACATACACACACATAGACACAGAGTCACAACTTCTGTATTAGTTTCCCATTGCTGCTCTAACAAATTACCACACATTTAGCCACCCAAAACAAAACAAATTTATTACCTTAGAGTTCTGGAGATCAGAAGTCTGAAACGGGTCTCCCTGGGCTAAAATCAAGGTGTTGGCAGAGCTACATTCCTTCTGAAGGCTCTAGGGGAGGATGTTTTTATTTCCCAGCTTCTAGAAGCTGTTGGCATTCCTTGGCTAATGGCTCCATTCATCTATCTTCAAAGCCAGCAATGTCAGTTGGAATCTTTTTCACACCGATATCTCTCTGATAGTACCTTCCTCTTTCACTTTTAAGGAGCTTTTCGAGAATATATTGAACCTACCTAGTTAATCCAAGACACTCTCCCTATTTTAAGGTCAGCTGATTAACAACCTTAATTATATCTGCAATGTTAATTGCCCTTTGCCATGTAACATAACATACAGGTTCTGGAGATTAGGACATGGGGCGTCTTTGGGGGTCCATTCATTATTCTGCCTACCACACCTTATTATAGTAGTGATAATAACTTGGATTAACAAAACATCAAAAAACAATCTTACCTTGCCTTTCCCTCCTTGATCTGTTACTATACCCCCAAGCACAATCTTTTACACTTGGAAATGAAAGTAATTGCTTTTTGTTTAAACAGATTTGCTATAATTTGTAGAACTGTTGGAGTCATAACATTTTTAAGATATGTTTTATTAATAAGATATTTGTATAGTTGTGAAAGAGTCTAACTAAATATTTTCATTCATCAGAGGTTCTGGAAAATCTGTTTTTCATTGTCAGTGATATCTGATTTTGGATTCAGGTCCTTCACATTTGAAGTACTCTGAAAAGGATAATTTGGTTTTGTTATTTAATCGAATGCGTCCAGGATACAGAAGAGGTTGGCAGTGTGTTCATTAAATTTACAAAATCAGTATATTAGGTTATAGTCCAGTAAGTGCACACTCTTGGCAGGTGTCTGAAGCCCAGGTAGGAGCAATTCTGGTTTCTGGGCAATGACTTGACTCTCATAGAGTTGCAGGTGCACACATGGGGAGTGGGGAGATGCCCGGTGACCTTCCATGATGATCAGAAGAATAGAGTCTGAAGAACAGACTTTGGTCAGAAAAATAGGACATCTGCCTGGAGTTGCTTTGGAATACCAGAGGATGAGGTACACCTATTTACTGAGAGTTGTCACAGTTCCCTGGAACTTGTCTTCCCAATCCCTGTCAGGAACCCTCCCAAAAGACTTGCCAAGGTTAAGCATTTATAGGTTTTGCTGGCCTTGAGTCTGGAGGTGTTGAAGTTTTGATTATTATTCCAGAGTGGGGATTGTGACGATAGGGCTCCAAGGATTCAACGGTAGAGTTACATCAACTCCTTTTGGCATTTTGAAGTGAGAATAGGCGTGTGCTTAATGTTCTGCTGTCAGCTTAGAAAGGTGTACATCAAAACTACAATGAGGTATCATGGTACACCAGTCAGAATGGCCATCATTAAAAAGTCTACAAATAACAAATGCTGGAGAAGGTGTGAAGAAAAAGGAACCCTTCTACCCTGTTGGGGGGAATGTAAATTGGTACAGCCACTATGGAGAATAGTATGGAGGTTCCTTAAAAAAATAAAAATAGAGTTACCATCTGATCCTGCAATCCCACTCCCAGGCATATATCCAGAGAAAAAACAGAAAACTCTAATTCAAAAAGATGCATGCACCCCAGTGTTCATAGCAGCACTATTTACAATAGCCAAGACATGGAAGCAACATAAATGTTCATCAATAGATGAATGGATAAAGAAGATATGGTGTATACACACACACACACACACACACACACACACACACACACACACACAATGGAATATTACTCAGCCATAAAAAAGAATGAAATAATGTCATTTGCAGCAATATGGATGGACCTAGAGATTATCATACTGAGTGAAGCAAGTCAGACAGAGAAAGGCAAATATATGGTATCACTTTATATGTGGAATCTAAAAAAATGATACAATGATACTTATTCACAAAACAGCAAGAGATTCACAGACATAGAAAACAAACTTATGGTTACCAAAGGTGATAGCAGGGAGGGGTGGGGGAGAGATAAGTTAGGAGTTTGGGATTAACATATACATACTACTATATATAAACTAGATAAACAACAAGGACCTTCTGTATAGCACAGGGAACTACATTCAATATCTTGTAATAACCTATAATGGAATAGAATCTGAAAAAGAATGTGTGTGTGTGTGTGTGTATGTGTGTGTGTGTGTGTGTGTGTATATATATATATACACACACACACACACACACATACACACACACAACTGAATCACTTTGCTGTACACCTGAAACTAACACAATATTGTAAATTAACTATACTTCAATAGAAAATGGTTAAAAAAAAACAAACAAAAAAACCCAAAAAGCTTTTTGGGTGTGGATCACTGCACACACACACACACACACACACACAAAATAAAGGTTGTGCATTTCACCTTTACACTAATGGCCACATTATACATTTTATACACTGTGGCCATTACAGCAGGAAAGGAAACAGCAAGAAACCTGGTGATCAACACTTGTGATCAATTACTTCATTTCCTCATGTTTGGAATGGAAATAATGATTCCTGCCCAACTTATCTCAAGAATTAATATAGAGACTGCATATAATGTGAATGTACTTTGAAAGTGTCAAGTATTAAATTTCCAATACTTCAAAAGAAAGTGGAACATAAAGGGAAGGGTAGAGTTGAGATGATCCAGTTCAACTCTGTGATCCTGTTTTTCACTATGTCTCCCATGGGCACTGGAAAAGGATAGATTGTCTTCGTTTAGAGTTACAAATCCTGCACATTAATTGATGTTTCATTAATTGGTGGAGCATCATTCCTGGGATGGAGTTTGAGGAGTGTAGGATGGAGGGCATATATGTTTGGGATAGAGTGAGCTAACGTTGTATGATCCATTATCAGTTTAATTAATCCTCATTTTTAATCGTTTTAAGTTTAGTGTTTTATCTCAAGTGACATTCTACATTCACAAAACTTTATTGGATGGTTCTATAGGTGAATGAAACCTGTACTTGGATAAATTGGAACTTACATCTTGATTTGTCTTTATTCTTGTAAATGTGGAGCCCTATTGTATCTTGGAGTACAGGCTAGTAGATTCTAAGATCATAGAATGTTAGAGATTGGAGTGACTTCAAAATCATCTGGCCTAGAGGGTTTTTTTTAAAAGAAAAAAAACCAGTATGGCAAAAATTGGGCATCACTCAATGTAATATAATATTTTCATTTAACCAGTGAATATTTTTGAGTACCTGTTCTGTGCCAGGCCTTAAGTTAAGTGCTAAGTACACCAAGATGACAGACTCAGTGCCTGCCTGTAAGGAGTTCTTGGTCCGTAGAGGAGATGGGTATTAAACAGTTAGTGTTCAGTGCTCTTGCTGGGTCTGGCTGATAGGAGGATATACAGGATAAACAAACAACAAATAGGAAATGTCCCTGAGATTGCCTGAGGGTGTGGGCTGGGGCAGTAAAAAAAAAAGCTAAGTATTTTCTCTCTCTTTCTCTAGATAAATAAAATAAGACTAGGTCCACAAGAGACTAACTCTTACTGCCTGACCGATCAGGACCTCTTTTCCTTTTCCTCCGTCAGCCTATGATCCTGAAAGCCTAAGATCTATTTTTTACCATCATCCTTCTTATTGTTATTATTTATGACGGTCATTGTTTTAACTGCTCCAAGGAGATAATTGCCTTAGTTGCTAAGGCAACCCAACATATTGGGTATAAGAGCAGCCAGCAGAAAGGGTTTGCCAAATTGCAGGGCTGGGTGGGAGGTGTGGGGTGGGAGAGCAAGGAGCTCAGCTGTGGAGCTTGAAAATAGCCATGTTCAAATTATCTCTGCATTTCTTCCACTGAGGAGCGTGAAGCCACTTGGAATCCGGTGCCTGCCAGCTCCTCGGCTACCCCTGACGCTTCCTGTTTTCAAACCAGCTAGTGCACTCTCTCTCTCACCAACTCTCAGTGCTCAGCCCAGGCTTCTTGGGTCTGGTTCCCAGACTCACGACTCCTATCTGCTGCTATTCAGCCCTGGAGATGTTCTTGTCCTTTATTTCTGGGGCCTGCAAGGGTGGAGATGTAAGTGGTGTAGCACCCCTCTCTAGGCACTGCACATTGCCCATTTCAAACAGATCATAATCCTTGGTGGTCTTGCTCAAGGCTGTAGTCTCCTCCCTAACTTGGGGAAGAAAGTATGGACTGATCACAATGAACTTTTCCATTTTAATTTTTGAAGATTGGAACGTCTTGGGAGGTCAGCTTGACTGCCCCCATTAAGTAGGTAAATTGAAGCTGAGGGAGAAGAAGGCATGCAGACCTGGTGATGCAACAAAAGTGGCTGATGTAGGCCTTGAACCTCAGACTTCTTTCACCCTATGCTTAATCAGTGCCATTGGCTTTTGTCCTTGGTTACTGACTATCTTAGTCTGAGGTCTTCTGTGTCCTCTAGTTAGCTTGTTTTCTGTCTCCTGCCCCCTGGTCCTTATGCCAAGATGGGGAGTGGTCCAGAGGGAATACTGGGGCAAGAAGCTGCAGGAGACAAGTGTATCTCATTGGCTAGCTTTCGTTGGCAACATTTGGCCATCCAGAAGGAGCTATTGCCATGAAATAGGATAATGGGCATGGGAAAGGGCAAGATGACAAAAGAAGCCCTCACCAGAAGATTTGAGTGGGTGTTAGTGACTTCTTTCAGCACCTCCTTTCTCCTCTTCTTTCCTGCTCACCAAGCACACACTGAGCCCCAGGGTATCTGTGGGGAGGGCCAACTTGCCTCTGTGTCCTTAGCAGCCTCCAGGGTGTCTCCCTAAGTGTGTCCCGGCGCCCTCTGCTAGAGTGCAGCCTCAGAGTTGATCTATCTGAGCAGGTTAAATAAACAGGTCTGTGTTTGGGTTAATTATCACTGGTTCTGTTGCTCTCCATTACTGCTCCATCCGGGCCTCTGGCCAAGGAGCAGATGGGAGAGGCTGCATCATCACCCCTGCCTCCTCATTGTGTCTGGCTCTCCCTCCTTCTCTCTCTCTCTCCCTCTCTCCCCCTCTCCCTCTTTCCCTCTTTCTCTCTCTCCCTTCCTTACCCTTCCTCATTTTCCTCCTTCTTCCCCCCGCCTCCCTGCCCTCCCCCTGCCCTCCGCCTGCTTCCCTGCTTTCCTCCCCTCTTCCCCCCCACCCCCTTTTTGCTCTTTCTCTCCCTCTCTTTCTCTTTTTGGCTGAGCAAATAGGCCAGATGGCGGTGAGGGGAACAGACAACAAGTGAGGCATGGCATATGGGGAGCTTGTTTAATTTCAGCTCCTGTAGGGAAGTAGATTGGAGGAGGTGAGCTACAAAAGCAGAAAATGGAAAGGGGAAGGGTAAAAAAAAAACAACAAAAAAAACCACAACTGACCCTTCCAAGAGGGAAATTGGATTCAATTTACTATTGTTGGCCAGTGGAAGCCGTTGAGAATGAAGTGAATCTAAAGCAGAAAGTACCCTTTTTGCATCTTGAAGGTTCAGCCCCCTCCTCCAGTTATCCCACCTCGTACCATATTGTCCAGGGTTCTAGCTCTGAGAGGATGGTCTGAGAGGGGCAGTGGAAGGTGGGCAGGATTTCTTATATGACGTGGTAAATGGCTGTCTGTTCACGTATCAATTCCAGGAAGAAGTTTGGCCAGTAATTTAGTGAGAGAAAAATAGAGGTATCTGTGGCTAAAATAAGGGGTTGAGGGAAGACTGGCCCAAGTTAACCCAGTTCCAGCTTCTGAGAGCTTCTTGCACAGAGTTTCCTGTGCCTTCTCGGTTGGATTCAGCTCTCTCCTGGGCAGCTGCCCACATAACCACGCCTTGTCCTGCAGACCCTGGCCACTGCCTGTGCTGACACAGAAAAGCCAAGGCAGGAGGGCGGAGGGAGAGTTAGGGACCAGATGAATGGCTTCCAGCATACGCCCTTTGTTTTCAAAGTTTATTTAACCTTCATGGTAGCCACCTAGAAAGTCAAATTTAAGGCAGCTTTACCTGGAGTTTCGGGAGAGATTCTGGCCACAGCACATATAATGGCCCACGCCTTGGTCACTCCAGTGCATGCATTCCCACAGATCAGTCAAATGTACTCTGCTACCCGTAGCAGGGTTTCACTTAGCCATTGCTGGGGCACCTTACTCTGTAGGTGCAGGTTGAATTCGGCCATCCAGGGGAGACTGTGGCCCAGCGTAGCGCTGGGTTTCTGGCACCGTGATCTCCGCCTTGGTCTCCGGGACTGGGAGAGACCTAGGAGCCTTAACAATGACCCTCGGGGTACAATCCGGGCTCATCTGCTAGAGCGGCAGCCTGCCCCCCTTCCCCGCAGGACTGTCCCCAGCTCCACCAGGCAGCCCGCTCTGCAGCTGATAACCGGATTAGGCAGCAGAATGGGGCAGATGAGCACCTCCAGGGGCCCTGCCTGGCCAGGCGTGGGGGCTGCCACTGTCAACACCCTAAGCCCCCGCCTCGGGCAGGGTATTTGCATGTGTGTGCGGCCTGCGCCCCGAGCCACTGGGAAAAGTGGGCGGAGGAGGTTCACACGGGCCAGGGCTGCACAAAGCCTGAGGCCAAGCGGCGCAGTGGCCCTGGCTGGCGAGTGTCACGCCCGGGGTCCCAAAGGTGGCTGGGCGCCTGTTCCCGGGTGGGTGGGAGCCAGCGCAGTCACCGCGCGCCGCCTCCTCCCCAGCCTCCTCTGAAAAACTCTTCTTTCGTGCTTGCTTTCAGGGGCAGGCCGGCGGTTTGATCTCCCCTGAATGCTGTCCCCTCGTTTGAGCCTTCGATTCTGGGAAGATTCAGGGCATTGTCCAGGGTGGCGGGATGTCGGATTGATTTCGGGGCCTTTGTGTGGACGTGGGGCTCCTGAATGAAGCTGTTATGCGCGTCTGGGGCTGGCGGGCAGGCTGTCCGGCTGCAAGCTGGGCCTCCCTTTGTTGTGGGGGCCTCATTGAGTCCAAGGAAGAGGCTCATTTCAGGGTGATTTACTACCACCCAAACACCAGCTGTCTGCTGTTCTGCTGCGCGCCCTACCCGGCCCCCTCTTGGGGGGAATCTCTTCCCCTTCTGAAGTTTTCAGAGTCCCCACCCTTTTCTTTAATCATTGGGTTACATTCATATTCATATGTGTGTACATGTGTTAATATTATATATTTGTGTAAGTATAAATGCATGTATGTACATGGATATGGATATGGATATATACATATACATTCTTTTTTTGTTTGTTTTTTAATAGAGGGCCCTGGGCAGAGGCAGGGGCAGGTGAGAAAACTGCTGTGTTGGGAACTGTGTCACCAGGGTTTGGATCTCAGCTCTGTCCCTCATTAGTTGTCTGACCTTGGGCAAGTCACTCAATCTCTCAAAGCCTCAGTTTTTTCATTGGAAAAAATGAGAACATTCTCTTTTGATAGGAAGAAACTTCTCAATTATTTCTTGAAACATTAATGTTTTTAAAGCTATGAGAGAAAAGAGCGCGCTGTATTACTCTAACATTTCTGTAAAGCATCGTTCAGTGGGAAATAAAGCCACAAGGCAACGGGAGGAGGGAGTTGCATTCAAGGAGAAGCCCTCTCCACCTTTCCAGGTGGCGTGCCAGGTGCAGAGGGAGCAGCCTCCAGACTTGGCCCACCCTAGGGTCTCAGAGTCAAGGGCCATTAAGTAGGGGCCACAATCTGTTGGAAGTGCTAAATGAACATCAAAGAGGGGCACAGGAGGAAGCCTTGGGGGTCAGGGAAGCTCCTGGAGGAGGTGATGCAGGATTATTTTGAAGTTCAGGGTGGTCTGTAAGAGAAAGGGCTGGGAGAATTTTTCCAGGGAGCTTGAGCGGCTAGCATAGTGGTGGCCATCCCTCTCTGGACAGCCGTCCCCGATCTCGAAGGCTCACCTGCACCGAGGAGCAAAGAGAGGGTTTGAATGGAGGTGGAGGACATGGTCAGACATGCAGGGTAAGAGGGGTGGGTCTGCCATTTCCGTTTTGGGTGGTTTGAGGTCTAGGGGTTGTCAGTCAGCCAGAAGACCATTTAGAAGGCAACTCTAAATAGTTCCAACAAGAATAGAGATTAAGCTTTGGTGCTTCGTGGGAGCGCTGACCAAGGTGGAAGGGAAAGACATTTATGACGTGCAGCTGACCTCAAGACCAGTTAGATGTAGGGAGGTGGAAGGAAAGGCATGGATCTGTGATATACACATTTCTGTAAAATAGGGCAAAAATTGTACAAAATCCATAGCATTGCTAGCCTGGCACATAATAAACACTCAATAAATGTCATCTGTAATGATGATGATGATGACTGCTGTTTTAGGTGACCAAGTGAGTAGTTGCCTCCAGGTCGTGTCCTCAAATGGGGAAAGCAGGAAAAGGAACAGAATGGGGGGTGAAGGTGGGAGGGGTAGGAAGAGCAGGATGATAAGTTTTGGCACAGTTAAGTCCTCATAGATGTTGTCTAATGTAATTTCTTTGGGAGGAGGATCTGGTAGGAATTCTCTCCTGGTTCCCCCATAATGTCTAGCTCAGTGCTCACAATAGGCAAGGCACTTAATAGATAATCAATGAACTTATAAATTAATGTGTTTTCTGAGTCTTAACAATCAGGAGCTATTAGCTTAGAAATAATCATTTATTTTGCAGATATTAAAGAGTACCAATTAATGCCACGCACTGAGGACACAGTGAGGAACAAGCTGGCGAGTTATGTGCCCACATGGAGATTGTTGTCTGGTGTGGTCCTAAGGATGACAGAAAAGCTACATGCTCATGTGATTGGAGAGGATTATAAATGTTGTTCCTGGGTGTCTAAGCATTACCTTAGGGTAGGGGTGAGGAGCAGATAGAGGATGCCATGGATGCATAAAGCATCTAAGTTGTGCTGAAATATCCTCATGTTTTTATCTAGTGCCTAAGGTCCAGAGACAGATCTTGGCACAGTGGTTAGTCACAATTGAGCCCCAGCCTTAGCTGTGGTCTAAGCTGTGCTCCTCGAGCTTAGGTAAGCAGTGTGTGGGTGGGGCTACCCGGTTCCTAGTGACTACAGAATCAGCCACAGGGACTCTGATTGCCTCTCCATGCAGATGGTGACCTGGACTGTGTCTCTCCCCTGCTTCCTTTCGGGGGTATCTTCATGACCATGGGGGATTTTGCTGTTGGTTTCTT
Organism: Balaenoptera acutorostrata; assembly: GCF_949987535.1. Lineage (NCBI taxonomy): Eukaryota > Metazoa > Chordata > Mammalia > Artiodactyla > Balaenopteridae > Balaenoptera > Balaenoptera acutorostrata. The sequence goes on along the minus strand of NC_080076.1, from coordinate 29,856,794 downwards.
CTTTGTGTGGGTTGACAATTTCATGAGCTTTTTAAACTTTAAATTTAGAAAAACTATAGGCTCACACTTCTGGGACTTGCTCCAGGAGGTGTTACAGCAAGTGTTAGAGTCTCTCAGTATTCCAGAAAAGGGAATTGAAAAGAGCCTTAGAAATCCTTGGAGGAAAAAAAAAAAAAATCCTCCTTTTACTGAGAATGAAAATAACTCTAGAAAGGAGAGGTGCTGGCTGAAGCCACACAGCTAGAAAATGGCTGGGAGGAGATTTCACCCAGACATCCTGGCTTCCTAGTCTATAGCTTGCTGTACTTTTTATGTAGTGCTTTGTATTGCCATTCATGGGTGAGATTAAGTAAGTTAATGGCCCTCTCTGTTTCTTACTATCCTTATGAGAAAAAGGAGAGTATTGGACTAGGTCAGCATTTTACAATATGTGGTCTCTGGAACACACTTATTCAGAACATTAAGAGGTGTTAGAGGCCAAAAAAGATTCCATGGGCAAAGAAAGATTGGGAAACACCTGGTTAAACAAAGCTAAACAGATGTTTTTGCAGTAGGACATCTCAAAGCCTTTAATATGTTAATAAGCATCATGGATCTGCAATGTGGTTGAGTTTATGGTGTTTCACAAATTAATTAGATCACAAGCTGATGCCTACTAGACCAGCTATCCCTGGACCACCCCCAGCTCTAATTCTTGTGTAGAGATAGCCTCTCTGAGACTTTGTAAAGATGTTGCACTGATTCTTGTGCCTCGGGAGGCTGGGTGGGTTGGGAGACACAAGGAAAAGACTCTGGAAAAGGAAGCTTTGTGAAACATCAATTCCATTAAGTGTCACTGCCCCCGCCCCCAAGAGAGAGGAAGGAAAGAAGGAAGGGAGGCCATTCCACTAGCATGAAGAGGGACATGAATATCTTTCTCTCAGTTAGGATAAAAATGATCTCTTTGTTTCTTCATTTATCAGGAAGAACAAAGTTTGGAAATGTAGGACTACAAAAGCAAAGGGGAAGAGGAGAATAAACAAGAACACTTGTTTACTTTTCCAGAGGAGGAGGGGGAAGAGGGCAAACAACGGGGATATCATAGCTTTGTAGTTTTATTAGCTTTTGGCTCATTGCTTTTATAAGAAGGTTCCTGATCTGGTCAAACCTCTAGTAGTTCAGGAGTCCATTCTTTTGCAAAAGGTCGATTGAGGGTTTGAACAGTCTAAGTCTGTTCAAAATACCCCTCAGGAGGAAGATGGTCTGTGTGAGCATCACGTGCGTGTTCACACATGCACCCAAATGAGCGATGCAGGTAGAGGGAACTGTGTCCAGTGCTCATCTAGCTTCTACCTAATTGGGTTGGTATTCCTGGACCTTGGATCCAGACATAAAGATCAGCCTCTGATAAGCTGCTCTTGGCAACTTAGATTGTGTCTGTTATTTATTGGGCAACACAGGATGGATCATGTAACAAGACATATTTGTATGCTCTGCCTGGGCATGTGGGAGGACACACAAGTAGATACAGACTGGTAAAGAAAGGTGTCTCCAGAGACTGCGGTGGAACCCTCCTCTAGCTCTCCTCACCGTCAGTATTCTCTCATTCGGTCCATGACCACTGAGGCTTTCTTGTTTGTCAGCAGAGTATTTTCCAGGGTAGTTGTTATGGAGAGAAAGGGGATGAGCTTAAGGAGAATTGTCATGGTGATGCACTGCTACAGAGCAGCAACCTTAGAATCTCCAAGCTTCCTTCCTTTATCCATCATTGGAAGCAGCATTCCCCTGGGGCAGGCACTTAATAATACTCATGATCTCCTCTACAGCACTTATAAGATGTTATCATTTAGTTCTGTTTCCGTTATTACCCCTCTCTGAGGAGGTAAGTGTAATTGGACCCATTTTATAGAAGAGAAAGTGAGGCTCAAGAGACAAATGTTACTCTGGGTTTCAGAGAGAGAAATTGCAATGGAGCCAGTGTGTGCTTCCAATTCTAAAATCTTATGATGCTGTGGGAAAGAAATGACCAAGGATTAAGCCCCCTCACTATCCCACATACCCAAATCTCTGGCTGCTCTCTGCTTTTCTCATCCTTTTTCAGGAAAGAAGGAACAATTAGGGAAGCAGTTTCCTCTTTTAGCAAGAACGTGTAGAGGATCTATGCTCTCCATGAGATCTTTGCCAGACAAGTGAAGGAGAATGGATATACAATGTGTGAGTCCTTTTCTAAAAGAGCTTGCAGTTTGTTGAGGAATAAGGACATACATACGAAAAGTGAAGTACATCATCAAATCTAAGATGCCACAGACTCTAAGACAATTTCAGAGATGTTAGAAATGAAAAACTGTGCATTTTATTTTTTATTTTATTTTTATTTTATTTATTTATTTTTCACACACACACACACACACTGTATTTTATTTTTACAAGAGATAAACTGACACCAAGCATTGTAAATGGATGACCGCAACAATGATTGCAATTACCAAACATGAAACACAAACTGTGCATTTTAGAATCAATGGGAGATGGTAGTAATACAAAGGTAAATAAAAACAAAAGTTGGTTATCCAGAGTTGTCATAAACCATATGTGTTCATTCACCAGTTGCTTCCATTGATATGCCAATGTGTGATGAAGTAGCCAAGACATGGTACAGACATGCGTTGCTCTGAGCTCACAGTAAGGCAGGAGGCCTGGGTGCCAGTAGGGTGGGCTAGTAAGGGGAGGATTCATGGATGATGTGAGACTGAGTAAGGACTTGAAGAACAGGGCAGATTTCAAATGAGTAGAGGGGAGGAAGGTGTGGTGAGGAATGTTCAGCTCTGTGGGTAAATTGCCAAAGAGGATCATGGAGACACTAATTTATTCATAGGTGAATTAAAATATTGGTGTCTTAGCTCGGGCTGCTATAGCAAAATACCATAGACTGGGTGGCTTAAGCAATAGACATTTATCTATCTCTCACAGATCTGGAGGCTGAGGAGTCCAATATCAAGGTGGCAGTAGAATCAGTTCCGGGTAAGGGCCCACTTCATGGCTTCCTTCTCCCTGTATCCTCACGTGGCGGAGAGAGAAACTCTAGAGTCTCTTCCTTTTCTTGTAAGGGCACTGATCCCATCATGGGAGTTTCATGACCTCATCTAAGCCTAATTACCTTGCAAAGGGCCCATCTGCAAATATCATCACATTGGGGATTAGGGCTTCAATACATGAATTTTGTGAGGACACAAACATTCAGTCCATAACAATTGGGAAACTATTTAAATTAGGTTTGGCTCCTGGAACTTAAAACAGTAGACAGGCTTGGAGAACTTTTGAGGATCTGAATAAGGTAGCATTATCAGGTGGCTGTTTTGAGGGGCAATCTGAGTCTGCCTTTAATCAAACTAAATGTCACTGGAATTCTTCTGGGTTTTACATCTCAGTTCTATACAACTGTCACAGCGTTCTGCTCTCTGGAGTATATAAGGGGAGGGGAACACATGTCCTCTGCTCTTAGGAGGCTTAGCAAGGGCATACAAAATTTAAAGTTATGAAAGATTGTAAGAATAAGAACAGTAAGACGGAAGGTGTGTGAGATACTGACAGTCTGTTATAAAGGTGAAAAGATAAGAAATTAGTGTGGGCTAGTTGAGTAGGACAAGGCTTCTTGGGGTGGGTGGGATTTATGCTGAACCTTTAAGACGGCAGGGCTTACAGAGTGGGGCAGATGGAGTGGGAAAGGTCATAAGCAATGCACACATGAAGGAACTGGATATTTGGGAGCCATTGAGAGGTATGGCCAGGTGAGCATCATTCCAGCATTTATCTAGCTCATGCAGGACATGACAAAGCAAAGATTTTTGTTGTTTTTTGTTTGTTTGTCTAGGGAGTAGTCAGTGAAAGGGCTGGAAGTGAGGGGGGAGGAAGTAGGGAGACAAGGAACATACCTTTCATATCAGCATCAACACTGTTCTCCATATCTATGGGGAGGAAGATGGAGGGAAGTTTACAAACTTAAACTTACAAGTTGTAAAAATTCGTAGCCGCAAGAATTTGAGAGAGCTTGAAATGGAGAGAAAGTGAAGGAGGGAACCTATTGGAAAGGAAAGGGCAAGGCGTTCGTATTTGGACTAGTGTGCATTCTTTGCCTTCTATGCCCCTTTCTCTTTTTCTACCACTGTTTCGGCAATTAATCTTATAAGATGGTAGCCTCTATTTAATTACTGTTTATAGTTATTGCTATTTGATTTATTTCTAACTTGTTTTATTTATTGTTACTTGATTCATTTCTCCTCTCTCCAATTAAAATGCCAGGTCCTTGAAAGCAGGAACTGGTTTTTTTGTATGTCTCAAAGCGTTGGGATATGTTTTCTTTTTCTTGGTAAATACTTAATAATGTTGACTTCAATACTTTTGTGAAATAGGGTGCAATTTTTAAATAAAAGAAAAAAGAAAAAAAAATTGTATACAAAGAGTAGAGGAAGAACAGTCCATGCTTGTTTATTTGATTTATATTTATTTGGTGGATTACCCTCCCAGTCCAGTTGACTTACCAGTTATACTCTGAGACACTTGAGGACCCCAGTGGCACTTGAATGCTGGTATCATTGGAACATTGACTGGTGGTCTGTGCTTGGGTGGGCTCAGGATTATCTTCTTCATGGACAGAGAGCCTGGACAAAGAGCCTCTGGTATCATGAGATGCAAAGTGCATGTGTTATGCTGAGAGACATAGGCAAGCAAAAGGAATGCTTCTGAAGAATGTGGCAGCTCTTGGGGCATTATCTAAATGGAATGATGGTGGGTACTTTGAGTCTTTACTTGAGTAGAGATTGCAGTCCAATAGTGGTGACTGTAGAGTTGTATGACTATCTGTTGCTGTCTCTATGTCACCTCACCTGTTAAAATGACTACGACTAACACATTTTATATATTACTTTAAGGGCCATGTGGGTGTCATGAGAACTCTATGTAACTGGGAGCTAAAAAGCAGAAAAATACTTAATAAAAATTAACATTTACAGAGAAGGTTTGTTACAAAGCTAGATAGAGAAGCATCACAGAGTTATAACACTGGTCTGTGGAGTTTTTAACCTAGGGTCCAAGGTTGCTATAGAATCTCTATAGGTGGTCTTCATGTTTTCCTCTAACCTTCTGAAATTGGATGCACAGTTTTGCCTGTATGTGCATTTAAGCATTTTCTGGGAAGAGAGTTGACGGCTTTCATCAGATTCTCAAGATCATCTGTAACCCAGAGAAGTTAGGAACTACTACAGATAGAAATTTCTCAGATCTGCCGGTGAGGAAACCAAGGTTTAGAGAGGGTTACTGACTTTCCCAGGTCACTCAGAGCTGGGACAATTATGCATGTTCTAGTCTTAGAGCATAGCATTCTCTCTAGTATTCCTCTCTGACAGATCAAGAAGTCACCTTTGCCTGTGGATTATTTCCAAAATCCTACTGAGAAGGATGAGCCACTAAAAAGAGATTAGCGATTGATTTCCTGCCAGGCCTCTAATCCACAAGGCTACTCTTGTGTTGGAACCAAGGTGAACCAGCCACAGGCTCACCACAGAAGGATAAGAATTTTGTGCAGTGAATCATAGAACCCCAGAAGGATAATCTGAATCTGATTAGGTCCTGGAAGGCAGGTGTGAAAATGTTCCTCCCCCCTCAGTGAACATCCATTTAAGCAGCCTTACCTCCAGAGATGGGGTCCTAAGAATAGGGAATGAACACATGGTCTGACTTGCTTAATGTCATAGAACTGCCTTTGCATAGCTTTTGAAAGTCTTGTATGTTACAACCAGTGCTACCTCAGAAATTATAGGAACAAACCATTAATGAGCCCTTCCAGGTCATTGCTTCAGTCTCCCATACCCAAGGAAGTCCCTTCCTCAAACCCCTGACGGATGGGCCTTTGTCTCTCCACCCCATGACTGGTGTGACCATGAATGATCCAGACAGAAATGTTTTAGATTAGCGTGAGATTTGTGTTGGAGACAAGGCATGCAGTGTGGCAAGGCACATGTCCTGGTTGGAAGTCAGGGTCAAGTGTCTGGGGAAAAAATAGTGGAACATAAGGATGGGGTGTGGTGGACCAGAGAGAGGGAGCTGAGGGTGGAAGGAAGGAGAGTCAAATCATAGTCATGAATGGGAAGGAAGTCAGGAATCTGGGATAGATAGGATGAAGAAGCATGGCAGAACTCCTGGAGAAAATCTGAGGCCATCCCACTTAATTAAAGCAGACAAAGTCTGGTTAGAGGTGGCTGTTCAGAGAATGCTGGACATCTGGCTTCCTGCCATTTGTGGGCAGCTCAGATTTTTAGAAAGTTATTTCTTTTATTGCACTGAAACATTTTCTTCTTGCATTCCCCATAGATCGCCCCCGTGCAGTTTCTTAAAACCCTCCAAACTAGGTCCTTCCTTTCTTCCACAGGAGAGCTTCTCCTCTATTTGGAGACAGTTGTGGTGCAGCGTTTTAGTCTTCTCCATCCTTAACAACTGTAGTTTCTCCAGTTTCCAGTCACTCTGCAGGTTGTTCCTTGTAATGCTTCTTGAGTAAGAGGTACTCCCTCTATGAACGTCTTGTTTAAATATAACTCAAATACATATGAATAAAGTGGATTCCATTCCTCCAGCTGTAGTCTGATTAGTACAGATAAAAGTGGGATCTATGTTGTGTATTTTAGTAACCACCTTGATTCCTTATGATGTGCTAACTTAAACCTAACTAGCTTTATCAATGATAAGTCGATTTTGGGTCAGCATCCCAGCCTACTGAGATAATTTCAGATTTTTTTGTTCATTGTTTTGGTTATTCCTTTCCATTTTATGTCATCAGTGGAGTTGACTTTTAAAAAAAGCATTTTATGACTTAATTTAAGAAGTTGATGGAGATATTGAATAGAACAGGGTTAAGTTAAGAAGTTCTGGGCATTATGGTAGAGAAGTTCCTTTATGTCTGTGCTCTTGACCTCTTGAATTGAGCACCACACACTTATAACAACCCACAGTGGAACATGTAGATACCCAGCCCAAGGCATGGGACACTGTGTCAAGAGTTTATCTAGACCCAGTCAGCCCCATCAATGTGAACTTTGTCACCGTGGTTCTCCTTGGCTCTCCATCCCCTGTTGGACTCTGCATTTCAGCTTCCTGCAACTGTTGCTGGCCCTAATGACTGATTTTGGATATGTTTTTCCTGTTCAAACTTGAAATGCTCCCTCAGGTTTGATTCTGGAATTTACTATGATCAAACCCCAATGTAGGGGGTAAAAGGCACTCCTTCTTCAGCCTGCTGTTGATTGAGAGTGTGATCAAAAGGCTGATATTGATCTGCTGATCAATATTCCGTCCCAGCATCTTTGCTGATTTTCTTGAACCTATCCACACAATGTCATATACCCTTAACTCACTGAAAAATAAGAAATACTAACTTGTTTGTGGCCCTTAGTAGATCACTAAGAGCTCTGTATCTGTTTCATATTTTGTAAAATGAGGGAACTTGGACTAGAATAGCTCTTCTGAAAATGTTTTCCAGAATGAGATGTTGCTAGGTCTTAGATTAAAAAATGAGAAGAGGAGGAAAATGATTAAATATGTTTTATAAATGCTTGGTTAAAAAAATTAGGCAAGTTTCTTTATAATGCATTTCTCAGAGCCTTCCACATGCTAATGTGCCTTATGAATCTCCAAGAATAGGAAATAGTATGCAGTTTTCCTCATACTTTATTTGATCCTGGAGCACTTTCAGTTGGGACAAATATTCTGTGGCACCCCTTTTGGGAAACACTGAACCATCTGGTTTTGGCAGAATCTTTAGGGATCCCTGTGCTGAGAAGTACATTCTTCACTCAGAGAGCCCGGGGCTGGATGTGAGGGCAAGTTGCTGCCCAGCCATCAGCCAGGCTCCAGTGCCCACCAGAAAAACTTATCCTTCCACTGTGATTATTACCATGAGGAGGGCACCTCCTGACCACACCTGACATCGAAGAATGGCAGTGATTCCATGTATGTGTCTCTCCCACCACCCTGTCCCCTCCTCTGCTGTCCCCTTCCTGACGTTCAGGGCATCTGCCTTGCGAAGCTCATTAACCTCTTTAGTGTTGCAATATCATTTTTTCCATGTAAACGTCTGTCCTGAAAATTTGCCACTGCCTGTACTTCCCAGGAGGAGAGTTTTCACTCGTGAGCTGTTCTATGAATTGGAACTTGCCCCTCTTTTTGGGGAGAATGATGGGCACTCTAACTGTGGTGTGGGACATGCACCAGGGACAGTTTTATGGATTTCTTGGAATTTTCAGAATGGCTTTACTGATTCACAAATGTGACTTTTTGGTGTTGTGCATATGAATACAGTGCTAAATTTGACAAAAGGCAGAGCTGGCATTTTTTATTCTTTTTTGGGGGAGAATGAGGTACATAATTTAGTTCACACATCTAACTTCTGAGCCATCCAAGATAAGAAGCAGTTATTAGGATGAGACCCTTTATTTTTGTTCAGCAGTACCAGGTGATGTAGGGCTGTGGGGAAGAGGATTTGGGTTCATTTCTGAAATCCCTCCAGTGGTCGGAACTCCACAGCCCCCTCCCCCCTGCCCTGAGTTTGGCTTTAGGGCCTGACAATTTGGGTTGACATCCCAGCTCTGACTCTTACAAACAAAGTGGGTGATCCTGGACAAGTCAGTTGATCTCTCTGACCACTTCTGTCAATGAAGTATGATCTGAATGAAATACTCTTAGGTTTTGTTTAGTGGATTCCCAACTATCTGTGGTCCGCAGTGTAGCTGCACACCTCCTGGGACATAGCAAGCACAGCATTATGTGGAGCCTACCTCGCTGCTAATGCCAGTTCTTCTACACACATCCACACCGCCCACCAACTGGCCACGGTGCATGCGTGCACACGTAAACATGGGTGTGCTTGAGCCTGTGTGCCCTGTGTCTCCCGCCAGTCTCCACTATGGTTAATGGGATTGTTATTATGAGGTTTAAATAACATTATGCTAATAATAATAGCTAACGTCTCTTCAGCACTTACATACTTTTTGCTTCTCTGCTGTGTGCTTCATGTGCGCTATCTCTTTTCATCTTCCCAACAGTTCTGTGGGAAGTATTTAACAGATGATGAAATGGAGACTTAGAGAGGTTAAACAGCTTGTCTGAGGTCATGCCCCTGGGATTGGAACCCTGACTTCAGAGTCCAGGCTGCCAACCACTCAGTTATAAAGTACAGGGAAGCAATCTGTAAGTCGTGAAGTGCTCTGCAGATCAGGGACCATTGCTGTGGCCGCTAACCCTCCATTCAAATCATACCAAAGGATGATGAGGAGAATCGAAATCCCCAGATACCCCAGCCACATTCCATGTCTGGTTGGAGATAGGTCTGTTACACATAGCTCTGAGGGTCCTGAGGTTGAGGAGATGGGAGTGGACGAATCTCAGTGTGACTCTCTATCAAGAGAGTGAGGTGGGAAGTCCCAGCTCCCCTCCTCTCCCATCTGTCACCCCCTTAGAGTACTGTTCTAATTTGGTCTCTGAGCCAGGAGACAAACACTGCTGAGGTAGAGGGACATCAGGACACCACAGAGCACAGGGACCAACAGGGTACACTCCTGAGCTGTAGCCATGTTAAGGAGATAATCAAATAAATCAGTCCTCAGCTAATTCCCTTGACTTACCAGCACTTTCTTTTGGGCAAAAAAAAACAAGCAGTGGCTGAGAATAGATCTCAGGAACTAAATCTTGAGACTCCAAAAGTCCCATGGCTAAAATAGATTTTTTTTTTTAAGATCTTGCTATTTACCTAATAACTTGCATCTATGAACTATTGCATATTCTGGACAATCCAGCCTTTCTGAGTGCCTCCGTTCTGTTTCTTGTTTGATGATTATTATGGTCTTATGGGAAACTATGGACCTGTGTTCCTATCTATGTTTCCATATAAGAAAATATAGAACTGGGTTTAGGGACATTCATCCACTGATGAAAAGGCACCTTATGGGTTCCTGGGATACCTGCAGCGACCACCACGGCTGCTGTATTCGTGTGATGTTGGTTTATGGTCTAAACTCAAGCTCTCTTCATAACCAGTTCCTTGAAGTAAAAGAACTTTCTCAATCAGAAAATGTAAGCTTGGGCCTTTCCAAACTGGAGAATGTTATCTTTCTTCTATTTAGTTTGTAATTGGTGAATTAGGTCCTTTTGGGTTCTTTTGTGATGTGGAAGGGGGACAATATTTATTTCAATTATCAAAATGAACATGTTAGGAGTTGCCGTGGTGGTGCTGTTCATAGGGCTTGGAAAGGTGGCCTCTTGATTTTATCTATGGTGATCCATGAACAGTGATCACTGCCCTCCTGTTTTATTTCAGGAGGTGTGGTTTCAATCAGCAGACTGTTACAGTTCTGCAGTTGCCCCCAAGAAATGCTGGGTTGGCTAAACTTTACTGCCTGGGGGATACTTTCAACATGTAAAATATAATCCCTCACTGAAACCTTAAATTATACAAACTGAAAGAACTTTCTGGGTCTAACTGGCTTTTCTCAGTGAGTTGGTTTGTTTTCATTTGCTTCATTTCTCCAGTTTTGGCCTCTGAGCTGACTCTTGTCAGTTTCGTTCCTATTTAAAGTCAGTTTCGCCTTTCAGTTCCCTTCTTCCACCTTAGCCTAATAGAGTTTCATTTCCCTATATACTGTGTGCATGGGGCAAGGTGGGATGGCTTTATAATTAAGTCTGAAATAAGAAGACTTCCCTGAAATATGACCAAAATATTGGACAGTAAGGGGAAGAAGGCAATTTGATTTAAGAACAAATCACGCATTAGGGATCTTTGACCTTTGTATTCCTCTTCTATATGTAATGATATTGAAGTAGATCATAGTTCTCAATTCTGGCTGCATATTGGAATTACTAGAAACTTTAAAAAAAAAAAAAAAAAAAACCTGATACCTCTGCCTTATCCCAGACCAATTAACTAGAAAATCTAGAAATGGGTTCCAGGCACCGTTATTTCTTTTAATTAAGTTGCCCAGGTGATTTTTATACGCAGCCAGGGTGGGACCCACTGGCCAGGATGCTAGCTGAGGACCTCTCTCCTGACAATCAGGATTATTGTGCTGGTGGTGCCTTTGTCACAGCAGCAGGAAGAACTAGGTTAATGTGTCTCTGGCACTGATGGTTACATCTCCTGTCAAATTGTCTCTCCTGGGTGGGTAATTAATGTTTCTGAAATCGTTTTTGTTTTAAAGGTGATCATCTGGAATACTTTCACCTTAGATAGAAGGAGAGGGCTGTCTCCCATCAATCCTCACAGAGCTCTCTGTGGATGGCGGGGGGGGGGGTGGTAAGCTGGTTCACGTGGGGCACTGCGGAGAGCTGGCTGGGCATGTGTCTGTGCTCAAGGATGCCCAGTCTAGCCTCTGCATGATCACCCAGGGCCTGTCCAGAAGCCCAAGCTCTCAATGCAGCAATGGCCCGTGAAGCCAAATTCTGCATCTCAGCCAACTGACCTCATTTCTGACATCTAAGAAAGGAGTGAAGCTTTGACTGAAACCCAGTGGATTTCATTAACTTTAAATGTTCAGGATGAATTGGGAGGTTGGGATTGACATATATACACTAATACGTGTAAAATAGATAAAAAAAAAAAAATGTTCAGATGGTTAATGAGCCATTCTGGTTTACACACCTCCTCTATCCCTCCTCTTCTCTCTCCTCTGCAGCCCCTGTCAACCCAAACATGATAGAAGCACAGAATCTAATCCAAGTTACAAGCGTGGTATGGGATAACAATGTATTTTTCAGTTATTCCACAATCAGCAGACCTGGACTTTTTTTTTTGAAGGTGTGTAGCGAGACAGGGAGAGGTCTTTATAATATTTTCTAACACGCAATGTATTTAAGTAACATTGTATGCTGACTTCTACTATGCTATTTTTCAGAAGTAAAGTTTCCAGCATGTCACTTTCAGAAATGAAGGACATGCAAAAAGAAGCAAGGAGTCTCAAATAAGATTTAAATTATGTTTATGATATCAAAAACATTTCAATCCTTTGCAAATGGCTGACAAATTTGATTTGGTATCTCTTGTACATGAGGTCTTTCATATCGAAGCTAATTGTAGGAATGTCTACAACATTTGTGAGTATCTACTGTGTGCCAGGAACCAATTTAGAAACTTTACACAAAATTATCGCTAATCTTCACCACAAAGTAGGCAGTGTTGTTTTAACTTTACTGATAAATGAAACAAAACAAAAACTGAGGCTTAGCAAGTTTACAAAACTTGCCCAATGTCACACAAGATAGCAAACAACAGAGCTAGGAATCAGTCCAAATCAGTCTGATAGCAGTGTTCTCTCCAGCACCCCAGATTCTGAAGGATTGATTAGTCCCTCATCAAGAGAATGTGCTCTTTGAGGGAAAGGTAGTGAGGGGTTACAGTGCTCTCTTTAGGTCTTAAGACAGCCTACCCCGTTTTTGCTAGATATTTATTTCAGATACACCGCTTTTGAACAGAGCTTTGACAATCATTATTGCATATGAGCCTCATGATAACTGTATGAGGTGGGTGGAGCCGTTGTCCTCCCCCCCACCCCCTTTTTCCCTAAAGGGAGAAAACTAGAGCGCAGAAAAAAGTGATTGCCTTGTTTATACTTGTAAGTGTTTTCTGTGGCAGAGCCAGGGCTGGGACCCAGCCAGGCTTTCTGACTCCTGGTCCAGTGCTCTTTCCAACACTTGTGACTAAGGGGCAATCTTTGCGCACAGGCTGGTCTCCCAGTTGTACCTTGGATGACCCAGATCATCAAAGGCACAGAGGTAAGGAACCAGACTAGCTGGTTAGACTGCTTTTCCCAGCTTCATCTCTCACTTCGGCCAATCCACAGCCCCACCAAGCCGCTGCTTCAGGATTTGCTAACTTCCATTCCTGGCATGTTCTCCTGTCCTGTTACCACTCTAGCAAATCCTTCTCATTCTGGAACATACCTCCTCAGGAGCTCCTCCTCGATTATAGCCAGTTCTTGGTACCTCCCCAGGCCCCGAATTCCTAAGATGCTGTTATCCAGACAGTACAACTCGTTTAGCACTTCCCACATAGAGGAGGTTGGAGGTTTGTTCAGATCTTAAGTATATGTACAGCTGGAGATATTTGTCAGTTCTTCTCTGTGTGCCAAGTATAGTGCAGGAGGTGGGGGTGGGAGTGATTAGTGTGGCTCCGAGTATATAGTTGGCCCTACCAGGTATGCACAGGCCATTTGCTTTTCTCTGGCTTACTACATAGTATTATCTCAGTGGTTACCAGGGGATGCTGTGAAAGAGAAAGGAAAGAAGTCATTATTTTAAAACCAGGGATGGATCAAGTGTTTCCCGTTGAGGCTGGACTGTGGGAGTGGAGCCCAGAGAAGTAAAGACTATGCAAGCCTGTTCTTGGTGCAGCCAAGCCAAGGACTTCAGAGTGTGTTTAACGGTTCTGTCACCATCAACAATTGGCTTTGGCAGAAGAAGGGTAGGCATTTCTGAAGAGTGGATCTGGGTGTGTCAGAACTGAAACGTCCTGAACTGAACTCAGCTACTGACTTGCTTTTAGCTCTAAAGTCTATCATTCTTTGTTAAGAGCTATTCATTCATCCTCTAAGTAATCATTAACTATCAATACTTATTTGGGGTGAGGCACAGTGTTGTGATACACAGAATAGGGATGATGAAGATACGGTGTCTGTCAAAAAGATAACAAGTTAACAGGATGCAAACAAAATGTATATAGTAAGTGCTATATGGGCAGGATAAAGAGAAGGGAGAAATTATTCTACACTTGGGAGGAGCCTCATTTACAGAAATCTTCATTGATGAATTTAACTGGGCCTAAAAACTGTATTAAATAGGCAGAGGTGGGGAGGGAAGCATCCCAGTCCAAAAGTAAGGAAGTGTTCCAGCCATTGGGGGAACAGTGAGTAACCGCGTGGGTTGAAATAAATAGTTGGGATTCTGAAATAGTAGATTATAGTGGACACTGAATGCCAGGTCATGGAAGTCAAACTTTGATGGGCAGAGGGGATATATGATATTAATAAGATGGACCAATGTGGCATAGCATCCAAATTAGTGTTCCAGTGTCTCCACATCTAAAATGAAAAGAGTTAAGTGATTGCTCCCTCTTAGCCCCCTGGTGTGTGGTAAAGAACAAGGGTGTGATTGACATTGAGGCATCTGTATCCCTGAGGTGGAAGCAAGCATCACCAGCTACATACAGCATGGATCTGGCTTATTCAATGTTGATTTACTATGTGAACAGTTTGGAAACTCAAGAGGGATGATAAATGGCAATGATCGTTAAAGCTGTGAAGCCCTTTCACCAGTACTCTTCCGATGTACGCTGAAAGCCAGAATTTAAATAATCTTAGGAGAAATATTCTTAAGCTTCTGATGACATTAATTACTATCTGACCTCTTGGCCACATTTGACACATGTGGTCTTTCCCTAGAAACGTTCTTCCCTTGGCTTCTGGGATGGTGCTCTCTTTGTTCTCCTTCTAGCTCACTGCCTGCTCTTTTTCTGAATCTTTTGCTGGTCTCTCTTCATCTCCCTGACCTCTAAACATTGGAGTGCCCTAGAACTCAGTTCTCCAAACTCTCTTCCCTCTGTTATCCTCTCTCATGGCATTGAATATTATCTACACACAAAAACACTCAAATGTTTGTCTCCACTCTAGACCTACCCGCTGAACTCTAAATTCATATGTCCATTCTATTTTCACAGTAGCTAGAGTGATCCTTTAAAACATCAGTCAAATTAGGATACTTCTCTGCTCCAAACCCACCAAGGGCTCCCCATTTCACTCGTACAAAAATCAACTCTTGGCAATGGTCTACAGAGTCCTAAGAGAGCTGGCCCCGTTACCTGTCTGGCCTCACCTCACTCTGCTCCACCTTACAGAATACTCTGAGCACCAATCTACCTCAGGCACTTGGCTTTTGCTGTTTCTTCTGACATGAAGTCTCTCACCCAAATATCTGCAATGCTTGTTTTTGACCTCCTTTCCTGACTACTCTATATAAAGTAACAGACTCCATTCCTTCTGACTTTCTCTGTTCCTCTTAACCTGCCTTATTTTTATACCTAGCACTTATCTCTGTCTGATGTATTATACATTTTACTTGCTTATTTGCTATTACCTGCCTTTCTCTGTTAGAATGAAAGCTCTTTGAGAACAGGGACTTGGCTCTGCTCGCTGATGTGTCTTTGTGTGTAGAACAGTGCCTGGCACATAGTGGTTGTTGCTCAATAAATATTTGTAAAATGATTCATGAAATGAGCTCCTCTGAAAACAGAACTCAGAAGAGACAGTCTGGGTTAGGATCTAGCCCAGGATGAACTTTGTCAAAGGTTGCAGCAAAATATAGTCCACAGGGTAGAAACCTTGGGTTGAGACCAGGTTTTACTGCAAACATGCTCTGTAGTTTGGGGAAATTTGGGAGTAAATATCCCAAATCACAGTTTCTGTTTGTGTTGAATGGATGTTGATATCTTACCTACAAGACAGAAGTAAAGATCAGTTGAGGAGATAGATATACTTCTGCCAATTAGATGGCTGATCCTTTTCCCTCTCTGGAAAAGGAACTAGACTTGGCTCCTTTTCTTTGCTGGGAGAAGGATATGTGTCCAGTAAATTTTGTTTGTCTTTCTTTGGCACAGGATAGTAACATAGGGTTTTTGTTGTTGTTGTTTCTAGCTTTAAGCAGGTATTTTGTGGGTGGATGTGAAGGCATTTGGCTTTATTTGGGGGATGCTTTCTTATTTTATCCTCTCTTGTTTATGTAGGGTTGTTTTTTTTTTTTTTTGGTTCTGTTTTAATGTGATAAATGGCCAGCAACTTCCCTGAACCCTGTGGAAATGGTATCTAGGTTTACGAATTATTTAGTGAATCGTGGATCCAGTTTATGTATGGCGCAGATCAAATTAATCATTATTAGTCATGCCTTCACTGACAGTAACCTCATCCCTTGCAGAAATGCTCCTCTTTTATTAAGAGGTTATAGCTGTGAGGAATGGCTAAGCCCGCACTCTGGTTACATTGTACTGTGGCTTTCCCCATATCTTGCCAAGAGAGATAAAAGCACATATCCAGATTAAAATCCAAAACAAACAAACAAAACCACCCATGAGGCACTCTCTCTCCCGGCTACTGCTGCCCAGCACAGGAATTCAACTTCCCATATTGAAAAGAAAAGAATAGAAAAGAAAAGAGAAGAAAAGAGAAGAGAAGAAAAGAAAGGAAAAGAGGAAAAGAGGTATGCTTCCTTCTCAAAGGGAACAACATAAATAATTGTAATAGTAATTAGAACAATCCTTAAGGAAGTGGTGTTTATTATAGTAGGACTAAATCCACATGCTTCCTACCCTGGTTCCCCTGTTTGCTTAGATCTTGGGGACAGCAGTCTCCAAACCTCTAAATCCCTTACTATCTGAAGGTATTTCCCATTCTGGGGTGTGTGTGAAATGGCTTCCAAGAACAAGGTAAGCCTGGAAAAAGTTGATAAAGGAGTCTCCCCTTCAACGTCAGTCCAAATTGAAATGTAGAGCATTTGGAAAATAGAGAAGGATGAGATGGGCAGGGAGAAAACAGGGAGTCAGGGCACCTAGCTTCCGTTCTGGTTGTGAGACCCTAGGAAAGCTCTTAACTTCTTGGAGCCTTGTTTTTCACATCTGTAAAGTGGAATGGTCACATGGAATATTATTTAGCCTTAAAAAGGGCGGAAATTCTTACACATGCTACAATGTGGATGAACCTCACATTATGCTGAGTGAAATAAGTCAGTCATCGGACAGAAACTATTTGATTCCACTTATGAAGTCTTTACCTAGAATAGTCAGATTCACAGAGACAGAGTAGAGTGGTGGTTGATGGGAAGTGGAGATGGGTAGGGAATGGGGAATTTGTGCTCAGTGGGTACAGTTTCAGTTTTACAAGATGAAAAGAGGATGGATGTTGGTGATGGGAGGACATCAGTGTGGATGTACTTAATGCCACTGAACTGTACACTTAAAAATGGTAAATTTATATTATGTGTATTTTACCACAATTAAAAGTTTTCAATTAAAAAAAGGAATAGTAATAAACTCTAAAAATTGTATCTTAGAGTCTAAAATCTATTGTAGTCCCTCAGGTAGTGGTGAGTCCTTAAAGTGAAGAAAGCACTGGAGGCCAATCTGTAGGGTCCTGACATAATTGAAAATGAGCTTCCACTAGGATATGTCTTTGAAAGTGCCTCATGAAAGGGACTGTGTGCTTTCACAGAGCAGATTTAGAACCAATAGGTAGGAGTGACAAGGAGGCAGAACTTTGTACTAAGAAGAACATTTTTTTAAAGAAAATAAGTAAAAAGGCAGTCCAGGAGGAATGAGCTTCCCTAGGAAGATGTCAGCTCCCTCTAATGGAGGTGCGGAGCACACGCAGTCATGTGCCTGGTCCTTTCTACCCCTGTGGGATGCTGGATGACATAGTTCTAAATTGTCTTCCTTTCTAAGGTTCTATAGTCCTCTTTTTCTTTTCTCTCATGGCTTGAGTGTTTTCTTTCATTCTCCCAGATAACAGCATCTGTTACTGCAAAGAAAAAAACAACTGTGGAGTTATTAAGGACACCACAGGTTATGAGGTAGTAAATTGAATTATCTAGGGACAGATCAAATCTGCTTATAAGAAACCATGTGACTCAGACGAGTCACTGTGACTTGGACCTCAAACTTAAGGGTTTCTAGTTCAGCAAACTCAACTCAACCAAATTGATATTAAGCTTAGGAAATCTATACCTACTTAAAATGGTTATAGTAAATGCTTGTAAGAAAAAGACTTAATGGGTAATTAAACTGAATTAAGTAAGTGTTATACATGCTTATAACTTTAATCTTCGTGACTAGTGCCAATATAGGCCACCATATCATTCACAGAATCATAATTCTGGGCTAGATGTATACTGTTTGATACAGTGTGAAAATCCTCTTACTCCTCAAAAATTTGGCATCATCACTTATTTACAGGGTGAATAGCAAGTGCTTTTTACATAATTCTTGGGAATAAAATGAAATAACTTCATTTTATAGAGTCTGTCTCAAACAAGCCTTTAATATATTTTTTTTTCTTGGGCTGGCCAGTCTTCTGCCACAGAGTTGATGAAGTGATAAATTAAAGGCAAAGTTCACTCTGGAACAGGCTCAGTGTCTCAAAACTTTTGGTGAGATGAAAACTGGAATCGCAAAGCATCTGGTGACTACCTTTATCACGTTACTCACTAATGTTTCAGAATATTTTGATGCCTTGTCTTTCCCATAACAGAATGTGAGCTCCTTGAGATCAGGATTCATGTTGCTTTGCCTTGGTGTCTCTGTATATGAGCACAGTGGATGTTCAGCAAATTAGAGAATGAAGAATGAAGGGTGAATGTCTGTCTCCATCCCCTGTGAAGAGAGCCCACACCTGGCGTCAGTGTGGCTGGTGGTCTTTAAGATGTGATTTGGGAGGCACTGAATGCCTTAGAGCCCAACGTTGGGTGCCAAGAGATTGCTAAATGGGTAGGACCCCATTCTAACGCTTCTAAAAGAAGTCTGCTTTTATCTGTTTTACATATTACATGTAAAGTTTTCTATAAAAGTATTCTGAAAAACACATACACACAAATACTCAAAACATCAGGAAATGTTTTCATGATGTGTTTGTGTGCATGTCTGTGTTTGGTGTGTTGGGTATTACAGAGCTTGGAGTAAGATATAATGTTTTCAAGTTTCTTTACTTGGTTTAACTCTCCATTAAATGTTTCTCTAGTTTGGAGGAACTGGGCTGGTTACAATACAAACTGCTCCATTAGAGATCTTTCAAGACTAGCTAAGGATTTTGTTCATGTTTGCCAAGTTTTGGGTGATTACCAGGTGTTTTATTTATTTATTTATTTATTTATTTATTTATTTATTTATGGCTGTGTTGGGTCTTCGTTTCTGTGCGAGGGCTTTCTCTAGTTGCGGCAAGTGGGGGCCACTCTTCATCGCGGTGCGCAGGCCTCTCACTATCGCGGCCTCTCTTGTTGCGGAGCACAGGCTCCAGACGCGCAGACTCAGTAGTTGTGGCTCACGGGCCTAGTTGCTCCGCGGCATGTGGGATCTTCCCAGACCAGGGCTCGAACCCGTGTCCCCTGCATTGGCAGGCAGATTCTCAGCCACTGCGCCACCAGGGAAGCCCTTACCAGGTGTTTTGTTCTTTTCCTTCTAAGGAGATTTGAACTTCCCATTAGTGGATTTATAGACATCAGTGCTTAACCATATCAGACAATGAATTGTGCAATAAACCTACAGTATCTGAATTGTTGCAAATCCCATGCAATATATAGAGAGATGTATTGCACCAAGGACTCTGTTGCTTTGACAGTTGCCCCTGGTGGCTCAAGAAAATCCTGTGGAAATCCTCAGGAATAAGACAAAGACTTCTGGCTCTGTAGACATCCCCTATAGCCACAGAGAGGTGATGGAGTGATAGGCTTATGGATTCTTTTATTTCTGCAAAGGGCTGTATGAAGAGAGATGGGCAGTGTGACCTGTGGGCTATAATACGCCAGCTTGTGACTTTCTTCAAGTGACAGAGGAAAAAGGTTCACTAGGAGGGGGGAAAAAGGAGAAGAACAAGCTGGAGGATTAGCTCGATGGTCAGAGCTGAACCTGCAATCACGAGAGTGCTGTGGCTGGGATTTAGTGAGGAAGCTGGTCCAAAAAAGGAATTCTCACCTATGAAGAGTTCAAAGGGCCCCACAGTTGGACACTTTCCATGGGAACCTGGATAGATTCCTTCTACTTAACGCACCTCCCCCTTTTTTTTTGTCTTTACCATTTTTTGTTTTTCTTTCCATGGTAGCTCAACATCTAGAAACTTTTCACTTAGCCTGAAACTGATCTTTACTATTTAGTACTGGTTCTGAAAACCTCAAGTCCCTTGGGTGCAAAAAAAGGGAAGAAGTCCTGATATTTTCTTCAAACTACAAGAAAGTCTTTTCAAAGTATGCTCTTCATCTCTACTTTTATTGGGTGGTGATTTTTTAGAGATGTGTCAGTTAGAAGAGACCCACCTAGATGACCTTGACTCAGATCAAGTTCTCCTGGAGATTCTAATCTTCTAGATGTTTCCTCCTTTTTTAAAAAATGTATTTATTTATTTTTGGCTGTGTTGGGTCTTCGTTTCTGTGCGAGGGCTTTCTCTAGTTGTGGCGACCGGGGGCCGCTCTTCATCGCGGTGCACGGGCCTCTCACTGTCGCGGCCTCTCTTATTGCGGAGCACAAGCTCCAGATGCGCAGGCTCAGTAATTGTGGCTCACGGGCCTAGGCGCTCCACGGCATGTGGGATCTTCCCGGACCGGGGCACGAATCCGTGTCCCCTGCATTGGCAGGCGGATTCTTAACCACTGCGCCACCAGGGAAGCCCCCTAGATGTCTCCTCCTTTTCTTCCACTTTACATGGAATTCAGTGTCTGGAAGTAAGTATTGGGATAAAAGTGAGAATGGGGAGTAGAAACTTAAAAATTTTATTCTTTTCTATGACTATTCTTACAAAGAAATCTAGTAAAAACAAACAGAAAAAGAAACCACATACGAAACTCCCTTTCCTTCCCACTATATGTCACACAGTAGTTCACTTAGGGCCACCCTTGTGCTGTCATGGAATGGAAAAGGCCGAGGGCTGACTGGCAGCCTTCCGGCACTCACATATATGCAACTGCCATGAAGATCCTCTTTCAACATCGGCACCTGACACCACCTAGGTGCCCGTATGCCACAGAGACCATGTAAACAAAGGCACACCAGCTTCTTTGTGGGCTCACTACTGACATTTAATCACAGAAATTTCAGAATTTTTGTTCTCAACCCCACCATCCAGAGAAAGCCCCGGACTGTTCCTCACTGCTAGTGGATCCTGAAAGTTTTTCAAATGTAAAAGGAAAATATTCTCTCTACCTCCTCCTTCCCCTCCCCTCAGCCCAGTTGAGAAATAAAACAAAAGATACATATTCTTTGGGAGAGACATCACTGGTTTGTTTTCAAAGTGAGGTGTCAATGACTGGTAACAGATTTGTCCATAAGAAGAGTTTCTGTAGAAGTAATTGAGAAAGAAGAGAAGAGAGCCTTGTATCCAGCATGTTCAGGTTAGGGCAGGCACAGAACTAGAAATAAAGATGCTGAGTGAAGGTTGGGAGCCTGGAAAACACAGCATCTCCTTGAATTGCCCAAGCCTGGCCCTGAGATGGTAGAGTAACAGCCTTACCACACCTGACTCTAGATTAGTTTGCCATCAAGCATGTTCTGAGTTTACCTACTTTGTTTAATTGGTTTTTATTTACCTATTTTCCATCTGTTGCTTGCCTTTGAGTTGTCCTTCTATTCTAGAATTTTGGTGTTTTTTTGTAGTGTCTTTGGGATTGCCAGCGGATTAATCTTTTTTTTTTCTTTTTTGCTGGGTTGGGTCTTTGTTGCTATGCACGGGCTTTCTCTAGTTGTGGTGAGTGGGGGCTACTTTTCGTTGTGGTGCGCAGGCTTCTCACTGCGGTGTCTTCTCTTGTTGCAGAGCATGCGCTCTAGGCGAGCGGGCTTCAGTAGTTGTGGTGTGTGGGCCTAGGCGCTCCACGGCATGTGGGATCTTCCCGGACCGGGGCACGAATCCGTGTCCCCTGCATTGGCAGGCAGATTCTTAACCACTGCGCCACCAGGGAAGCCCCAAATTAATCTTTTTATCTTTTACATCTTGATGGTACAAATGAAGTGCCTCACTATTTTTGGTTTTGTTTTTAGCACTTACCAGAACAAAATATTCCCCAGCCTCAGTGGTTCAGAAACAGTTTACAAAATTTTTTGAGTCATTTCTTCAAAAGTTTTCAATAACTGAATACAGATGTCAGGGAGCTTAGTAAACCAAATTCTATCAGAAAGTAGGGGAGACATTATAGAACAGAAAATAGGCAGCCACCTGTTTTATGACAGTGAGGTGGTAACAGGGAAAGGTGGTTTGGAGAAGGCATGAGTATGCAGCCATGCGTCTAAGACCCAAGACTGTCATTTGAACACAGTGCAGAGGCCTGCATGGCACTCTAAATGGGGGTTCTGAGTCAGTTGTGGCTCATGGTTGGTAACTATCACAGTGGCCTGCTACAAACTGGGCTACCTGTCCTGTACTACTTGCAAGGAGGCCAGTACCATGATCTCTAATTTCCTGTAACACGCACTTGCAGACTGCTTTTGGGATCGCAGACTGCATCAGAATTACCTGGGAGCTTTTTAAAAAAATACAGATTCTTAGGATACACTCTAGACCAACTGAATCAGAATTTCTGAGGGTGGGGCTGGGGAAAACACACACACACACACACACACACGTGCTCACAAACATGCACACGTGCACACAAACATGCACACGTGCACACATTTTTACATTCCCCAGGTGGGCCAGGCAAGCGGCCAGCATGGGAAGCAAAGGGAGTGGACAGAGAACTTACCCTTCCAAGTGGACCAAGAGCAGCCGTCCAGTCCAGTGGGTTCCCCTTAATTGTCTTGGGTTCTACAAATGGGCATTTTTCATGTGGGGCCCAGACAGAGGTGGGATCGCCACAGATCTGGTCACAGGGTCGGGATGAAGCCCCCCGGTGAGGAGGACACAGACAAAGAGGAGCCCATTCATCTCAGGCCACCCTTGGGCTCGGGGCGGGGGGGGGGGGACCAAGCCTCGCCTGGGAAAGTCAGCAGAGGGTGGAGGCAGGGTTGTGCCCTGCATTCTCATCAGCCTGTGACCCTTCCCACTCTTAGCAGAATATGCGTGGGCACTTCCTGCTGACAGGCCCCCTGAGGTGCGGCAAGAATGGAGGCCGGCTGGGAAGGGAATGGAGGAGAAGCTCTGTATTATGGATTCAATATCAGTTCTGTGGTTTCCCCCCCATGGGATAAATATTGTGCTTTGCAGCTTACATGATGGAACAGACTTCCTATGTGTACGATTCCAGGAAGAGAGTTAATAAAACCTCTTGATACCTTGCCTCCCCGGCAGCATTTATTTGTCTAGCAGTGAGGCTGTGTGCTATTCATACAATACTGGTGTTAGGTTGACATTTGCTTTGACCTTTAAACTTTCTGCTTCCTTCTTCCCCGTACTCTCCCCGACCCACCTCCCCACCTCCTGCTGTTCCTCAGCGAGTGAGTTTGATCTTCTGTGACCTGGGCTTTTCCACAGGTTGACTCTTCCAAGCTTGGATTGGGTGGGGTGCGGGCTTTTCCTCTTTTCTCTGCACAAGGGTCATTGTGTGACTAAAATTATTGTCTGGTGGCAGCAAGAGCGGCATTTCACATGTGGGGAGTGTGGAGAGTTTTGTTTATTCTTTAAATAAGAAAAGGAAAAGAAAACACCTCCAGGATCCACATCTGCCATGGGGAGTGCAGGGCTGGGCCTCCCGCCTTGGCTGGAGAAGGCCCGCTCCTCCTTGGACCCCTGCCCCGGCCCAGCAGGGATGGGGATCTGCATCCCTGGGAAGGCTGGTGCTTGTCAGGAAAGGAACATTCTTGGCTCCGATGCTTCTTCAGGACCTGGGGGTATTTTCATAAGGGTGTAACCCCAGGGCTGAAGGAAAATTCCACTCTTGAGCAGTCTGATACTTCTGTTCTTTGTCATCTTCCCAAGTTGCTATGTGCTGCGCTTTAAGCTTTCAGGCTTTGCACTGGGACTGACTGGGTTTGAATCCAGCTCCACTGAATACCACTGACCAACCTCAGATAGGCTATATGTTTCTCCACCTTGGTTTTCTCATCTGTTCAGTGGGATTCATGGGGGCATCTTGAGAATTAAATATGATGATGCATATAAAAATGCATGGAATTATACCTAGCATAGAATAGACACTGAAAGCATGTTAGACCTTAATATTATGATTCCTCCTTAAGTATCTCTTACTTAAAAGAATCTTTGATTCTATTGGTACTTTTAGAATGCGGTTGGACTTTTGAAGGTATGGACTTTTGTGTAGAAATATCTTGGAGAGGTTCACGTGTACTTTAAATTCCTTTTACTTTCTTGATGTCTGTTGAAGACCAGAGATACTTTCTTCCTGCAGATCCACAAATCAGACTGCTCCTCTCTCTCATCTTTCTCCCCCATCTACTCCTATTGAATAAGGGTTCATTATTATCCATCTGTGACCTGCAACGATTTTTTATAAAGTTTTAGAGACTGTAGAGGAAGCCTGCTCACCAAAGTGCCCCTCGGTCTCCTGCCTGCAGAAGAGACTTGCTGGCTCTTCCTTCTGGCGTTCCTTGTGCTGTGAGCAGTCTCCCTTAGGGAGAGCACATCCATGGAGGGGACCTCGATGGCTTCACCCCTAACCTGTGGGTCTTAGTTGCAGATATGCCCCCAAAGGCCTCATGGGAAGGTCGGCTCAGGCCAGGCACAAAGAAAAGGGTGAGGAGGAGACCCCAGAGGACCTGCCAGCTCGGAAGGACTGTGGAGGCTGCTGTGGGCAGCATGCTGGTGTTTTGTTTTAATACATCTGTGTTACATCAACATAAAGTTGCTTTCTTCTGGCTCTCAGAATGCAGAGTAGAGAGTGGGGATGTTTTGGAGCCTCACTCTTTAAGTGCTTATTCCTGACTGATGCAAACCAAAACCAAAACCAAAACAGACAAACAAATAAGTAAACAAATAGCCAATCCAGCTGCTAGGGTCCTGCAGAATATCTCAGGCTAGCTGAAGAGAATGTGGTCTTAAGCTAGGTTCATACTTCAGATTCTAAGTAAATATTAATATTTCTCTCTCTCCATTTTCCCCTTACCCTCTCTGAGTGTGTATGTATTCATTTCTTTCTTGGCATGGCCTGATGAGGAAAAAGGCAGAGCTCCTGGGTGACATGTTAATATACTCTCTTCTCCTGTCACGACCACTTCTCCCGGGGGGACAACATGGTAGTTGAATCAGATTGAAAACAAAAGTTTGAGCCAGTGGTAGATCATAGTTATTGAGGGGTAATGTGAGAAGAAGGAGTGGAGGCCCAAGATTTATGCACTAATTTGGGCTAGAAATGTACTTGGTTTTCTATGGGCTGTGGCTATGACTTTGAAGATGTTCTTCTTAAAAGGATGATAGTCTTTACTGCCTCCTTAGATGTAGGCATCAGGGGAGTTTCAATCAGAATGAGCGGTGAGGGTATGGAAACTCGTTCTATCCAGGGAACTTCACTAAAACATACATTACTGATTTCTATCATTGGAAGTACCCTCCAGGAGTGTGTGTGTGTGTGTGTGTGTGTGTGTGTGTGTGTATGTGTGTGTGAATACATACGTGCATCATTTAAAAGATCTACAAAGAAATTCTGATGACCCGTCTCTGACCTTTACCCCTTGCCAACCTGAGCATTAGGGAACCACTGATATAAATGATGGTCACTAGGTATGACATATGCAGGTGATTAGCAAGAGTTGTCATGCAGAATGTGACTTGGCAGTAGATGATTTGCGGGTAGGGAGGGACTGCCTGGGACTATGGGAACTTGGAGTTGGAGGTAACTTGGGGGGGTCATCTAATCTAATTCCTCTACAGGCATTCTGGAAGATACTCTTCAACCTCAGCTTGAAGAACATTATACAATGCTGAAGGGTCCAAGCCAGGAATTGAACCTGGGTCATCTAATCCCAGAGTTCACACTCCTGACACTTAGGCATCCAGACAAATGACAGTAACCTCTCAATATGGGTGAGTCACATATCTCTAGGTACTTAACAATAGATTCATGGGATTCTATATTTTTACTCAGGTTTTATTTTAAGTCAAATCACTTCAAAGTTGGCATAATGCTTTGCAGAGAGGATAATGACAAGGTCTCTGGAGGTAAATTTAGAAAATTTTTTTTAACTTTCCTGAAAATACTAATGAGAAACTCTGAGAACGCTGATACTTGCAATCAGTGCACCTTGCTTTGCTACTGAAAGTCTCACCAGAAATTAAAACTCTTGGCCTGTGACCTGGATCATTTTTTCTTTTAATTGCTATTGGAAAGTAATTTCAATACTTATTCATTCAAAATATTTTTGACCAATTACTTTATACAGGCTGTGTACAAGGTCCTCCACATACGAATTTCAATAAAATGCTCTTCCTGTCCTCAAAGAACTCACCATCTTCTGGGAGAGACAGACAACTAAATCAACATGGATATTTCTGTGTGACAAATACAGTTAGCAGGATACAGAAGGTGCTATGGTAACAGAGCCTGGGAAGCCAGGAAGGTTTCCAGAAGAGGTAATATAAGGTTAGGATGTCTAGAGTCCTCTCTCTTTCTCACTGTGTGCCTGCAAGAATTCAGTACTCAAGCTTTGGTTACATTTTTTTCTGATATCACTTCCTCTACACCCTTGT
The DNA here is from genome assembly GCF_949987535.1 of Balaenoptera acutorostrata. NCBI lineage: Eukaryota > Metazoa > Chordata > Mammalia > Artiodactyla > Balaenopteridae > Balaenoptera > Balaenoptera acutorostrata. Next base: position 29,830,410 of record NC_080076.1, on the reverse strand, counting down.
TTCCAACCAATGAATTAAATACAACTTTTGTCTACCTTAGTTTCTGACTTTTTTTCTGCAGTAGTTTTATTTTACCTCTTAATGCCCTTACTCAATTCAAGTAATTAGGATGGAGCATAATTTTCAAATTTAGATCAGTTGAGGAATTCCCAAGCTTGGAAAGCATTACTTTTGATCATTCCTTCATTATCTTACACTGAAAAATAGTGAGTTGTAGAGATTGAACTTAAAATGATGGAATTCAAGAGTATCAGATTTGGAGGGCCATTTAAGGCTGTCGTACCGATTGCCGGTGTGTCGTACCGATTGCCGGTCTGTCACCCAGGTGAGCCTGCCTCAGTCACCCAGCCAGGTAGGCTTGGGTGGATCTCTGCTCAGACCACTTTCTTTGCAGTTGGATCTCTACCTAAACTGTTCAAATTATGATCACCTCTAGAATGATCTTGCTTCTATCTCTTAATTGCCCTCCAACATTCAATGACCAAGACAATTTTAACTGAGTTGCTATTTACCTGTATCTTTCTTTTATCTCTTATGAAGTTGTGAGGTACGATCATCTATGTGAAGATTCCTTGGCAGGTAAGGGGGTGGTATTATGAATAGTCACCCCCTCCTGAGGGCGGTGTGTGGGTAGGCAGTGCAGGCCTGGATGTTAAGTCGAGAAGCACTTTTTTAGAGCCCTGTCACCACTGGCTTTTTCTGCCCCCTCCCTATCTCTGTGCATAGCAGGTAGGCACCCAGCCCCGAGTGTTCACATTCAGCTGCTCCTGGTTGACGTCAGGACTGCAGGGCCCTTGCTCTTTGCTCCATAGTGCAGCCCATGCTTTCAGTGGATGGCCATTTAGACCTAGCCTAGATTGATTTTTTTTCCTAAAAAGCCAAAGAAAATATGATTTCCAAACCAGACAGAATCTACTCTCATTTTATTTAGCGGCACTGTGAGGTGGAACTGTCAGGATAAGACTCTATCTAACAAGTTAGAAACTCCCAAAGCCAGAGGGACAGGAAATTTCATGGTAAATATTTAAGCTCCAGGGCTCCAGGGCAATGGAAAGTACGTGTTAAGAAGCTTTCCTCTTTCCCTCTAATTCCCCGTATTTATCACTTGAGCTGTACCATTTGAGCTTATCCTTTATGCCTAAAGAAGTCCTGCCTTTTAATCTGTTAGCTAGGGGAAAAAATGGGAAGAAATATAAAACACCCTAACTAATGGCAGTGGGAGGTAATATCCTGGCGGGGCATTCAGTGCTCACATGTCCCTAACCTGCACGCATGTATTCGCAGATGCCCAGCTCTGATGGCGATCAGTTTAGTAGAGGGGATACTTGATACAGGATCAGGAGGACTTGGGACTGGTCCTGGGTATTCTGCTGTACTTACACTTTTTCTGTTTGTGTCTCCGTTTCCACACTGATAAAGTGAGGAGAAGATTTTTCCTTAGGCTACCTCCCGGGAGACCAGGAGGATTCAAATGAGACAAGGGGCGTAGAAATGCTTTAGAGGTCAAAAGGTGGGCAATGGAAATCTGGTATAACCCGCGGTCTCCTCGGGCCAGCATCATCCTGATGTGTCATTGGTGCTCTGGAGTGCTGCCTTCTCTCTCCTCCCAAATACAGAAGGAGAAACCAAGGATTAAAATGTGAAATTGTTTGCCTATGTGCCCATTTATAAGTGGCAGAACTGGGTTACACACTCAGCTCAGACTCTCTCTGAAACACAAACTAAGTGCCTGGCACTTGATAATCATCCCATCAGCACGCGCTATTATGTTGTGGCAGTTACGGGCATCCTCATGGTGATGCCTTGTTTCTCTGTGGCCCTGCCTTTGCTTCCTGGCCCAGCACTGTCCAGCCTGTGTGTCCTTGTCAGTTTGCCTCCTGCTGTTCTGCCCTGTCCCTCAGAACAGGCACCCCTTTCGCCAGGCTTCTGAGAAGGTAAACTGAGTATACAGGAGGCTCCTGGACACTAGTCAGGAAGAAAGCTGAAATAGGCCCCTTTTGGGGCCAATGATAAAAATCTGATTTCTCAAGCACTTTGTCTATTGGGGCAGAATGGCACTGATTAGTACTTTCCATGGAAAAGCAAGAGCTGGGGAACAGCCCTCCCATTTCTGAACTTGATTATTATATTTACAGTCTCTGAGCAAATTTTTGGAATTTCACCAACAGATTCCCTGGGGCTTGGAAATCAATTTCCTTGTGTGTGGATGGGCTGGGGGCGGGCTGGTGTGTGCTCTAAAGTGCCTTTATCTGCCAAGGCCCCCTCCTTCCCTCCTCCCTGAAGGAGACAGTGCCAAGACTTGAGCTGTTTAGTTTGGCTTGAGTTTGGGGGCATTGATGCTGAGCTGGCCTGTATGAAACCCACTTACTGATTGCTTGTCTGAAAGTCAAAGTGTAATAGCCTCTGGAGAAGAGAGCCATCTCTCCTCCTGTCCCCCTTTCGTTGTCAGCCGACAGGGAGCTGGTGCCCCAAGACCCAGAGACCCACTCAGCAGACTGTTAGAGCTGGGAGGGGCCCCTAATTGCTCACCATTTCCCCTCAAATTTTATTCTGAGCACTTTGTAAACTTGGGCTCCGTGTTGAAAAGTTCCTCAGAAGCTTACCAGTGAGAAATTGGGGTCACTTGTTTGGCATATCCATGAAGAACTCTCAGGCACTGAATCCTAAGTATTCTTTATTTTTATCATTTGATTTTCTTTATCTGATCTTGTGAATTTTACTAAGAATGCAATTTTTTAAAAAGTCAATATTTTATCTTTTCTGGAATCAGGCGTGTAATTTTCTTAAGTTGGGAAATCCAGTGGTGAGATACTATACTTTTCCAATAAGTGACTCATTTTCTTTTACTCTCCAAAGTTCCTACGCTAGTTTTTGGCCCTTCCCTCACCCCCTTTTCAAGCTATCTCGGTGTTGCAGAGGAAGGCTGAGGAGCCAGTGGAGGATGGAATTGTGGAATTTGTAATTCCTGCCCAAAGCCTGAGGCAGACCTGGGATCTCCCCACTGGAACCCCTGCAGGCTTGGAGCTGTCTGCTGAGGTCTATTTACTTAGCCCCAGAACATTTAATCCTGTTCAGCGTGGGGTGATGTCAGTGGGTCAGGCCTTGGAGCTGGGCAGCCGAGTGGAAGCAGAAGGATGAATGGCTGGTTGAGGCCGAGGTGTTGGGTGGCCACTGAGTAGTGGCTGGAGCATACTCCCCGCCACCGCCGCGTGTTGATTTTGTAGTGAGATCATTACCTTGCCTGGGTCGTTACATGCAGTTTAATCTTCCTTAAGGCAGGGCTGGACAGTGTTGCTTTTGTGACTTCAGAGAGTCACTAGACACATTAGAGGCCAGGTTTCCAGAATTCTACCTGGAGAAAATCACAACCTACCAGAGAGTCGGGGATGTGCGATGCTTCTGCTCTATTGCAGTAGGCACCACATCACTGCCATCAGAGCGTCACACTTGGTGGGGGTGTTGGGAGGTTGGAGGGCACGCACCAGGCCCCCACGAAGTGCTTAGAGCTTGGGGAGACTCTCCTCACACAGAGCACAGCACTACCCCCAAACCAGGAGTGGGCGTTCCAGGAGTGCAAGAAACACCCCCATTCATTGCAGACTTCAGATACATAAACTTCCCTGGGCGTGTGTTAGTTTCCCTTTGTGACTGGGTTGAATCTTAAATTTCCTTTTTCTTTTTAACAATAATGGCCTGTGAGTGGTTACTTTGAGGACAAACAGTTGGCAGGAGTGTTCGAAGACTAGGGAAAAGGAGGAAGAGAGGAAAGGAGGGAGAGAGGGAGGGAGAGAGAGAAAGAAAGATCTCTTATCCAAGCTGCCCACTACGAACTGCAGGAAAACTTTGTGAGGAGGTGGCTTTGAGGAAAAGTCTGCAAGCATTCTTGGAGTCTGTGTGTGAGCCTCTTCAGCCCTCTCTGAGGGTAGTCACCTAATTGCCTTCCTTTACTATCGTCTTCTTACCTCTGCACTTGTGCATCTGGCTCCTAAGTCACTGCATTTCCCTCCTACTGCTTTTATTTTTCTCTGTGGTTGTTTTCTTCTCTCACCTTGTCTTAATAGTCTAATGGAGTAAAATTTAAATTACAGCCTGGAAGATTCTACCAACCACCAACATCTCACACCCCTCTCCCCACACACACACACTCACATGTGCACACACCGTACTTTCCTAGCAATGCTTCGGGCTACAGAAGAGAGCTCCCTCCCTGCTTGACAGTGGGATACCCACAGCTTCTCTGCTCCCACCATGACCTGTGCCCACCTGTGCCATCAAGTTTTTCAGAAACAAGAAACTCTCAGGCAAGCCAGGCTCCTCCAGCTCTCCCTGGGAGGCATGTATTGCAGGAGACCATTGTGCTCCATGATGATAATCCTCAAAAGGCTCCAGAAATAGGAGTCTGTTTCCCTGCCTTTCCTCAGTTACCTTCCTGATGTTTCACAGAGGAAGAAGACGTATAGCTGGGCAGCGAGCCCCAGGCCCCGGACTCCTCGTCTCACGAATTGTGCCTTTCCTATTTTGGAACTGTCATTCCTGTATTCCTTTCATCCTTTGGTACATGACATTTTAAATTACTCTCATCATCTTTTAGGATGATGAATCTTAAATGTTTGTTTTTTCCAAAGGTCCTTTTTTTCATACTTTAGAATGTGTCCGCTTGTTCTTTAATTCCATTGAATGAGTCCACGCTGGAACTTTTCATCCCAGTCGTGGTTTTGTGGTGTTCCTTATTTGAAATGTCCATATAACACCTTCATGTTTATTCATTCATCCAGTCATCCATCCAGTCAAACAATGAGTGTTTATAGAAAACTGGCTCTGTGACAAGCATTGCTCTAGACCTTGGCCTTACAGTGAACAAAACAAACATAATACTTGCCCTCATTGGGTTATAGTCTCCTGGGGAAGAGAGACTTTATCAAGGAAATGTAATTAAGCTGTTGAATGTAAGGCTCATGAAGTAGGGTACTATGGCAGCTCACAGCAGGCACTCTCATTAGTACTGCGGGTCACAAAGGTCTTCCTAAAGAAGTGGTATCCACTCTGAGAGCTGAAGAATAAGGAGTCAGCCAGGTGAATGGCAGATTGGATGGGGTGGTGACAAGTCTGGCTGGGTCAAGAGAAGGAGTTCCAAAGAAAGGGGACAGCTTGTTCAAATGGCGCCAAAGTAAGATTAAGTCTAGAGCTTTGGAGGAACTGACAGGGGCCAGTACGGCAAGCCTGAGGCAAGCAAGGGAGAGGGCTGCCTGAAGGACTGGTGAGGGAGTTGAGGGGAAATTCAGAGGGTGCCTGGTTGGGATCTTCCCAACCCTCTGAGGGATTCTGGAAATCATCCTATGGACAATGGAAACTAACTGAAGAAGTTAAGCAGGGGAATGACATGACGTTAGTTACTTCTTTCAACGATTGTTCTGGCTGCTATGTGGAGAATGGATTGTAGGATTGTAGGGTAATAAGGGCGGATATGCAGGGTGTGCTTACCTAACTGAAAATTCTTAGAGACAGGGAAGAATTGGCCCATGATGGGCTGATTGGTACCACTCCCACTGTGATATTTTTTGACATACCCTCTTTTTATCACTAAAGCTACAATGTTAAGTGTGCTTCAGACACACACACACACACACACACACACACACACACTCACACACTAAGGGAAGGGTCCACATCATGTTCATTTATGTACCCCCCCCACCCATCATTGCTTAGCATAGTTCCTGGCATAAAAGGTGCCCAGTGAATGTTTGCCAAGTTGATGAATGAAGAAATGCATAATTCCGTATTAGACTCTCTTTTGAAAGAATTTTCCTGTTAAGGTTTACCTTGATGTTAAGTGATGTGCATGGGAGAAAGAAGCAATGCAAAGAACAGAACCAGGAGCCTGGGTTTCCATCCTACCTCTGCCTCCGAGAAGCTGAGCAAATGGCGGAGCAAAAGCTGCATCTTCTTGATACCCTGTTTCTTCTATTATAAATTGAAGGAGTTGGGCTAGAGAAAGCCTATTAATCACCCAGTTTTTGTGATTCTATGACTTAAGGCACTGTAATACTGTTTAAATCCAGCACAACCCTTACTATTGGCAACCCTCAACATTTTGAGTTTGTCATAAAATGTCCTTTGCTAGAAGGATGTTGGACAACCAGGACTACTTTATCATAGGTTACTGCATTATTCCCTTCCGGTCTAGGGATTAGGGAAAATGAAATAGCCATTAGGAGTGCAGGGCTACCTCAATCAGAGTGTTAAAAGATACTTAGAAGCAAGCTGCTTCCAGCAGGGCATAGACAAAAAGAAGGGATTCCATTATGAAGAGAGAGATTGGTTTTCTTCTTCCTCTCCCTCGAAGAGAAAGAAAGGGGATAAAAGAAAAACAAGACCTGAACTTTCACATCCTGCTAAGAATTTCCTGCTATTTACAACATGTAAAATAAACTTTTATTTTATTTTTTTTAAGAAATGTGTTTTTGCTACTTCACCAACATGACTGCTTTGGGGGAAAAATATAGTCATTTGGTTCCAATATGTAGATCAGACAGAACAAAAGAGTACACAATTTTCTTTCTTTTTAAAATATTTATTTACCTCATAGGGGAAGGAAAGAAAAGTTGGGAGGAAGCAGAAAGGAAGCCCTGTCAAGGGTGCTAACTCAAATGGAGTTTCCTAGCTGTATGGAAATTGCCTAAACTGGGTGTGTTCATTTTCTCCCTGCTGGAACTCCAGGTTGGGGTGGGTGAGGGGGAGGCTTTCTTAAAGGACTGGGATGGTTCCAATGGACAGAGCTAGATAGTCTTTCGGGCTCAGCTCAGACAATCAATCAAAAAGGATTTATACAGGCCTACTGTGCACTTTTCCAGATGTTCTGTGGGAGGCAGAGTACCCTGGACCAGTCCCCCTTCTGCCAGCTTTCATTCTAGATGGGCCGACACCACTGACTGGTCAGGGAATGAGGACAAAGGAAAGTAGCATGTATCATGGCTGGGAACCCCTAACAGTTTTCATATCCATGACCTCATTGATCTTTACTAGATTCTTACCTGAAAGAGGCTCAGTAAATTTAGAAGAGCCACTGGACTTGGAGTCAGAATACCTGGAAGACAACTGAGATGTGATGAGTCACATAACCACCAAAAGCCTGTTTTCTCCTCTATAAATTTGCTTTCTTCATCCCTTTTCTCACTCTTCCCAGGGTTATTAAGAGGATCAAATAAAATAATGGATTTGAAATTGCTCCATAAACTCTGGGAGACTCAAAAAATATATCTTATACATTGTGGAGGGCAGATCATAAGTGTTCTGCACATTCTGGGAATGAAAACATACTACATAAATGGCAGCCTAAAGTTCAGAGATTTCTCAAGGTCCCATGGCTTGTCTTTAGCAGTATCCTGGGTCTTCATCCAGGAAGGGGTGTAATCTGTGGTTGCTTCTCCCACTGTGTGAAGTCAGATGAAAAGGAAACAGTGGGAAATATATTCATGAGGCAAATTCCATAGGTCATCAAGTGTTCATGGAGCTCCTTAGATGCAATTTTTTAAATTCCCAGAATAGAAAGATACTCCCAAGTTCTATCCAAGGTAATTGTGGTGGTGCAACATAGTAGTAGGATGTTGGCAGCAGTACATGGTCAATGATCTAAGGAGAGACTACATACCAAAAAAATGACAAGGATAATGATATTCTAATGTGCTTTATAGTTTATTCAGACTTTCATGTATATTATAATATTTGACCCTTTCAGAATTCTGTAATATAGGAAGAAAAGGCATTTTTATTATCCTCCAATTTTAAATGCCGAACCTAAGGCCTTGGAGAGTTTAAATAACTTGTCCAAGGTCATGAAACCTGTAAGTGGAGAGTCTAACATCAGGCCTGGGTGTTGAGGCTTTAAATTTTTATCTCCATGGTGCTAATGCCACCAGTTGTTTATTTTAAGCCTTAGGTCCTTGGTTTGTTTCACCTGTATTACAGGTTTCTTGTAGTAAAATGAGTTAGCCCAGAAAAGAAGTGGGAAGCCCTATTTCTAAGCAGCCGTGGCAGGGAGGGGATGGTGGGGGTGAGGGCGCAGCTTGAGAGATTTGGTCCTGAAAGGCTGCCGACATGGTCTTGGGTAAGTTAGTGCCTTTGTTCTCTGATCTAGAAGTTGAAGGGGTTGGACTATTCTCTCTAGCGCTAAAGGTTATGTTTTGGGATAACTGGATGAAATATACTACAATTCTAAACTTTCCTTAAAGGTACAATATAGAGGATAGGAGTTATCCTTCGTAGTATGCTGGTTCTAATAATCCATTATATTTTGTAGAGTATTTTAAATTTTCAAGGATTTGCCCATCTTGTTTCATTTAGCCCATACCACATTCTTTAGAGAAGTTGACCAGTTTTTATGACTTCTTCTTTTAAGGCCATTCTAGCCTTTTGGTACCTTAAGCAGTCCTAGCCTAGACCCTCCTCAGGGACTTTGCACTTGCTATTACCTCTGTCTGGAGCACAGTTCTCGGCCATCATGTGACCTGCTTCTCCTTGTCACTTGGTTTGGCTCATGTGTCACTTACTCAGAGGCCCCCTCAGTTGAGGTCCCCATTGCCATCATTCTTTATCACACTGACCTGTTTTAATTTTTTCAGAGTATTTATTGCTACCTGAATTATGAATATCTGTTTACATTATCATCATCTGTCCTTTCTGGAATTTAAGCTCCAGTAGAGCTGTTTTCCTCACTCTCCATTGCATATCAAGAACCCAGAACAGTGCTTAATATAGTAGCACGTAGTAGGAACTTAATATTTGTTGACTGAAATCAACATCTTATGAGAAATTTAGCAACTTGCTCAAGATTACATGGTCAATGAGTAGCTGATATAGGACCAGAATTCAGCCTCTGTACTCCTAGTTAACTGTTCTTTCCACTTGATATTATGCTGCCAAAATGTATGCATATTTATACCTGGGAGTTCCTGATGACTACTGATAAAATTTAGAGTGATCGTGAGACATTTATGTGAAACTGAAATGCATTTGTTAAGGGAAATGAGGAAATCCCTGAGGCTTACACCATTCAGCTTATGATAGAACTTTACAATCTGTGTACTTTGTGTATTCAACATCAATCATCCCTTATTTGTTTAACTCATTTTTAAAGGAAGCTTATTTTAGGAGCACTTTCAATATTTTTTATTGACGATGTTTGGATTTTCATATACATAAACAACTGTCATGTACACACACTTACAAAAGAACATAAACAATGACATATGGGTTAGATTCCTGGTCAAACTGCAGAGATTTTCTCTCTAACAGAAGCTCAAAGGGCTTCATGTGTGAGACTATTTCACAAAAGGCATTGCCAGGACATGGCTGTTCCCTCTAAAATCAGCCTCAGAGGTTACATTTACAGGATTTCCTTGATGGTCGAGTTTCCCTCAATTACCCATTATGAATCTATCAGTTTATTGGAATTTGTTTTGGGGATCAACCAGAGTTGGATGTCACCTAGATTGCCTCTTAATTATATAGTTTATTTAGTGCTGTGTTAAGCTAATTGCCTTCGTTTGCCGTGTGTTTTCTCTTTTGGGCATTAAGGAGATTCCCTCTGGGTGAAAATTTTTGAGGGTTGGTAAACAAGGCTATGCTTATTGATTTCACAGTCTCTGCTTTCTTGTATCTTCACTTGGCCTTCCTCGTCCCATTAGATCCCAAATATTATTAATCGATTATTTCAAGACCATTGTCCATCTCCTTGTTGATTTTAGTTGTGTTCCTCCCCTCTGTTATAGCACGTGACATTTCAGGTTAGGGATAAGTATGATTTCATGAAAGGACAGGTCAGCATTGACTTTTTCCTTCATGTCTTTAGTGATACACCAGAGTTTAGCCACTTAGGATTTTGTCAGTGTGACCTACTCATAACTGAAAGGATGGTGTCATTTTTCTACAAGTATACTCCAATAATGCTCCACCCTCAATTAAAGAATTACCTATGTTTGTGCAAACTGAACATTTTCCTAGCTCTTTTTCCTTGCCCATTCTCCCAAGAGTTTCTTGTTGCTTCCCCCGTTTTTATATATAAACTTCTATAGCTCTATGTTTCATGGGGTCCTTCTTCCTCTAGGTCATTTCTGTCCATCCATTCCACTACTGATTTTTCAGAGAGGACACTGAGACTTGAAGAGATACGCCCATCCTTCCCACCCTTTATTTCTGGTCTTTAAGCCAACTTCCAGTCTGTGACAGAGCATTTCCTTTATCCCCTGGAAATGCAATAGTTTAATAGTTATTGCTTGATATATTTTCCAATGTTTTTGAAAGGTACAGAGCCGACATCCTGGATTGTCCCTGTATACAGACTTATTAACTCACATAAAGAACACAGGCACCCCAGACTCTTTGGGTAATATTTATATCAGCCCAAGTTTAGACCTAATGCCTAGCACACATGAAAATACAAACATGGGATTTTAGGGCTCTTAGATTTTTTTTCTAGAATTACCGTTTTCCATACCACCTGTTTATGGCATCACTGTGCACTGTTATACTGTCATAAGCAGAAGTCACTGGCCAAAACAGCGGGACGAAGATGCTGTATGGAACTTGGACATGTTACTTTTGAAAAATAAACCTTCATAGTAAAGACCAAAGGAAACAGGCAAGGTCAAGATCCCATGTAGGACGTATGGGGAGGAGATAATGTGTTTCAGGCTCTAAGACAACACACCTCTGCTTGGCAAAGAGAAGCTATTCATGGCAGTAAGAAAACTTTTTTTTTTTTGACATTAGTCACCTATTCCATGAAGATTTGGGCCTTTCTTCTTTCCCCCGCCCACCAAGAACAAGTTCAGTGGCACAGGGTTGGAGAAGCATATGGGACCAGAGGAGGTGGGGGGTTGTATTGACTTTCACTTGATTTACTCAAGCAGCTGAGTTTGTCAGGGGAATGTGATCATCTCCGTCAGCTGTCATGCTGAGATACTCCTGTCATGCTGTCAGTAGCTTTCAGGTTCTGACCCTTCTCTCAAGTTCGCCGTCTGTGAGGAAAGCAGATGAAAGATAGTTTGGGTCCCAGGAAGGGAGAGCATTTTGAGCTATTCCTTGGGAATGACTTGACAGGCTTTGAAGCCCTGTCAGTTGAGTCCTGATGGTGTGTAGTAATGTACAAGGGACAGTAGTGCTTTTGAAGGTAATTTAGATTTCTCTCTTTAGGAATGATTTCATTTATGAGGAGATGAGCATGAAGAGCACCAGGATGAGAAAGGGCGCCGCTGTGTAGGCAGGCTCGTTTCCTTAGTTACGGTGATAGCGCTAATTCAATAGAGTACAGTGGTAATAACTGGAAGGATATTTTATTTATATAGCACCTGTTAGACTGAGGTACTGAGTACTCACAAACAGGCACTACTTTCCTTCTCAGAAAAATGCTACTGAGTAAAAGGTGGAACCGAGGCAAGGCCTGGAAGCCGACTGATCGACAGCTGAGTGCACTGCATGTAGACACATGGGGACAGGCACCCCTTACTTTATGAGACAGGTAATTACTGAAAAGATATGTAGAAGATGAGGAGTTTTTTGGAAGTCAGTTCTTTAAAAACAAAAACAAAAACAAAAAAAAACGATATCTTAGCAGTTGGCCATTTAAAGAAAGTGTGGGAAAAATCCTTCTTTAAGAAAAGAAAGGAAAGAAGAAATAAAAAGCTTCTTGTAATGTGAATAAAGACCAGTGATTTGTCTCTCTTCCTCTTTTGGACTTGTATACATTCATGGTTTTTTTCAAAACAGGAATAGAACTATTTTTTTTTTAATTAATTTATTTATTTTTGGCTGTGTTGGGTCTTCGTTTCTGTGCGAGGGCTTTCTCTAGTTGCGGCAAGCGGGGGCCACTCTTCGTTGCGGTGCGGGGGCCTCTCACTATCGCGACCTCTCTTGTTGCGGAGCACAGGCTCCAGACGCGCAGGCTCAGTAGTTGTGGCTCACGGCCCCAGTTGCTCCGCGGCATGTGGGATCTTCCCAGACCGGGGCTCGAACCCGTGTCCCCTGCATTGGCAGGCAGACTCTCAACCACTGCGCCACCAGGGAAGCCCTAGAACTATGTTTTAAAGATCAAAGATAAACTGCAGCCCCCAAGGGTAATTTCCCAGATAATATTGGGTGTAAAACACCCTCAAGCTACTGAAGGAAGTTCACCCTCAGGAGTACAGGATCTCAGTTTCCGGCTGGCCCCAGGAAAGCCGGTCGTGATGGTGGAGAGAAAGGGTGCCCCTTCTCTTGAGCAGATGTGAGGAGAGGCTGCCTCTGTCCAGAACCTCTGCCCCCAGCAGCAAGGGGTAGATACAGGGTGACTCTGGGGGTTGATCCAGTGACTTTAGGAGATAGTGTATAATTTCTGATTCCGGTTATGATGTCACTGCAGGGCAGCTGCATTGTTCCCTGTAGAACTCTCAGTGTGTCCAAGACTCCTCCATCCATGCCTCTGTTTTCTCTTGATGAGGACCCTATGGAAGGTCTCAGGGGATAACTTTAGGTGGCTGGAGCCCTTAGCAGAGTGAACGGGAAAGAGAGCCTGGAAGCCCCCCACACACACACCCCACGTTGCTCTCATAGTGTTCTGTAGAGCTTCAAGACCTCATCTTTGCAGTATTTCAGCTTCCTTATGTTGTTATTTGTTCTTCTAGAAACACTGGTAAGAAGGGAGCAGAATCGTTTATGGAAAAGGCAAGCACTCAGCACTAATTTGATTAGTGAAATTATCAGCCC